>NC_084460.1:27885000-28510000 GCF_027409185.1 Cynocephalus volans
CAAAATGGATTAAAGAATTAAATATACACCCTGAAACAATAAAACTTCTTAAAGAAAACATAGGAGAGACACTTCAGGAAATAGGACTTGACACAGACTTCATGAATATGACCCCAAAAGCACAGGCAACCAAAGGAAAAATAAACAAATGGGATTATATCAAACTAAAGAGCTTCTGCACAGCAAAAGAAACAATTAACAGAGTTAAAAGACAACCAACAGAGTGGGAGAAAATATTTGCAAAATATACATCTGACAAAGGATTAATATCCAAAATATACAAGGAACTCAAACAACTTTAAAAGAAAAAAACAAGCAACCCAATTAAATAATGGGCAAAAGAGCTACTTAGGCATTTCTCTAAGGAAGATATACAAATGGCCAACAGACATATGAAAAAATGTTCAACATCACTCAGCATCCAGGAAATGCAAATCGAAACTACACTGAGATACCATCTCACCCCAGTTAGGATGGCTTAAATCCAAAAGACTCTGAACAATAAATGCTGGCAAGGTTGCGGAGAAAAAGGAACTCTCATACATTGTTGGTGGGACTGCAAAATGGTGCAGCCTCTATGGAAAATGGTATGGAGGTTCCTCAAACAATTGCAGATAGATCTGCCATATGACCCAGCTATCCCACTGCTGGGAATATACCCAGAGGAATGGAAATCATCAAGTCGAAGGTATACCTGTTCCCCAATGTTCATTGCAGCACCCTTTACAATAGGTAAGAGTTGGAACCAGCCCAAATGTCCATCATTGGATGAGTGGATACAGAAAATGCGGTACATCTACACAATGGAATACTACTCAGCTGTAAAAACGAATGAAATACTGCCATTTGCAACAACATGGATGGACCTTGAGAGAATTATATTAAGTGAAACGAGTCAGGCACAGAAAGAGAAATACCATATGTTCTCACTTATTTGTGGGAGCTAAAAATAAATAAATAAATTCACACACACACACAAAAAAAAAAAAACTGGGGGGGGGGAAGAAGACATAACAACTACAATTCCTTGAAGTTGATAGGACAAACAAACAGAAAGGACATTGTTGGGTGGGAGGGGGGAGAGGGAGGAGGGAGGGAGGTTTCGGTAATGGGCCACAATAATCAACCACATTGTATATCGACAAAATATAATTAAGAAAAAAATAAAATAAAATAAATAAAGAAATCAAGAATTATCAAAACAACAAAAGACCAGTATTGGCAAGGAAGTGGAAAAATTGGAACACTTACACACTTCAGTTGTGAATGTGAAATGGTGCAGCCACTATGGAAAATGGTATATTCGGCAAAAAAAATTAAAAATAGGAGTACTAAATGATCTAGCATTCCCACGTCTAGATATATGTCCAAATGAATTGAAATCAGCATCTTGAAGAGATATTTGTGCACTTATGTTTATTGCAGCATTATTCACAATAGTCAAGATGTGGAAACGACCTAAATGTGCATCAACAAATGAATGGATTTTTTTAAATGTAGTATATAAGTATAATGGAATACTGTTCAGCCTTTAAAAAGAAGCAAATTCTGCAGTATGTGACAACATGAATGAACCTTGAGGACATTATGCTAAGTGAAATAAGCCAGTCACAGAAAGACAAATACTGCATGATTCCATTTATACAAAACGTCTAAAATAGTCAAATCATATAAACAAGAGTAGCATGGTGGTTGTCAGGGACCAAGGGAAGGGCAAATGGGGAGTTACTAATCAATGCACATAAAGTTTCAGTTAAGAAAAATGAATAAATCCTAGAGAACTGCTAGAATTGATTGTACCTATAGTCAACAATAATGTATTGTACATTTAAAAATGTGTTAAAATAGATCTCATGTTAAGTGTTCTTACCATAAGAAAATAAAATCAAAAAGAAAGAATACAGAAAGCAAGAATATTCGATGAACACCATTAATGACTACCAAATATATCACCACAGTGGTGAGGCAGAGCAGCCACATGAATAAAAACAACACAAAGTAAACTGTGTTAAATTAAAATCAAAAAATATATTATAGTAAAACAAAGCATGGGAACAATCACCAAAGGCCAGGGTAGTCAGGGAAGGGTTCATGGAGGACCTTCTACAAGGCTTGAAAGAGAATAGATTTCAGAGACATGGTGCAGAAGGGGATAAAGTAAGGGAGTATTCCAGGCAGGGGAGCAGTGTAAACAGGTGGGTGGTGGCAGGAAAGCTATAAGCCACCTGGAAACTATGAATATACTGCCCAGCTGCAGCTCCAGTTCCTGCACCATGTACTGTGAGAAAAATTGCATACGGATAATATTTTTAAAGTCCTCAAATGCCCATGTAAGAAAGATTTGATTTTCAGGTCAAAATCAGGGAATTGGAGGAGGCTAAAAAGGCAGGGATCTGCGCCCTCCCTTCCCCCTTTAACCTGAGCAGCTCCATTTTGATCTGTTTGATACATTGAGTTGCCTGTAAGTGTTGGGGTTTTTTTTTTTTTTTTAAGTTTTTTGCTGCTTTTTTAAAAAAATGTTTGAAAATTCCTGGTTTTAGAAATGCTGAGTCATTTTTTCTTTAAGTTTTTGGCATACATCCTTAAATTTTGGACCTTAGAGTTTGTCACATCTGATATGTACTGAAAGCAAGAACACACTCTAAACAAGCCTTGCTTTCTCTATTAAAATACTTCCGTCAATGGAAAAATCAATACATGTCAAGATAGAACATTTTATCATTGAAGCCCTCTAATTTTTAGGAGGTTATTTCTCGTGAGCCAGAATTTACCTTTCTGTAACATCTACTGATAATTCCTATTTCTACCCTTTCACAGTCACAGAGAATGAATCCAAAAACAATTCCATGTCAAAGACAGTTGAAGACAGCCATCACGGGTCTCTTTGGTCTTTTCTTCTCCAGGCTAATCATTCCAAGTTTCTTCTGCCCATGTTCAAAGAAAGCAGACCAGCATATTCTCTGGCCATTCTGTTTATGCCCCTCAACATACTCCATTTATCTGGCCTCGCTTCCTTTCTTAAGGCATGGAGACTGATCAGCAAACACCTGACAGGGGGTGTTTTAAAAAGGATAAGACTAAATAGCTACTCTATACAGGCCTTCTTCCAAATTAGAAAAGAAATAAAAGAAAAAAAGTAAAATTGGGAATGAGAAAAAACTTAAAAATTAAAAGTACAAAGATAAAATTTCTAGAAATTAAAATAAAACTACAGAGATAAAAGCAGTAGACAAAATAAAAGAAAACTAGAGAATCAGTCATGGAGTCGAACATTTGAAAAATAAGAATTCCAGAAATAGGGAACAGGAATAACAAAGGTCAGGAAATCATCAAATAAGTCAAGAAAATTTGTCCTAGAATTGAAGGACATGAGTTTCCAGATTGAGAGGGCCCACTGAGTGCTCAGCAAAATGGATTTAAATACATGAAATTCAGGCACATCATCATGAAATGTTAAAACCCTGGAAACAAAGAGAACATCTTAAAAGCTTTCAGAGAGAATAATAGGTCACACACAGAGAATCCATATGGTTCAGATTTCTCCACAGAGATACCAGGTGTTGAAAGACAAAGAAGCAACATCTTCAAAATTCTGAGGTAAAATTATTTCCAATGTGAATTATCAACCAAACTACTAAGCAAGTATGAGGATAATACGTTGTAAGTCCAACATTTTCAAGAAAATATCAGGAGGGGCTCTGCCCAAATAAAGGAACAAAACAAGAAAGATCCAGGATCCAGAAAGCAGGGCAGGCATCTCGGGAAAAAAATCAAAGAGAATCCACAGGATGGTATGAATAATGATCCAGGATGGCATCAGGTCACCAGGTGTAGAGGCAACCAGTTCAGAGTGGAGCAAAATGCCCAGGGAGAGAGGTTTCCAGGAAGATAAAATTCATAAGATACCTAATGATTCTGAACACATTCAAAGGAGATGAAAGATGGCTAAATCCTCATTTTCCATGGTAGAAATTCAATGGAAAAATGCCTAAAACTGAAAAATTAAGAAGTAACAGCATAGGCATGTTAATAAATAATGATAGAAGAGATGGAAGTGGAATTCAAAGAAATAACCAAAAGATGTAAAAGTGGTCTTCTTTGAAGAGCAAGAAAGGAAGGCAGGGAAATAGGTAACTCACATCTTACTACAGTCTCTTACTCAAAGCTGATTCTTAGAACTGTGTTATTTTGATAAAAATCTAAACTGAATATGACAATCGAAATATCATATATAGAGAGAAAGCAATGGGGTAAGAATTAGACATGAAGGTAAAATTAAGTTTTCTGCTTAACTCTTCAGCTTCTGTACCAATCCTAGAAAATGAGACCCCATTGTAACACTGTCCACCCCCAGATTTTCATTTGAGAGATGCAGTAAATACAATAAGCCTTTCAATTTATATTAGCAATGACCTAGGAGGCAAAGAGGTATTTGCAAGCCTTTATTCTCTGCTCTCTTCTTTGAGTCATATAGACCAGCATTTAATCCCAGCACTTCCTCACGTTAGTTATGAGGGTGACATTGGGTAAATCACTTCACCAGTCTGAGCCTGTTTCCCCATTTATAAATAGAAGCAGTAACAATAACTACCTCTGAAATTGACTGAAAGGAATAGATTAACAATGAACTATTCAAAAAAAATTAAGAAAATAATCTCATTTACAATAGCATCTAAAAGGATAACAAATTCAGTCAAGTTGCAGGATGCAAAGTCAACATAGTAAATCAGTAGCATTTCTATACACCAACAATGAACTATCTGAAAAAGAAATTGATGTAAATATTATGGCCAACTTTATACCCATAAATTGGACAATGTAGAGGAAATGGCAAATGTCTTCAAAGGCATAAACTACTAAAGCTCACTCAAGAAATATTTAAACTAAATAGTTTTTTTCCTATTAAAGAAATTGAATTTCTTGTTGAAAACTTTCAACAAAGTTAACTCTAGACCTAGAAGGCTTTGCTGGAGATTAACAAAAAGGGTATGAAGACATTTTTGGGGAGGACAGTTGGAGGTGATGCTCCATTTTCATTATTTTAACTGTAGTGATGCTTTCATGGATGTATATAAGCATATGTCAATATTATCAAATTGCACATTTTAAATATGTGCAGATATTATTTGTGAATTCTACTTCAGTAAAGCTATTCAAAGTAAAAAAAAAAAATCAAGAATTCATCTACAATAGCTACAAAAAGTAAAATACTTAGGAATAAATTTAACCAAAGAGGTGAAAGACATGTACACTAAAAACTATAAAACATTAATGAAAGAAATTGAAGAAGACACAAATAAATGGAAAGAGATTTTGTATTCATGAATTGGAAGAATTAATGTTGTTAAAATGTCTTATACCATTCAAAGAGATCTATAGATTCAATGCAATCCCTATCAAAATTCTGACATTTTTCACAGAAATAGAAACAATTCTAAAATTGGTATGGAGGTTCCGGTCAAGACATCAGAACAGACAGTCCCCAGCGTCACTCTCTCCCACAAATCAACCAATTTACAATTATAAAAATGTAACATCAGCCAAGCTGGAGCTGCTGGAGCTCAGGGGAAAAGGAAGAGAGACCCATAGAGCTCATGAAGGTGGGAGAAACCACGATGAGAGAAAGAAAAAAGTGCTATGAGGATTTGGGGCTGTGGCCACTTTAAGCCTGGAGCTGCTGAGCGCATGGAGCAGGAGCCAGCAGAAGCCGCAGCTATGCCATTCAGATGGAGTTACTGGGAGGCAGCAGGGGAGAAGAGGGCCTTGGTGGCCCCCAGGACAGCAAGACCACTAATAGGGTTCACGTGGACCCATGCAGGAGCGAGGAGCCAGAACAACTGAAAAAATGGAGCCACTCAGAGGCCGGTGAGTCATGGCAAAGGACCAGCACATAGGAAGTGGTTAGAGCATGGACGGTGGGGGAGACAAGCCCACTGGGAAAGCACTGGGACACAGCAAGGACAGCCGACCTGCCCCCCAATCAGGGCAGAACCACTCAGAGGATACTAGTCAGGAATGCAGAATTGCATGGGGTGCAGTTTGATGAAAAAACTCAGGCCCAGATCAGAGTTTCTTCATGACTCAGATCCACCAGGTCTCTGGAGAGCCAGAAGTACCTATAAGGTCACCCATTAAACCCTGAGCTGCACAAAAAGCCTTCCCTAGGGAAACAGCAGCAAAGCAGCAACTTAGCTCAACCACACAGCTCAAGTACTGGTTCCCACAGGAAGTTCCCCCATTTTAGAAGTAAACAAAGGACAAAATATTAGTTCTGGCCCAGGCACACCACCAGCGTTTTGTGGCCTGCTTGGGAACCAGAGGCTTGGGGCCAGGAACCAGACCCCACTCTCACATCCAGGCACAGCGTGCCAGTACCTCAGGGCCCAGGGACCAGGGGCATGAAGAAGGGGACCAGACCCCTCTCCCACAACCAGGTACACTATGCCAGCACCTCAGGGCCTGTCCAGGGACCTGAGGTCTGGATCCGGGGACCAGACCCCCCTCCCACAGACACACCATGCCAATGCCTCGGGGCCCGCCCCGGGACCCTAGTCATGGAGAGGGGGACTGGACCTCCCTCCCACAACCAGGCACACCATGCCAGTGCATAGGGCCCACCCAGTGACCCAAGGCATGGATCCAGGGAACAAACTCCCCTCCCACAACCAGGCACACCGTGCCAGTGCCTCAGGGCCCACCTGGAGACCTGAGTCATGGAGCTGGGGACCAGACACACCCCATAGCCAGGCACACCACCAGCACCAAGGAGCATGCCAAAAACATCACCTTCATGTGGGTGGCCCACCACAGCTACCACAACAACCATGGCTGCTGCAAAAGCAGCTAGACACCACAACCACCACACAGATGGTCCGCCAGCCACTGGAGTGCATTGACACAATGAGAGTCACCAGCAGAGATAAAGAAAAGAAGAGGATGTCTCTGCACAAAGCCCATTTCAGAGTGACAGAAGAAGCATCTGCTCTATGATAATATTGGGGGACCTGATCACACCTCTCAGCATTGGACAGATCATCTAGGCAACAAATCAACAGAGTAACCATTACTCTTTCAGAAGGAGAGAAGAAATCTAGGGTAATTAGAGGGGGGAAGGGGGAGGAAGAAGGGGATGGGGAGAGATTGAACAAGAGCCGTAAAGAATAATTACGATTTGTAACAATATATATGCTAGTAATATTGATTTGATCAATATATCTCAATGTTGAACCCCCAAAATGTGTATAATCAATTTTGCTTCAATAAAAAATAAAATAAAATAAAATAAAAAAATAAAAAATAATTCGTATGGAGCCACAAAAGACCCCAAAAAGCCAAAACATTCTTGGGCAAAATGAATAAAGCTGCAGGCATCACACTACCTGACTTCAAACTGTATTACAAAGCCATAGTATTCAAAAAGCATGGTACTGGCATAAAAATGTTATCGCCAAACATCGGATAAAGAAAAAGAGCCTCATGAGTAACTGAAAGTTAAAAGTTTATTTCTGGCAGCCAGGGATATGCAAGGAAAAGGGGGAAATGCGCAGCCCCGAGGGGCTTTTTCTCTCTGTATTTATGGGCCCAACAAGGGCGGATCTGTTACAATTGAATCAGCCAATGCAAGCAAGCCAACAGTACATAAGCTAATTTGCAGTCAGCCTAAGCCCCTCGCAACCTGGAATTATTATTATTTTTTTTTTCTTTCTCCAGGACCTTTCAACACTTCTTGTGAAGCAAGCCATTCCAACATTTTTTTGTAAAGCAAGCTACTTTAACATTTCTCGTAAAACAAGCTATTTCAACATTTCTTGTAAAGCAAATCATTTCAACATTTTTTTATAAAGCAAGTCATTTCTGAGAAACTGAAACTTATCTTAAAATGGCAGAGCAGCCTAAAATGGCGTTGGTTATGCTACTTTGTTTGGACACCCAGTTGTTTTTGCAAGCAATTTATACAGAAGTAAAAGCATTAAACTTAATCATGGCCTGGTGTCCCATATCAAAAACAGAAACAGACACCAATGGAACCAGAAATAAACCCACATATTTACAGTCAACTGATTTTCCACAAAGGTGCCAAGAGCACGCAATGAGGAAAGGACAGTCTCTTCAATAAATGGTATTGGGACAACTGAATATCCACATGCAGAAGAATGAAATTAGAAACTATCTCACACCATATATAAAAATGAACTCAAAATGGATTAATGACTTAAACGTAGACCTGAAATGGGAAAACTACTAGTAGAAAACATAGAGGAAAATCTTCATGATGTTGGTCCAGGCAATGATTTTATGGATATGACCCTAAAAGCACAAGCAATAAAAGCAAAAATAGACACATGGGATTGCATGGAACTAAAAAGCTTCTGCACAGCCAAGGAAACAATCAACAGAGTGAAGAGACAGCCTACAGAATGGGAGAAAATATTTGCAATCCATACAAAGGGTTAATATCCAAAATATATAAAGAACTCACAAATTCAATAGTAAGAAAATGAACCAATTTAAAACAGGCAAAGATTTGCTCCAAATCTTGGCTACTGTGAATACAGACATGATAAACATGGGAGTGAAGGTATCCCTTCCACGTGTTGATTTTCATTCCTTTGCGTACATACCCAGTAGTGAGATTGCTGGATCATATGGTAGTTCTACCTAGTTTTTTTAGAAACCTCCACACTTTTCCATAATGTCTGTACTAATTAACATTCCCACCAACAATGTATTAGGGTGCCCCTTTCTCTGCATCCTTACCAGCATTTGTTATTTTCTGTCTTTTTGACAATAGCCATTCTAACTGGGGTGAGATGATATCTCATGGTGGTTTTGATTTGCATTTCCCTGATGATTAGTGATACTGAGCAATTTTTCACATACCTGCTGGCCATTTGTATGTATTGAGAAATGTCTATTCAGCTCTTTTGCCCATTTTTTAATTGGATTATTTGGGTTTTTACTATTGAGTTATCTGAGTTCCTTGTATATTCTGGTGACTGGATAAAGAAAATGTGGTATATATACACAATGAAATACTACTCAGCCATAAAAAAATAACGAAATTCTGCCACTTGCAGAAACATGCATGAGCTTGGAGAAAACTATGTTAAGTAAAAATGGGTAAAGGATCCTGAACAGACAGTTCTCAGAAGACAACATAGAAATGGCCAACAGGTACATGAAAAAATGCTCAAAATCACTAATCATCAGAGAAATGCAAATTAAAATCACGAGATATCACCTCACACCTGTTAGAACAGCTGTTATCAAAAAGACAAAATATAAGCGTTGGCAAGGATATGGAGAAAAGGTAACCCTTGTACACTGTTGGCGGGAATGTAAATTGAAACAGCCATTATGGAAAACAGTGTGAAGATTCCCAAAAAAACTAAAAATGGAACTACTATATAATCCAGCAATAACACTACTGGGTATATATCCAAAGGAAATGAAATCAGTGTGTCAAAAAGACATCTGCACTCCCATGTTCGTGGCAGCGTTATTCACAGTAGCCGAGATATGGAAACAGCCTAAGTGTCTACTAATAGATGAATAGATAAAGAAAATGTGGTATATTATACAATGAAATATTATTTGGCCATTAAAAAAGAAGGAAATCCTGCCATTTGCAACAACATGGATAAACCTGTAGTACATAAATCTTAAGCGAAATAAGGCAGTCATAGAAAGACAAATACTTCATGATCTATATGAAGAATCTAAAAAAGTCGAACTCACAGAAGCAGAGAACAAAATGGTGGTTGCCAGGGGCTAGCAAACAGCAGAGTTTAGCACTCAAAGAATCTGAGGCTGAGTAATTTATAAAGAGCAGGAAGTTTATTTCTCATAGTTCTGGAGGCTGGGAAGTCCAAGATCAAGGCTGGGAAGTCCAAGATCAAGGCTGGTGAGAGCCTGGTCTCTCTGCTTCCACAATGGTGCCTGGATGCTCCATCCTCTGGAGGTGAGGAACACTGTCCTCAGAAGGGACAGAAGGGACAGAGGAGGTAAAAAGGGGCACACTCTCTCTGTTAAACCATTTTATAAGGGCACCTAATCCCCTTCATGAGGCAGAGCCCTCCATGACTCAATTACCTCTTAAAGGCCACACCTCTTTGTGGCCTCTTGGATTAAATTTCAAAATGAATTTGGAAGGAAACAAAAACATTCAAATCATAGCAGTGACTACAGTTAACAATACTTTATTGCATAGTAGAAATTTGCTGAGAGTAGATATTAAGTGTTCTCACCACAATGGTTAAAAAAAAAAGAAGGTAACTATGTGAGGTGATTAATTAAATTGATTGGGGTAATCATTTCACAATATATACATATATCAAGTCTTCAAGTTGTACACCTTAAATATATACAAATTTTATTTGTATAAATAAAAAAGCTTAATAAAGCTGTCAATACTTTTTTTAGACAGGAATAGGTGAGGTAAAGGATAGAGAATACCTAGCACATAGTAGGTCCAGTTTCTCCTCCTTAGCCACACCTCTTCTACTTGAACTTGATTAAATTTACTAAGAGACAAAAACAGAAATCAGCCAAAGTTATTTTAATAAAGCTCAGGAATCTACTGAGGTCAGACTCAGGGCAGATTTATCTTCGTTATTGTGGCCTCAGACTTCAAAGCACGAATTCACTTAGGTGGCAGACGTGGCTGGTCCTTGGCCTTCACACAGCACAGTTTACCACTAAAGCAAAAAATATAGACCCTTTCGTTCTTGATGCATGTATCACGACAGGAGCCACGACGATTCCAACATTTCTCAGCGCCACCTAATACGAAGAGAAAAAAAATAGGGGTGGAGGGGAGCCAGTATCAGTAATAAGGAAAAATAGGTCCTAGATTGAGAAAACTAATAGAGAGCCAGGTAGAAAAGGGGGCCATAGAAGAAGGAGTCACCTTTAGATATTTAGGGTGATGATGTAGTCTCACTTCCCCTCCAGATACCCCATCTCAACCCCAGCCCTTCATGAATGTTCCCTCTTAGAGGACTGGTGGGTCATAATGGTGAAGAGTAGGGACTGTTAGAACCCGCAGACCTGGATCTGAAATCTGTCTGCCAACAACAAGGCACAAGCCAACTGAAAGACCTTGAGTGGGTTACTTCCTTTCTCAGGGCATCAGTTTTCTCTTATCTAAACAGAAGATATAACACCTGCCTCAGAGAGTTATGGGAATTAAATGAAATAGTGTAAAAAAAATCCACAAGCATTAAATAAATTTATACATGAAGTGACAGGACCTCAGAAATGATTCAAAATTTTTAAATCATTTCATAAGTAAAAATTTACCTAGAAGGAACACATGAGCAAATAAATGAAATAAGTAATGGGTTAAGATAAATACAGGGTGGAAAAGAGGATGTTTAAACCAAAAAGAAAGGAAGAAAGAAATAAAAGGGAGTCAAAGAAAAGTCACAAGTATGAATGATAGGCCCCCCCCGAAAAATCAAACATAAAAAAAAATTAGAATCATTAAAGCAAAAAACATGGGAACAGAAACAGAACAAATACTATCAACTATGTTTAATAAAATTTCCTGAAATAGAAAAATATTTGAAAACACATATTGAAAGGGTATATAGCACATACCTGAGAATATTGACCCAAAGCAAGAAACATTCTAGTAAAATTACTGGACATCACAGAAAAAGAAAACAATGCTTTGGGCATTTAGACCACACACAAAAAAAGCAAGTGACATAAGGGAAAGAAAACTAGACTATACTTAGACTTTTTGACAATAATGCTTTATGCCAGAAAAAGAAAAAAAAAAAGTGGTGTCACATGTTTAAGATACTGAGGGAAAGAAAAAGCAAGCAAATAATGTTATATCCAGAAAAACAGACTTCAAAGTACAACAGACAAAAACAAACTGTTGTCAACATACTGAACCTCAGGAAATATTGTTCCCATGAGCCCTTCTTGAGGAATCTACTAGGAAAAGAGCTTTACACAAGCAAAGGAGAGGGGCACTGGCACAGGACTAAATATGAAATATAAAGTTACTTTAGAACTAAAATAAAATGAGGATTTGAAAAGTGGGAGTATATAATGGCTGTATGTTCTGACAATATAGATACAATACAGTATAAAAATGGGACAATAATGGTGACAGCATATGCAGAAATTTTAACTAGTTTGAGTAATTATGTTATTGTTGTGGTTTGGTATTATTGTACTGAGACTGTTGTATATGTGATGAGAGATAAAGCAAATGAGTAATTATGGATATTCTAATTCTATCATTCCCTGTGAAACTGAGAACCAGAATTCTCAGTAGAAGGAGAGAAGAACTGATGTAATATAGAAGTTGGTTCTGAATTTGAGTTCTGAATTTGAATTGCAAGTACCAGTATGAATTCACAAGTATTTTATTTTTACATACATAGACAGACTTACATACATAGATAGATAGGTAGATAATTGATAGATAGACAGATAAAGAGATAGACAGAAATTTTTCCAGTTGTGGTCACTGAAAAAGCCTAGAAATAATGACCAGGCAGTAGGAATTTGTATCTCTAGTACCCATACTGTATCTTAAAATACTATCTCCCTCTAAAATAAAAGAAATTAGGACTTCTTGGAGATATGGCTGAGTCCGTTTCTTGGGCAGGAAATTACAAAATGAGCCTGAAATATTGTCATACCAGATTGCAATGAAGCTATCAATGACTAATAAGAATATATCAAATAGATTCATGAGCCAAATTGCAGAGGTTCCCACTGGCCAAGAATAGGACGATTTATGCTTCGATAAGAGTAATAATTGCAGTAGATTGAACTCATGGCTTCAAACCACGAGTTCAAAATAAATAATACTCAGGAAAAACGAATTGCTCAACCTCAGAGGCTGATAGAAAACGAATTCATTATCTTGCAAACTGATAAGCAAAGATAAAGTCAAACATTTATTCTGCCTTTCCTCTCTGAACTCTCTGAACCCCAATGTAGCCAAATAGTTGATGAGGGGAAGCATCTCTTCCATACGTAGTTCAGCTAATGAATGAATGCTCTTCTCAACACAACCTGCCTGGCTCGCCTCCTCACCTTCTTCAAGTCTTTGTTCAAACATCGTCTTCTCAGTAAGGCATTCCCTTAATATCCCTTTTTGCAAGCCCACCTGCCCTGACACTTGCTACCCCATGCCCACTCTGCTCATTGCCTCCTCCAATAGAATTACAAGCACCAAGAGAATGGGAATTTTGTTTGCTTATTTGGGTGGTTGGTTTGTTGATGGACTGCTCTGTCTCCAGCACCTATCACTGCCTAGCACATGGCATCCACTCAACAATATATGTTGAACAAATGAATTATTTAATTAAGAAACAATATATCCACTGTCCCCTAAATCCAGCTGCCGTCACGGAAAGGAAAAAGGGATGCGGTGAAAATAGAACGACTAAATATTTACCCAAAGCAGAATGAATTAATCTAAGAGACTGTTTTAAATCAGAAAAGGGGGCCGAGCCCGTGGCGCACTCGGGAGAGTGCAGCGCTGGGAGCGCGGCGACGCTCCGCCGCGGGTTCGGATCCTATATAGGAATGGCCGGTGCACTCACTGGCTGAGTGCCGGTCACGAAAAAGACAAAAAAATAAATTAGAAAAGGAAATGTAATTGTCTTCTGAGTTTATGAACAGCCCCTGTGCCCTTTCCAACTCCCAACTTTCCTACCAGCAGGATGGAAGTTCCCGGGAACATTTAGATAAATTACAGAAAATAAAGACGTTACATTTGTTGCACACCAAAATTTTAGTGTGTCCAATGTTGACCCTCAACCTAATTTATTATTTCAAATTGAAAAATAAATAAATTGAAACTCAGAGGTGCTCAGTGGTTTGCTGGGGGCATCACAGAGCTAACACATGGTATGGCCGATTTTAACCTAGGATTTCAGGGTTTTTTCTCTCTTCCCAGACAAGTGGTATTACACATTGCCACCTGTTAGCCCATCCGCCCAGGTCCGGCGGTGCCCTGACCAAGACTCACTCTCCACCTCCTACCCCTCCCCAAAGAGGTCTGGATTACCTGGAATGACCTGGGACAAGAGAAGCAGCACAGCCACTGTTAGCAAAATAGGCTTCATGACTTCACGTAGCCCACGGAGCAGTCTCAGCCCTGGCGAAGTAACAAGGAAATGCGGAACAGCTCTGGACTCTAATCAGCACAGAGACGTTTCACTTACACGTGCCCTCAGCTTCCCACGGCCCAGCCCACCCTGGGACAGCCTGCCTCCCTTATACTCAGTCACCATCCCAACACCCCCACACCCACAGTGTGAACCACACACCCAAGCTGACACACCTCCCTTTGTCCTTGACTTTTACAGATGAGCAAGAATAAATCATACAACAGCTAGAGGGATTTTTTTTTTAATATATGTCAGCCCTTCTTATAACCCAGCTTAAAATCCTCCAAGATTCCACATCACAACAAGAAAAAAAAAAAAAGCACACACACCATCTTTTCTTTTTCTTTTTTTTTTTTTTTACACAATCTTTTCTATGTCCTGCAAAGCCCTACATTAATTGGTCTAGAAATCCACCATTATCATCGTTCTAATTAAGTTTTAAAAGCTCCTTTTTTCAAATGCAATTTTCCAGTGTGGGAGCTGAGGAGTGAAGAAGGGACAATATTCATTCAGACCTTAAGGAGAATGTGTCTATTGGATTGTTTTCTCGCTAAAAGAAGAGGCCCCACTGCCTAAAATGCTCAGTTTCAGGAAGGATTTGGGCATTGAGGGCAAGAGAGGGCAAAAATATTCAGCTCCTCCTTGGCTGTGCCACTTGGTGGCTGTGTGACCTTGGAAGAGTCACTTTCCCTCTCAGGCTTCAGTCTTACCAATGAGGAGATTGGGGCAGATGAGCTGTAGGGATCGACCCAATCTTCATACACTCTGGTTCTCTGGATGCTGAAAAGTCACAGGAAATGGAATGCTGCAGATCTACAGATTTTCACCACCACAAAACACAGGCCAAGCTCACTGAGTTTACACCCAAGGATTCTCAGGGCTGCCCTCATCAGGTTCTGGTTCTCTTTACACACTGGGGTCAAAGGCCTCTTCCATTGATACCTGTACCTACACCCAGTATGCTACACAACCCTTACAAGTCACAGTCCCTCTTTGAGCTTGCTTCTTGTATAGATAAAACACAAAAATTTGCTCCATTTATTATAAAGTCTTAATATTCTCCCCAGGACCCTTGAATGGATCTCGTCACAACAGGCTATTTGGGGCATGGAGTCCATTAGACACTGATGAGAGAGCAAAGAAAACCTTGTTCTGTCTGTGTGCCTCTGGACATCACAACCTGTCTACGGTGAGCCAAATTTCATCAGGAATCAAAGAAAAACAAATTAAAGTGACATCAAGTTATTATTCTTTACCTATCAAATTAGCAAAAAGCTCTTTTTGTAATGATAATCCCAAAATTTCATAAGATCAAGAAAATAGCAGTTACAAACTACCCTTGTAGGAGTATAAATTGGCACAAACTTTTTGAAAGGAATTTGGCAACATCAAAAGCCTTAATATATACACACTCTGGGGAATTCTATTTCTAGAAATCCGTAATGGCCACCTGCTTTTCTTGTCCACCCAGCATTTATTCTACCCTCTTCTAGGGACAGTCCCTTGATTCTCCTTTGAGGAATTATCCTTTCCTCATTTTCAGTTCATGGGGTTCAGGTGAGGCTGGCCCCGCTTCCCTGGCCCCACCAATCCACAGATGTAAATAATAAGAGAAAAAGAAAGAAACTAAGGATCTAGAAAACAACCAGAAAACAATTTACAAAATGGCAGGAATAATTCTAACATATGGGTAATAACCTTACATGTAAATGAATTAAACTTGCCAATTTAAAGATATAGAGTGGGTGCATAGATAAAAAACAAGACCCAACGATATGCTACCTACAAGATACTCATCTAACTATTAAAGACAAACATAGAGTGAAAGTGAAGGGCTGGAAAAGGTATTACATGCAAACGGAAACCAAAAGTGAGCAGAAGTAGCCATCCTCATATCAGATAAATTGGACTTTAAATCAAAAACTGTAAAAAGACACAAAGAAAGTCATCGTATAATGATAAAGGGATCAATTCAATAAGAGAATATGACAGTTGTTAACATATATGCATCCAATACCAGAGCACCCAGATATATAAAACAAACATTATTAGATCTAAGGGGAAAGATAGATTGCAACTTAATAATAGTAGGGGACTTTAAAACCCTGCTTTCAACAATGGACAGATCATCTAGACAGAAAATAAAGAAACATCTGACTTAAACTGCACTGTAGAACAAATGGACCTTTGTTGATATTTACAGAACATTTCTTCCAGCCACTACAGAATACACATTCTTCTCAACTTCACATGGAACATTCTCTAGGATAGATCATATATTAGGCCACAAAACAAGTCTACACAAATTTAAAAAGTTAGAGATCATATCAAGTATCTTTTCTGACCACAATGATATAAGACTAGAAATCAACAAAAAGAAAATTTCAGAAACCTTACAAATACATGGAAATTAAACAACATGGTCCTACACAACAAATGGATTAATGAAGAAACTGAAAGGGAAATTTAAAACTTCCTTGAGACAAACAAGAATGGAAACAAATCATACCAAACCTATAGGAGATGGAAAAAGCAGTTCAAAGAGGAAAGTTTATAGCAATAAATGCCTACATCAAAAAAAGATTTCTAATAAACAATGTACAATGCACCTAAAAGGAACTAGAAAAACAACAACAAACTAAACCCAAAATTGGCAGAAGGAAAGAGATAATAAAGCCAGAACAGAAATAAATGAAACAGAAACTAAAAAAAAAAAAAAACAATTGAAAAGATTGGTGAAACACAGAGTTGGTTTTTTGAAAAGATAAACAAAATTGATGAACCTTTAGCTAAGCTGACAGAAGACTCACATAAGAAAAATCAGAAATGAAAAAAGAGACATTACAACTGACACCACAGAAATACAAAGAATCATAACAGACTATTATGAACAACTACATGCCAATAAATTTGATAACATAGAAGGAATGGATAAATTCCTGGACAAATACAGTCAGTGAGGTTAAATTATGAAGAAGTAAAAAATCTGAACAGACCAACAACAAATGAGGAAATTGTTGTAATCCTCTTCTGCGATGTCTGCAAATGCCTCAGTGGCCTAGACTGCGGGAGTTTGTGCCAATACTGGCTCTGTTTTGCTAGGTTAGAGACTCCAGGCTGATTATTTGGCCACATGTGTACCAGTGCAGAGAACCAATTGGTTCTTTGGTGGTCTCTTTGAGGAGCAGAATCACTGCCTGAATTGCTATCAGGCCAGGCTTGGGCATGCAGTTCTGGACATGTCTGTCCCAGGAGGTGGTACTCTGCCTGACCAGCTTTGGGGCTGGAAACAGGTATGCCTGGGTGCAGGGTAGGTCAAGCGGCTCTGCAAAGGAGACTGGATGCCACTGCCTGGCCAAGAGCTGTCATGTGCAGGGACAGCAGGCCAGGTGACTCGACAAAGGCCTGCTGGAAGAGGCAGTGCTGCTGCCTGATTGCTGTGGGTCAGGGATCAGGTGTACACTACTACAGCAGGTCCCTGCAGCTGTGTGCAGGGCCACTGGGGGAAGGCAAAGCTACTGCCAGCCTGGTGTGGACACCCGTGGGCTGAGAATGCCAGTGCATCATGCAAGGCGGGAGCACACGAAGGTGGTAGATGAGCCGTTTATTCACAGCTTCCTGGCTAAGCAATGTGCCTGTTCTCCTGGAGGGTGAGGGGTTGCTGCATGGGTTCAAATGCTGGGATCTTGGTCTTTCTGTCTGGCCTAGGCTCCAGGGAGCCGGGGTCGGGGCCCTGCCAGCACCCATGTGAACATGGTAGAATGAAGGTGGAGCCTCAAGATGGGGGAAGTCAGTTTCCACTGGCTCCCAGGGCAACACATTCTCTAGCAGCAGATTCACTTCCAAGATGTTGTTATGCCACAGCCGCTTAGGTCAGGAGACTGGGGGTTGCTCTATCAGAGCTTCTACTATGAGGCTGTGCAGCTGCACAAGCTCCCAGCTATTCTCCAAACTGGGTTTGGGCCTATGAGGACTGGGAGACTTAGCAGGGGTTTCTGCATCCTACCTTCTCTCCACCTGACTCCGAGCCAGTTTCTGCAGGGAGAGAGCGAGGCAGAGGTAGGATGCCTTGCTCTGCTCTCTATGGTATTATCCTGGTTTTCTGTGCTCCACAAGGATTTTGTCACTACCCTGGTGCTCTGCAGGATATTTTTTCAGTCATGCCAGTTAGAATCTAGTTGTTGCTCTGTTGTTTTGGTCTCATTTTGTTGCAGGGGGATGAACACCAGACAATCTAGTTGGCCATCTAGATCTGCCCTCTCCCAATCCATATTATGTTTTTTTTCATCAGGAAAGTGGTTTAATATTGGGGACAGAACTCGAAAACTGCATCACACAATAACATACATTACAAAAATAAGTTTGACTGTTTCAACTACGCATTTATGTTCACAATGAGGACAGAAGAATCAGAAAAAACTTTGATCTAAACAGCAAAAAAAAAAAAAAACCATAAAGTTTTAACTAATATATTTATCTACTTAAAGTGATTTGAGTACTTCTAAATCTAATTACCTTATTGTGTAACTGCATAATAAGAATAGTAAGTGAAACTAAGTTCTGTATTTTAAGACAAAATTTAAAGGCTAGATACAAGCAAAGGGGAAAAAAGAAAACAAGCCCAAGTTTTTAATTCTCAAAAGAGAAGCAACTTTCTATCAACCAGAAATCAAACTTAAAATCAGTCACTGTCAGGGGGCGAGCTAGAGTAAGCCACAAAATTACCATTATTTTTAATCTCCGGTATAAAATTCCACTGGTACAAGATGCATAAAAGTACAATCAGTTGTAGAAATAGGAAAGCCTGCATTTTTTTTGGGGGGGGGGGGTCTTAAATTCCATCAAACAACAAAGTCCAAATGCATCAATAAAACAGAAACAATACTCAAATGGTCTTACAGTTTCCACTAGGTTGCATTAACTTTGGCTTTTCTCAGACAATATTTAAAGGCTATTTTGTAATTCTAAACAAAATGATATTACTAATCTACAAACAACAATTCTCACAGTACAAAAAAAAAACACAAATACTTTTTTGTATGACATTATTCAAAAAGGTAATGAAACTATGGGGTTTTTTACATTTTATTTCTTCTTTTAATTAGCACTTAAAATAATAAAAATTGAAACAGTAAAATGATTCCAGAGTAGCACAAGCCAAAGAACTAAAACCCCTATGGTGAAAGATAGACAAACATGTCGTGCCTTTCTAATTTAGTTTTAAAATGACTATTTTCCACACTTGATTAAAAAAAAGCAGTTTCACCCCAGTTAGACTGGCTATTATCAAAAAGACAGAGAATAACAAATGCTGGTGAGGATGCAGAGAAAGGGGAAACCTCCTACACTGTTAATGAGACTGTAAATTACTGCAGCCATCATGGAAAATGGTATGGAGGCTCCTCAAACAACTACAGATAGAACTGCCATATGATCCAGCAATCGCACGCTGGGTATATACCCAAAGGAATAGAAATCATTATGTCGAACATCTTGCACGCCCGTGTTTATCACAGCTCTATTTACAATAGCCAAGAGTTGCAACCAACCTAAATGTCTACCGTTAGATGACTGGACAAGGAAAATGTGATATATTTACACGATGGAATACTACTCTGCCATCAAAAAAGAAGGAAATTCTGCCATTCGCAGCAACATAGATGAACTTAGAGAAAATTATGTTAGGTGAAATAAGCCGGGCACAGAAAGAGAAATATCACATGTCCTCACTCATAAGTGGGAGCTAAAAAAATTAACAAATAAAAAAAGATAGAAAGAAAGATACAACAATCACAATGATACCTTGAACTTTCAGAAGGCAAGAACAGGATGGAGGTTACCAGAGGTGGGAAAGGGGGAAAGGGAGGAATCAGTAAAAGGCCACGAAGAACGATTGTATCATATATTGTTGAATATACTAATTATCCTGATTTGAGCTTCACGTATTGCACACAGGTATTGATACTCGACTCTGTACCCCACAGATATGAACAATCAACTATGTTTCAATTAATTAATTTAAAATGAGGAAATTTTTTTTAAAAATCAAACAAAAAATAAATAAAATGTAATTGGTATTGTTAAAAAAAAAAAAAAAAGCAGTTTCCCTGGGTGTTCTTTCTTCTGACACAGGCCCTTTGCATCCTTGTAACTTTTTCCTTTTGATATTAAAAGATAAAATGAGTAAAAGGATAAAAGGACAGTTTGTCTGAGGAGGGTTATCTTTTTAACAATGAAACATGAGAAAGAAAAACAAAAAGACTTTCTAACTAAATGTACTGTCTTGGTTGCCTGCAAAATAAGAAACATTCAACTCGAAATGCCCAGCCTGAGCCTCCTGTCAGCTGCGCTCAGTTTCTCTTCTGGGGGAGACGCAGGGGGCTGAAGAGGAAAAGAGGAGGGTGGTTGGCTTCGGTGGAGAAATTAGAAAATTTTCTTAGAGATTTATTTAATTGGCAAATGAAGAGATTCTGAATGAAAGGTCTAAGAAATTCAAACGGTGTTCTTTTGTGTTTTTATGTACGTGTCTACACACCGCCATATAATACATATGTGAGAGAGACATGTGCAATAACTTTTGCTAGGAAGCTGATTGCTGCAGGAAATACAAAATAGCCTCAAAGGATGAAAGAAGGCCCCAGCAGCAGTAAACACGTGAGGGTGACACAAATCATTTCATTATAAGTGCATTGCTGTAAGACAGAAACTTCTGTGGGTTTGTGGGTGGGGGGCTGTTTTTTGAATCATTAGAGGCTAGTTCTGTCCAACCCAGGGCTATCACATCCACACACCCATTAAACTAAATAGGTTGCTGAGTGGGAAAAGGGGAAGGGAAATGGAACCCAGACCAAGAAGTTTCCAGGGCCTGTTTTCAGGAAGGCTGGAGTTTGTGTTGGGGCTGTAGGGATGACATTAAGGTTTGTCAAGATAGCAAGATATCCATTCACAGAAAGTCAAAGTCACATGGCACTTTAAAAAGGGGTGGCAGGGATTGGTTCTAGGCATTTGGCCAATAACTGGGATAAGGAACTGAGCTTTACTTATATGGGCAGTCCCTTTTAAATGTGTTCAATTAAAAAAAAGAAAAAAGGCAGGAAAAGCTATGAGCTTCTAACTGTGGACAGCTTGCTTACTCAGCGGTTTCTAATGGAGTCAGAGAATCCCCAGCACGATGGCTGATTAGAAACATCTCGGAGTAATTAAGAAACAAAAGCAAAAATCCCTCAAAAGACTATCCCATCCTGAAGTCACTTAACAGCAAGGTATATGAAAATATTCTAAATTAGAACATACCACTAAACCTGATCTCAAAAGCATACAGAATTTTTAAGGTTTAAGTTCTGAATCCACTTACTTTTCCCCTCAGAGAGTTTATCTAAAAAACAGTTTTTAATTAAAACTGGAAAAGAAATTTCAGCAGCACATTAGGAATTCTATTTTAAAATTTTACCAGAAATAAAAGTAAAACAAGGAGGAAAAAATGGCATAGGGAAAAAAATTGGAGAGTGTTATTTTTTTTCCCATCAGATTTTCCTTGTAGAGTTTTTTTTTTCTTTTGGATCTCAACCAAAGGACAAAAAGTAGCAAAAAACAAAAAACTCAGAAGATATATACAGAAAAAATAATCCATGTTAGAAACACCCCAAAACAAACTCAAATGATGACAGTATAAAAATTAACCAACATTCCAGGTATCTGTGGGTAGAAAGAGTTAAAAGTTCAAAACTTTCTCAGCTTAGGGGTTTCTGTATATTATGAAGAAAATACATCGTGAGGTTGCCTTCACAGCATTGATGTGCAGAGTTGTTAAAAAGTGAGACATGGGCACTTGTACAATGTCTTACAAAAAACATCATAGAGAAACAACAAGCAATAACAATTTCAGGCAACAAGACCACAGGATAGCAATTAACAAACTATTTAACCTCTTTTTGTTTGGTTGGGTTTTGGTTTTTTAAATATTAGGAATTTATACAAAACACGTAATGAAATGCCCATGTTATCAAATTACTTCTCACAAGAAACACACTGAAGCTGTAGGAAGAAAGTACCTTTGGAATTTGGCACTACATTATTTTTACTTTTTTTCTTTAAAAAAGAAAAAAAGCAGATCACATTTTGCTGAACACAAAAATCTAAATAGTCCACAAAAAAAAAAAAATGACATCAATGCTTCACAAGCCAACACAAAACTTATTCTGGAATAGGTTTTTTTTTTATTTCCTCATATAAAATTTTTTTTAAGCAAACAACTTTTTAAAAATTCCTTTTTATTTTCATTAAACCAGTTCTAAACCTCTTTTCAGCAAAGAACATTAATACCGTAAGACTCACGATGAAACAAAAACTTGATTCACAGAAGCACCAACATAACACAGTTTACAGTAACCTTACTCCTGTGCATTTAAACAGTATAAAATATAGGTAATTTCATGTGCGTTAAACCATGGATTGTCTGTGAGTCAGTTCAGCAAAGAGTGACATGAATAGGTAGCATTTGCCCCAAAACAGGTAAATATTTTTCTTATACTAATCTACAAAAAGTGCTTCTAAATATATAAATCTTTATGAGAAAGTGAGCCAACTAAAATGGCCTTATCAAGAAACTTCACCCTGTCTGAAAAATGTAAAAACTATTATAGACCTCTATAGGCTTAAAATAAGACAATTTTTATCTCAAGCTGTTTTGGGAAGTAGTCTGTTAGAAAACAACATTCTGTGTTCCTGGACACATATTGCTGTTGGTACAATGACCAGGAAAAATGTCAATCCCAGTATAATATTTCCAAGTCTGTTTTTTAAAAAGAAGAAGAAAATCACATTTTTGCTACAGGTTTTTTTTCTATAATTACTTTGTCTAATAATAGATATTGGTCTTGCATGAATGTAGCAATGTTTTTCACATTGACTTCCCAGAATTCATAGCTAGATGATGTCACATGCAAATGTCAAAGGTCAAACTAGATCAAAGGTCAGTAGGAGAACCAAATATGATGTGTGGTCAGAAAGACATCAGAAACAATGACAGCACAATGAAACTTTTTTTCTGAGACTCCACAAGGACATGCTAGGTAAATGATGAACTAATGGGCATGAAGATGTCTGTAGTGGATTGAATTATGTCCCCCCAAAACTACTGAAGTTTGAAATGACTCCAAAATTTTATGTATTAGAAACTTAGCCCCCACTGTGACTGTTAAGAGGGTGGGAAATCCTATTATGGTAATTGAAAGGTGGAACCTTATAGAGGTGATTAGATTGTAGGACTGTGCAGTAGTGAATGGATTAAACCTGGTGGTCAGGGATGTGGTTCTGAGGGCTTTAAAAGAAGAGGAGAGTCTTTCTATCTGTCTCTCTGCTCTCTCTGCTTCCACCATCTTGCAATGTGAGACCCCTGGGTCACTGTCGCCACCACCAGATGGACTTTGGACTTCCCAGCCTCAGAAACTGCAAGCAACAGATGTCATTTTTCTTTATAAAGCACCCAGTCTCAGGTATTTCGTTATAAGCAACATAAACAGACTAATACAATGTCCTAAGAAAGCTAAAATAAGAGCAGGGAGCCTCTGGGGTTAAGCTCAATAAAGTTTGCTGTTGCTTTTGGAGCACTTCAGCCACATATTCAAGTGTTTCATGCTGATCTGAAAGCCATTCATAGCCCTAGATAGCAGCTTGTGCAGAGACTAGATTGTGGTGTGTATTAGTCAGTTTCTGTTGCTTATAACAAAACACCTGAAACTGGGTGATTTATAAAGAAAATGAGATTTACTGCTTACAGTTTCTGAGGCTGGGAAGTCCAAAGTCCATCTGGTAGTGGTGACAGTGACCCAGGGGTCTCACATTGCAAGATGGTGGAAGCAGAGAGAGCAGAGAGAGACAGACAGACAGACTCTCCTCTTCTTTTAAAGCCCTCAAAACCACACCCATGACCACCATTTTTAATCCATTCACTATGGCACAGCCCTACAATCTAATTACCTCTTCAAGGCCCCACCTTTCAGTTACCATAATAGGATTTCCCATCCTCTCAACTCTGTCACAATGGGGGTCAAGTTTTGGGGAGACACTCAATCCAAGGCTAAGAAAACCAAAGCGCTTGTTCAGATTGGTCTGTTTGTCAATGAAGAGTTTACCAGAGATAACACTTCCAAAAGGTAAGAACATCTGCAGAAAGTCCTGGTCTCCAAACTCTTGTGGAATATGGTAGTAAAGAGGTTTGCCCCTCTGGACCTTCCTTCTGGCTGCGGTGCTCTGCTGCTGCAGCAAGCTCTGGCTGTACAGCGTGGGCAGTGCGGCTGCTACACACTGCTGGATTCCTGAGTAGGCGTGGGTGAGGGCGTCCATGGTGCCAGCCCTGCCATTCGTCAAGCCTGTGGCGCCTACTCCTCCATTCAGAGCCACCACACTGTTTACGGTACCTGCTGGTGCATTAATATTATTCAGTCCAATGGTAGGTCCAGGCACTCCTTGCAGAGTCCACGGAAAGGTCAAGGTATTCATGGCTGCACCAGCAGTGGAGTTGGGGGTTGAAGCAGCCACCAGACCTGGGACACATAGTACTTCTGAAGATAGATCGCTGAGAATTCAGCTGCAAACTCCAGGAGAAGCAGTATCTCTGGGAAGAAGCCGAGCACAGACATCAGTGAAACATCACCCTCAGGCTTGAACAAGTTTTTCTTTCTGGCTGAAACCTGTCAGATTCCCTCTATATACTCTCCTTTAGTTTTGGAGGCTGGGAAGTCCGCATTTCAGGAAGTGCGTCTGGTGAGGAACTCCCTACGGAGTCCTGTGGCAACACAGGGTATCACATAGCAAGAATCTGTATTATCTTTTCATTATCCTTTTTCCAGGAATTTTTTTGAAGTACTCTCATACAGAGAAGCACACTCAAATATGTATTGACTGAATCAAAAGTTCTATAGACTATGCTTGCTTTTACTAAAAGCAATATCCTCTCATCTCTTTCATTCTACTCTATTCTGGTCTTCACCTTCTAAAATGATTTTATGACCATGATGGAAAAACTCTGAGATGCCACCAATTATCCTTGGCTCCTTTTACTCACACGTGAGTAATCCCCTCCCCTTGAGTATAGGACCTGTTACTCGCTTCTAACCAATAGAATACAGATGACAAAGGTCATGGAATGTAACCTCTGTGATGACATCACATAAGATTATGTTCTATCTTGATAGGAGTCTCCCTCCCCCAATGCCTTTGATGAAGTGACCATGTTAGGAAGGCTCACATGGCAAGGATCTGAGGCCACTGTGCAGCCACCAGCCGGCAAGAAACTGAGGCCCTCAGTCTTACAGACCGTAGTCACCTGTATGCACCAACAACCACGTGAACATAGAAACATGTCCTTCCCCAGTTGAGGCTCAGATGAGACTCAGGCTCAGATTAGTCCCGAGCAACACTTTGGGTACAGCCTTGTGAGACCCTGAAGCAGAAGACCTGGTTAACTCGGTGACTCTTGACCCCCAGAAACTGCAAAACAATAAGTGTATGTTGTTTTAAACCGCTACATTTGTGGTAATTTATTTTGCAGAAGTAGACAACTAATACAATAATCCTTTAACTGGTTGTCACTCCCCAGTTTTAAAAAACACTCTCTTAACTGAGGCTGCCAGAGGTGAAAAGGGGGAATGGAGGTGGCGAGAAATTGGTAAAGGGCCACAAAAACCAATTACATTGTGTAATGTCGAATATACTAATGATCCTGATTTGAGCATCACATATTGCACACAGGTATGGATATTCAATGCTGTACCCCACAAATATGTACAATCAATTATATTTCGATAAGTAAATAAATAAAAATATTCTCTTTATGGTTACTCTAGACATTTTAGCGTGCATACTTAATTTGTCATAGTTTAAAATTAATGTCTTAAACATTTTGTTAAGTGAAATAAACCAGGCATGGAAAGATAAATACTGCATGTTCTCACTCATATGTGGAAGCTAAAAATAAACAAATAAAATTAATGTCTTAAAATAGGCTTCCAATATGCCTGAGTAAGTTTCTAATTGACCTAACCTCCCACAGATAACAACTATAAACTCTGAATAAAATATAAAATATATATACATATATGTGTGTATATATATGTGTGTTTCTTGAAGGAACTGCACACAGAACAAAAGCAGAAAGATTCTGAAAGGTAATTGACATTTGAAAGAAGTAGATGGCATGGCATAAGTTTTCCACTTTTTTCAGTTTTTAGTCTCAGAGCAGGCCACAGTTGGTACCATATGGCACAGCTAAAACTCCGATAGAAAACCTGCAGTCTTTCTTGCCTGAAAAACAGACGACAGAGTTTGAAATACCACAGACATTGGAAAGTGAGAGGGGGATCCTAAAAAGGAGAGAGCCAGAGATGGGGAGACACAATTTCTGTGTGTGAACTCCGATCAAACCCTGAACCTCGCATACACAGAGCAGACTTTATGTAGCCAGCTAACGATAAAAGAAGTGAATTAAGGCTTGAGCTGATACCCAAGAGATAGAGTTTGCAGTTTCAGTCTAACCAAATTAACTGTAGGCCAAAGAAGTCAACATTCTGTGGGAAATATCAGAGAATTCAATGCCTCCATAACAAGGATTTCATAACATCCAGTTACAGTCCAAAATTACTTAACATACAAAGAAAGAAAAAAGTGACTCATTCTCAAGAGAAAAAACAATCAACCAAGAGCAACCCCAGAATGACTCAGATGTTGCAATTAGCAGAAAAGGATTTGAAAACAACTATTACAACTTTGCTCTATGACATAAATAAAAACATGCTCACAGTGAATGAAAAGAGAAAATTTTCAACTGAGAAATAGAAACTTTTTTTTTAAAAAAAGAACCAAGTGATAATTCTAGACCTGAAAAATAAATCTGAAAAATTCACTGGATGGGTAAACTTTCTCCTCCATAACGCAAAGACCTCCTTTCTATTAATATGCTATAGTTGTCTTTGACTGAGTTATGTTCTTTAAATGCGCATCATTGTTATTGTTTTATATGGTCATTATTTGTTTAGGTTTACTCTTATATGTATTACTTTATTTGTTAATCACTTCTTCTTATACCTAAAACCTTCCATTTGGAGGTTTTTGGTTTTTTCCCCCCTTCTGCCTAAAGTGTATCCTTTAATGTTTCTTGTATCAAAGGTATGTTGGTATCAGTCTTGATCGGTTTTTGTTTGCTGATGTGGCAGGATCTGCAGACAATGGCCATATGTCACCAAGCATCTTCATCACGAGCCTTCATCATGCAGGGTGGAAGGGGCACTGATTATCATCATACCTTTGTGCAGCTCAACCACATTCTTAGAAATTACTATTTCTAATACCAGATTCACAAACGGACAATCATCAGAAGGGCAATCAAAGTTTGTCTTTGTCATTTCCCATATTCCCTTTTACTCCTCCCTTCTCTTTCTCGCCATACTCCCTGCCCTGAGTACCCAATACATCGATGAGGAACACTTGTTTTCAAAATCACAAATCCTGGAACCCTGAGGCCATGCATTCTATGTCAGTGATCTTCAAACTGAGATACTTGCACCCCCAGAGGAATGTGAACACTTTCCCACAGATGCTTAGGCAAGGGTGGAGCAACAAAATCAATTTCCTATCTTTACTCCCATAGCATTTCCTAAATTCAATCGGAATTCTCATTTCAATAGTCTACATCCCATTCTTCATTCTAAATCAGACTGCTGCTCTGCTCCAGGGTGGAAAGCCCTCCAGGGCATCACACAGATGGGGAACCTCCCTTAATGATTAATCTAGCCACTATAAAATTGGGGGGATTCCTGTTTTTCTCTAACTTCTCTTAAGAGTGAATCGTGTTGTTAAAGACACACATTTGGATTCTTGGGATAGTCTGAATTACATGTGGCAGATGAATATGATACACTGATGGAGGCTACCTGATGGTACAGATATTTAAGGCCAGGTGGGCCATAATATCACCTGTGTTGCAGCCCCAGTTAAGTCCAGCCTTCAGGTGCCAGACATCAGTGAAAAACCTTCCAGATCCCAACACCCCAAACATTCAAGTCTTCCCAGTCAAAATCCCCAGGTATTGTTATTAGAAACTGTTTTCTGCAATATTTCTACATTTGAGATTTGTTAAGTGATTATAATAATGTTACAGTATATTATTAACAATCAATAAGAAGTTACTCTGTTTCATGTATTGTCCCAAGCACTTTACATACATTATTTGTTTAATCCTTGTAACAATTCAGTGAAATAGGTAACAGTAAGATCTCTTTTTATTAATAAAAACCTTAGGTCCATAGAGCTTAAGCAATTTATACAATGTCAGCAAGTTCACTAACGCAAGGTCAAGAACTTAACCCAAGTCTGTCTGACTTCAAAGTTCATGCTCCAGGACTAACATACAACAGGGGCTTGATAAAATCATTATAGAGTGACAATTTTTGACATCAGAATGAGTGGTTAGGTAAAAACTCACTCAGGAGGTTGATATTTAACCTAAAACATGAGTGGGAGGAAAGAACCAGTCACAAGAAAAGCAGGGAGAGTATTCAGGTAAAGGAAAGAGCCAGCACAAATGCCCTGAGGTAGGAACGAGTTTAGTATGTTCCATGGAAAGAAGTAAGGCCAGCAGGCTGCAGAGTAGTGGTGAGGAAAAATTGGTCTGAGATGAGATCAGCAACCAGATCATGTAAGCCAGGGAGAAGAGTTAAAATTTTATCCTAAGTGCAGAGGATAGCCATCAGATAAACAACATTATGTAATATATATTTTTATTTATTTATTTATTTGTTTGTTTGTTTGTTTGTTTGTTTGTTTTTTATTTTATTTTTTTTATTTTTATTTTTTTTAATTTTATTTTGTCGATATACATTGTAGCTGATTATTGCTCCCCATCACCAAGACCTCCCTCCCTTCTCCCTTCCCCCCTCCCCCCCAACAATGTCCTTTCTGTTTGCTTGTCGTATCAACTTCAAATAATTGTGGTTGTTATATCTTCTTCCCCCCCCCCGGTTTGTGTGTGTGTGTGTGTGTGTGTGTGTGAACTTATATATTAATTTTTAGCTCCCACCAATAAGTGAGAACATGTGGTATTTCTCTTTCTGTGCCTGACTTGTTTCACTTAATATAATTCTCTCAAGGTCCATCCATGTTGTTGCAAATGGCAGTATTTCATTCATTTTTATAGCTGAGTAGTATTCCATTGTGTAGATGTACCACATTTTCCGTATCCACTCATCTGATGATGGGCATTTGGGCTGGTTCCAACTCTTGGCTATTGTAAAGAGTGCTGCGATAAACATTGGGAAACAGGTATACCTTCGACTTGATGATTTCCATTCCTCTGGGTATATTCCCAACAGTGGGATAGCTGGGTCGTATGGTAGATCTATCTGCAATTGTTTGAGGAACCTCCATACCATTTTCCATAGAGGCTGCAGCATTTTGCAGTCCCACCAACAATGTATGAGAGTTCCTTTCTCTCCGCAGCCTCGCCAGCATTTATCGTTCATAGTCTTTTGGATTTTAGCCATCCTAACTGGGGTTAGATGGTATCTCAATGTCGTTTTGATTTGCATTTCCCGGATGCTGTGTGATGTTGAGCATTTTTTCATATGTCTGTTGGCCATTTGTATATCTTCCTTAGAGAAATGCCTATTTAGCTCTTTTGCCCATTTTTTAATTGGGTTGCTTGTTTTCTTCTTGTACAGTTGTTTGAGTTCCTTATATATTCTGGATATTAATCCTTTGTCAGATATATATTTTGCAAATATTTTCTCCCACTCTGTTGGTTGTCTTTTAACTCTTTTAATTGTTTCTTTTGTTGTGAAGAAGCTTTTTAGTTTGATATAATCCCATTTGTTTATTTTTCCTTTGGTTGCCCGTGCTTTTGGGGTCGTATTCATGAAGTCTGTGCCCAGTCCTATTTCCTGAAGTGTTTCTCCTATGTTTTCTTTAAGAAGTTTTATTGTTTCAGGGTGTATATTTAAATCCTTAATCCATTTTGAGTTGATTTTAGTATACGGTGAGAGGTATGGATCTAGTTTCATTCTCCTGCATATGGATATCCAGTTATCCCAGCACCATTTGCTGAAGAGGCAGTCCCTTCGCCACTGAATAGGCTTGGTGCCTTTGTCAAAGATCAGCTGACAGTAAGTGTGTGGGTTGATTTCTGGATTCTCTATTCTATTCCATTGGTCAGTGTGTCTGTTTTTATGCCAGTACCATACTGTTTTGGTTATTATAGCTTTGTAGTATAGCTTAAAGTCAGGTAGTGTTATGCCTCCAGCTTTATTTTTTTTGCTCAGCATTGCTTTGGCTATGCGTGGTCTTTTATTGTTCCATATAAATGTCTGGATAGTTTTTTCCATTTCTGAGAAAAATGTCTTTGGAATTTTGATGGGGATTGCATTGAATTTGTATATCACTTTGGGTAGTATGGACATTTTCACTATGTTGATTCTTCCAATCCAAGAGCATGGGATATCTTTCCATCTTCTTGTATCCTCTCTAATTTCTCTCAGCAGTGGTTTGTAGTTCTCATTATAGAGATTTTTCACATCCTTGGTTATGCCAAACCCACAGCCAATATCATCCTGAATGGGGAAAAGCTGAAAGCTTTTCCTTTAAGAACAGGAACCAGACAAGGATGCCCACTCTCACCACTCCTATTCAACATAGTGTTGGAAGTACTAGCCAGAGCAATCAGAGAAGAGAAGGAAATAAAGGGCATTCAGATTGGAAAAGATGAAGTCAAACTGTCCCTGTTTGCAGATGACATGATCCTATATATAGAACAGCCTAAAACCTCTACAAAAAAACTGTTGGAATTGATAAATGATTTCAGCACAGTAGCAGGATACAAAATCAACACACAAAAATCAGTAGCATTTTTTTTCTCCAATAGTGAACATGCAGAACGAGAAATCAAGAAAGCCTGCCCATTTACAATAGCCACCAAAAAAAATAAAATACTTAGGAATTGAGTTAACCAAGGATGTAATATATATTTTTAAAAGATAAGTCTGGAAGTTCAGTGGAGAATGGAAAGTCCGAAAGCAAGATGGGAAACCCCACCTGAATATCTGGAGCTGAGAGTGAAGGAGATCTGGCTCCCTACAGAAAAATTAAGGTACTGTCACTAGAAGAAATGGAAATTGCTGCTAAACATGTAAGTGGCCACTACAAGGACTTAGAAGTGAAGTTGGGGACCAGCCAGTCAGTTCAGTTGGTCCAGGGTTCGATCTCTGTACCAGCCAGCTTATAAAAAAAAAGAAAAAAAAACTGAAGTTGCTGGATTGCCGGGTATGTATATTTTAAGGATTTGGGGATTGGCAAATACCCTCCAAAAAAGATTGCACCAGTTTGCATTTCCATGATCAAGGTGATGCTCTTTCCCTGCATTCTAGAAAATTGTAGGATTAACAATAAAATAATATTCTTGCCAGTATGATTGGAGAAATGATACCTCATTGTCATTTGAATTTGATTGGGGCTAAGTGTTTCAGACTTGGGAGCTGAGGAGAGCAGCCCAGAGAATCCTTAGGTGAAAACCCAATTATGTTGCCCTATTTTGAGGCTGATTACGTGTATTACTGCATCCTTCCACTTTCTGTGTCTTTTCAGTATCTAGACAACCATATAATATGATGGGTGGGTTGATCCCCACTGCCCATCTGTTCCAAATCCTTGATTAGAGACATTGAGGCCAAGAAAAAAAAAGTGATTCTGTCAAGGTCATATAGAAAGTTAGTAACAGAGTCAGAACTAGTCACTGAATGTTTTCAACTCTGCCTCTTCCAGCCTCAATACAAAAATCCTCCAGAAATCCAGGCATTCTAGACAGTGTGTATCTCCACTCTTAGGGAGAAAAGAATCCAACAGATACATTCTCCGTAAGAGAGAATGTATCCTACCTGCCATACGCCTTAGCGCCGGATTAGAAAATTGTGTTTTGTGATGTCTTGTAACAAGGATGAAATTATATTTTGCAACTCCTTTCCCTGTGTGGCATTGCATTAAGGTTTGCCATGACTTTTTTTTTTTTAATTTCATGAAATTTGGAGGTAGAAAATGAAGCAGCAGCCATTGTGCTCCGAAGGTTGTTATTGGTGAGACGTGGTGAGGGACAGACGTGGGGTGCCTGCAGATTGGGGTTTGTCCTCAGTATTCCCTATTCCAGGACAGCCCTACTTCTCAACTGCCAGCGCTGCTGACCAAACTGATCTCAGTGCTCAGGTTCACCACTAAACATTTCTCTATGAACGCAACAAACCGGCAATAGCCTAGAAAATCCAACGATCTTCCCCAGGCTTCTGCACCAGCTCCCTCAGCTGTCCCGCTGCAGCCCTAGACGTGATTAGCTTCCTCGGTTCAGTCACCCAGGTCAGGGCTGGTTAGTGACTATTCTCTGATCCCTTTCAAATCTTTGCTTTCCTAGCTTCTCCCGCAATTGAATAGAGTCTAATTCTTACAACCAATTCCTTACTCCATAATACTGGTAATGGTCCTGCTTCCTTGACGGAGCCTTAACTAATACGAGGGTACTTCAAAAAGTTCATGGAAAAGTAGAATTAAAAAATAACACAATCTTTCCATTATCTTTTTTTGGGGGGGGGGGGGCAGCTGGAGCTTCATCTCTTGCTGCCATTCTCCTCCCAGCTTTTGCTCCAGATACATCACTTCCCGTTTCGACACCAACATGAGCCTTTGTGCAGACATTCTTCTGCCTTCAGGGCTCTCTGCGAAGGCTGCCCAACCTCCTGGAGTCGTGTTCGTGGCGCCCCCTTGTGGTCCGTTAGTTGAGGCGGTTCAGAGCCGGGTGGAAGGAAGTGTTCTCTGTCTGGGATCTCGGACTTTGCTGGCTGACCTCCCTGCTGACCTAAACGAGCTCAGGGGTGTGTGGCTCCACACCGTGGACTCGGGGGCGTGGGGGCTGTACCCGTGGCCATCTGAGGGTACGTGTGGGTGACGTGTGCTCCGCCTGATCAGAGGGAGTGCGAGCCGGAGAGACCAGGCACCCCCCGCCCACCCCCATTAGCTTTGCCGGCGTAGGACTTGCACTTCACCTTGGGCCGTCTCCAGCCATGAAGCTCCTTTTGCTGATTTTGGCTACTCTCCTGCTGTTGTCTCAGCTAACTCCAGGTAACTTGGACCTCCTCAGGGTGCGGGCAGGGTTTGGAGACTGAGGCCTGGTCAGAGAATCCCAAGGGCGGGGAGGATGCCATTCGGGGCCACGTAGGGGAGGTGCCCTCGCCAGCAGAAGGTGTCAGATGTTAGGTAGCAACTACAACATCCAGAGCCCGTCACTCAGACACTCCAACCCTTCTCTCCCTGCTCGGCTCCAGGGAGCATGTGCAGGTGACACAGCCTGTGAGAGAGTGTCAGGGGTGGGCAAGAGAAGCAGGAGAGAGAAGTCAATAGTGGCCCTTTTGCAAAATAGTCGCCAGAATCTGGGGTTTGTAAAGGTCGCAGCCACCTTAATGGAAGAAAAAAGCTCATGTTTATTGTTGCTATCTCTTGCCAGGCTCTGTGTTGGGAGCTAGGACCACAGAGATAAAGGGCATTGTCCTCGGAGAGTAAATTAAATAGCATTTACAACCCAGGGTGACATGACTGTGATAGAGGGAAGCCAGGGTGGGGTACACATGGGAGAGACCAGCCCAGCCCAGCCTGAGGGTCATCAGAGTCCTCCTGGAGGGATACCCCAAGTCCTGCGAAGTGAGTGGAAATTGGAAAGGAAAGAAGAGGTAGACGTAAGAATGGTGTCCCAGGCAGAGTTGAGCTTATGCAAAGGTCCGGATGTGGGAAAGAGCGTGGTACTTTTGGGGAACTGGCACCAAATGGAAGAATGGGGAGGGAGAGCAGCAAGGGGTAAAGTTGAGGAAGGATTCAAGGGCCAGGTCTTGATGGGCCTTGAATGCCAGGTGAGGGAGCCATGGGAAGGCTTAAGCAGAGAAAGGCCCTTTTCAGACCCGCCCATTCCACCCACGCCAGTGTGAGCTGCCTCCTGCTCATCTGGCAGAAGCTTCTGCCCACCCCAAGGCTGTTGGCTGAGTCAGAACGTGTGAATTTCCTAATCAAGCTGACCTCGGTCCTTGTGTCTGCCTGTGGCCCTGAAACACCACTCACCTGGGGTAGACAGGAAAGCCCAGAATCTGAGTTAGAGCCTGTCCCACCGTTTTCTAACTCTTTGACCCCCAACAAGCAGCTTATCTGCTCATAGTGTCAATTTCCTCTTTTCTCAAACTGTTATAACAATGTCAAGTGTGTAGTTATATTCAGTTGAGAGAACAACGTTGAACACACTGAAATTGTGGTGTGCAGAAAAGAAAAACAATAATGTAGCTTCTTATTCGTCTATAACTCACCTAAACTTTCCCAGGAATTTCCACCCTGGTGGTGGGACAGTTGGTGGGGAGGGAGGAGCAGAGAAGACCGCCTAGGGGCTGTGCCTAAACTCAGCTGCTACATATTTGTCTTTTTCTTGTTTAAAATGGTTTCCAAGTTTATTCAGTCTCTTTTGAATAAATATTCAGTCTTTCAGCATGTCTCCTTTCTTCTATCCCCCTTCTCCCTCCTGGGATAACATCTGTGCTTAGGAGATATTAACTTAATACGTCGTCAATTAATTGATTGGTTCACTCAGTAAATATGGTTGAATGGATTTCATGTCCCAGGCACTGTGATAGGTGCTGGAGGTAGAGCAGTGAACAAAACAAAACAAAACAAGATGAGCAAAATCTTTGTCCTCTTAATGCTTATAGTCTACTGGAGGACCCACAGATTTTTTTAAAAATAATTGAATTATATGGTATGTCAGATGATGAGTAGTGCCATGAGCAAAATAGGCAGGAAAGGGGATAGCAATACCAGGAGGAGGTGGGTTTGCCATTTTTAAGGGGTTGACTGTAGAATGGCTTACTGTTACCTGAAGGAGCATAAGGGGTGAGCCATGTGGATATGTGGGAAAGAACATTCAAGCTGGAGGGAACAGCAAGTGCAAAGGCCCTGGGGCAGGAGCATGAGGGGGTGAGGTAGGGCCCTGTGCTGGCCCCTCACTGACCTCTGAGATCATGCCCCTCATTGGGTGCAGTCAATGAGTGTCCTGCTAGCACTTGCTACTGAATCCTGCCGCTGATGAAATCTCTTGGCCCTGTTGGGGGCCCCACTGACTCTGCCCTTCATCTCAGCCAAATCTTCTGTCTGCTTCCTAGATTAAAGCTGCCTTCTACATTGGGGTCTACTCTTGGCAGGTCCCTCAGGCTCTCAACTTGTCACTGGTTTTCCTGTCTCTACCAGAGACAAAAGAACTTGGGGACCCTCTGGATCTATTTCATGCTACAGGAGAGCAGAGGGAGATGTTCAGCCACTTCCCTCAGCCATTTCTAATCCCTCTCCAGGCGGCACCACGATGTGCTCTGTCCATGCTGAAGATAAGAATTTCTCTCAAGAGCTAGCAATTTCCCTGAACTGTGCTCTGGAGAGTAGGAGTAAGTGTCCCCTGTGCTCTGGCAGTTTCTTCAGACCAATCTGGGTGTTCATAACAAAACCCCTTTTGACTCTGCCTTTCTCTCATTACTTACCTCTGCTTTCCGTATGTTCGGGCCAACCAGCAGGCCGCTAGTGGGGCAGCAGGGGAAGGCCTTTGTCCCTAGGTTATTGATGGCTCCGCCATCAGACTGGCAGGCGGAAGGTGTGGATTCTAGTGGGGCTCTCAGACCTGCTGCAGAAGGTGGATTTCAACTTCCCAGTTCCCTCGAAATTATCAGAAGAGTTTTTCCCTTCTACTTCCTGTTGGATGTGGTGGTGGTAACAGAGTTCGAGTGGAAGCTACTCTAGCCAAACCCACAGCTTACGGTGCGATGGTGCTGTCTGAATCCACCAGGTTCACCTGATGATACACAATGGAGCTCTTTGAAATTTGGAAGTCCCTGAACTTTCCTGACAAATTTTGTTCTTAAAATTATTGCCTTGCTATGAACTAAAACAACCTTTATCTCATTGAAGCTGGGCAATGACTTTGTCATTCTGTTGTTCACCATTCCCTCAGAGCTCAGAAATTCTGCCCCATCCTGCTTTTTGACAGAGGGCCTCATGATTAAAGGGAGATGAAATATGCATTGCTTTAATATATTCAAAATATTGTCACACTAACCATTAGGTTAACTGTGAGAACTCAGGACATATATGTAAAGCCCAAGAAGCCAGCAGGGATTAGACTTAGGTGAGACATACCACCAAACTTTCATCACACAAATATCTGGGTAGCTCTTTCTTTCTTTCCTTCTTTCTTTCTTTCTTTCTTTCTTTCTTTCTCTCTCTCTCTCTCTCTCTCTCTCTCTCTCTTTTTTTTTTTTGGTGGCTGGTCAACAAGAGGATCCAAAACCTTGACCTTAGTGTTATAACAACACGTTCTAACCAACTGAGCTAACCAGCCAGCCCCATGGGTAGCTATTTCTTTAATGGCTCTTTCTCTCCCCACTAGACTGGAAGTTCTCTAAGGGCAGGTATCTATCTTTAATTCATTTATAGTTTTATCTTCAGTGTATGGGCCTCTCAGTCTACACATGTGAGTATTTTCCCTAGGATAGACATCTGGAAAGAAAATTGCTAGGTAAAGATCATGCACAATTTTTTAATGTGTAATTTACTGTTAAGTAACCTCCAAAGAGGCTGAAACAAAGTGTATGAGTATCTTTCCTCTTACTCTTACTAATAATTCATCATGACACTCCTGGATTAAAAATTGGGATTTCGTTGTTAAATGGTGTTTTTTTCTTATCTTTTTCGTAAAATAAAACACAGAATCATAGATACTGCAAACCACATTTTAAAAAATGTACAGCTTAATGAATGTTATAAAGTACACATCCTAGTAACCATCATCTAAATCAATAAACAGAGCATTGACAGTCATGCCAAGCCTACACACTTCCACATCACAACTGTCTCTCTCCCCAAAAGTAAACACTATCCTGACGTTTATAGCAACTGATTTTCTGCATTTCTTTATACTCTCATTGCTAAAGGTGTATCCCTAGACAGCCTATTTTTTAAATCTAATATCTCTTAAAATTCTTTTAATTTTTTAATTTACTGGTTTCATCATTATCCCTTTCTTGTCTTTACAACATCTCTTGAAAAACATGTCATTTGACCTGTAACTTCCCACAGCATGGATTTTGCTGGTTGCATACTCAAGATGAAATTCAGCATATTCCTCCAACTTATGTATTTCCTGCAAATTGGCACCTGGATCCAGAGGTTTGATCAGGCTCAAGTTTCACCCTTTTTGGCGAGACTTTTGGTGGTGATATATTCTTCCATCAGGAAGCACATGATCTCTGGTTGTCTCTCTTTTGGTGACAATAGCAATCACTGATGCTCAAAGCCCAGGTCTATTCATTCTTTGGACCTTCTGAAATGGTAATGTTCTATTATGGATTTTCGCTAGTTAGCTGGAACACTCATCTAAAAAAGACACTGCTGGGCCGGCCCGTGGCTCACTCGGGAGAGTGCGGTGCTGATAACACCAAGGCCACGGGTTCAGATCCTGTATAGGGATGGCCGGTTTGCTCACTGGCTGGGCGTGGTGCTGACAACACCAAGCCAAGGGTTGAGATCCCCTTACCGGTCATCTTTTATAAAAATAAAATAAAATAAAATAAAAATTAAAAATAAAAAAGACACTACTCATTGTCTGCTATTTGGTTACTCAGCGGTACAGTTCATATAGGAAAGACAGAATAAATGCTTGGTGATTTTTCTTTATTTATGAATCTGCAAAATAATGAGTTATTTTCCTATCATCTCCCAAATGTGACAAAATAGTTTTATCATTGTACACTCATAGATTTAAATATATTTGATGAATTTTTATTCATTATAATCTTTATTCTTACTGAAACTCAAATTATCCCATTCTTGGCTAAGAAGAGACTCTTTAATGTGACTCCTGAGCCTTATTTTACATAACCCTGGTAGTCTTTAATAGTTGCCTTGCGATCAAGTTCATCTTATAAAGACTACCTGCAGTCTGACAAAGTTAGATATTTTAATTTGCTGTAGCAAAGAAACTGTACACCAAAGGACCTGGGGCGGGAGTGGGGTGGAAGACTCCCACCAAAGAAACAAATAGGATTATTACAGGATTAAGGAGAAGGAAAGGGTTTAGGTATAATGTAAATGAAGCAGTGTTTGATAGACTTCAAGGCAAGGCAGGGCCATAGGGCAGTGAGTAAAGGGGTTAACATCAAGCCTTGGCTGAGAAATGTATTCAGCGTCCCATTTCCATGGAACGTACAAAATTAAGAGAGAAGTGGAATTTGTATCCCAAAACTTCTTGTCTGATGCTCTGCACTTGACCCTGAAATCAAGGCTGCTTTTCTGTATTGAAAAACTCGGTTCCCCTGGGAAGAATGTAATGTTTTATTCTTGCTGATATGATTTCAAATACAAAGTTTCTGAAAGTTGCAATTTGATAAAAGAGGGTTTCTCAGCACCTTGTCCTTTTGTTAATTAACAAAAGGAGTTTCATGGATTTACACTAGCTATCTAGTGTGACAAGACATTCTAGGCTCATCTTGTACAAGTTCTATGCCAGATCTGGAATTAGCTCTAAGGTTTACAATATACATCTTTACCTTATCACGGTCTGCCTTCAAATAATAATAGCCAATTCACATGTTGTATAAGAAGTGTAAAACAGCACTCTTTCATTTCCCCTCTCCCAGCCTCTGTGCTGTTGTCAACATTTCACGTCTATGCATGCTATGAACGCTGCAATGTGTGGCTGTTACTTTACTTTAAATAATGATCTTTAAAAGAAAGTTTTAAGTCAGAACAAAAGTTATTCACATTTACCTATGTATTTATCAATTTTGGCTATTTATTCCTTTATGTAGATGACCAGATTTTCATCTACTACCATTTTTCTTCTGCCTGAATCAATAAACATATAACATTTTTTGTGTGAAAGCTTTAAGTGATAAATTTTCTGAATTTTTGAATATCTGAAAGTCTTTATTTCTCCATTTTTAGAGGATTTTTCTCTGTGTAAATAATTTTGGGTTATTTTCCTTTCAGTACTTTAAAGATCTCTCTCCACTGTCTTCTAGTATGCAGTTACTGTCAAGAGTCTTCTATATTTACCTATGTACTTAATGTGTCTTCTGGTTGTTTTAAGATTTTTTTCTTAAACATGATTTTCAGCAATTTGATTTTAATATGACTTTGCATGGTTCTCTCTAAGTTTTATTCAGCTTGGAGTTCACTGAGGTGCTTGGTTCTGTGGGTTTAAAGTTTTCAGACATTTTTCAGACATTATTTCTTCAAATACTTTTCCTGTCAATTCCCTCTCCTCTCCTATTTGTACTCCAATTATTTGTATGATAGACAGCTTGTTATTAACCTATGGGTTACCAATGCTCTATTCTATTTTTTTCCCAGTCTTTTTTCTCTCCATGTTTTGTTTTGTATAGTTTCTGTTGCTGTCTTCAAGTTTATCTTTTTTTTTTTTGTTAGTCTAGTCTTATGTTAATCTCACTAAGTAGGTTTTTCATTTAATATTTAATGTTTCATCTCAAGTATTACTATGTGAATGTTTTTTTATGTCTTTATTTTTTCTTATCATGCTTGTGTTTTCCTCTACCTTTTTGAGTATGTGGAACATAGTTATAATAGCTGTTTTATAATCCTTGTCTGGTAGTTCTATCATCTTTGTCATGTCTGGGTCAGTTGATTTCCTTTCTCTTAGTTATGGGCCATATTTTCCCACTTTTGGTTGGATGCCTGGAAAAATATTTGGATGCTATGCACTGTAGGTTTTACACTTTTGGTTTCTGTATTTTGTTGTATTCCTTTAAAGAGAATTGGATTCTGTTCTGGCATGCAGTTTAGGTTATTTGGAATCAGATGAATAGTTTCAAGACTTACTTTTAAGCTGGTTTAGGATAGGTACAGGGCAACCTTTAGTCTAGGGCTAATTTAGCTCCACTGCTAAGGCAATAGCCTTCTAAGTACTGAATGCTGCAAAGCTTACCATTATGTCCACTCAGGCAGGTGAGAACACAAGCTATTCCCAGCCTATGCAATCACTGGGAATTGTCTTGCCTACTTCTTTTTGGTAGTTCTTTCTCAGGCCTTTGGGAGTTTCTTCTCACACATGCACAGATAAGTTCTCAAAGACTGGAGGGGTACCCCCTGCAGATTTCCGCATTGCTACCTCTCTCTTTCTTGCTCTCTTTCTGCAGCTTCCTCCTCTCTGAAACTGACCCACAAATTCTTGTTGAGTTGGCCTCTTTGAACCTCTATCTCTATCTCCTCCACTCCATAAGACCACTAGGCTCTGTTTGGATTCCTCTTCCTTGCACTACAACCCAGAAACTGATTTTAGTCAGCAAAATGGTGCAATCAAAGGACTCACCTTGATGTTTCCCTTCTCTGAAGAATCATGGTCTTGTGCTACATGTGGCCCAATATTTGAAAACTTGTTTCATATGCATTTTGTCCAACTGTCTTATTGTTTAAAGCAGTAGGGTAAATACGGATCCCTGTCACTCCATTTCAGCATGATGAAGTCCCCCTTTTTTTTTCAATTTTTACATTTTCCTCTTTTCATTTTTTTTTTTTTTTTTTTTTTAAAAGATGACCGGTAAGGGGATCTCAACCCTTGTCTTGGTGTTGTCAGCACCACGCTCAGCCAGTGAGCCAACCGGCCATCCCTATATAGGATCCGGACCCGTGGCCTTGGTGTTATCAGCACCTCACTCTCCCGAGTGAGCCACGGGCCGGCCTCCTCTTTTCATTTTTTATCTCTCTTTAAATATTATCTGTTGAGATGATTTGCTTTTGTGTTCTTTCCAGGTTAGACATTTTCTTGAAAAGATTTTTTTCTTTATTCCTAATTCTTTCTGTCACCTCATTTCTGAATTTTTTAATGCCAGTAAATTTTATGTTATTTTATTTAGTATCCACAAAAACTCTCTGAAATAGGTGCTATTATACCTTCTTTTCAAAAGAGAAAAATGAAGCTCTGTGCAGAAGAGTAACTTGCTCAGGATCTCCTAGCTTACATGTGGTGGAACGAGGTTTCAAATCCAGGCTTTTGGAGTTTCAACAGTCCATGTCTGTATTAGTCCTCTTGTGATGCTATGACAGAATATCTGAGACTATGTGATATAAAGAAAAATGAAATTTATTGCTTACAGTTTCTGAGGCTGGGAAGTCCAAAGTCTGTCTAGTGGTGGTGACAGTGACCCAGGTGTCTCACATTGGAAGATGGTGGAAGCAGAGAGAGCAGAGAGAGTGAAAGACAGACTCTCCTCTTCTTTTAAAGCCCTCGGAACCACGCCCCTGACCACCAGTTTTAATCCATTCACTACTGCATGGTCCTATAATCCAATCACCTCTTTAAGGCTCCACCTTTCAATTACCATAATAGGATTTCCCACCCTCTTAACAGTCACAGTGGGGGCTAAGTTTCTAATACATAAAACTTGGGGGACACAATTCAAGTTTCAATGAGTTCTGGGGGACATAATTCAATCCACTACAATGTCCTTAACCATTACACACCATTGATTCTCTGAGAGGAAACATCGATGGAGAGCAAGGATTGGGATTGGGTGTTTAGAGAAGATGTGAGTCTATATCACTCCTACAAAGCCTTCCATTCCCATGCCCCCACCCACCTACCCTCACCCCCACCCCCACCTTTCCCTGTTTTGGCCTTTGTCAGACCTGTCAAAAGAAAGCAGTTTATGTGACTCAAATAGAGGTCAAAGGCTTTATTGAGCTGATGTACACTACCGCAACTCTCTCAGTCAAAGCAGGATTGGAGTTTTTACGGAGAAAAGAGGAGTACGTGTTCTTTGGTTTGTTCAGGCAGCAGGTTTTGTCTTCGTTGCTGAAAAATTTGTGGTTGGAATGGTTGGACATTGTTTTCATTTGTCATGCCTCTTGCTCAGGCTTACTGGTGCAATCCTATTCCAATGACTGTCAGAGCAGTTCTTTCAAGGGCGGCATACTTTCAAAGATAGCATTCTGGTATGTTGCTTAGTCTAGATTTGTGGGCAGATTAGACAGCAAAAAAATACTTTTCCTTTGCTAGGGTAAAGGAAAGATAGTTTTAGGTGGAAAGGGTCAAAGGCAAGGGAAACTGGAGACACTCTAGCGCATCTGTGTTAATTCTGTTGCAGACATTTCAAATCAAAAGTCTACCTCTTCTTAGGGCTGACGCTGTCTCCCTCCTTTCTGCTTTGTGTCAGGTGGCACCCAAAAATGCTGGAATCTTCATGGCCAATGCCGCCATAGATGCGCCAGGAAGGAAAAGGTCTACGTGTACTGCACAAATAATAAGATGTGCTGTGTGAAGCCCAAGTATCAGCCAAAAGAAAAGCCACGGCCATTTTAAGGGCTTTGAAGCCTGAAGCCATGAAAATGCAGATGAAGCTACGCTGAGGCTTACCCCAGTGGATCCCTGAGCTCTGTCAATAAACACCTCTGGCTGATCACTGCGCTTGTCCATTAGTGTACCCCAGCAGTTGTCAGGAGGTCCTTTTTCGGGTGGTTCAGAAAATCAAAACTATTCTTGTAATAATAATAAAACATCATTTGCCTTTTTAAATCTCACTCTCTCACAAGTGTACAATGTAATTTTCTGAAATCGACATGACATATGATGGCATCATTGTTCTGGCAGCCAACAAAAGATGTGCATATGTGCTCTTGTGTTTCTAGAATTTTTTAAGGTAGAAGGTTTATGGTATACTCATAAGTATGCTTATTTTCAGAGATTAACTCAGTTTGTTCTCAGTAATTCTACTGTCTTCTTAAAAACTATCTTAGGTTATATTATCAATCTCTGTAACCGCACTGTCATCCAATAAGTGATTAATTTGAAGTCCCAAAATTTTCCTTGCATCACAACAAATAAGAATACTTTGCTGTCTTGGCTTGCAGAGGTATATTAACAGCCAGTCCCAACTGCCTAACAGAGGAAAGGGTATGCTGTCCCTGAAGGAAAAATGATAATTATTCTAGTCTCTACAGCTCTTTTAAATACAATTTCTGGCATACATACAATTTTGGAAATTACATGACATGCACAGAAGCAGGAAAAGATGACCCATAAACATGAATTAATATAATCAAATAGAAGACCCAAAGATGGCACAATTGTTGGAGTTAATAAACAGCTTTAAAATAACTACTATAAATATGCTAAAGAAATTAGAAGAAAAGACTGATAAAATGGATGAAAGGATGGAAAATTTAAACTAATTCCCAGAAAACAGTGTATTCATTTTTTTATTGCTGCATTACAAAAGCACTTCAAAATTTAGTGAATTAAAATAACAACTATTTAGTATTTTCCACAGTTCTGTGCACTGATGGAGTAGTTCTCCTAACATTCTCATATGGGGTCACTCGTGTGACTGCATCTCTCTCTGCATAACCTCTCTACCTCAAAGAAGTTAACCTTGGCTTCTTACATGATGGATGGGTCCAAGAGTGTAAGCCCCAATCTGCAGCATTTATCAAACTTCTGTTCGTATTATTTTTGCTGAAGTCCCATTGGCAAAAGCAAGTCATATGACCCAGGGTTAATGTGGAAGACTATACAAGGGCATGAATACTAGGTGGCATGATTCATTGGGGATCGTCAATGTATCAGTCTACCATGCATGGAATCTCTAAGAATAAATTGGGCATTTTATTTTTTTTTTATTTTTTATTTTATTAATATTATTTTTTTACATTCTATGATGTTGTTGTGGAGCAGTTGGGAAGGAGAAGGAGAGGGGAAAGGGGAAGGAAATGGGATGGAAGAAGGAGGAAGGAGGAGGGGTGGGATTGAGGCCTGTGGCACCCCCCACATTCCCACAGGGGAGATCAGTGGGCTTCCAGTGGTGGCTTAGTCGTTGCTGGGCTGGATGCAGATGTCAAGGGGATGTGGCAATAGCCCTCACCCCACCACCACTGCAGCTCAGGAACCCAGGGCCCTTCTTGTTGAGGCTTGCTGGTTGTCACTGGATTGGTTGGGGGGGGTACATGGTTGAGACCCTTGGCCCCCCACTGCCCCAGCTCGGGAGAGTCCAGGGCACCTCCTGCAGTGGCTCAGTGGTCATGGCTGATGCCCTCAGCCCCCATCCTCAGGACTGGTTTCAGGTGTCGGGGGGCATGGCTGAGGCTCCTGGTCCTCCCCACTTCCTGGCTTCTGGTCCTTCTAGGTGTTATAGGTGTTCTTTGGTGAAATGAGACCTTTACTAGTTATTAAACTTTGTCTCTGGTTGTGGGTACTTTTTTTTCCTTCCAGTTCTGTGTTGGATTATTTGCCGTTCCCACCACTTAAACTCTGCACTGGAACTAATTTGTTGTCCTTTGCTTACTTCTAAAATGGGGGGACTTCCTGTGAGAACCAGTACTTAAGCTCTGTGGTTGGGCTAAATTGCTGCTTTGCTGCTGATTCCCTAGGGAAGACTTTTTGTGCAGCTCAGGTTTTTTTTTTTTTTTTTTTTTAAAGATGACCAGTAAGGGGATCTTAACCCTTGACTTTGGTGTTGTCAGCACCATGCTCAGCCAGTGAGCTAACCAGCCATCCCTATATAGGATCCGAACCCGCGGCCTTGGTGTTATCAGCACCACACTCTCCCGAGTGAGCCACCAGCTGGCCCTGTGCAGCTCAGGTTTTAATAGTTGACTTTATAGGTACTTCCAGATCTGGCAAAATCTGATGCACCTGGGTTGTATAGACACACTGGTTTGGGCCTGAGTCTTTTCACCAAACTGCATTCCTTGCAATTCTATATTCCTGACCAGTCTCCTCTGAGTGGTCCTGCACTGATTGGTGGGCATTTCAGCTGTCCTTGCTGTGCCTCAGCATTCCACCAGTGGGCCCATCTCCCCCACTGCCCATGCTCCAAACACTTCCCATGGGACGGGCCATGTTCTGGTCCCTCGCAATGACTCACCATCCTCTGAGTGGCTCTTTCTTCAAGTTGTTGTGGCTATTTGGTCCTATGTGGGTCCATGGGAACCCTGTTGGTGGTACTGCTGGCCTAGGTGCTACCAAGTCCCTCTTCTCCCCTGTTGCCTCCAAGCAACGTCATCTGAGGGGCACAGCTGTTGCTTTTGCCGGCTCCTGCTCCATGCACTCAGCAGCTCCAGCCTTAAAGCAGCCATGGCATGAAACAGAGCAGTTTTTTCTTTCTCTCATCACGGCTTCTCCCACCTTCGTGCACTCCATAGGTCTCTCCTCCTCTTCCCCTGAGCTCTAGCGAGCCCCAGCTTGGCTGTCACTGCTTTTTCATAGTTGTAAATTGATTGATTTGTGGGAGAGAGTGATGGTGGGGACCGTCTATTCTGCCATCTTGACTGGACAAATTAGGCATTTTAAACTGAAAACTACAAAATCTAAAATTAAGAATTTATTGAATGCACTTAACAGCAGACTGGGCATAGCAAAAAGAAAAAATCAATTAACACAGGAAAAATCAATAGGAAAAACACAAATCAAAGCACAGGGAGAAAAAAGAATGCAAAACAAACTTAATAAAGCATGAGAGACTTATGGAACCATATCAAATAGTTTAACATATATGTAACTGGAGTCCCAGAAGAAGAGAGGGGAATAAGAAGGAAGAAATATTTTTAAAAGATAACAGCAGAAGTTTTTCCAAAATCGTTGAAAGACTTCAACTCACAGACTCAAGAAGCTTAGTTATAGGGACCTCAGAAGCCATGGGCAGCCCCTGCTGACAGCTGACAGGAATGTGCAAGGACCTCAGGAGCCAAGGCAGTCCTTGCTGACAGCTGGCAGGGGCACAGGGACCTCAGAAGCCAAGGGCAGCCCCTGATGACAGCCAGCAGGCTCACTGCTGCCACAGACACTACTACAATGCAGGTGGTCTGACACAGCCACCACCACCACAAGGGCGGCTTACTGCCACTGCTGCCACAGGATAGCCCTCAGTCACAGCAGCAGCCAAGCCACCGCAGCAGCCTGCCAACCACTTGACTGCCTTAACATAAGGAGGGGCACCAGTGGAGCCTGGGATAAGTGGTGAGCATGTACAGACCAATGACCCAGTGGTGCAACCCACAGAGGGAAATGCTCTGCCCCCTGCAGTAGCACACCTGGGGAGCAGGAGGTACATGTGAAGCCCATGTAACTGCTTTGACCCAGGGAGAGATACATGCAGAACCCACAGAGTGCCGAAACCCAGGATACCCAAACAGAGTAAGGAAGAAAATTCCCATCCACCACCAACCCATCCCCCAAATGGGGGAAGCTAGAACGCAGGAGGAACCTCTGCTTGTAGGAAAAAAGGAAAGACAAACCATTCCCAGGGTCACCCACTCAAACCGAGGAGCTCCAGTATATCCCAGTGCACCCATTAGGGTCATGGAACACTAGCTGGGGTGCCAACAAGCCCTCCTGGGGTCACCAACTCCAGCCACAGAGTGACAGGGAACCCAGGCACTACTCCCAAGAACCCAAGAGCTTGCCCACATCCTCGATGACCCAACACAGTGTCACAAACCTCAGTAAGGGATCACTAAGTGCCCCAGTGCCTAAGCCAGGGAGGCATTCACACACAACTCCAACATTGAATATGGCTGAAGTACCCACACAGAGACTACATACACTACTGTATCTATCCAAAACCAATACTAAAACACTCTACTCAATTGTCAATATAAAACACATCTACAGGAGGAAATCTCTCTCCTCAAAGCCCACTCCAGAGTAATAGAACAAGCAACTGCACTACCAGATGTCCAAACATCAACATAGAGATACTGGAAATATGAGAAAAATATGACAACACTAAAGGAATACAATAATTCTCAAGTACCAGACCGCATAGATCAGAAAACCCTTGAAATGACTGAAAAGAAATGCCAAGCAACAATCTTAAGGAAACTCAATAATATACAAGGTGACACAATAAAATGAGAAAAACTACCCAGGATTTGAAGGAGGAAATTTATAAAGAGATTAATATCTTTAAAAAGAATGTAGCAGAACTCATGGAACTGAAGAATTCATTCAAAGAAATAAAACACATAACTGAGAGCATAAGCAGCAGTCTAAGAGAAGCAGAAAAAGAATTTCTGATCTTGAATGCAGTGTTTTCAAAATAACCCAACCAGACAAATAAAAAGAAAAAAGAATTTGAAAAAATCTAAGAGAGCTAGAAGACAACATTAAACACATAAACATCCAAATCATGGGTGTTCTGGAAGGGGAAGAGAAAGGAAAGAGCATTGAAAATATATTCAAAGAAATTATACTGGAAAACTTCCCAGATACAGGGAGAGACATAGAGCTTCACGTTTAGGGGGCTCAAAGATCCCCAAATAGATTCAATCCAAAAAGGTCATCTCTGAGGCACATTATAGTCAAACTGGCAAAACTGAAAGACAAAGAGAGAATCTTAAAAACAGCAAGAGAAAAGCATCTTGTCACCTATAAGGGAGTCCCCATCAGTCTAACAGCAGACTCCTCAACAGGCCAGAAAAGAATGGGATGATATATTCAAAGTACAAAAAGAAAAAATATGCCAGCCAAAAATACTATAGCCAGCAAGGCTATCCTTCAGAAATGAAAGAGAAATAGTGTATTTCCCAGACACACAAAAACTGCAGGAGTTCACCACCACATGATCAGTCCTATGAGAAATCCTCAAGGGAGTCCTGCATCTGGAATGCAAAAAATGATAATCACTACCATGAATACACAAGAAAGAACAAAGCCCACTGGTAGAACAAAATTGCAAATGAGAAAGATAAAGAAACTGTATCTTGCCACCTGAAAAACCCAACAAACAAGGAAGACAAACAATAAAAAGGGAAGAAAGGAACAAAGATATTTAAAACATCCAAAGAAAAATCAATAAAATGCCAGGAGTAATAAAATGACTTTCAATAACAACCCTAAATGTAAATGTAAAGTTTCCCATTCAAAAAACATAGACTCACTGATTGGATTAAAAAGCTAGACCCAATTATATGCTGTCTTCAAGTGACTCACCTCACCAGTAAAGACACACACAGCTTAATACTGAAGGGATGGAAAAAGATAAACCACACAAAAGGAAACCAAAAACATGCAGGAGTAGCTATTCTGATATTGGATAAAATAGACTCTAAATCAAAAACCATAAAAAGAAAAAGAAGGCCATTATATAATGATAAAGAGATCTATCCAGCAAGAGACATAAATATATATGCACCCATCATTGGAGCACCCACATGTATAAAGCAAACACTATGAGCCCTAAGGAAAGAGATAGACCTAAATACAATAATAGCTGGGGACTTGAATACCCCTCTCCCAACATTGTAAGGATCATCTAGGCAACAAATCAACAGAGAAACACAGGATTTAAACCATACTTTAGACCACCTGTACTTGGAAGATATCTATAGAACATTTCATCCAACAACCATAGAACATACATTCTTCTCATCTGCACATGGAACATTCTCCAGGATTGACCATATGTTTGGTCACAAATCAAGCCTCAACGAATTTTTTAAAATTGAATTCATTTCAATTATATTTTCAGACCACAAAGAATTAAAACTGGAAATCAATAAGAAAAACTCTGTAAACTAAACAAACACATGGAAATTAAACAACATGCTCCTGAACAACCTATAAGTATGAGAAGAATTTAAACAGGAAGTCAAAAAATTTCACAAAACTAGTGAAAATAAAGATACATCATAGCAAAACCAGTGAGGTTCTGCAAAAGCAATACTAAGAGGGAAGTTTAATGCAATAAACACTTACATCAAAAGAACAGACAAATTTCAAAAAACAACCTAACACTACATCTCAAGGAACTAGAAAAACAAGAACAATCCAATCCTAAAATTAGTAAACAGAAATAAATAATTAAGATCAAAGCAGAACTAAATGAAACACAACCCGAAAAATGATACAAAAGATCTATGAGACGAGAAGTTGGTTTTTTGAGAAGATAAGCAAAATAGACAAACCATTAATTAGGCTAACTAAAAAAAGAGAGAAGACCCAAATAACAAAAATCAGAAATGAAAAAGGAGACATTACAACCAATACCACAGAAATACAAAGAATCATTAGAGACTATTATAAACAACTATAGACCAACAAATTCGAAAACCTGGAGGAAATGGATAAGTTTCTGGACACATACAAACTATCATGACTGAACAAAGAAGACACAGAAAATCTAAACAGATCAATAACAAGCAATGAGATTGAGACAGAAAATGAGCAGTCTCCCAACAAAGAAAAGCCCAGGACTGGATGGCTTTACTGCTGAATCCTATGAAATCTTTAAAGAGGAATTAATAATACCAATTCTTTTCAAACTATTGCAACAAATTGAAACAGAGGCCATTCTCCCAAACTCATTCTATGAGGCCAGCATCACCCTGACACCAAAACCAGACAAAGATAAAAAAAAAAGAAAGAAAGAAAAAAAAGAAAACTATATGCCAATATCTTGATGAACATAGACACAAAAAATCCTCAATAAAATATTACAAAATAGAATACAGCCACACATCAAAAAATTATACACCACTATCAAGTGGGATTCATCCAAAGGATGCAAGGATGATTCAACATACACAAGTCAATAAATGTGATACACCACATCAACAAAATCAAGGACAAAGACCATATGATTACCTCAATAGATGCAGAAGAAGCATTTGACTTGACATCCCTTCATGATAAAGACTCTCAGCAAATTATGTATAGAAGGAAAGTATCTCAACACAGTAAAATCCATATACAACAAACTCACCACCAATATCATCCTGAATGGGAACAAGACAAGGATGTCCACTCTCACGACTCCTGTTTAACATAGTATTGGTAGTACTAGCCAGAGCAATTGGGCAAGAAAAAGAAATAAAGGGCATCCAGACTGGAAAAGATGAAGTCAAATTGTGCATTTGTAAATGACATGATCTTATACATAGAAAAACCTAAAGACTTTACAAAAAACTCTTAGAGTTGATAAAACAATTTCAGTAAAGTTGCAGGATACAAAATCAACATGCAAAAATCAGTAGCATTTTTATACTCCAACAATGAATGAGCTAGCAGAAAAAGAAATCAAGAAAGCTAGCCCATTTACAATAGTCACCAAAAAAAAAAAAAAACCTAGGAATAAGTGTAGCCAAGAAGATGAAAGATCGCTACAATGAGAACTATAAATCACTGTTGAAAGAAAGTAAAGAGGACACAGAAAGACATTCCATGCCCTTTAACTGGAAGAAATGACATTGTGAAAAAGTTCATACTACCCAAAGCAATCTACAGATTCAATGCAATCCCCATCAAAACACCAATAACATTCTTAACAGAAATAGAAAAAACAAGCCTAATATTCATATGGAATCACAAAAGACCCCAAATAGCCAAAGCAATCCTGAGGAAAATAAACAAATAAATAAAGCCAGAGGAAAAACACTACCTGACTTCAAATTATACTACTGATACAGTTTGGATGTGTTGTCCCCCCAAACTTCATGTGGAAATCTGATCCCCAATGTGACAGTGTTGGAAGCTGTTTGAGTCATGTGGATGGATCGCTCATGAATGGATTAATGCTCTCCCTGGGGGAGGGGGAGCCTGAGTGAGATCTCGCTCTGTTAGTTCCCATGAGAGCTGGTTGTATAAAAGACCCTGGCACCTCCACTCTCTCTCTTGCTTCCTCTTGCCGTGTGATCTACTTGTACCCCCCGGCTGCCTGCCGCTTTCTGCCATGAGTAGAAGAAGCCCGTGCAAGATGCAGCTGTCCCAGAATCATAAGCCAAATAAACCTCCGTTCTTTATAAATTACCCAGTCTCAGGTATTTCTGTTATAGCAACACAAAGAGACTAATACAACTACAAAGCTATAGTAACCAAAACAGCATGGTATTGCCATAAAAACGGACACTTTGACCAATGGAATAGAATAGAGAACCCAAAAATTAACCGACATACATACAGCTAACTGATCTTTGACAAAGGCACCGAGAACATACATTGGGGAAAAGACTGCCTCTTCAATAAATGTTTCTAGGAAAACTGGACATCCATATGTAGAGGAATGAAACTAGACCCATATCTCTTGCCATATACCAAAATCAACTCAAAATGCATTAAAAATTTAAATATAAGATCTGAAACTGTAAAACTCCTAAAAGAAAACATGGGGGAACACTTCATGAAGTAGGACTGGGCAAAGAATTTATGAAGAAGACCCCAAAAGCACAGACAACAAAAGGAAAAATAAACAAATGGGATTATATCAAACTAAAAACCTTCCACACAGCAAAAGAAACAATTAACAGAGCAAAAAGACAACCTACAGAATGGGAGAAATTATTTGCAAACTCTGCATCTGACAAAGGATTGATATCCAGAATATACAAGGAACTCAGACAACTTAGTAAAAAAAAATGCAAGCAACCCAATTAAAACATGAGCAAAGGAGGTGAATAGGCATTTCTCAAAGGAAGATATGCAAACAGCCAACAGACACGTGAAAAAATGTTAAATATCACTCAGCATCAGGGAATTGCAAATCAAAACCACACTGAGACATCATCTCATCCCAGTTAGACTGGCTATTATGAAAAAAGACAGAGAATAATAAACGCTGGTGAGGATGCAGAGAAATGGGAACCCTTCTAAATGGTTGGTGGGACTGTAAACTCGTGCAGCCATTATGGAAAACAGGTATGGAGTTTCCTCAAACAACTACAGGTAGAACTACCATATGAACCAGCAATCCCACTGCTGGGTATACTCCCAAAGGAATGGAAATCATCATGTGGAAGGGATACCTGCACCCACATGTTTATTGCAGTTCTATTTACAACAGCCAAGAGTTGGAACCAACTTAAATGTCCATTGTCAAATGACTAGATAAGGAAAATGTGGTATAGTTACACAATGGAATACTACTTTGCCATAAAAAAGAATGAAATTCTACCATTCACAGCAACATGGATAAACTTAGAGAAAATTATGTTAAGTGAAATAAAGCCAGGCACAGAAAGAAATACCACATGTCCTCACTCATAAATGGGAGCTAAAAAAATAAATAAAAGAAAGAAAGATACAACAATCACAACAATACATTGAACTTTAAAAGGAGAGTACAGAACTGAGGTTATCAGAGGTGGGACGGGGGGAGAGGTTTAGCAAGAAATTGGTAAAGAGCCACGAAAAAAAGATTACACTGTGTAATGTTGAATATAGTAATTATCCTGATTTGAGCATCACATATTGCACACAGGTACTGATAGTCAATGCTGTACCCCACAGATATGTACAATCAACTATGTTACAATAAAAAATAAATTAAATAAAATTTTTAAAAAACAGTAAAAATAAAAATAAATTTTTTTAAAAAGAAATGTAATTAATTCCACAAAATTTATGTTTAAAAATGGTTAAAATGGGCTGGCCTGTTAGCTTACTTGGTTAGAGTATGGTGTTGATAACACGAACAAGGTCAAGAGTTCAGATCCCTGTAGCAATCAGACTCAAAAAAAAAAAAATAAGGTTGAAAAGGTTAAATTCTCAAACCTTATGTTATATACAATTTACCACAATAAATAAGTAAATAAGCAAACAAACTACAAAGCTATAGTAACCAAAACAGCATGGAAAGAGCAGAATAAAGAGCCCAGAAATAAATCCATACATTTACGGCCAACCAATTTTCACAATATACATTGTAGAAAGGACAGCCTCTTCAATAAATGGTGCCAGGAAAACTGAATATCCACATGCAACAGATTGAAACTAGACCCCTTATCTCTCACCATACACAAAAATCAACTCAAAATGAATTAAAGACCTAAATTTAAGACCCAAAACTATGAAACTACTAGAAGAAAACATAGGAAAAACGCTACATGAAATTGGACTGGGCAATTGTTTTTTGAACAAGACTTCAAAGGCACGAACAACAAAAGCAAAAATTGACAAATGGGATAACCTCAAACTGAAAAGCTTCTGCACAGCAAATAAAACAATCAACAAAGTCAGGAGTCAAGGGCCAGCCCCCTCCACTGGGATGCAAGCAAGACACAGAGCACACCCAGGGTCCTTAGGCAGGAGCCAGGGCAGCATCCCCCACGAAGAAACAGGCAAGGAGCACACTGAAAACACCACTTCCTCGTGGGTGGCCCGCCACAGCCACTGCTGCTGCAAAAGCAGCTTGACGTCCCAGCAGCAGCCATTCAGGTGGCCCTCCAGACACCCAACTGCAGTGACACAAGGAGAGTCACCAGTGGAGACTGGAAAAAGAAGAGGACATTTCTCTCCTCAAAGCCCACTCCAGAGTAATAGAAGAAGCAACTGCTCTACCACAGCCCTGCTTTATTTCTGATTTTCGTAATTTCTGTCTTCTCTTTTTTTCTTGGTCTGTGTAGATAAAGATTTGTAAATTTTGGATCTTTTTAAAGAATGAAAAAAACTATTAAGCAGTCTACAAAGCACATTGATGTAAATATTTTAATCAAACATTAACTTTAGATAATTCTTTCAGGGTATGATAATCTTTATATATATTGTGTATTTTGTTAAATATGTAGCTATCATTCATTTTCTTCGACAGGCTTTCTTATGGGAGATTGAAATCAAGCTCAAAACTCAAAAAAAAAATTAGTGGGTTGTATTCGTGAAAGACACTCCAGATGGATGCGTTCTGGTTAATTTTAATAACTGTGTGATATTCCCTTCTGTACTTCTGTCAATTTTAGAAGAAAGGAGTCTGAATTGATTTGAAAGATTTGAGGAGTCAACTTAAAAAAAAAAGAAGTGAAGAGCCAACCTACAGAATGGGAGAAAGTGTTTGCAAAATACATATCTGACAAGGGGTTAATATCCAGAATATATAAGAAACTCAAACAACTCAACAGCAAGAAAACACATAACACAAATAGAAAATGAACGTGAACAGACATTTCTCAAAACAAGACACACGAAGGGCCAACAGGCCCATGAAAAAGTGCTCAACATCAGTAATCATCGGGGAAATGCAAATTAAAACAATGACATATCACCTCACTCCAGTTACAATGACTGTTATCAAAATGACAGAAAATTGCAAATGCTGGTGAATATGGGGAGAAAAGGGAACTCTCATACATTGTTGGTGGGAATGTAAATCAGTACAGCCATTACGGAAAACAGTAGGGAGGTTGCTCAAAGAAGTAAAAATAGAACTATCTTATGGGGAGAGGGAGAAGGGAGGCAGGTTTCGGTAATGGGCCACAATAATCAACCACATTGTATATTGACAAAATAAAATAAAATTTAAAAATAAAAAGAACTATCTTATGATCCAGTAATCCCACTACTGGGTGTATACCCAAAAGAAATGAAATCAATATATGGAAGAGACACCTGCACTGCCATATTCATTGCAGCACTAGTTACAATGGCCAAGAGATGGAATTAATCTAAATGTTTATCAGGGTTGAATCAACAGATTAATGAATTTTTTTAAATGTGATGTACATACACAATGGAAAACTGTTCAGCTATAAAAATTGAAAGTCTGTCATTTGCAGCAACACAGATAGAGCTGGAGACCATCATGTTAAGTGAAGTAAGCCAGGCACAGAAAGTCAAATAGTACATGTTCTAACATATATGTGGAATCTAAAATTTCAAAAAAAGTGGTCTTCATAGAAGAAGAGAGTAGAATAATGGTTACCAGAGGCTGGGAAAGGGAGAGGGGCAGGGGAAGGGGAAAAGGTGGATTAACAGGTAAAAGTTACAGGTAGATAGGAAGAATAAGTTCTGGTGTTCTAGGCTGACTATAGCAATAGTATTATATTGTATATTTCTAAATAGCTAGATAATAGAATCTTGAATATAATCATCACAAAAGATATATAAATGCTTTGATATTGGATATGCTCTCTGCCCTAAGTGAATCATTGTGCAATATATGCATGCATTGAAACAACACACTGCACCCCACAAACATGTACAATTAAAAATTTTAAATTTAATTTTAATTTTTAAAAAGCTGCTCTCTTACTTCCTTTTCTGCTTGCACTTCTCTACAGTATTTATCAGCCTCTAATATACTATATTTTCTATTGTGTTTATTGTTTCCCTCACCCCCTGTGAGCATGTAATACAGGTATATTGAGTACACACTCTGTCTACATGCAGAAGAGCTGATCATTAAAATCAATACTTGGCTGATGACAAGGTGTAGTCGGGAGAACAAAATCCCTACTAGGTATTTCAAAAAGCGGATTTAAAACAGGAAATTGGTTAACATTTTTTGGACATCTTAAAGAAGTCAAAATGTAGCTGAGGTTACCCAGATATTAGTAGCTACAGGAAGTAGCTACAACTCGTAGGGCTTGGAGAAACTTCCATCTGTCCCTCCAGTTCCTCCAGTTCAGTTCTCTGCCCTTCACCCTGCTATCCAACCCTGGAAGGACTGAGTCAATAGGATCTGTTGCCTTTGACTTCCAGCCGGATTTAGGGAATGGAGAATCCCAGCAAGATTTTCAGAGAAGGGAGAGAGTAAAGTCAGAGCATTTACTCCACTAGCTCTCTCCCAGCAGTCACCACCTGAATAGACTGACAATAATCCAGCCACTCTCTGAGCTCCATCTACCTTCTGCACAGGGAAAACAGGAAAAATTTAATGCAAATGTGGTAAATATCAACCCCCCTGCATCTTCAAGTGTTTGATGGTGGCTCTGATTTCTGCAGTTACCCAGAGATAGTGTTGCTTTTGGTTTTCTATTACAATATGTAGGGGAAGTTTCAGTGACTTCCATTTATTTGTGTTGTGTATACTAACATTTATAAAGCAAATGTATTTCACAGGGCCTAGCTTCCAAAGCCCTGTAGTTTCAGGTATAACCTAACTTTTTAAAATTACATATAGAAACGTTAAGCTTGCAAAAGACAGGAAACTTTCCCCAGGCTAAAGTCTGTTCTAGATAGTACCGGCCGTGGCTCACTCTGGAGAGTGCGGTGCTGATAACACCAAGGCCCTGGGTTCGGATCCCATATAGGGATGGCTGGTTAGCTCACTGGGTGAGCATGGTGCTGACAACACCAAGTCAAGGGTTAAGATCCCCTTACCGGTCATCTTTTTTTTAAAATAAATAAAAAATAAATAAATAAATAAATAAATAAATAAAGTCTGTTCTAGATAAAGAATTTAACACAGCAAAATTGCTGGTTCAAGGACAGACGTCCTTGGAGCAGGTTAATCTATTGATTGATATGTTAAGAAAGTTGCTTTATTGTTATGTAAAAATACTGAGGAAACTGCTGTAGGAAAAGACGGTATTTGCTAACAACAAGCTTTTGTTAGTGGATCGACTTAACCTTTTGCAAATTGCATTATGGAATGTCACTTTGTTATTTCACTGATGTTAACAACTTCTATTGTTAAACCATACTTAGCCATAACTCCATCTATGTTCCTTTTCTGTAACCTCCTACCCTGGAAAATAGATATGGGGAGAAGACCCCAGTCCGGGGTTATTTTTCCAAGGAGGAATGCCTGTCTCTTGAGGGTTCCTGGAAAATTAACCCCTTCAGGGCTTCTCACTGCTCAGAAGAAAGGGGCTTTGAGTAATCCTTTTTGTGTCTCCATCACCCAGTGGGAGAGAGGTGACAAAGAGAGTGCAACACATTTGTCCCTTCTTACCATAACAGGCCTCAACCCATGGGTCAGGGAGCCAATGTGGGAATTGTGCCAGCTACCAAATATGTCTATACTGATTATATATTCAGAAATGGAGGAAGTCACCAAACGGTTCAGGGGGATTCAATGATTCAACTACGAGATGTTCTTGGTCTGAAAATGTGTGTATCATTTGATCTCCACACATCCTCCAATTTTGATACATAGCATTTTGGGTCCCTAGTTATTAGTGTCAACTCAGAGACGACGTTGCCTTTCCCAAGTGTAAAATCACTGGGGTAAATTGCCTCAGGTGCCTTGGCCTGAACAGAGATTTTTCAGTCCATACTCGTGGCACTGTTGCAGAGTCCTTCCTCAAAGGGACTCAGCCTCCACTTCAGTCTAGGGCATCTGGGTCTGTGGATTTAGGTGAGAAGCCATGACTATCCACTGAGACAACTCAGGGTTTTTCCAATTATAGTGCTCATGCAAGGCTGCTTACCCACTTCATTCTAAAGACGCTTTGATTGTTCAGCCACTGCTATATGTCCCTAACACATTAAACCACGTGATTGCCACTTTGTCCCAGCTGCCCATCACAGCGAATGCTTGTCTCTGACAATTAGGCACTGCCCCTCAGCTTCTGCCACTCTAGGATTCCATCATTCTCATTGAAATCAGCCAGCGCATTTCGGTGGCAGCATCTCTCACCATCATCCTCAGGCTACAAAAGAAGCCATCATAGAGCTTTCCAGGAATCTTGATGCTCCCACACTAATGCATTTCTCAGTGCTTTAGTGAAAGGAGTGTCACCTGGGCCCTCCCAGGATACATGGTGCGGGGTGGGGAGAAGAGCAAGTCATGGAAGGTAAATTCACTGTAACATTCCTCTATCACTAAGGCTTTGGATTACTTTCTCTAACTTATGGCAGTGAAATTCCGGCATCTCACTGAATATAAACCACTATTGAGTTCAGGTTTTCATCATTCAAACTGTTGGAACCATGAACTGTTAAAACTGTTAGATGCTTGACATAACACATTAAATCCTGAATCTCTGGTGAGTGCACACATGTCAATAAATACAACATTATTTTCCTTCTTCTTTGGGACAACAACCCTTAAAATATATTCCCACTCTTATTCCCCAGGTTTCTGCCAATATAAGTTAGCAAAACTTGCAGTTCTTCTTGAGTCCAAGTGATCTCCTCCCAGAACTGTCTTTGTACCTGGCCCCTGGATCATGATGAGGTTTGCTCTAATTATGGGTCTAGAACTGTGTTATGTCCAATAAGATAACCACTAGCCACATGTAGCTGTTCAAATGTAAATTAATTAAAAATTAAGACATGAAATTATTTCCTCCATTGCACCAGCCACATTTCAAGCATTCAATGTGGCTAGCGAATACTGTATTAGTGAAGACATAGAACATTTTCATCATCACAGAAAGTTCTACAGGACAGCATTGGTCTAGAGGCAATGAGATTTTTACAGTCTTCAAAGGAGGAAAGGATGGTATCCTCCGACAAAGGAGAAGCTGCTCCCCCCGGAAAAGGAGGCTCAGAGATATTTAGGGGTTTCGGGCTCTTAGCTTTATCCAAGTCCACCCAAATGACCTAATGCCAAGTTGCAGGATGCTATTTCTTCCCAAACAAAGCCCTAACTTTCCCATAAAAGGCTGTGCATTTAACCAACATTATAATTCTACAGCACACATAAATAAATTTGGGGTCTAATTTTCAGCTGTATTTTCTCTGCTGCTACAAAAATAAGAGATCCTTTGAGGGCTGCATAGACACTCTCTGTTATCTGCTCTGAACATGACTCAGACTGGGAATGTACAGCCCTGTACTTGTCATTTTCCTTTTATCAGCTTCTGCAGTGCAGCCAGAAATCCCTAGCCCACCTCACAATTCACAAAGTCATGATTTCTTCCAAACAATCAAAGGCAGCTGCCACTTTGTCTCCCAAGATCTTGCCTTCATTGGGTACATCAGCCCAAACAACTACAGGTGATGATTTAAACAAATGTGGTGTGACCACACACCCTAGATTGCCAGTATCCTATCTTCCATTGCCAAAGAGATTATAACTACACTCAAGGTCAAAGAGATAACCATCCCGGAATCCTATTTTAGCAGCTGGTTTCTGGAACCACTTCTGGTATCACGCATCGGTCATGGTCCAGCTAGTAAACAGAAACCATGCTAGGTGTTTCTGCAGAAGGGATTTTATACAAGGAATTGATTACATGGATGTCAAAAAGCTGAAAGAGCAAAAAGAAAATGCTTTATGTAATCCAGAAATTAGTGTCCATAGGAGGCAGCTACCATCCCTAGGCCTGAAGGAACAAAAGAGAAGAAGTGGTGTTACCAGAACCTACAAGCTTGAACAAGGGACCTCTGCATAGCAGGTATTCCAGTGTGGGATGGGGGAAGGTGGACGTTATGCAGCTGGTGATTTAACATCAAGGGAATCAATATATCTTCATTTATTTATTCAAAAATGTGCCAGTTTGGTACTTGGGGAGAGGGACACCTATGGTTGGAGTTGGTGCCTCTGAAGGACATCACAGTACTGTGATGGAAGTGTAAATACACTAAAGACATAAGGAAATAGATCTTGTGCCTCTCCATAGCATGAGTTCCACAGCTACAATTCAGACAAATGGGTGTGCTATGTGGGCAACTCAAATATTACCCACAGTGTTGCTATTCGTGTCTTGATTTTCCAAAAATATGAACAACCTCTGTAAAGTTCTAAATTAAATAAAAGTCTAATCATCCCTTGATTTACACAGTAGTTTTATTCCAGGAAAATTCAGTTGGCAAAACAGTCTTAACACTGGGCTCAGAAAATTACAAATGAATTTCTCACCTACATAAATGTCAGGTAGGACATTTGAATTTTGTTTGAGAAACAGGTCAATACTTCATTTTCCAGGACGGTCACACACACTGCATGCCACTTAACATCTCTGGTCCACGACTTACTAAATTCCAGCAGGGCCTGTTAATTTTGACAATCAAAAATGAACCTAGCAAATTCGCAAAATAACCCCTAGAGGGCAGTGTATCCCCTTGAGAATCATTGGTCTAGGCATTAACAGAATCCTGGAAAAGTAAAGCTTCTCCGGCTGGACCATCTACTCTTTGTGAGACAAATGGAGCTGCCTGATAAGCACAGATAACTTACCCAAATTCAACTACTTGTCCCCAGAAAAAAAAGAGAAACTTTAAGAAAATAACATATGGAGGGGTTTTTCCAGTTTTTCATACTTTTTAAATCATCCTAGTTTTGCCTTTCTGAAACATCATATAAATGGAATTATATAGAAGGTACTCCTTTGTGCCCTGCTTCTTTCACTTAACATGTTTTTGTGTGTGTGTGAGTCTTTTTACTCTGGGTATATGAAATATTTTTTTTTCTTATTACATCAAAAATTTTTAATTAAAAATATTTTAACATTTACTTGTACACATTTGTGGGATACAGTGTGCTGTTTCAATACATGCATATACTGCTCGATGATTCACTTAGGGTAGATAGCATGGCTTTGTACCCATTAGTCCACCACTTTTCCTCTCCCGCAAGATGATGTTTTTGAGATTAATTCATGTTGTGTGCATCAGTAAGTTATTGTTGTTGTTTGTTGAGTAGTATTGTATGGTATGAATACAACTCAATTTATCTGTTCACCTGTTGAACCCTTGAATTGTTTCCAATTATGGATTATTATGAATAAAGCTGCTATAAACATTGATAGAGAGGTCTTTGTATAGACATATGTCTATTTAGTTTTACAAGTAACTCTGCGACTGTTTTTCCAAAGTGGTTGTCCATGTTACATTCCCACCAGCAATGTATTAGCATTCCACCTGTTCCATGTCCTCACCAACCTTACTATGATCAGTCTTTTTTATTGTGATCATTCTGGTGGGTGTGTAATGCTATCTCATTGTAATTTTAATTTGCATTTGCATGACAACTAATGTTATTGAACATCTTTTCATTGACTTATTGGCCATCGTATACCTTCTTTTGTAAAATGTTCATTTAAATATTTGAAAAAATATTCACACTATTATTGGCTTATTTGTCATTTTCTTATTGAATTGTAGGAGTTTTTTATATATCCTGGATATGAGGTTCTTTGTCGCATATAAGTTTTGCAAATATGAGGAATAAAAGTCCAAATAAGCTAGAGAAATCCATCCTTGAGCCAGTGCCTGAGTGAATGGGAGATGAGAATTACATTACTTCCAGTCAGGGAAAGCAAACAGCTGTGAAGGCATCACACTGCCTTGTGCGATTCCATTGTGAAAAACTACTTACTTTTCACACACACACAAAAATGGCCCTTAAACATAACCAACTACTTCCTTTGGTGCATTACCAGAGAAATATGATGTGTTCTATTGACAGTAGAAACTTACTGTGTATATCAGTCTCCAAAAAGGTGCCTTCTTGAGCAGTTCCCAAGGATCATTTGGGCCATACGTGATTGTTGCCTGGCTCTCAGACTTAACCCTAGCCCTGGTATAATAAGTAATTCCACTGAACACTCTGCCATCAAAAATCCAGGTGGGGGGCCGAGCCTGTGGCGCACTCGGGAGAGTGCGGTGCTGGGAGCGCAGCAACGCTCCCGCCGCGGGTTCGGATCCTATATAGGAATGGCCGGTGCACTCACTGGCTGAGTGCCGGTCACGAAAAAGACGAAAAAGACAAAAAAAAAAATCCAGGTGGGGAAGAGGTGGGTGATAGAAGTCAGGCGTCCAATCCCACCCGGAACTCCCTACAATATCTGTTGCTGTAACCACCTTGTTCTTTCTCTTCCTTGTGAGCCCAAAGGTATCTACCTGATCAGAGGAAGAGAAACTCCTCTAGTAGGAGAATCTCTGATGCATGTGAAAATGTTAATTATATATGTAAGGATATCTACCAAAGTGCTAACAGGAATTATGAAAGAGTGGTGAATATTCTGAGGCTTATATATTTTCTTATTTTCCCACAATGTGTTTTAAACATACCGCTTGAGTTATAAAAATTGGAAGTTTTTAAAGAAATTTCAGCAAGCATTTTAGTGCTAAAAATTATGTTTCAGAAAAATATCTAAGCACATATGGAAATTTTTATGATATGTTGACCAGTGAAAAATTCAGGACACAAACTATCTACAGTTTGATTCCATTTTATTTTTAAGTCATATTTTACACATATTTATTTGTGGGAATTTCTGTGCAGTGAAAATAGCATGATTTTAGTTTTCTCATTTGTGCTTCTCTGTTTTCTAAGTTTTTCCAATGAACATGTATTACTTTTACAATAAGAAAAAAATGTTATTTTAAAAGTACAAATAAGAGTGACTCTGGGAGATAAAACTGAGTGCAAGAGGATCAGGGTAGAGTCCAGCTTTACCACTTACTAGACGTGTGATCTGAGCGACTTGCTTAACTAAGAGCCTCAGTTACCTTAAAGAAACAGCAGGGATAACAATAGCATGTAATTGTGAGAATTAAGCGGGATGATGTAAAGTGATTGGTACTTACAAAGGGTAACTGGTATTATTATCATTACCTCAGCCATTCAATGACTTCTTGGGTAGTAGTGTCTGTGCACTGAAATAGTACTTCTGAGCCCCTATCCAGAGCAAAAAATCCCTTCTCTAGCATCCCCCACCCACCTGGCTCACCTTGCACACCTCCAGTGCCAGGGGGCTCTCTTCCTCTCAAAGCTTCCCCTTCATACTGGCCTGTCTTACCAAGGTGTGGTTATCATCCCACCTTGGACTTGACATCTGGAGATTTATGTCCAAGCCCTGGCTCTGTCCCTTGGGAGCTGTATGGCCTTAGACAAGCCCTCTCTGGGCTTGCAAGCCTCTTCTGTGAGTTACTTTGAGGAAGCTTCTACCCTAGAAGTGCCTTGTCTCTTTGGCTTGTTGGGTACATCGTTATGGCTTAGGAGGTTGGATATTAGCTTAGATGAGGGTCTGTTTGGACACTAGGTGGGAAACAGCTGTGCTCGTGTGAGGTTTAAATTTCAGAAGACTAGTCTGTTTGTCTTGGCTTCAGCACTTAGACGGCCACTGGCCACCTCTGGTACGATGCACTGAGAGAAACACAGCATCACTTCTGTGGCATGCCAGCCAAAAATGCATACGCTGAATTCAGTCATGAGGAAACATCAGACAAACTCAGACTGAGGGACATTCCACAGAATAGCTGACCTGGATTCTTCAAAAATGTCTATGTCATGAAAGACTGAAGAACTGTTCCAGATTAAAGGAGATGAAAGAAACATGACACCTGAATGGAATGCGTGATCCAGGGATTTTCTTTTGCTTTAAAGGACTTCATGGGAATAGCTGGTAAAATCTGAATAAGTTCTGAAGATTGGACATTAGAATTTTGTCCATGTTAATGTATGGTTATATCACAAAACTTTTTTGTTTTTAAGAAAGACCCACTGAAGTATTTAGGAATAAAGGGGCATCGTGTCTGCAATTTACTTTCAAACAGTTCAGAAAGATGTATATGATTTTTTTCTAGTTTTTTTTTAAACTTTAGTATATTATATTTTTTAATATATTTACAGAGGAAAGAAAAGGTGGTAAGATGCTAATATTTGGCAAAACTGGGTGAAAGGTCTATGAGAATTTTTTTGTACTATTCTTGCAGCTTTTGTGTGAGAAAGTGAAATTACGTGTTGAAGGACAGGAAGGCCAGTGGCGTGCCTTCTGCTCAGTCCAGGTGACAGCGACTGTAGCAGCTCTCATTTACTGAGCACTTACCCCGTGCTAGATGATCTCATCTGACCCCACGGCTACCCGCTGAGGAGCTGTTATTAAGGCCCATTTTGCAGAAAAGAAATCTGATAATCAGACTTGGGCAGTGACTTGCCCCAGGTTCCACGGCCTGTGGCACGTAGCTGGCGTGTGACTGCCCAGTCCCAGAAGTCATCACCATCTTCACTGCAGCCAGGTCACAAAGCCACTCACACTACACCTGAGGCTATGCAAAGAAAACACAGCTGCTTTATTCTTACTAAAACCACTAAGGGGGAGGGGTCAGAGTGCAGAACCAAATTTAGTTCGGTCCAGTTTAAAACTTGTTCTAATCCAACAGTTTAAACATTCTCCTGGGGTTTCTTGGATTCAGAGAGGCTTGGTCTCTTTGGTATAATTGCTCAGCGTTTCAGATTCTTCCTCTCCTCCTCTGCTCCTCCCAAATATGACGGCTGGGGTAAGGGTGAGGAGATTCGACAGACAGGTGCTGGCTGGCATCTGCTGGGGCCTGGATGGCTTGGGCCTGTCACTAAGAACAGCCACTGGCTTTCCAGCTATAGTCAGTTGCTGGTGAACTGCTCTCTCTCTGACTCTCTGAGGGCTAATGGTGATACCAGGCTAATGTCACCTCACATCAGGTCTTGTGGCTCAGTTGACCTCTCTGGGGTTCTTATCTATCCTCTTTCTAGGCTCTAGACCTCCACTCCCAACTTGTCCCCACCACTTGGGGCCCTGAAACAGCTCACTGGCTCTCAGTTCACCATCAGGACCACACAGGAACTGAGGTAGGTACAGAAGTAGGACTGATAACCAGGTGGTGCACTTTGTGACTAAAATAATTCAATGCTTCCATCTTGATTGGTAAGTAGCTGCTCTCCAAGTCCCTTGGCTACCCACTCCTCCACTGCAACTGCCTCTGGCATATCCCCAGGTCTCCCTCATACCAGAAACTAAAGGGTTAACACCTGGACAGCAGGTAACTGTCCAAGAGTCTGCTCCTGCCACCTCATCAGCATCCCTTCTGAGGTTAAGGTATTTGAATGTCACCGCCCCTTCTTAGCCTGACCACACAGGGCCCACTCTCTTATGTGAGCTAAGGCCAAAGCTACCCAGGACAGTCTCTTCTCTGAAACTCTCAAAGGACAGTGGACAAGAGCCCCTCTGCCCTTGGCATTCCTCCAAACACATCCAACACTCTTACCCCTTTCTGGTCTCAATCCCAGACTAGGGGGAGTATGTGGGCAGACACGGAGGGTCTTCCCCAATTCCCTTTCTCCCAAACTCAAATCTACTATAGAGGTTGGAAGAGTTAAATCCTTTCTTTCCCCATCTCTCCTTCAGCAGGTGTGGCCACATGACGCCATTCTGGCCTATGAGATGTAAGCAGAAATCTGTTGGGGGGGATTCCTAGAAAAGTTTTTGCTTTCGTGATAAAAGAAAGAAACATAGCTTCCCTCTTCCTGCTTTAAACAAGGACATGAAGCCTGGAGTTTGGGTAGCCCTATTGCAACCCAAGAAGATCCCACAGATGCCTGCCCTGACATGATGCTGCCTGCCTCCAGACTTCTTTTTATGTGAGGGAAAAAAAGCCCCTGCAAGTTGAGTTTCCTGTTTCTTCAGCCAAATACAATCCTAACTGATGCAGGGTAATTAAATCACATGTCTTTTTATCCTGCTGTTGTTTTCTCTGCCTTTCTGTTCCCAAAATTCCTCGGGCCTGCAAGAGGCAGACTTTCCCTCTATCATCTCTTCCTGTTTACATGAAAACGGCTTTCATAAAATTCTTATGGTCCTGTTCACCTGCACAGACTCTTGAAATGCTAAAATAGGAGATAAAGCAACATAGAAGAATCCTTTCATTCTCAACAGGGCCTGCCTTTCAAGCCCAATGCGGCATCTCACTCTAAATGCCAGAAGCTTATTATTGACTGTGTTATTACTAACTTTTGTTATTACCAACTCATTATTAACTCTTATTATTAACTCTGCCCTTCTTTTGGCATTCCTTCTATAAAGTCTAATCTCCTGATATTAATTATCCCCATTTTATGGATGAAAAGACTGTGGAGGCTTAAGGAGGTTGAGTAATTTTTCTAGAGTTGGACAGAGAGAAAGGGATGTGGCCAGGGCCAGAACCATTTAGGATGGTCATTAATGCCCACTCTCCCCGGGCACCTTAACCTCCCTCCACCGGCCATCCCTCCCACACCCTGGACCTTGCCCCCTCTCCTGGAGGGAGGGGAGTGCAGGTGAGCAAACAGAAAGAAGGGAGCTGGCAGCACGTGTTTTATTGAAGAACGAGGGTGCCAACCCCAGAACCAGCTACTCATATTCAGCCTTGGGTGGCGGCGGAGGCTTGAGTGTGTAGGCAAGACAGCACAGGGAGGCATCCGGGCACAGGTGCATGTAGGATTCTTGCCTCATACAGTAAGTTCGGCAGGCCCCTTGGCCATTCCAGCACCGTTTGAATTCACTTCTCCCTATGCAGAAGAAGACCACAGGTCATAGAGCAGCCCATGGGTCACAGGTTAGACCACTGGTCACAAGTTAAGCCACAGGTTAGTCCACACTCGTCATAGGTTTGGTCTCTGGTCATTTGTTAGACCACTAGTCATAGGTAAGAGTATTGGTTACTATTTAGACTGCATATATGAGTCCAGGTTAGCCCACATGTCACAGGTTAGACCACTGATTGTTACAAGTTAAAGACTAATTTTTTGTCCAGGTAAAACCACACACCAGGTACACTCTATGCACTTTTCATAACAATACTATCCAATTATCATTGGTTTTATTACAATCCTGCTACACAGGTAAGTAAACTGAGGCTCAGAGAGGTTAATAACCTTACCCAAGGTCACACAGCCATTAAGGAGCAGAACCAGGATTCAAACCCAGGCAACCTGGGTCCAGAGTCCACACTCATACCCATTATACAAACTTCCCCTCACACATAAGGACCCATTTAATGTTAGGTTTTAGTGAGGGAATTTCAACTGTGGGCCATGGAAAAGGTAAAGCTTTGGGGAACAGATCCTGTATTCCCTCCAAGAGTCTTTGGTCACAGCATAGGATGAAAGCTCTCCTTCATTTATTCATTCAACAAACAGAGCACTCAGGGTACCACAATGAACAATATGGCCATGGTCCATGCCCTCAAGGAGCTTCCAGCTGGAAGGGAAGACAGTTAAAACCAAGCGAATAAGTACTGTAAATAAAGTTTGTGGTATCATGATGAAAAAGATCAGAGTGCTGTGATGGCCAATTACAGCAGATGTAGGAAAGTGAGGAGAGACTAGGACCACTTCAACAGACTTGTCTGTTACAGCAACACTTCTAGATACATGGCCTCAGACAAGCAGAGAACAAGCAACTCAGAAGAACTAGGACTGAGTGGCAGGTGGAGGGGAAAGGCTTCCCTACATTTCCCCGGATTAAAAGAGATCCCACATAATCCTCAAACGATGCCTTAGAACTGAATAGAACTCATGGGCTTAGGGCTGAATAGAACTCGTGGGCCGATCCACGAATTCTATTCAGCCCTGCCGCTCAGCCCATTCTTCCATCTTACCAAGGCAGAGAATCTTAGAATGATACAGTGTTGGCCTCAAAATCTCTGTGAGACAAAGAATTCATACTCTGAAGAGGGTGTGTGGTATAATGGTTAACAGTGTGGTGTGAACCCAGCTCAGACCTCCTGGGGTCAAATCCCAGCTCTGTCATTTCCCAGTTGAGTGACCTTGGCCTCAAATCCCTCATTTGTACAACTCTTTCAGAGGCCAGTTATAGGATCATTTTAGGACAGTGCCTGGCACATAGTAAATACAGTGCCTGGCAACAAGCAAAAGGTGAGATTGTCACTGCAGTTTCAGGCACCCACTGGGTGTCTTGGAACACCCCCCATGGACAAGGGAGGACTATTGTACTTCCATCTTTGGTATGTGCTCTACTTCCAATGCCAAGTCTGAAAACCACTTGTTCTCTGCCATATCCCAACTAATGAACAAAGTCTTCGCCACATCCGATTATTATAATCCCTATAAAGCCATAGGCTTTCTCTTTACGTGTTTAATAACAATCAAAGAGAAAAATTAAATGAAAACTACTCCCAAGTTTTGAGTTAACTTTATATGTATAACACTTTCTAAATTAAATGAAAGACTTTTTCTTTAAAAAAAAGAAAGAAGAAGGTGAGACGATGAGAATGACAGCTTAGATAATTGGAGCAAACATGGCTCATTCTAGGTAAATCCTCTTTCACTTTCTGGATAAGGAAAGGATGGGACTGGCCCAAGCTCCTTTAGCCACTAAGTGGAGGGTCTGAAACCCAAGACCCTGATTCCCAGGCAAAGGCAATTCCTATGATCAATACTCTTAAGACATCATCACATTTGGATTTCCCAGTCACCCTAAGATCCAGAACTATTGTTTTCTCCTCCATGGTCTGCGCTCCCTCCTCACATCTTTGCCTTCATCTCCCCCCACTTTTCATGTGTTCCCCTCTCCAGCCACACTGGCCTCCTTGCTGCTCCCGAAACACATCGATCACCCTCCTGCCTCAGGGCCTTTGCCCCTGCAGCTCCCTCTGCCTGGAACAACCTTCCCTTACGTCCTTCCTCTACTCACACCTCTGCTCAGACCCACCTTGGATAAAACAGTAAGACAGCTGGGACTGACCTCAGAATAATTCACTGGGGAGGAAGGGGTGGGGAATAACCAAACAGGATTGGCTCAAGCTGGTAATTGTTGAGGTTAATTCATGGCTACATAGGGGTTCTTTAAACTATTTTTTATTTCTCTTTGAAATTTTCGAAAATAAAAAATCTTTTAAAAACTCATCCCCATCAGCCTTCCCATCACCCCCCACACACACACATGCCCCTCTATCCATTATTCTTCTTAGTACTTATCCATGCCTGACATATTATATGTTTATCTGTTTATTTGCTATCCCCACCAACTAAAATGTCAGCTCCGTGAAAGTAAGGACCCTGTTTTCTTCCACTGCTAGATCCCCAGGAATCATAACAGTGCCTAACACACAGTAAATATTTTCCAAAATAATATTTATTGAGTGAATTCCATTTTACAGATTAGGAAACTGAGGTGCAAGCTGATTTAGCAACCTGCTCTAAGCTACACAGCACATCAGTGGTGAGCCCAGAACTGAAACGCTGGTCTAGGCCCCTCTGTGCTCCAGGATCTTAGAGCCTACTCCTCATTTTCTCCCTCTCTCACACACATACACACATACACTCAGGTGATGTTACCTGGTGGCACATGACCCAGGACCAGGAGAATCACAATGAACAGAAGCAGCTGTGTCATGGCCACAGGGCTCCTGGGGAGGCTGCTGGGGAAAACACACGAGGAAAGGAATCGAGTGTGCTGAGCCGTGCTGCCTGCGGCCAGCCTTTACTGAGCTGCGATAAAAAGGAAGGGCTGTGGGCAGCAGACCTAAGTGGGAGTATGCGGCTGCAAGATCCCAAAGCTGCTTGGGATCTCAGCCAATTATGTGGAAACTGCTCGGCCACACCCTCCAAAGGCTGCTGAGCTCTGAAGCTGGGGGCAGAATTTTCTGGGGCAATGCCTAGTGTCAAAAACTGAATATCTTCCCCACCTAAGAGGGTGGGAAAAGCCTTGACTTGAGAGACCTACTTCAATCCCAGCATCTCCCCCTAATCTCTGTGAGACCTTGCACAAGGACTTGCCTCTCTGAGCCCCAGGCTGTCATCTATGAAATCATCATTTCCTTCCTTGCAAGGCTGATAAGTGTATGTTTCCCTTCCTAACGCCAAGGAAATGGTACCAGAACCCACTGGCCCATTCATACAAGCATGTGTTTAGTCCTACTCTAAAAATGGGAAGAGTAATAGCACTTACCTCACAGAGAGTAATAGCTACCTATCTCATTTAGAGGATTAAATAAAATAATATAGTGGTTCTCAGACAAGCAAGCAGCAGCAATACCTAGGACTTGCCAAAAATGCAAATTTTCAAGCCCTATCCCAAGCCTACTAAATCAAAAGCTCTTGGGGGAAGAAGGGGGTCCAGCAAGCTGTGACTTAACAAGCCCTCCAGGTGATTTAATGAGCCACTGAAGTTTGAGAACCACTGAGATAATATGTGTACAGAGCTTAGAACAGTGTCTGGAACACAGGTATCTAAGTCGCATCATGAAAGATGAGTAGGGGAAAGGGTATCCCAGCAGAAGGTACAGAATGTGTCTGAAAGAGTGGGGCATGGGCAGAGTGAGAACTTTGTTGGGAGGAGGGGTTGAAATAACCATGCAAAAGACAGGAGCCAGAGTACGAGAGGCTTCGGATGCCAAGTTCAGGCTTTTGTATTACAGACAATCAAAGGTCTTTTAGCAAGGATACATTACGGTTTTAAGAAAATGAAACCCAGAGAGAGGAGTTGATTTGCTTATGGTCACACAGTAATTGAGCTGCAGAGCTGGGATGGAAGCCAAGCCACCTCACTCCCCAGACCATCAAAGGTGCTGCCCCACTCACAGCCGGTCTTGCAGGTGGGAAAGGGAAGCTCAGAGGGCCAAGCAACGGAAGGAGGCCATGCCTGAGGGCGTTCAGCATCTACCCCAAGACCTGCGGGGGCTCAGCAAGTCAACCTGGCTGCTGTGGAAGTTGCTCCAAGCTGGATACCTGGACCCCTCAGCCATGAAAGTGAGCCCCACCCACAGGTACAGCCTGGTCTCCAAAACCCCACACACATACCCGCCCCAATCCCTCAAGACCTCCTCAAAAAGCCTGGATCCTGGCAACATGAATGGCCAGCATTCACCAGGGCCCTACAAGCCAACTTCTCTTCTATGCCAAGATCAGTGTCTCTTTCTTCATCCTACATGATGCCTGGGAAGATCTGAAGAAGAAAAAAAAAAAAAAAAAGCCAGGGACCATTATAGAAAGGGACAGTAGGCTGAAAGGGGTCAAGGCCTGAGTCCCAGGCCCAGCTAATCTTCAAGTGGTAAACGAACGAATGAATGTGAACGAATGATGCCAAATTAAGATACTCCTAACTCTTCAATGCAAACTTCCTGGGCTCTCTATTCCCGCAAGCCCCCTCCCAAAATTAATTCTCCATCCAGAGCAGAGTTTCTCAAAGTGGGGTCCACAAACTACATATCTGCATCAGGATCACTTGTGGCACTTGTTTGAAATGCAAATTCCCAAACCTCTCCCCCAGTACTACTGAGGCGGAACTTAGAAAACTCCCCAAGTGGTTTTTGTGAGCGCTAAAGTTTGTGCGCCCCATTGACGGAGTGAACAGATGCGGACGCAGAGGGGGATCCAGACCCAGGAATCCAGAGCCCCCCCCCCACCCTTCCTTTCTCATCCCCCACCCCAATCCCGTCACGCCTACTCTGGGCGAAGGACTGGAGGCGGTGGCTCAGCTGAGCTGTGCCCTCTGAGAGAAGTCGCCGAGCGGCCAAGTCCTTGGGGCGGGAACCCCGGGGCTGCCCTAACGGGGCGGGGCTGGACGGGGCGGGGCCGCGGCTCCTCCCCAGGCCCGAGCGGCCGGGCGGGACCCGCCTGAGGGGCTGCGTGCCGAGGCGGGAGGTTCAGCCTGGAGCACCCGGCAGCCGAGGCGGCGGGGGACCCTGGACTCCTCGCCACGCCGAGGTAAAGCTCCGCGCAACCCGCAGCCAAATTGCTCAAGTTGGAGCGGAGTTCGCCAGACGCCTGCATGCGGGTTCTGCAGCGCAGGCCGGGGCGGGGGGCCTCGAAACCGCGTCCCAGGGCCAGGGTCTTCAGACTTGGGGCCCGGAGGGCTGGGTAGCCTCGAACAAGGAACCCCTCCGGGATCGGGGGACTCACCCCCAGGGTCCAGGGCTGGGAAAGCTCAGACTAAGACTCCAAGAATGGCACAGAGTTCCCGGCCCTGTGGGCTCCCCTCCCCGTCCCCCGTCAGGACTCTGTTCTGTCACCAAACCTGGGGCTGGCCGTCTCGCAGCTCCCGACCCCCGACAGCAGCTGGAGGCCGTAGCGCCAGCCGCTCCTGAATTTTTCACGCAGGGGGCGGGCCGGACGCGCCGTTCCCATGGCACCAGGGCACTCGGGTTACAGCCGGAGGGAACCCCCAGAGTCCCCTCGCCCTTCTGGGGTACCAGCCCACCCCGTCCTGCCTCTTCCACAGACCCCGTGAGATCATCGGACAGCGGAAGTAAAACCCCCTGGGGGCCCGCGACCCGCTGTGCACCCCCCCAAACCCAGAACCGTGGGGAAGGGGAGGATGGGGACTATTCAGATGGCTTTCATAACAAGAGTCTCAAGTTCCGAATGGGAGGGGCAGGTCCGTGGGAATGTGTGTGCATGCGTGGACATCCCACCGCGCATCTGCCCCTCTGTCTGTCTGTGCCACCGGGGGTGGGTTATTGTCTAGGCATGGGAAATGGCTTCTGGGTGTGCATGCCCGTGTGTGTTCACAGCCTGCACACTCAACCCTTCCAGCCAGACCCAGGTTTACCTTGGGCCTGAAGCCAGAAAGCCCCCACCCCAAGGAGCTGAGGGGCCTCCTCCTCCCATGTGAACAAGAGGGGACTTTGGAGGAAGCCATCTCAGCAGCTCATCAGGATCCTACAGAAGAAGGGGCTCAAAGCAACTGGCACACCGACCATTCCCCCTTTTTTTGGAAGGAAGGAAGACAGGCACAAAGCCCCCCCTACCAAGTATGACACTAAACACCCAGCAGGAAACAAAGACCTCCCTGCATCGGCGAGCTAGCACTCCGCTGCCCCTGTCCTCCCGGGGCCACAAGCCTGGCCTCCTGTGCACAGCACCCTCCACTCAATCCCAGCATCCCCGGCTAGGCCAATCAGCCTCCCTCAACCCTCCCGCCCGGAAACCTTCACCTGCCCATGATTGGTCCTCTGAATCCAGCGACTCTGAAGGCTCCTGGGAGGCCCTCTACCGTGTGGTGCTGCTTGGAGATCCTGGCGTAGGGAAGACCAGCCTGGCCAGCCTCTTTGCAGGGAAGCAAGAGCGGGACCTTCATGAACAGCTGGGAGGTAAGGACCCTATGGTCTGGGCTGGGATGTGACCAAAGGAGTGAAAGCCCTGTCACCAGGGACGCAGGGCTTCCAAGAACAGTTGTACAAGTCATGCACTGTTCAACTCTAAGGGACATCATTCACACAGACTATGAAGTGAACGATGACGCACTAGAGTTGTGCGGGGCATAGCCCACACAGTGATCTAGGGGAGGGAAATTCCTTGACTAGAATGAGAATTTTGCCAGTTTCCCAGGGATGAGAGGTATATGATTCATTTCCATGTCATAAGGGGAGTAATTCTGAATTCCACGAGTGTCAAGAAATGTTGGACTTCCACCCAGCTCAGAACCTCCAAGTCCCAACTCCCCCTGACTCTGGGATCCTCCTAGTCCCATAGACATCCATCCACGGCCACCATGACCTGTAGTAAAACTAAGATCCTTCCCAGAATGGAGACTCTCAGACCCCGAGTTCTGGGCCCTGGGTTGCTTTATTCCCAAGAAATGCAGTGAGCTGAGGGTCGGGAGCCCCAAGATGATGGGGTACAGGGACAGGACAGAAGAAATTAAGATGGGCCTTGCAGGACTGGCTGAGAGGACATAGCGTGAATGGGTAGGGGGGTTGGTTAAAAGCAGAGAGAAGGCAGGAACACTCTGGCCAGGCTCATTCTCCAGCCTTGACCCACCACCCAAGAGTGAGAACCCATATGTGTTACAGATGGGGAGACTGAGGCCCAGAGAGGCTAACATGACCTGCCTGAAGCATTCACTAAGCCAGACAGACAGGACTGGGAGAATTCCCAGCCCAACTTTAACCACACCACCCCACACTCATTCAATCAACCAAACCAACTTTCTAGCACCTACTATGCGCCAGGTACTATGCTGGCAGCTGGACAGACATGGGCTCCTCATGGAGCTTCTTGACCTTCCAGGAGAGACAGACATCAATTAAGTGTGGTGAGCATTTCCAAGGAGAAGTGGAGGGAGTGATGTGACCCAAAAGGGGGGCTAGGGAACCCCACACCCTCCCAGGCCTTCCTCTCCTCCCTGAGATCTGGCTCTTCCCTCGGTTGCAGAAGATGTGTATGAGAGGACCCTCACAGTGGATGGCGAGGACACCACACTGGTGGTCATGGACACCTGGGAGGCCGAGAAACTGGTATGGCACAGCAAGCAGGATTGTGGGGAGGGATGCTGAGCCTAGTACCAGACTCCTTCCTGTCCCCTTCTGGGACACTACGGAGCAGGGATGGGACTGCAGCCATTCTCAACACCACCACCCCAAAAACCACAGCTCCTAAGCAGCTTTCCCACCCAAAGACAGAAGAACCTCATAACCCTGACCCTTTTTCTCATTTTGCTGTCCCTTCCCAGCAGCATCCCAGGATATGCTTCTCCCCCCGCAGGCCTCCCCATCATGACTACCACCCTCATCCCACCTCACCTACCCACATTGTGCAAAAGAAAGAACACTGAATTTGGCACCAAAATGCCTAAGGTTGAATTCTCCTTTCTTTTTCTTCCTACTTGTATAGCTCTGTGCAATTGACTTACCCACTCTGAGCTTCAGTTTTCTAATCTGATAAATGGGTCAATCATTCCTGCCTTCCTCATCAACTGGTTTTTTAAAGTTCTTACCTAATTTCAGAGGTGAGCCCAGTTTGGAGTATGAAAAAGTGCTGAACAGAGGTGAAGAATTGTAAATGATCATTCTTATTTATTATAACTTGGTAGCTAGTGAAAAGTGAAACCAAAGGGTGTTCTTCCCTTCTAGAGCAGAAAGACAGCAGCAGGCAGAGACACATCCCTGTTATGATTTTCTTATCTGGTTTGGATTTATGTTACTCTTGCTATACAGGTAATACATGCTCATTGTAGAACTCTGAGAAAATACACCTAAGCAAAAGAGAAGGACCTAAAAATCACCAGGGATCCCATCTCTCTAAGTAGTAGGCCCCTCCCCTAACACTCAGGGAGGCCCTGCCCACAGGTGGAGCTTAGGAAGACAGTGTTGGATGATTGACAAGAATGGCTGACAGCTCCACTGATAGGTCCAAAGGGTAGGGATGAAGGAGCTATGTGACCAATTCTCTTTAACAAGCATAAAAGAAAACCCAGGTCTAAATGAGCATAATAATGATGATGATGATTCTCATAACGGCAGTGGACATTTATGGAGCACCCTTTTCCTAAGTATCAGCCTCTGTGCTATCCCTGGACATGTATTATGACATTCAGTCAAAACAAAAACTATACAATGAGTCTTCTGATTCCCATTCTAATGAGGAAACTGAAGTTCAAGAGGTTAAGTAATGTGTCCAAAGCTCTCAGAAACTGGGATTCAAACCCATATCTACAAAACCCCAGAGCCTGTAGTTTTACGTGGTAGGACTGCCCCTCCCCATCCCCCCTGGGAGCATCACCTTCTGAACCTTCAGCTCAGATTTCACACATTTCATTCATAAATACTTGCTGGGTGTCTACCATGGGCCAGCACGCTGGAGACACAGCCGTAAATAAAGCAGACTTGTCCTTGGGCCTCATGGAGGTCATAGGCTGGTGAGGGAGGACCTACTTTTTGGATGCAGTTGAGAATCTTATGTGGCAGAATCCAGCAAGCTAATCAGACTGGGAGTCCCACTGGGAGACAGGGTACTGGACTAGAAGGCAGGAGCTGGAACTCTGTGCCCAGCTTGCTGTGTGGCCTTGAGAAAGTATTCTTCTCTTCACTGGACTTTGGCTTTCCTTTCAGTAAAATGAGGAAACAGAACCAGTTTCCCTGGTCAATGACTATGAAGGGAGTTCCCAAAGAGGGTTTGTGCAGTGGCAGCTTGTTGGAATAAGCTTTCATCCTTTCCATCCATGGGCTAGATGGTTCTTTGGTGTCAGAGAGACAGAATCTGACCGAAGTGGGTGGGCCTTTGGCTCATCGAGTAGTGTCCCAGCTTTGCTGACCATCAGGGTCACCTGGAAATTATTAAAAATCAAATTCTCAGGCCTTACCTCAGAACCTCTAAAAAAGTGGGGCTCTGAAATCTGTATTTTTAATCACACTCCCAATGGGTTCTTACCCACAAGTCCATGCACCAACCAGCTTTTGTGATCCTGACACATATTATTTGTGCAGTGAATGAATGAATGGTCAAGACCCACCCTCTCATTCTACAGATAGCGAAACTGAGACCAAGAGGAAGGAAGGAACCTGTCCATAGTCAAGGTTGAGAACCCACATCTGTCTGACTCACCCAGGGCTATTTGGCTTGGGGATTGATTGATACGTCTGTTGAGAACGTATCCCCTTTGATAGTGACGTTAACCGTGGATCTGATGCTTTCCTATTCATCTGCCTTATTTGGTTATCAGAAAACTTTTCTGGCCTCTTCCCACTCACACCTATGCTTCCATCACACTCAGTCTTTCCCACTCCGGGCCTTAGCTCTGACTATTGTTCCCTTTGTCTGGAATCTCTTCTCTCCTGCCTGACCTGCTCATCCTTTCAAACCCCCCTCATTGGTCCACTGTGAAGCCCTCCCACACTCTGCCAGGTTGAGTTCTTCTGGCCTCCCCATCCCACTGCCATAGCTCCTCCAGCCACCTGCATATGCCTCTCTTAATGGGGCTTATCCTGCTGCATTATAACTCTCCATTCCCCTAGCCTTCCGTCCAGACCATAAGCTTTTGGAGGGCAGGAACTGTGTCTTATTAAACACTAATAAAGTGTTACCCAGGTGGTCCAGTCTCAGAGTGCTGTACCTGACAAAAGATCACCATCCAAAATGGAATATCAAACTCACTCCAGTTCTTTGCTTTCTTTGGTCAAACCACAAGTGGAGTGAAAGGACTCCACTTCTTAAAGTGTCCCTTGCCTCTCCCATCCCCTCTGAACTTAACACTGCATGACTGTTCCATCGCCTCTCTCTCTTCAAAACTGTCCTGAAAAATGCCTCCCCCTGAAGTCAGCCTTGTGGCCTCACTTCTCGCTCTTCCTTTTTTCTCTTAATTCTGGATGCAGAAAGACTAAAGGACTGTCTGCCAAAGCAAAGCCCTCCTCAGAAACCAGACAAAAAAGCTGAAGAGGCAAAGCCAGAACCCTCCTTATCGGGAAGGGAAACTAGGAAAACTTTTTGTCTCCAGTGCCCAGCCTACAGAAGTTATCAGTAAATGAGAGAATGCAGTGCGGTAGTATAATTGGCCCAATTTTTCAAACAGAGAAACAGACTCAGAGAGGATCTGTGATTTTCCCAAGGTGACACAGGGAATTATGGCAGAATCTGCCTCCCAAATCTGTCCAAAGTATAAACTTCAGCCCCATCCCACCCGTTAGACCATCCCAGCCCTGTCTTTCTCAGCCAGGGCCTCCGCACCCTCTGAGGATGGGTCTGGGGCCCCTCCCCACATAGGATGAAAGCTGGAGCCAGGAGTCGTGCCTGCAGGTGGGCAGTGCCTACGTCATCGTGTACTCCATCGCCGACCGAGGCAGCTTCGAGAGCGCCTCTGAGCTCCGTATTCAGCTGCGGCGCACACATCAGGCGGACCACGTGCCCATCATCCTCGTGGGCAACAAGGCGGACTTGGCCCGCTGCCGAGAAGTCTCTGTAGAAGGTGAGCCCTCTACCCCACCCCACCCATTCTCTTGGCCCCACTGTTACTGCTGCTGCTCCAGTGTTCTTCAGCTCAGTGACTGTCTGCCCCTGCCAACCCGCCGCCACCCTGCCTCTACTTGCCTGAGCCTGGAAGCTAAGAACCATTTTGCCTCCTCTTTCACCACCCTCCCCAAACCAGTCCCCAAGTCCTGTCAAGCCCACCTCCATTAATCCCACATTCCTGTCCCTCTGTTACCACAGCCTCTGCCCTATCTTGTCATCTCCACTTTAGCCAATCCTCATACTTTTCTATCCCCAATCAGTCCTCCTTGCCAGGTGCCAGAGTATTCCAGAACCAGAGCTGACCTTGTCACTTCTTTGCTTAAAAATTCCCCTATGGCTCCCCATGCTCTCAATCAGAGACACTTTACCCACAAGATACGATAGACCCAGTGCCTAAGGGCTTTTTAAAAGCTTTCATTTGACAGATGAAAAAGACCATTATTGGCTCCAAAATACAGTGAAAAAATTGTAAATTCAAATTTCGCAAAGCTTTAATTGCTATAAAACATAATATTGTGTCAGCCAGCAACTACAAACCAAAACTTTTAAAGTTATATATAAACTATGTTTACAGTGGGATGGGGAATATTTTAATAGGTTTGACATATCAAGTGGGGCCCATAAAAATCTTAAAATGGCCCTACTCATGGGGTAAAATCTAAAAAATATGGAAACTGAGACCCAAAGAAGGAAAGCCGGTTCCACAGAATCATCAGGCACTGAGGACTAGAACTCAGGTCCAGTGGCATCCTGGACTTGGAAGACCATATGCCTTTGTGGATAGACATCCAAAAAAAGCTGGAATCCCCAGTTTTAATCCCTGGAGATTTTGTAAAAACGTAGGTTCCCAGGCCTCATCCCAAACCTACCGAATCAGAATCCCTGAGAGTGGTCACAGGAATCTGCATTTAACAAATTCCTCCAGGTAATTCCAAGGCACAGTAAATTAGACCCCTTACCTAGTGTTCAACCTGGTCCCTGCCTCCCTGTCTCCCAACCTCGTTCTGCTATCAACATCAGTCACTAGCCTGTGGTGAACTAAATCCTCAAAGCTCGATCTGATTTATCTCTGATTCCCCCAACATCAGCACCAGGTATGGTCACAGGAAAAACTATTTCCAATTGAGACTGAACGCACCTCCTCTGGGGCTGGCCGGTTAGCTCAGTTGGTTAGCTTGCGGTGTTACAATACCAAGGTCGAGGGTTCGGATCCCTGTACCGGCCAGCCGCCAAAAAAACAAAAAAATAATAAGTGAACACACCTTTTCCTACCTTTATCTCCGCCTTCCGGTTATGGCTCCACCCCGGCTCGCCTGACCCCGCCCCCTCAGAGGGCCGCGCCTGCGCTGTGGTGTTCGATTGCAAATTCATTGAAACCTCAGCCGCTCTGCAGCACAATGTGGCTGAACTCTTCGAGGGTGTCGTGCGCCAACTGCGCTTGCGCCGCCGGGACAGCGCGGCCCAGGAGCCACCAGCACCACGACGGCCGGCCAGCCTCGGCCAGCGCGCTCGTCGCTTCCTGGAACGTCTGACGGCCCGCAGCTCCCGTCGCCGGGCACTCAAGGCTCGCTCCAAGTCCTGCCACAACCTGGCCGTGCTCTGAGGCCGCCCGCCCTTCTGGGGGTGGCAGGACACGAATGCATTACGAGTTCCACCAACGCCACCGAGGGGCAAAGACGCCATTGTCTGAAGTCCATATCGTGGGCCTTGCATGTCCACCTTCCTGATGGCTGGAGCATAGCCCAGAGCTACAGCCTCAGGGACCCCTCCTCCCTGGGGAAGGGATGGACAGAACTGCGGGGCCGGAGCCCCAAGCTAGACACAAAGTAGGGTTTTTTACGTGGTGGATGTCTTTTTGTAAAAATCTTCCTTGTCACTGAGCTCTGGCCAGCCTTCAGAAACCCCCACAATAAACCAGACCAGAAGAATGTCCTGTATGAATGTCCAGGCCGCTCCTTCTTGGGCTCTTCCAGGCATCTCCACCTTCTGCCCTCTCATCTACACTGGCTGCAGACCAGATAAAACTCCTGGCCTGGGTGTCAGCGCCAATCAATAAAGTCTTTGGACCAATTCTGTGCTCAGGCCCTTCTCCCAATCAGAAGGTACCCCAGGCCTTTGAGAGAGGCACAGTAGATCACAAACAACCACCGAAATATTTCGGTGTGATGACCTGCTATTTTCTCATTAATCCACTTTTTTTAGATTACAGATTTACAGAATATTATCTGGAAGGAATCTCAGCACTCATCCTGGCAGTATAGTAGCTGGTATTTATTGGGAGCTGTGTGCTAAGCTGTTGCAATTATTAGTTAATCTTCACAGCACCTGGGGAAAGGGTATTACCATTAACCTCATTTTACAAATTAAGAAATAGGCACAGGACAGTCAAGGCTCATGCCCAAGATCATACAGTCGCTATAAGTAAAGCTGCCAGGATTTCTACCCAGGCTTGTCAGATTAGAGTCTATGCCCAATTTATCCGCAGTCCTTTTAAGAAAGTGAGAAACGCTATAAAGTCTCTGGAAACTTTAAAACACAGTAATGCCCACAATTTAACGGGGCTTGGGGAGGGAGAGGAGGAGTTCATGAACTCCATTAAACTCAATCTATTAATTCCCAGGATGGACTGCAATTTAGTCTAGTTCACTCATTTGCCTAATGTGGAAACTGAAGCCCAGAGAGGGGAAGTGAGCAGCGTGGGGTCGCCCAGCCTGCCCCTCGGGCCTCCCTTTGGCTGTGCAGAAGTAAGAGGTAGTGAGGCGTCCAGCCTGGCTGGGGACAGGGCTGGGTGTTGGGAATCAGGTCAGAAGTTTCCAGCCTGAAAGGAAGGAGTGTCACTACTTTGAGAGGAGAACAAGATGCAAACAGTTTGGACCATCGTGTCCCTGACGCCTGACACTCCTGCCCCCAACCAGCTGCCTGCCCAGACGCCTCAGCCCCTCACGTGGGCCGCGTCCCAGCCCCCGTGGACGCGGTGGCGAGAAAGACCACAGCCCGAGTGAGCCGCGTCCCCAGGCTGCGACCCCACCGCACCCCCAGTCTCGCCAGCGGGGTACTGGTGGCACTTATTCCTTCGTCCCAACCCCAGGCTGGGGATGGGTAGGGGAGGAAGGTCTTCCCCCGCCCCAAGCTGTCTCCGTCCTGCGGTCGGGGGAGGGGCTACAGCTGTGGAAAGTTGGCAGCGGCAGCCAGCGGCAGCCGGGAGAGTGGAAAAAATGATATCAAACCCGGAAAAATGCAGGCCGGATGGAGGGCCGGAGCCAGCCGGGAGGTGAGAGGGAGGGACGGGGGCAGGGCCACGGGCGGGAGCCGGCCTGAGAAAACTGAAGACAACCACCGACATTCCCTTCTGTCTTCATCTACAAGTATCTATTGAGGCCCTACTAAGTACGGGGCACAGTGCCAGGCTCTGGGGAAAAGGTAGGGAACAGAGGCATGGGACGCTAGCTACCCCCTGGAGCTCACAGCCTGGTGGGGAAGCAGACTAGAAAACAAGTGAATCATCACGAACTGATAAGGGCTGAAAATCGGGGTGGTCAGGGAAGGGCCTGAAGATAATCCAATCACCCTCAGTTCACAGATGGCCAAACTGAGGGCCAGAGAGGGAGATGGCTTACCCCAGGCCACTTGGAATGTGGAAGAAATAGTGGAGACAGGATTAGAGGGGAAAGGGGCAGGGAAGAAAGAAATAGAGCAGACCAGGGTGGGGAGAGTATGCAGCCAGCAGGGCAGGAAAGCAGAGGAGCTGAGAGCATGGGCCCTGAACCAGGAGGTTTGTGTTCAAACCCTGCTCCCCTCCAGCTCTCTGTACCTTAGTTTCCCCGTCTATCAAATAGGATTCATGACAGTCCCTTCTCTCAGGGCTGATATGAGGAGTAAATGATTTAAGGTGTCTAAAGTAAACAGTTCCTGTGTCTAGGAAGATCAGTAAATGTTGACCCCTGATTTTATATCTTAAGACCTTGGGGAAAGCAGGTTTGTTAAGGGTAAGATATTCAGATACTGTGAAGACCGGTTTGGGAATCTTTACCCAGCTATGACGCTGGAGGACTTTAGGAACATCTCTCTCCCTCTTGGGCCTCAGTTTCCCCATCTGTAAAATAAAGGGATTGAATCTGAACTTGTATCATATATTGATGTACTCACGTGTTTATTGGCCATCTCTCCCACAGGAATGAAAGCTCTGAGAGGGCAAGGCCCTCAGTACCACTCTGCCCCCAGCACCTATGACAATGCCTGGCTCATAATGGGTGCTTAGTAAATATGTGTTAAATGAATTAATTAACCGACCTGTAAAGTGGTCCTTCCAATCCTGAACTCTCTGATTCTAGGTGTTTGTGAATAAGTCACGGCTGGGAAAGCGTGTGAGAAAACGACAGTACTTCTTCCAGGAACACAGCCCATTATAGTTTAGAAAGTTCTTTCCTATCCCTAAAAAAAAAAAAAGCTAACTTCACTTTAATTCTTTCTGTGTGTTAGTGTTGGGCCCCATGCTACATGCTTGGTACATTTTCTCATTCATTTTCATCACAACCCCCTACTTAACAGGAGCTATTTAACAGATAAACACAGTGAGGCTCAGAGAACCCAAGAAATTTGTCCAAGGCCACACAGCAAGAAAGGATCTGACTTACACTCAGATCAATGCTTGAGAGGCAGGCAGGAGCTGTTATCTTAATTGTGCAATGGGGGAAACAGGTCCAGAGAGAGGAGATGAATTGCCCAAGCCCAGGGTTATGACCTAATAACAGCAAACAGTTACATCACTCTTACTATGTACCAGGTGCTATTCAAAGTGTTTTTCATAAATTAATTCATTAAATCCTCAGAACTGGTAATATTATGATCACCGTGCTAATTTTCAGATGGAGAAACTGTAGCACAGAGAGGTTCAGTACCCTGCCAAGGATGGACAGCTAGCAAACAGCAGAGCCCCAATTTAGACAAGGGAAGTCTAGTCCCTATGTGTTAAGGGCTCCTCTATATTGCACCCTCTGTTGGTCCAGCAAGCCCAAAGCAAGATGGTTTAAAGGGGAAAGGTTCTTTGCACTGTACCCTGCTGCCTGGGCTGGGGGCAGGGCAGAGAACAAAAACACATTGAGAGTGTCCTCAGCCGCCAGCTGGGACTTTCCACCTTGAAGAGGGGATACTGTTATGGAAAAAATGATAAAGCTCTGGAAAGATGAATGTCTCCCCAGGGGCCCCCAAGTCTCATCAGAGTCTCCACCACCCGTTGCTGTGGGGGAAGGCCACAAACTGTGCCGGCCTAGGCCTAATAAGATGAAGACCACCTGGATCTCGAGACACCTCACCCAGGCTGCTCAAATACTGAGGATCCCTGGCCTTGGTGGGAAGTTCCAATTTCCCATCCAGGGTCATGAAACTTCTGCTCAGGGAGCCCCAAGGAATCAGGCTCAGGCTGGAGCTCCCTTTCTTTGGATGGTGGAAAATACACATCTCACAGGGCCCAGCTCACTCCTTCCCTCATTCAGCAAAGATTGACAAGGGTGTGGGCGCCAAAAGAAGGTGAAGAGTGTAGAGAGGGTCACAGCTGGCAGAGACAAGAACTTCTAAGTCCCTGCCCTGGACAAAACAGAAAAGGAAGGCTAAATGAGGGGTAGGAGTAGTGGAAAATTCATCTACAATTGCTTTATAAAGATGAAGAATCTCTCAGCTCTGTCATGACCATGTGACCTCAGGCAAATCAAAATAGACAGTGAAGGGGTTAGGGTAGAATTCTCTACGTGATTGTCTCTGTCTCAAGAATATTTTAATATTCTAGTTCAACGGGTTGGAAAAATATACAAGTTCAGTTTCAATCTGAGAACTGTCCCCTTCTCTTCAGTTCAGGGTTCAGTTAAAAATAATACTAATGATGAGATGGAAGCTCTGGGTTCAGCAATGTGTGCGGTTTTCCCCAGTTCCGTCTGGTTCAAGTTCAAGGCTGGTGTGTGTGTGTGTATGTGTGTGTGTGTGTGTGTTGTGGCTTACATTCCCATGCTTCGTGGATGTGACAAGATGTTAGCGGAAAAGCGCAGGCTTTGGAACCAAAAGAAACCTGCATTCAAATCAGACACTTGTTCTCTGGGACACAGTTCAGCCTCCTTTTCTTCATCTTGAAATTGGAGGTGATAATTCCTGTCATATAGGATTAAGTGAGGTTTTTAATACTTATGAAAGCACCACTATAAGCCACTGGGAAATTTACTTCATCTCTCTAGGCCTTAGCTTTCTCATCTGGAAAATGGGGATTATTAATAGTATCTCCCTCTAAGTGTTGGTGTGAGAATTCAGATTGGCATTTGTTAGCATGATGCTTTGTACACAGTAGGCACTCGAATTTTAGCTATTAGTGTATTTCCATGCATTTCTTTATACTTTTTCTACATATATATTCTCTGAAGCATAGTATTGTGTGCTTTTAAACTTCATTCAAATATCATACTATGTGTATCCTTCTCCAGCTTTATTTTAGACATTCAACATTATATTTATGAGATCCATTTGTGTTGATATATATAGCCATAGTTCATTCCTCTTCATCACAGCATAGTATTTCATTGTATGAACATATAAGATTTATTTATCTTTTTTCCTGTTGATGGACTTTTTTTTTTTTTTTGCTATTACAAACAATGCTTTTATGAACATTGTATGTGTACCTCTTTGAGCACACGTATAGGAGTTTCTCTTTCCATCTTTCTACTCTGCCATCTTCTGAGTCTCAGATTGCCCTGGGCTAGCTGTCCTTAGAGTCCCAGAACAGCCACCTTAGTTCCAGGCATCAAACACAGACATGACAAGATCCAGTGGAAGCAGGAAGGCTGTTTCTTCCTCAGCATCTCCCTTTCATCAGCAAGGAAACTTCCAGAGCTCTCTAGCAAACTTCCCCTCATTTCTCTGGCCAGAATCAGGTCACATGGCCATCTCCAAACCAGTCATTGGCTGAGGTTAAGCAGAATTTGCCCACAGGTATAGAGTCCAACATGGCCACACCAAGAAGAAAAGCTTCCTGAGGTAAAAAAAAAAAAAAAAAAAAAAAAGAACTACATCTCAGACAACAAAGGAAAGAGTAGAATGTATTTCAGATAGATCACTGTTCCAATTACTATGCTGTGTAACAAACCACCCCAAAGCTTAGTGGCATAAAAACATTTTATTATACTCTGGATTATGTGAGTCAGGAATTTGATAAGGGAAAGGTGGGTACAGCTTGTCTCTGGGGCCTCAGCTGAGAAATTCAAAGACTGGGGTGACTGGACAGCTGGGGCTAGAATCAGCTGATGGTGTCCATCAGGAGGCTGACGCTAGCAGTGATCTCGGGGTCTCACCTATATATGGCCCCTCCACAGCCTGGCATATTTGTTTCCTATTGCTGCTATAAAAAATCACCACAAACCTAGTGGCTTAAAACAGAACAAATTTATTATCTTATAGTTCTGTAGGACACAAGTCCAACATAGGTCTCATTAGGCGAAATTCAAGGTGTCATCAGGGCTGTATTCATTTCTGAAGACTCCCGAGGAGAATCCATTTCTTTGTCTTTTCCATCTCCTACAGGCCAACTGCTTTCCTTGGCTTGTGGGCCTTTACTCCATCTTCAAAGCCAGTAATGTCAGGCCAAGTCCATCTCATGTTGCCATCTCTCTGGTTCTCCCTCTTCTGTCTCCCTCTTCCACCCTTGTCATGTACCATAGCATATTCACAGGTTTTAGGGATTAGGACCTGGGCATTTGGGGGAGATGTTATTCTGCCTCCCATAGTGGGGTTGAGTGGGGGATGTAGGAAGGCAGCAGGTGGGTCTTCAGTCTTCCCCCTCCCCACAGTTTTGTTCTAATGAGTATAAAGGGGCTCTCCCCAGGAAGATGTCAAGGACACTGGGACACTGTCCTTAGAGTCTGACCTTGCCTCCCTTTCTGAAGCCCATGCTTCTCTCCAGGAGTACCAACTTCTTCAAATGTCCCCTGGACAAATATCTACCCACCTTTTAGAAAACCCTACTTCCTATCCACAGAAGTAGGTCTTGCTTCAGAATTATCCCCTCTCTCAGCAGTGCATCTTCAGAAGTCTGAGTTACTGAGCCTGGGTATATCCCCAGGTGCCCAATGAGGGCAGTCAAGGCTTCTCTGAACTATTCCAGTCTTATGGAACAGCCCAGAGTGAATGTGATCATTCCAAATCCATTCCTCTTCAAGATATGCCCACCTCTGTGAATGAGAATAGATGCCTTTTCACAGAATTGTCTAGGAAATGATTGTTGAATCTTACACACACACACACACACACACACACACACACACATTCTAAAACTGAAACCAGACTTCACTAACTGAAATGCTCAGAGTCAGACCAGTAATATAAATCAGTGAAGTAGACCGGGTAAAGGAGTTAGGGAGCATCAAAGTCTATGGCAAACTGGAAGCACCTGCCCTGCCTACTGGAGGACAGAACTAAGCTGCCTATTACTGCTATTAGGATATGAACCCAGTGTTGCCAGATATTTTTGTTTTTCTAAGAAAGCCAGAAAGCCAGATCTTTACGTAAAGTATCCCACTTTTCAAATAATTATTGCTAATTCCAATTTTTTAAAACCTTGGGCAGGACAAGCAAACCATGTCTACCAGCCAAATGCTGACCAGAGACTGACAGTTTATAACCTCTGGTCTAAACCTGACTAGCGATAGAGGGATGTTTTCTCAGCCATGTGCCAGTCTGCAAGGCCACCCCTCAGCCCATGCATTAGTACGTAACCATAAAGAACGGCTTGTTCCTTGTGTTCACCTCCTCCCTGTCCCCTTTCCAAAACACCGAGGGTGCCCAGTGCCAGGTGGCATATTTTTTAAGTTGAACTTTGAATTACAATAATAATAAATTTTCATTATAAAAATAAATGAAACCAACAAAGAATGTATGGTTTTAAAACTTTTTCATTGCATTTATCTATGAAGCCACCTGCAGCTACACATGATAGAAACCTGTAGAAGGACATTTTCTAACCAGATGTCCAGAGGTAGGCAATTTTAGGGTTGATTCATCAGCAACATAAGAACACTGGGTCTGCATTGTTCTTTTTTTTTTTTTTTTTTTTAAAGATGACCTGTAAGGGGATCTTAACCCTTGACTTGGTGTTGTCAGCACCAGGCTCAGCCAGTGAGCGAACTGGCCGTCCCTACATAGGATCTGAACCCATGGCCTTGGTGTTATCAGCACCACACTCTCCCAAGTGAGCCACAGGCCAGCCCTAGGGTCTGCATCTTTCTAATTCTCTAGGTATTTCCCTCATGTTTACAACATGGCTGCCACAGTTCCAAGCATCATATCCTCACACAGGTATCCCAAGTAAGAATAGAAGGGAAAAGGTCAGAATGAGGTTTTCTTTTCATGAAGGAGGAAATTGTTCTCCCAGAAATTTACCTTCTTCTCTCTAAGACTGGCCAAACGAGTCTTATGGCCACCACCAGCTGCAAGGGAGGCAGAAAAGCAACTATCTGGCAGAAAAGCAACTATCTTGCAAAAAAGAATGAGATTGCCACACCTGCCTTGTGTCAATCATGATTCACCCCCTTGCTGCCTTGAACAACATGGCTTTTGTGAGCAAGGGAAAAGTGGGTAAGGGTCGCTGGATAGGCAACTTTAGTATTTGCTGCTCCATCCATCCTCCCCACAATCCCAGTCCTCTCTCAGAGGTATCCACCATTAGCAGTTTGGGGTATGTTCTTCCAGATTTTTTCATCCCACTTACATATATGCTATAGCAGATGTTTGGCCTTTTTTTTTTTTTTTTTCTTCCACACTATTAGAACCACAATTTTGCTCTGTTGTTCTCCTCTTCTCCATGGAAGCAAAAATAAATCCTGATTGTTTTAAGCAAGAGATGGACCTAAAGGGGGAAATATAACCCAGCTATGGCCAATGAAATGTGAAGGAAGGTTAGCTGGAGGGTTCTAGAGAAAGTTTCTTTGCTCTTAAAAAAGAGCTAAAAAAAAAAAAAGAAGAAGAAGAAGAGTTGCAGCAGGAACGGACAGTCTCTTTTCTTTGGTCACTGGAGTATATGAATGTGATCCTTGGAACTGTAGCCACCGTCTTGCAATTATGAAGGGGTCCAGTCAGAGGATGGCAAAGTAGAAAGATGGGAAATACCTGAGCCCTTGATGATGAAGTCAAGCCACTGATTAACCAACCCTAAAGTTGCCCCACCTCTGGACTTATTGTTACGTACGGTAATATGTCTCCCATGCTGAAGCAAATTATCTTGGGGATTTCTGTACCAAAGTCAAATTCATCCGTCTGATACACATATATAGGTTTGTTTGCTTTTTCACATAAGTGGAATCATGGTCATATGTGTTAAGACGGAGTTCAGTTGCAAGGAATGAAACCCAAAACAGTAGTGATAGAAACAAGATAGAAGTATACTTCTCTCTCATGTAGAAGTCTAGAAGCAGTCAGTCCAAGGCTGACATGGCATTCCACAGTGCAGGAACCATAGCTCCTTCTATCTTGTGGTGACCATCTTCAATACAATGTGCTGCTCAAGCTACAGCCATCTTATCCACATTCCAGCCAGCAGGAAGTGGTAAGGAACCCAAAAAGGCACAGCCTCTTGAAAGACGCACACATTACTTCTGCTTACATCTCATTGCCCATATCATAGTCACATTGCCACACTTAATTGCATAGGAGTCTGGAAATATACTTTATTCCAAGTAGCCATGTGCCAACTCAAAATCAGGGATTCTAGGTTTAAGGAAGAAGAGACATTGAGGGACAACAAACAATCTCCACCACAATATTGTCCTATATTAGTTATAATTTGTTTTTTTTCACTCAATTTATCCTGGCTTTCTAGTAAGTATAAATTTACCTCGTTATTTGGGGAATTATATTGTTCTTCTTTTTCTGGCTTTTTAAAACATTTATTTGAGATCTTTCTTCTTTCTAATATAAGCATTTAAATCTATAAATTTCTCTGTAAGCACTGCTTTGTATACATCCTGTAAATTTTGGTATGTTGCATTTTTCATTATCATTTAGCTCAAAATATTCTCTAATTTCTCCTGTGATTTCTTCTTATCCCTTCAGTTTAGTCAGCAGTATGTTGTTTAATTTCCAAATATTTGGGGGGTTTCTATATATCTTTTTTTATTCATTTCTAATTCAATTTCATTGCAAATTTAAGACTTGTTTTATAACTTAACATATGGTCTATCTTGATGCATATTCCATGTGCACTTGAAAACAATATGTATTCTTCCATTCTTGGGTGTAGTATTCTAAAAATGTCAATTAGGTCAAAGTGGTTGATAATGCTGTTCAAGTCTTCTGCATACTTAGTGATTTTATGCCTACTTGTTTTATCAGTTGATGAGAAAGGAGTGTTGAAATCTTCAACTATAATTGTGGATGTGTGCATTTCTCCTTTCAGTCTGTCACTTTTTTCTTTACCTTGTTGTTTTTCGTGGTTGCAAAATATTCCACAGTATGAATGTACTGTAACATATTTCACCCATTAAAGGACATTTAGGTTAATGTTAATGTTTTGCCCTTACTAACAGTGTGGCAGTGACTATTTTTACACATGTAGAAGAGATCGCTAGACTCAAATTTACTAGTCAAAAGGCATGTACATTTTACACTTTGATAGACATTGCCAAATCACCCTCCCACAGGTCTGCTTTTGTTTATATTCATATGAATAGTGCCCAATCCCCTACACCATGACCCACATTAGATATTACCAGTCTTTTCTCATTTGATCTTCTATCGAGGGCAGGATGAGAGAAGATTGGGAAGGAAGGTGTTTCCTGGCTTACTTTGCCCAAAACCCCAGTGAAACTTTGAAATTGCAGCTTCTGAGGGCTGGATTAAATTCTTAGCCTAGACTATTCCACTCTTCATTCTCTGCCTGGGGTAGAGGACTGTTCTTTCCTCCAGTTACCAAAGCCTTGGTTACAACAGAAAATCTGGAATCAGCCAGATTTATGTTTGAATCCCTCTGGTTCAGCCATTTGCCAGTTGTGTGATCTTGGGCTAGGTACTTGGCCTCTCTGAAACTCTGGGCCTTCAGTTTCACAAAGAGGGTGACAAACACTTTGCACAAGTATTGTATGGATTAGGAATTGGGTGTGTAGAGCACCTCGCACAGCAGCCAGTGCCTAATAGGCACTAATAATTAATTTTTTTAAATGGCTACTCATCAAGTACTTGCCATGTGTAGAGCATTGAGTTAAGCCCTTTTCTCAGGTTATTTCATTAACCCTCACAACAGTAAGAAATAAAACCATTTTACAGATGAGGAAAAACTGAGACTCCAGATGTTAATTTAAGTATCTTGTCCAGAGTCACACAGTTAGTAAAGAGCAGATCTAAGGATTAAAGCAGGAGGGTCTGGCTCCTAACTAAACCTGCTTCCCAGGGTAGCAAGCTCATTTCATAGATTAAGAAACTGAGGCCCAAAGAGATGAAAAGACATAAAAAATTAAATGGCGAGTGAGCAGCAGCCAGTTGACCAAATATTCCTCCTCTTCCTGGGTCTGGGCGACCAGCTGGAGAACAGACTGTAGAGAGTGGAGGCAGGGACAGCCACCCAGCAGAGGAGTCAAGAGCACGGAAAATGTTTCTTTCAGCCAATTTTCCTGAGGAACTCTGGCTGAGGCTCAGGGCTGGGAATGGAAAGTGTGCAGGGAGGAGGCGCAGCCGCATCCATCCGGAGAAACTTTGCAAAGTCCTGCTGGGAGAGGTGAGGGGGAGGGGACTGCTGGGCCACGGGGTGGGGGAGGGGAGGAGTAGATCCAGGAGGCCTAGGAGGATCTGGCTTCTGCCCAGGACTGGGTCTCCTGGGAGAGGAGGAGCAGGCATCCCCCAAGCTCCCTGCTTCCTCCTTGGGCTGCCCCGCTCTGCCAGCTCCTGCTGTGCCCTGCCCACTCATCTGGGCATTGGCCACTCCTGGAATCGAGACATTGGCAATCCCGACTCTCTGGGGATGTGGACAGCTGACTCAGGGAGGGTGCGGTGGCCAGGAAGAAGGATTGATCCTACTAACAGAGACCTTGACCAAGGGTAGGCTTGACGGCCATCAGCCACACCAGATGCATCCTGATTTCTAAGACATCAGTGTGACCCCCCCTTGCTACTCACACTGCCCATAATTCCACCATTATAGATACACCAAGGCTGATGCTTAGCCGGGCGTTCAGTGTGCAAAAGAATGGCCATATCAGTTGTTAAAATATTCAGACATATTCCTATTAGTTGTTAATAACCCCCATCCTAAAGTGCCATAGAGGTAGCCCCCTAGCATAATGGACACTCGAGACCCTCCTCTGGGACCCCCCAGGCCTCCCCACTTACAGCATACCTGCCACAGCAGGCCCATCCAGGGCTGTGCAGTTCATCAGTGAGTGATGGTCACAACACCTGTTAATAATTTTTATACCACTCCTGGAAACAACCCTCTGGCTTACAACTTTGTCTCCTGTTTAAAGACAAATGGTAGAAATATAGAGTTAAAGGGGCCTTTTGTAATCTCTTCATTTTCCATATGAGAGAACTAAGGTCCAGAGAGAAGCAGAGACTTGCTGAGGTTACGCAGCCTGTCAAGATAAGACAAGGCACTAGCACACAGGTCCCTGACTCGGGACACTTCCCTTGGATGTCGATTGACCTGGTCCCACAAGCACTGGACTTAAACAGGTGATGGAAGAAGGTAAGGGGAGGAATATGTCTCAAGGCAGAACTGATAGCCAATCACTGGGCTCTTGTACCTGGTCACTCTGGTCATGGCAACACTCTCCTTGGTCACCATCTCCACAGAGAAGGTTGCCATGACAACCACCATCCAGGGCACCAACTTCCTGACACCCAAGAGCCTTAAGATAAACCCAGAAGCAAGTTTGTTCCATAGCACCGACCCAGATTAGAGCTCCGAGTAGGAAAGAGACTTACCCAACACCGTTATAGCAAGTTGGTGGTGAAGCCAAGCTTCCTGAGTCCCCTGCCCAAGGCTCTCACAGCTGCCCCACCCTTCCTGCAGCTGACACCCCCTCTCCTGCCTGCCCTGGTGCTTCCCACATTCCTCCACCCCTCATCCGGGATCTCCTTCCCACGGCCTCTCACCCTTGGCTGCCTGTCAGCCAGCCCATCCTCCTGGGAATAGGCTTACACGAGCTTAACGGAGGACTCATCGCAGAGGTTTTCAGCATTAGCTAGGGCTCCCTGAAGATCAAAAAGCCTTCAACACCCTTTGCCCCACAGAAGAAATGATCTCCAATGGTGGAATTTCAGGCACCATGCTCAGAACTGAGGAGCTGTTTCAAGGTGGTCAGGCCCCGTGCACCGTGCAATGTCAAACAGTGCTGCTGCCCCACTGTGTAGACTCTGGCTTGAGAGGCCTGGACTCCAGCCCCCCTCTGAGTATGATCCTGTTTCGCTTTTATCAAGTCCCTTCTCTCTGGGACTCAGTATCCCCACTGGCAAGATGTGGATAAGGATACCATTCTACCTCCACCACCACCACCACCACCACTACCACCACCACCATGCTACTGGAGACCAGATGCGATCTAAGGTTTTAGTATTACTAAAAAAGGGATGGCCACGGTTTAAGGAATCCGCCTGCCTTCCTGGTATCTCCTTTTAGAATAATGGAATCTCGGGAGTGGAAGGATGTTCCAGGCACAGGGAAGATCTTGAGCGAAAGCAGGGAGGCTGAAAAGAATCTAGGGAACTGATGAGTAGCTGTTGTGCTGAAGTGGAGGGTATAATGCTGGGGGTGAAGAGAAAGTAGGCTGGGAGAGGAGGCCAGAAATGATGGGAAAGGATCACCTACCATTCCCAGGGGTGGGACTGCCTTGTAGGCCTCAGGACTCACTGAAGGCTCTGAGGTAGTCTCGGGCCTGGGTCTGGCCTGTGTAGAATGAAGGGCAGCCTGGCGGCAAAAGAGAACAAGGGACACTCCAGCAAATTGCTTGCACATCCATTCATTCAACTAATATTTATTAGATGCGACCCAAGCTGTGTGACCTTGATCATATTACTTAGCCTCTCAGTACCTCAGATTCCTCACGTGTAAAATGAGGACAAGGAAGGTGCCTGCCCCATAGGGTGCTGTGAGGATCAAGTGAGTTAACACATATAAATGGTGAGCACAGTGCATCGGAAGTCAGTCCTCCGTGAATGTGCATTGTAATTGCCATGGTGATTACTGAGCATCTGCTGTGAGCCCGCACTCTCAAAATAGTAGATGTACAGTGTGAACACCACTTGCATAATTCCCACCCTCAAGGAGCTCACAGTCTAATAGAGAAAACAAACCAAAACAGAAAACTTCACCACATTGAGATATTATCTCATCCCAGTTAGACCAGCTATTATCAAAAAGACAGAGAATAACAAATGCTGGCAAGGATGTGGAGAAAGGGAATCTTCCTATACTGTTGGTGGGACTGTAAATTAGTGCAGCCATCATGGAAAATGGTATGGAGTTTCCTCAAACAACTACAGATAGATCTTCCGTACAATCCAGCATTCCCACTGCTGGGTATATACCCAGAGGAATGGAAATCATCATGTCGAACATCTTGCATGCCCGTGTTTATCACAGCTCTATTTACAATAGCCAAGAGTTGGAACTAATTTAAATGTCCATCAACAGATGACTGGATAAGGAAAATGTGGTATATGTACACAACAGAATATTACTCTGCCATAGAAAAGAATGAAATTCTGCCATTCACAGCAACATAGATAGATAAGCTTAGAGAAAATTATGCTAAGTGAAATAAGCCAGGCACAGAAAGAGAAATACCACATGTCCTCACTCATAAGTGGGAGCTAAAAGTTAAACAGATACATTAAAAAATGAAAGAAAGATAACAACCATCACAATAATACACTGAACTTTTGAAAGGAGAGAACAGAACTGAGGTTACCAGAGGTGGGAAAGGGAGAGTGGAGGATTTAGCAAGAAATTGGTTAAAGGGCCACAAAGAAATGATTACATTGTGTAATGTTGAATATAGTAATGATCCTGATTTGAGCATCACATATTGCACACAGGTATGGATATTCAACACAGTACTCCACAGATATGTACAATTAATTATGTTTCAATTTTAAAAGTTGTTTTTAAAAGAAAAATTCATAAATAATAAATCATAAACAGAAATAATAAAAATAATTACATATTGTTGCATCAGGTATAAATCTTAACCCCCAAACTCGGGTGTGAAGAAATATGCATTTCTTTATTTTTTCAAAAACCAAATTAAATCCCACTCCTACTGCCCCTCCCCCATCCTGCTGGGCTGGAGAGAAGTTTGTTCTCCATTCTTACTGGAGGCTGCTCCTTTCCAGGGAGCAAAGAGGGAAGCCATAGGGATCTTTGTGGCACTGGACCATGGGAGCTTCTGACCACAGTGCCCAAGCCCTCAATGGCTCCTGAAGCCCAGCAGCCCCTGCTTCCAAGCCAAGCGAGGGGCCTGGGAGTCTTGCTGGAGGCTGGGAGCCTGGGTCCCAGCCTCTGTAGGCATACCATCTGTCCATCCCCACAGTCTGGCCACCACTTGGGGCAGGAGAGCTCCCTGACCCTGGGCTCTACTGGCCCTCCTTCCCTTCACAGCCTCCAAGAGCTCTTTTTTGTCCTCCTTTTCCTGCACTAAAAGCAGTAAGCACCCTCTCTACAACAAGGATTTGAAAACTCAGAGTCTTCAGGGGCCAAGAAGGTCACACACAAAAAAAGTGTGAGACTTGGTGACCTGAGAGCACATGCCCCACCTAAAAGGGGCAGCACAGCTCAGCTCACCAAACTGCTATCAAGTAGTGCAGACTTGTGGTTAGGAAGCTGCATTCTAGAGCTGCATTCTAGAACAATGCTGCTCAGGTTCAAATTCTCGTGCTGCCATTTGCTGTCTGTGAGTCCTTAGGCAAATCACTTAATCTCTCTGTACCTGTTTCTTTTACCATGAAAAAGAATAATTCTTGTACCAGTAAGTGTGACAACTTCACACAACAAAGTACTTAGGGCCTGACATTAGTAGGTTCTCAGGAAATAGAAGCACCCATCACAGGAAATGCAGGGCAGAGATTGCCAGTTCTGCTAAATGTTCAGGAGAAGCCAAATATCCAAATTTTTATTCTAACATTCCTCTACTTTTAACTTTGGCAACTGAGTAAAAATAGTTTTTAAACCTTAGTGCAGGTCATACAAAACACACTCATGAGCAGGACTGGGCCTAGGAAACTGATGATTTGCAATATCTGTACTACTGTGTTTAAGCTTATTGAAAATGGAAGCCAGAAAGGCAAGAGTCTTGTAGGCAGCTTTTGCTTTAGAGACCAAAGCTCCACTAGGCAAGAGATCACTGAAAGGGGAAGAGAAAATAAACAGGGAAAAAACACAAATTAATATATCAAATTATCCTGGTATATAAATGCTATGTGCTATGAAGATTTTTTTTTCAGTAGTTGAGATAAAGAATAGGAAAAGTGGTAGGGGGAGGTGACAGTTAATCTAAGACCCATGAGAAGGAGATACCTTAACAAAAAAGTGGGGAGAGAGAAGACGAGGCGGGGGGGGGGGGGGGGGGGGACACCTGTGCAAAGGGCCTGAGGCAGAAAAGAGCAGGAAGCAAAAGAGGAAAGCCATAGTGAATGAGCTAGACAACAAGGCAGGGGCAGTGCATGCAGACCATGGTGGGGAGCACGAAAGGATCGTGAAGGAGTCACTGAAGAGTTTCAAGCAAAGAGGTAGGTGGAAGGGATGCCAGGAGATGAATTAGGAAGCTGTCAAAACAACCGAGGAGAGGTGATACGAATTGGACTGGCCAGCAGCCTTGCACATGGACAGCCTTAGATTTCTGTATCTGGAATCGGCCTCAACGTCAAAGGGTGGATTTGAGCCTCCGAGCAGGTCTGCTGCTTTTCCATAAGCCAGGCGGTGGTCCTCCCTTGCGGGTGTCCCTGGGCCTTTCTTGGACATAGCCTCACCGCCCAGGTTGAGTCTGTTTACTGGCCTAGGGTGCCCTCTGCTGGCAGGAGTGGGCACTAGCGCCAGGGCAGCAGCCACCTCCCAAAGACGCCGCACTTCGGATAGAACAGAGGAAGACCAGGAAGGACGCCTCGCCCCCACCAACCTTCCCCATCTCTGTTAATGGCATCTCCATCATCCAGGGGGTCCATTCGGAAACCCAGAACTCAGTCCTCATACGTCCTCTTCCCTCACACTCCATCACGGAGCCCTTTCGATTTCTGTTTCCTAAATAGAACTCTAAATTGGAAATTTCCTAAATATGCCTTAATCGTGGCCATTTCTCTCTGTCTCCACTAGCTCCACCCGAGCCAAAGCCATCATCATCTCTTCTTTTACTCTTGTCCTGGCCTATCCACGTCCCACTCAGCAGCCGGAGTGCCTGTGGTGTCCTCTGATTCCAAATTCCTTGCTTGTCACCTTACAGCTCCTCACACCGTTCAGCGTTGAAGCAGATGGGGAAGCCCCGAGGTCTGCACAGCGCCGCCCACGGGGCAGCCCGTGCGCGTGGAAAGCTGCGCTGAAGACGCAGGGCCGCGGCGCGCTCGCATCCCAGCCTCACGGGCCGTCTCAGTGGCTCCTGTCCTCTCCGTGTCCTCCCTTCATTTCTGTCTGCTCATTCTCTTCCTCCCACACATTCCTTCACTCCTAATGCAAAGCGGATTTGCCATTTCGGCCCTGCCAATTGGGGCGCTTCGGGTCTCACATTCCCCTCGAGCAGATGGTCAGGGCATCTTCTCAGACCATACATATGTAGAGTTCCTTCCCCAGTACCATGCCAGGACAGTAACATTTCATCCGGATACGTCGTGAGGCTAACATGCCATCCTTCCAACATCTCGTGGCTTAGCCTGAGATTCTGGAAATCCTCACTGACCACGTAAGGGAAGCCTTGTCCGGCCCAGAGGCCTTTGACGGTAGAGCTGGGCACCCTGGAGACTCCCCTGGCCAACGTGAGCCAAGAACGCGCATGAGCCTGGCAGTTTCCATGCTCTTCCATCCATCCTGTGTCCATCCCCAACCCAAAGAACACAGAGAATCCAAAATGACAACTTAAAGTCTTCAAAGATCTTTTATTTTCTTTTTTGAATGTCAGGAACAGAGGGTTGAGTTCATTACACTCCTTCCTTCATGGTAGACCATCATCACCATTTTCCACAAGGTTCCTGTTTTATTTTACTTCTGTGCATTTTTTTTTGTTTCATCCCCATTTCCCACTCTCATTATTATCCCTCTGCAGGCAGCCATTCCAATGCGCTTGACATGTATTCTTTAATATGTAAACATCCTTGTTAGATTTGACACATGGCCATGGGATATATACTTTCAAATTACGTAAATCATATCATACATTTTTTGTTTCTTAATGCTCAGCTCTATCTTTTAAAGATCTATACATGTTGATGAAGGTTAGGATGATTGTAGGGACACTACTGGTGCCCGCTCAGGTCCCCTGTACCAGGTATAGCGTGCTGTCCCTCAGTGGTTGTATCAGCTGAAAACCACTCACAGCTGTCACCTTTTTTGGAGAACTATCTTTGGTCAAACAGGAGCTAACTAGTCAGGGAGACTACCCTGGCTGTGATAGGAGCCACAGGGGTACAAAAGGCTGGACCCCCAGCCTCCAGGTGAGAACAAGTCTGCGTGGCAGTTTGTGCTCCAGAGCTCCCCTTGGGATCAGGCTGGAGCAAGTGTCCAGCTAAGACCACATCCTCACTCAGCCTTTTATTTCCTGCCTTCCCTCATTCTTTTCCTCCTAAGAATACTCCCCACCAAAATCCCTTAAACAAGAATCCCCATCTCAGGCTTCTAGGGAGCCTGACCTCAGATAGTGAGTGAAAAGGGCTTTATTAATAATTGGACAGGACACGGAGTGTAAACCATGACTGTCCTGCCCACGCCAGGATGCAGAGTCACCCTAACTGAGAATGCATCTGGGTTGTGGCTTCTTCTTGCTGCTACTGTCCCACAGTGAATAGACAGCACATTTTGTCTATTCATTCCCCAGTGACACAAAGCTAGGTTTGCTCAAACTTCACACACACACACACACACACACACACACACACACACACACACACACACACACACACACACACACACTCTGCAGGAAAAAGCTGGACATGTCCCTGGAAGACCTATGTGAGAATTTCTCTAGGATTGTGGAGCTGAAAGCAATTTATTAGACTCATCTACATATGATGGGTTTTGGCCTCCAAAAAGATTTTCCCAAATTAAAATTCCATCCCTGATGCAAGGAATTATAGGGGCATAGAGAGTGTTTCTCTGGGTTTCTTTTATCTTAGTAAAATCCCGGTGGCACTGACTGCTGGCTCCCCCTGCTGTAAATAAATGAAGGAGTTCTCTGAGGTCTCACTCATAATCTATGGGGTAACACTGTAGGGCTATGTGAGTATAGGGTTTCTCAGCAACTTTTCTCCCCGATAGTTTTAGCATCCAATGATGATCTTTGCATGTTATTTTAGAAACTATTTAAACATTTAATAGTGCTTGCAAGTGTGTGTATATATGTGTTAATATATATGGGAAAAAATTGTAAAGTCCAAAATCCATTCACAGTGACTTAACACAGTAATAAGTGAAAAAGAAGGGGAGAGGGCAGCATCTTTCTTTGGAACAAATGTTTGGTAACTTAACTACCCCAGACTCTAAACAGGCTCCATGCTTGACCTCGGCTCAGATCTCCCCCAGGAAAGTAACCCTGTGCAGGAGGCTTTGGCAGATAAACCCTTGGGACACCCACTCTCAGACTGCCTCCTATCTGTCTCCAGAGCATATCAAGACAAGCTCCAAACCAGAAATCCAACCCTCCAGACAGAAGCCATGGCAGGAGCTACCTGAACTTGGGTCAGTTCCTCACTTCCCTGGGTTATGTTCACAATCTCCTACTCTGCAGTGTAAGGGGAGATGGCCAGATCTTTGAGGCCAAACTAAATCAAATACTCAGCCCAGCGAGAAGAAATGTCTCCAATTTCCACTCCTATGCTCTCAGATGAGGAGACTCAGGGCCATGAGCCTAGTTCCTGGGCAGATTCTGTGGCCTGAATTATTGATGGATGAATTCATCAGACATCTGCCTTCACCCATTCTCTCATGCCATGTTCAACTTATGGAAAAACAGAACCTGAAACTATACCATCTGGCCCGGAACTAAGTTACTTTCTCTAGCCCAAACTCCTTAGCCTTCTGTGTAGCTGGAATGTTGGAAAAAGCAGAGGCTTTGGAGTCCTGCAGGCCTGCCTTCAGTCTCCACTCGTCCACTGCTGACTTTGTGACCTGGGCTGGCTGATTTACCTCTGTGAAGCTCAATTTCCTCATCTGTAAAATGGGACCAATCATCCCTTACTGGTGTTACTGGGATCAAAGCGAACACACATAAAGTTACCAGTACGGTACCTGGCATGTACTACCTTCCAAACCCGGACCGGGCCATGTGATTTTACACCATCTATGTCATTTATCAACTTCTTGCCTCTCAATTCTAAATTTGCTCTTTTTGCCTCTATAATAATGTAGCTGGGCCTTGTAAATATCTCTCTTTTTCCAGCTGACGTAGGTTAAGCCTTTTCAGTAGCATGTACTAGAGGGACACTGGAAGACAGCAGATATTCCCTTCCTAATTCCAGGTTGGCTCACTTGCCAGGTGCCTGGAGAGCCTACTTTCTTCTCCACTGCTGCAGAAACTAGCCCACAGTTTCTCCAGTGTTAGGTGCTTGCAGGGTGCAGCTTTCTCCAGTTTGTCCACCACATGCTTTCTCCAGCTCCTAGCTAGGGCAGTAGTAGCACAGCTAGGAGCCCAAGACAGTCTGGGCCTGCACCCCAGTTTAGATCACTCTTGCCCATACCTCTCCTCACCTCCGGACACACACAAACTGGGGGCCCCACAAGGCTGGCCGTCTACAGAGCCAGCCACCTGACCTTCATCTCCTGAAACTGGCTGGAACCAGCCTGGCCCAAGCCATCTAATGAAGCACACTAGGTTCCTAGAGAGGAGGGCCTCTCCAGTTCCTGGTTTCAGCATTGCCCACAGCAGCACCTTGACTCTCTCCAGGCACCCAACTCCCTCTGAGAGCCCACACATCGGCCTTGGTTTGCATGCACCCTAGAGATTTGTCTCCCACAGCAATCCCAACATAGACACTATGTTCTCCAGGACTTGAGCCCACAGTGGAACTCCAACTCCCTCTGTGTGCTAGCCTGTCAGCTTTGGCTCTCCTATGCCTCAAAGGGTTGTTTCCTGCTTGCCCAGAAACTGTGGACCAGCTCTGGCCCAGGCAACCCAGTAGACTTCATCACCATCCAGTGGGCTGCAACCATGGCTTCTCTGATTAGGGCTGAATGCCAGCCAGTGGGGTGGGGACAGGGAGGTCCCCTCCCTCCAAGTTTATACTTCCTTGGGGGTCCTTCCTCAGCCTTGGAGTATTTTTTAGAGTTTGTTTTCCATATCTATAGCTACTCTGTTATCATAGCTTAATAGTTCTTTATATGTAATTTCCTCTGTTTAAATCACTGTTTGGTTTCTTTCTCCTGATTGGACCCAGACTGACACACCATCATCCCTTACTTGTGCTATTTTCTCTGCGTGAACACTATTCTCCATCTTTTAAAAAAGTCCTACAGTACATCTTTTAAGACTCATCTTGAAAGGACTGCTCCTCTCCCTAACCTTTCCTAATTCTCTCTCCCCATTTCAAGTAGAAATAACCCCTTTTCTCTGCTTTTAACTCATTCAAAGGTCTCCAAAGCACTAGTATATTATAGGTAATATACTCCCAATTGTCTTTTTTTGTTTATTTTTGTTTGTTTGTTTTTGTCAGTTGGCTGGTAAGGGGATCGGAACACTTGACCGTGGCATTACAAGGCTCCACTCTAACCAACTGAGCCAACCAACCGGCCCTAAAAGAGGTATTTTTATATGCATACCCAAGAAATGGTGACTAGTGCATACTGCTGGAGAGGAAGCCTAGGGAACTACAAGCAGAATTCCCTTTTGTACTGTTGTAACTCTTTATCATGTGCATATATTAGCTATTCAAAAAATAAAACACAGAAAATAAAATCCCCTTTATGCTTCAAGACCTGGTTCAAATGCCTATGCCCCTGGTCGCTCGTCAATGGTAGAGATTGATTTTGCCTCCTAACTTTCATTCTCCTCATCTTCTTTTGCAAGAAAACTCAATTTTTATCTAGGCACACTGCTAAAATGATCAATTGCAAGATTAATAATAACTAGCTCAGTGCTGTCCAGCTATTAGAGTACATACAGACTCCCCTGTGGCTAGATGTGGCCAGGTAATTATGATCTAGTATTATATGAACTTCTGGAGTGATCATTAAAGGGAAAGGGAAAAAATCCTTCTACCCTTCCATCTCTCTTCCTTTCTCCAGTCTATAATTCAAACAAGGTGTCCAGAGCTCTAGCAACCTTCTTAGCTCACGTGATGACCTTGAGAATGGAAGCCCTGTGCTAGGATGACAAACAGAAAGAAAGAAGCAGCTGTGTTCCTGTCGGGCTAGGGCCCACAGACCCTTCAAACCCATTGTACAGACTGGGTCACAAAACCCTCATGTGCAGGCCGTGAGCTAGGTAACAGGAAAAAGATCCTGGGAGCTGTGGGTAAAAATTAATAGGCTTTATTTAGATGCAAGCTCAGGTAGCAGCAGACCTCCTACTGGCCTCCCGGGGCATCCAAGGGCACTATGGATCAGAGCTGTGTGTCCTTTATACTTTGCGAGTCAGATAACCAAGGAACATCTGGCGCACATGCACATATTACATCAAACAATGACCAAGGGATGCACGTGAGCATATTTACATTAAACAGGTTAGGTCATGTTCAGCAAGATTCCGAACATCTGAGCGATCCTGACCATTTATATTTCAATTTTCCTTACAGTTCCTGTTAGCCATGGAACTGCTGCACTGGCCCTGGACTTCCTGCCTCTGAATTTCTTTTAGTTCATCTGGTTTAAGTTGTTGTTATTTGGGGGTTATCTGTTGTATGCAGCCAGCCAAACCTAATCATAACTGACACATTGTTCTGGTTATCTATTGTTGGATAAAGAGGCACTCTCGAAAGAACTATTTTGGCATACTCACTGATTCTTGGGGATCAAAAATTCTGACAAGATTTTATGGGGATGGCTTTACTCTGCTGCCTGTTCTCTGAATCCTCAGCTGGAAAGACTTGATGGTTTAGTGTACTCAAACAGCTGGGGACTGGGATCATCTGGAGGGCTCTTCACTCACATATTTGTCACTGGGCTGAGATGACTAAAAGGTTGGGCTCAGCTGGCATTGCTGACCAGAACATATACACGTGGCTTCTACTTGTGACTTGGGCTTCCTTACAGCATGGCAGTCCCAGGGTAGTCAGACTTCTTATATGTGGCTCACAGCTCCCTGAGCAAGAGTTCCGTGAACAAGGTGGAAGTTGTTTGGCTTCTTCTTACCTAGCCTCAGAAGTCATGCAGCATCATTTGGCCACATTGTATCAATTACAAGCAAGTCACTAAAACCAGTTCAATTTCAGGTGGAAGGGAATTCAACCCCACCTCTTGATGGAAGGAATAACAACCAAAACAAAGTGCAGCCATCTTTAAAATTACCAAATACATTTCCCCAAGACATCTGCCCACAAAAATGTCTTTCTTGATTATTCTTTACCCCTATCTGTCTGCATACTTAGTATATTTGGTCTTGTTTTACAGTCATGAGTTTGCTTTTTATGCTTCCTTCCCTTTCTGCCCTGCCCTGAATCCTACAGATTTCCAGAGAGCAGAGGCTGGATTTTCTCCACATACATTTTCCTCAAAGGGATGAGCTCAGTACCTCCCTGTAGAGAATAGTCATTGACTAAATCTAATGGAAATTCTTCTGCTTTCTGAAAACTTAATTAAAGCTGTTAACAGAAGAGGGTTAAATACAACATGATTTTTAAAAAATAGATAAGAAAGTTGGAAAAAGAGAAAAATAAAGGTAGGATAATAAGATGAGTCAGAGTTAGGCTGGTAGACTGTGGGTCATATTCCTTTCTGAAGGTAGGATACAAATTTAAAACTGAACTTCCCAGCAGCTAGTGCAAAGAGGGAAACAAAGAGGCAAGATATACAATATCTAGCATTTACTATGCCTTCCAAGTTTACTTCCTCGATGTAATCTTATGTTTTAATAGTTCCCATTTACCAGAGGAAGAAACTGAGGCATAGTGGGTGAAGTGACTTGCTCAAGGCTACACAGCTGGGAAGTGATAAACAAGGGGAGCTAAGTCTTACTTCATTCATTCTTACATTTATTTGTCTAAAATTTGTTGAGCACCTTCTTTGTGCCAGGTCCTGTTCCTTTCCAACTACACCTGGCCTAAGTCAATGAATAAAATTAAAGCTCAAAATGCCAAATCCAGCTGCCCAGGCTGAAGCTGTGGTTCCCATGGGAGCATTCCTTTCTTTACTTCCTGCATGAGTTTTCATGCTTTATCCTGCTTTACTAATGATACAGGATGAGAATGGATGGAGACAGGGGAAACCTGAGGGGAAGACTGAGACGGAAATGTTGTAAGTAAGTACGATGGAAGTTTTCAATGATGTGCAAGGTGAACAGATGCAGGAATAATGGGAAGAGAGATAAAGGTGGGTGCAGGAAATGCCCTCTGACTTGAAATCAAAAGCTTCTGGTTGAGTCCTTGCTCTACTATTGGCAGGCTATATGAGCCATATAAGCCTCAGTTTCCCCACCTGTAAAATGAGGATAAGGAATGTCCTATCTTCATCAAAGAATTGTTTTGAAAATCATATGAGATATTCGTTCATTCATTCATTCAGTATATCATCATTGAGTGCCTACTATGTTGAGTGCCAGGCAATATTCCAGGTGCTTAAAATTAAGCAATGAACACTAGAGAATTGGCTTCTGCCTTCATAGAACAATCAATCCAGCAGAAAAGACATATATTGAACAAATCATTTTTTAAAATTTAAGGGCATATCAATATATCCTTCACCTGCATAGCACTCTTGACTGTCTTCACGTCTCTTAGAATAAAATCCATCCATAGTCCACCAGGCCTGATGTGAGATGACTCATGACAGCAAATCTGATGTCATTTTGCACCATATGCTCCTTTTTCAATCCCCTCTAAACACCTCAGGTGTTCAGATTATCTTTTAGATCCTCAACCTCATTGAGCCCTTCCTCATATCAGGACCTTTGTACATATCTCTACCTGGAATTTTTGTCTTCGGCTGGCTCCTCTCTTACCCTTTAAGTGTCAGGCCTCCTTTGAGCACCCTACTCAAGGTAGTTTCCTTCTGTCATTCATTGCCTAGCTCCATGTTTGTTTCATTTATAGAATTTAGATTCCCAGAGCCTAGCACAGCACTTCTTAGGTACTAAGTATCCAATCATGATTTGTTAAATGAAGGGATGGGTAAATGAATATATATACTTATATATGCATGGAAATGTTTTAGAATAATACACAAGAAAATATTAAGAGTGGTTGCTTTCAGGAAAGTAGGCCAGGAACCTAAAAAGAGAGGGAATCTGGCTTGTCATTGGGTACTCTTTTGTACTTTTGAATTTTTACCATGTGCATATAGTAAGTTTTCTGTTTGAAAAAGCCAATACTAAAAATAAGAATCACATACATTAGTAGTTTCTTTCAATTGTGATAAGAGCCATGAAGCTTTATAAACTGTACAGGGTTATGGACTGGTGAGGGATTATTATCACCTGGCACATAGTGGGCCCTCAGTACATTTGAAAACCCCACACATTCTCTACTCTCCTTTTGCTTTATTTTTCTCTAAATTCCTTATCTGCATTAACATGCTAAGTGATGCATAACTATACACTAACGTCTATAGGCTTTACATATTTATTTTATTTATTTATTTTCTTCCCAACCTCCCTCCCCCCACCTTAATAAAATGCAATCTTCATGAGGGAAGGAACGAACTTTTGCCTGTATTGTTCACCTCAGTCTCCCCAGAGCCTAGGACAGTCTATGACATTTCGTGGGACACTCAAAATACTTGAGTGAGTGAACAATCGAATATCGGATGAATGCACGCACAAATAAACAAATTCCTAGTCATTAGGAGGATAAGGATCTGTGGAGAGTAGGACAGCTTGGGATTGAGGAGACCGACGGGGACTGGGGAATGGCGTCCTCAGTTCTCTCTCGGGATGGATGCCCGCTGCAGTGGTCCAGTGTTCCTCTCCCGCCCGCTAGCAAGTTGCTTAGCAACCCGCCGCCTGGCCCTCAGCCACCGCTAGAGGGCGAGCGGGCGGGGAGCCATGAACGCGCACGCGCGCATGCGAGCGCGTGCGCGGCGCGGGACGGCAAGAATGGTACGTCACTTCCTGTTTCTTTAAGGGAACGTGGCTTTCCCTGCAGCGCCCGTCTCTCCATCTGTTCCTCTGCTGCAGCGACCGGAGCTGGAGTCGGATTCCGAGCGCAGCCCCGCCATGGACTCGGCCCTCAGCGACCCGCATAACGGCAGCGCCGAGGCAGGCAGCCCAACCAACGGCACGACGCGGCCGCCTTCCACGCCCGAGGGCATCGCGCTGGCCTACGGCAGCCTCCTGCTCATGGCGCTGCTGCCCATCTTCTTCGGTGCCCTGCGCTCTGTGCGCTGCGCCCGCGGCAAGGTAGGGTCAGCGACAACCCGGGCGCTCTCCGCCCCCATCCCGGACGGGCTGACACGGACCCTTGCTAGGCGGGACACCTCTTCTCCCCGGATACTGACCCTTCCCAGCATTGATCACCACCGTTGCCCCCGCTCCGGGCCCACATCCTGGATCTGGGCACCGACCCCCGACCTGGGTACTGACATCATCCTCAAATAGGAACTGGTTTCTACCCCACCCAGACCCTGACACTTATCTCTCTGTGCGTCATGCCGCGGCTAGGAACAGTCAGCCGAACATCACCCTGGGACTTGGGTACTGATTGTTCTGAGTTTGCTGGCTGCAGCCAGACCAGCTCCACCCTCTGCTCTGGCTGGCCAGCAGCAAGGTATGCTCATCCCACTGGGACAGTCATTCCATCCCGGGCTCTAGGTCAATCCCAGTCTGTACCTGATGACATACTGGTACAGTCTGTTGTCATCCCTCGGTCAGGAACCCTGCCTCACTCCACCCCAGGGCCACTTCTAGCATCTAGACCCATCCCTAGACTCTGACTTCTGTTTCACGGAATCTATAGCACCTGTGTGTTCACCTAGAACCCCCAGATCAGGGCCTTGCCCCTGCCGCAAAAACCACCCAGGAATGTAGCCCCAGCTCAGCCCCCAGTTTTTCGAATCACTTTCTCGAACCAATTCTAATCAACCAGCTCCTCCGAACCTGGTACCTTGTTTCCTCTACTTTTTAACCAGGCATAGATGCCTTATTTCGCTGGTTTCCTCTCCCTAACTAGCACCCGACCTTGGATCAGTCCTAGCCAAGACTAGGCCCTATTCCTAACCACTAATCCTGTTCCCATCACAGCCCTTCACCCTACATCAAAATAGCCTTTCTCCCCATCCCCCCAAGACAGTTCCTCCACCAAATTGGGCCTGCCTGCTGAATAACTGAGCTGCTGCTGGCCTCGCTTGCAAGACTGGGCCAGACCTCATCCCTGGCTTTACTCAACGTCTGTCCCATTGAATACCTAAGAGGACTCCAGCACCTCTCACCTTCTGCTTCCCCCTCTTCTTCCCTCACCACCACCCTCACTTCTTCCCTATATTCAGCCCTCTCTAGCCCATTGTACCAGTGGCTTCTCATTTCCTGGCACCCTCTCCCCTCCTCCACAACCTCTTAATCTGCAACTCCCCTCTGCTCCTCCCCCACTCAGACCTGAAGATGGACCTAAGCGGAAGCTGTCTTACCCAAAGAGGGCAGGCCCACAAAGCAGCTGCCACTTTTGAAACTGCCAAAGTTCAGGTTCTTAAAACACTAAATTTGAGGAGTGGCTGAGGCTTGCCATCTTCCTTCCCCAAGAGCAAGGAACTCACTGCTGGCTCTCTGTGGTCAGAGGCAAAGGAGAGCAGTCAGGCAGGGCTTAGGCTGAGAGACTCAGACGCAACCTCGTTTTCCTTTCTATTCTGCCTCTTCTAAGCAGGGTTCAGGTGGCCTTAAGACTCTCTTCCATTCCCATAAGACAGACACTTGGTGCAGAGAGAAGTTCAGAAATAGATGAGGGCAAGGAGGTAAGGGGCAGTATGGCATAGGCTGGGCAACTTGATCTGAGCAGCTCCCAAAACTGAGCAGTTCCCTTTGGCACCTTACCCTCTGCACATGGATCAATGATCTCTTCACATTCCAGGCAACAGTGTTTTCTGAACTTCCACTGTTGTCTAGGGTGGGGAAATGCTGCAAAGATGAGTAGGTCAGAGCCCTATCACTAAGGAGTTTAGGAGTCTGGATGAAGGAAGACAAACTAGATTGTAATACAGGCAGTGCTGCAGGGTTTAGGGAGAAAGGTTGAGCACATCTGAGGCAAGGCAAGGAGGCTTTGTGCTAGAAGTACACTTCAGCCTTGTGTAGAGGTAGAATTTCGGCCAGGAGAAGGCATTCTGGTCATGACCAAGGCATTACCGGTAAGGGGATCTTAACCCTTGACTTGGTGTTGTCAGCACCACACTCTCCCAAGTGAGCCACAGGCCAGCCCCAGGAGAAAGCATTCTAAGCAGAGGAAACCAGGTAAGCAGAGAGAGGTACAGAGGCAGGAAGGTGCAGGGCAGTTCAGGAAATAGTAAAGGTCTGCTATGGCTGAAACAGAGAGCTTTCGCCTCTAAATACCTCCCCAAGCATCTCCTGCAGGGCTGCAGGCTTGGAAGACTGTACGAAATTACAAACAGGACCTGACCATCGGTAGCCTCCCAGCACCGATAACCAGGATGCTCTAAGGCTTACAAAAAAACCTCTACCTGCTTTGATGCTCACAGCAGCTGAGTGTGGCAGGCAGAGCCAGTTTTGTTATCCCTATTGTACAGAAAAAGAAACTGAGGGTCAAAGAAATGACTTCTCAAGATCACTTTGCCATTTAGGGACAGAACCAGATTTGCCTAGTCCTAGTCCAGGGCTCGCTCCTTGACACAGGTGCCTCTAAAGACTCCACAAGTAGCATTTTGGCCTAGGAAAGGACAAGTCAAACCACTCCGTTTTCTACCCTGAGTCGCTTCCCTGGTTATTTGGCAAAGAAAGAGAAGAGCTAGTGCAGGGGTCCAGGAGTTTTGATTTCCTGTGAGAACAGAATTCTCCCAAGGGACAAAGTATGCATAACAGGCAGAGCGAGTTGAAATCATGGGAGAAGGTGGAGCAGCCAAGAGTGTACTGGGAAGAAGTAGCGTTGGGAGGAGCAATCTCAGCACCGTGCCCCTTCCTGTCAGAGACCTACAACCCCAGAAGGGAGAAGATCTGGCCCAGGCAGTCAGATTGGTTGAAAGGCCCTTCGCCTGTAACACAGAGGAGCCTCTCAGCCAACAGGACTGGGTGCCTGCTCTGTGCCAGTCCATGGGCTGGGTACCAGGAGGGCCGGGACAAAGAAGGCCAAACCCTGCCCTCACAAAGCTCAGTCACCAAGGAGAAACAGATGTGTGACCAGCTTGATAGAATCAATTCTGATATCCGTCCTGGAGGGGGCAGCAGCTGTCTTTGCATGGATGGGTGAGAGTTCAGGCAGAACAGGAGGAGAGGGAGGCATGGGACCACTAGATGTGTCCAGGAAGGCAGTGGGTAATGTGATGTGAGCCCAGAAGATGCTCGGGGAGCCTGCAGTCTTTCAGAGGAACAGACTCTCGAAGGCAGTGCAATGGTTAATCTTCATAGTTACAAAAGTACTACACACTTGTAGAAAATTCAAGCGATGCAGGAGTATAAAGGAAAAGCCTCCTCAGTACTACTCCTTGGAAGTAACCCAATAGTTGTTACTTGGTGTGTAACCTTCCAGAATCTATTCTGTGTATATACAAACGTGTATGCCTGTGTATATACTCATATACACATATAAATTTATTTTTATAAAAGTGGCATTATACAGTACATATTGCTCTGCAACCTGGGTTTTTTTTCTTTAACATGTCTTGCTCATTTTTCTGTCAGTACATATAGATCTGCCTTATTCTTTTACGGCAGGGAGGGCAGGTGATGCATGCCCATGGTACACAACTCAAAAGGTACAAAGGGATCACAGTGAAAGTCTCCCTCCCACCCCAGCTGCCCAGTTTTCCTCCCCAGAGGCAGCCTCTGTCACCTGTTTCTTGGCTATCCATCCAGAGAGATTATGTGCCTTTGCAAATAAAAAAGCATATGCTTTTCCCCCATTTTTGTTATATAACTGTTATATTTTGTTATATATACACTCTTCTGCACCATGCTTTTCTCACCATATTTATGTTGGAAATCAAATCAGTACATATGGTGTGGTCTTGTTCTTCTTTAACAGCTGTGTGTATCCCACCTGTACCCCATAGCTCGTTTAGAGCACTGGTTCTCAAAAAGTGTGGCTCCTGAACCAGGAGCATCAGAATTACCTGGGAACTTGTTAGAAATGCAGATTCGAAATCAGAAACTCAAGCTGGGCCCAGCAATGTGTTTTCACAAGCTCTCCTGGTGATACTGATGCATGCTCAAGTTTGAGAGCCACTGATTTAGAGTCCTCCACTGGTCATTTAGGTTGTTACAGCTTTTTACTATTATAAACCATGCTGAAATTAATATCCTTATATAGTTGTTACTTCACACCTGTCTGTGTACTTGTAGGATAAATTTTTCAAAATTTATTTGCTGGGTCAACAACTATGTGCATTTTTTATTTAGATAGATTTTTCCAAATCATCCACCATAGGGTTTTATCAGCTTACTATCCCACCAGCGATGACTTCCATTCTTGTTTAATGGTTGCATGTAGTCCATTTTCCACAGGCGTAGGCTTTAGAGAGAGCTTGTAACAGGGTAGTGATAGGCCAGAGGGAGAAGGGTAAGGAGGCTCGGGTAGCGGTTGTGGTGAAGACAGCAGTGGGAGCCAAAGGACAGGAATGGGAGGTCAGTTCAGGAAATGTTTAGGAAGCAGAATTGTGAAGAAGTGAGTGTGTGAATGTTTTAAGAGGAGACCCTGTGGTGACAGAGTAACAGAATGATTCATAAATTCCTGATCGTTTCTAGGGCATGTCCTGGAAGCAATACTCACTGAGCTCAAGCTGTGCCAATGACTTGAAGCTGGGCATCTGGCTTCCCTTACTGCTTTTGCTTCCCCACTGACAACAAGAACATCCAGAATGTCACTGGAAGCTCAATTTGTTTCTGCTCTTCGTGTCAGTTTTTTCCCCACTCTCTAATTATGTTTTGTGTTTCAGGAGCTATTGCGTTTGCATAAGAGCCTCTGGTTTAAAAATCTCAATCAAGGGGCCGGCCCATGGCTCACTTGGGAGAGTGTGGTGTTAGTAACACGAAGGCCACAGGTTCGGATCCCTATATAGGAATGGCTGGTTAGCTCACTTGGGAGAGCATGGTGCTGACAACACCAAGTCAAGGGTTAAGATCCTCTTACCTGTCATTTAAAAAAAAAAAAAAAAAAAACTCAATCAACTTGGTAGGAAATCTTGACAACTTTTAGTATTTTTCTAACTACAAAGATTAACTGCTTTGTTACCTTCAGGATTCTGTTCCTCAGAAGGGTCACAGGCTTCCTGAGCAATTCCTTGTCACAGCTTTCCAACAGATATTTGCCGAAAGATAGAGGTCATCTAGGAAACGCTCATAGTAGCCAAGAGGGCGTGGAACCAGACTGCCTCCTGTTTGTATCCTGGCTCTGCCACTTGCCAGCTGTGTAACACTGAGCAAGTTATTTCACCCCTCAGAGCCTCAGTTTCCTCATCTGTAAAATGGAGCCTTTAAAAGTACCTGTTTTGCGGGGGTTTTGTGAGGCTGAAATCACGTAAAGCACCTAGAATAGTGCTTGGCACATAGAAAGTGCTTGGTAAATCTTATACTTATGACTGTCATTGTCAGTCAAATTTCAAGTCTCCCATTCTGACTCAACATCACAGCATCGGATGTTTGTAACAGTCACCCGCAGAAGAGATCAAATTCCTCTGTGTGGTGGAGCATCTGTCCAGTCTTGGTTTGTCATCGAGTAATATTAAGCCTCTTCCCACCCAGGGTACTGGGCTGAATGGAAAGGAATATGTGGAGCTGAGCCATAATGCTGGTTTGCAGGTGAAGCCACAGAGTCCCACGTGTACTTTCACAGCCCTGAGCCTCTGCACGTGCAGGTTCCTCTGCCTGATAAGCACTTCCCTTCCTTGTATGCAAAGCAAACTCCTCTCAACTCAGTCATTGTTTTTCTGGCTCTTCCTGCATACCAGACCCTGTGCTTGACCTTCAGTGCCTTGCTTAGTGGCACCTGCTCTAGCCACCTCTGACACTCCCCTACTTCCCTGCAGAAATAGTATCTTGTCTGCTTGCACGTAGTGCTACAGATAGTGTATGCAGCTTGAGTGATTACTCAAGATAACAATGCTGGGGCCAGCCTGTGGCTCACTTGGGAGAGTGTGGTGCTGATTAACAGCAAGGCCACAGGTTCAGATCCCTATATAGTGATGGCCGGTTAGCTCACTTGGGAGAGCGTGGTGCCGACAACACCAAGTCAAGGGTTAAGATCCCCTTATCGGTCATCTTTTTAAAAAAAAAAAAAGATACAATGCTAAGTACATCCAATGCAGAAATCACACTCCTCACAACTCATTTTACAGCTGAGGAATCGAGGCTGTGAGAGGAAATCACTTTCCCAAGGTTGTAGAGCTGGGAATCAGGGTGGGCTTTCTGACCTCAGAGCCCTCTCTTAACCCCTTGGCATTCATACCATGTGTCATGCCAGTATACATGTCTATTTTGTCATGTGTCACCCTGCATTGTAATAGTCTGTTTACACATCAGGGTCTTAGCCTACCTGCCTGTAAACTCTTCGAGGTCAGGAGCTGTGTAATTTTTTTTTTTTTTTTTTTTTTTTTTTTTTTAAAGATGACCGGTAAGGGGATCTCAACCCTTGGCTTGGTGTTGTCAGCACCACGCTCAGCCAGTGAGCAAACTGGCCATCCCTATATAGGATCTGAACCCATGGCCTTGGTGTTATCAGCACCGCACTCTACCAAGTGAGCCACGGGCCGGCCTGGGAGCTGTGTAATTTATTTCTGTAACCATGCTACTGCAACACAGGAAATGTACTGAATCTGTGAAGGTGCACAGAGGGTGTGAGGAACTTCCCCAAGTCCCACAGCACACTGCTGCCAAAAGCAGAAACCAAGGGCTGGGAGAGGAAAGCAAAGGAAGGAAACATACTGCTCACCCTCCCCACCACACTCCCTCCTGACAAAGCTGCCAGAGAGTGTCTCACACAAAACTTCCTCCAGTGGTGCTAGAGGGGAGGGAGGGTCTACCTTCCAGCCCTGGGCAGCCTCAGCCACTCATGCAGGTGTTTGGTTGGCTTCCTTCTCACTCGCCTCTCCCTGACAACCACAACCCCTCATGTGAGCACAGTACTTTACAGTTTGCCAGGTTATCACATCCCATATCTCACTTGGTTTAAGCTTCTTGGCCCTTTTTTGAAGTAAGTGAAACTAGAGATTGTCATCCTATGTGACAGATGAATAAACTGAGACTTAGAGCAAATGACTTACGTCAGTCACTCAGCAAGCCATCCACAGCGATGGATACCTTGGATATACTTTATATGCATCATTCTGTTTATGTGTGATTTATATGTCTGGGAAAATTCCCAGAAGTGGAATTGCTTGGTCAAAGGATATGTGCATTTGTGATCTTGACATAGATTTCCAAATTACTCTCTGCAGGAAAACCGATGTACCCCTCTGTCGGCAGTAGTGGAGACTACCTCTTTCCCCATAGCCTCCCAAACTCACTATGTTACCAAACGTGGATTCTTGCCATTGTGACAGGTGAAAAATGGAATCTCAGTGTCTCTTATCAAGTGTGAGAATGAACTTTTTTCCTATGATTAAGAGCCATTTGAAGTTCCTTTTCTGTGAATCTTCTCTTGAGTATCCTTGGGCATGTGCAAATTACAATTTGATGCTTCCTGCCAAATTGCCCTCCACATAAATCTGGAAAGGTATGTACTCAAGCCAACAGCATATTTGCATCCCCATTTCCCATGCCTCTCTCTCCTTCTGATTATTTATTTCATGGGCTTGCTGCTCTGTGCCCCATCTCCTTCCACTCTGGGGCACTAGGGCATCCCTGAGCCAAAATCTGCCCTGTCCAGACAATTTCCCTCTTAGCATGTTTTTTCTTACTTGTTTTTAAGGGCCATGAGCCAAAATATTGATGAGGCTCCATAGCAGAATATGATCCCTTCTGCCAGGGATGCTGGTGCCTTGTTTACAAGATGGACATCTCAGGCACTGTGATGAGCCTGTGGCTACTATGAACAGAACTTCACTTTGGCATGACCAGAAGTCTAATCTGGCATTGCTAGGACTTTTGGTAGCTATAATATAAAATAGTTGGGGAGTAGGCTTGTCCCAGCAGGGAAATCTGGAACGGTTTATGGCAGTGACATTTGCTGGGCCCTTGAGTACAGTGAGGATTTTGCCTAGCAGAGAAAGGCACACATAGAGAGAGCATTGTGATCCTGGAAGTGTTTGACTCTGTTTTGAATACAAATTTAAACGAGGATTATACAACCATCGATGAATTTTCATTATAAAGTATTTTGGCATGAATCCTATGAAGCTGATTTAATTCCCACATTGCACCGTTATTCCATTTTCAATTCTTTCCCTTTTTCATAATACTGAAATTGTTTTGATTGCATTCGGTTCTTTTTCATGTAAATATTTTTCCTTCCTCAGTTCTTTACCCACATCACATTCTTGCCAACTAAAGAATCTGCCATTACAAATTTAATTGTGGCTTTTATTTTCACTGTATGAAAGTCTCCCAGTCAAATTTCTTAAGTTTAACCAAGATTTGCTTTGCCTTGCAGTTGGTGTCCTCCCGTGTGCAGTTTCAGCCATTGTTTTTGTTCATTTCCACTCATAATACTCATTACCTACTGGATAAAAGACCAATCATATTTCCCTCTTAATTGATCCATAAGAAAATTGGAAACAGTTCTCATGAGGTCTGAGACTGTTCTAGTGTCACCAGTTTCCAGGTTTTTTTCTTTCAGTTATTCCAGTAGACCCCCTTATCTGCAGGAGAAGTGTTCCAAGACCCCCAGTGCATATTTGAAACCTCAGATAGTACCAGACCCTATATATACTGTTTTTTCCTATGCATACATACCTATCATAAAGTAATATACTATAATAAGAGTTGTGTGAATGTGGTCTGTCTCTCTCACTCTCAAAATTTCTTATTGTACTGTACTCATCCTTCTTTGTCAATTGCAGGTAACTGAACTTGCAGAAAGCAAAATTGCAAAAGAGCAGGGACTACTGTACGAGAGGTTTTCAAAAAGTTCATGGAAAGATTCATGTTATCTTTTAATTCCATCTTTCCGTGAACTTTTTGAAGTTCCCTCATACATACTGTAACTGCCTCTGTCATAGCTATTCTCCCCAGATATACCAGACGTGCCCTGGGTTCTTCTAGGACCATCCCTGTCAGTGTCCAGATCTCCTCAGTGGCAAAACAGCAGGATCAGAGCGTCTTGCCCCAGGGTGAAGTGGGCAGCATCCCTGGCAGAGAGATCAGCATTAGCAAAAGGCTTAAGGCAGGAAAACACTTGTGGACCTCTGAGGTACCTAACTGAATGGAAGAGAGTGGGGAAGGAGATGAATGAACCATTGGGTCATCAACTTCCCACCAGTATCCAGCCCAGGAGGCCAGAGCCACACCCCCTCTTAGCAGCGCCTTTCTTCTGTCCTCTAGAATGCCTCGGACATGCCCGAAACCATCACCAGCCGGGACGCCGCCCGCTTCCCCATCATCGCCAGCTGCACACTCTTGGGGCTCTACCTCTTTTTCAAAGTAAGTCCTTTGCCACCTGTTGTGTCATTTGGTTTAAATAACTTTATTTTTATTGTGTTTTATTTTTCCCATCACAGAAGCCATGCATGTTCATTTATAGAAAATAAAGAGCAGGGAAAAATTAATAATTCACCTGTAGACCCACTACCCAGAGTCAACCACTGTCAGTGTTTGGTAGCCTTTCCCACCAATCTTTATTTCTTTTCTCCATATAGCTTTGTGTTTTGTTTTTGTGATACCAGTTTGGTTCCATTATACTATTTATGTTGCATGGGGTATATATAGCTCATGTCTCAGATATACCTCTACCATACTAATTGCCTTTTTTAAAAAATTTATCGAGGTTTATTTTCCTAATAAAAGTTACACAGGTTCATTGTTGAAAACCTGGAAAACACAGAAAAATAAAAACGGAAAAACAGTAGTCATTCAAAACCCCACTACCAGAGACAATCACAGTTTCCTTTTGGAAGTGTGTCCTTCCACCATTTCTCCTGTGCATGGTTTCAACATGGCTGTGACCACATGGTATATTCAGCTTGTAGCTGCTTTTTCACTGCACATTAATAACAACATCATAAGCATTTTCTTATGTTACTGCAAACTCTCCTTAAACTTTTTTTTTTTTTTATAAAAGATGACGAGTAAGGGGATCTTAACCCTTGACTTGGTGTTGTCAGCAACACGCTCAGCCAGTGAGCTAACCAGCCATCCCTATAGAGGGATCCGAACCCATGGCCTTGGTGTTATCAGCACCACACTCTCCCAAGGAGCCACGGGCCGGCCCAAACTTCTTTTTTTTTTTTTTTTTTCCCCAAATGTACCTTTTTCTGATTATAAAAGTAATATAACAGGAAAATTTTATCAAAAGAGGGAAAAATAAATCCCACCACACAGAGATAATCACTTAACATTTTGGCATATCTCCTTTCAAACTTTTAATAAGTGTATTTTTAAAATAATTGTAATCATAGTATAACTACAGTGTTGCATCTTTTTGGTTTTTTGTTTGTTTGTTTTGCTGGCTGGCCAGTGCAGGGAACTGACCTTGTAGTTATAAAGCTGCACTCTAAGCAACTGAGTTAATCGGCCATCCCCCTTTTGTTTTTTTTAATAGTACATCACAAGCACTTTTTTCCTGGTCATTGAAAATTCCTCGAGGATAACTTTTTAATTTACATTTTAAGAATTCATGTACATATTTTTTAAAAATTCTTTTCAACCTGAGGGAAGGTACAAATGAGCCATAATCCTCTCCCCAATATAGTTTTCTTGTGAATCTACTATGTTTAGGCCTACATTTATGTTAAAAAACTTTTTAAATATATGTATCAAACATACGATTGTTACCATGGAGGTATTTTTATATCAACACAGTCAAATCTACCTCATTCCTCTTAACTCACAGTTCTGTTTTATAGTGTATACCTGAGGGTATTCAGGCATGTGCAGTGTTGGGGCATCATAGCAGTGCTGCCATGAGCATCTATATGCACATGTTTTGGCACATGCACATATTTTGTGCACATATTTTCTTCCAGCATAGCTGCAGAAGGATTACCAGGTCAAACAGTATGTACATTGGGAATCTGAACAGATAGTGCCAAATTGCCCTCCAAAACGATTGTACCAATTTACATTCCCACTAAGTGTTACAAGTATTCTGGCTTCCTTATACTCTCCCCTGCATTAGGTAGCATCATTGTTAGTTTTTAGTAGTATATGAGTGAGTCAAAAACATAATATTACCACCTCTTTCCTATTCCATCACTCCCTCATTGTTGGATTCTAATGAAACCATTTCTAATGGTTTCAGAGTATCCCAACAAGCAGATACAACATAGTTGACTTAACAGCATCCCTTCTCACTTTAAACAGAAAATCTCATTCTGCTTTTTAATAAGAGTACATCAAATAACATTGGATATTTACTGATTTTTTTTTTTTTTTTTTTTCTTTTTTTTCTGGACCTCAAGTAAAGAGCTGAATTCATATCAAATACCTTGGCTCATAGCCTGTCACCCTCAATCCATGCCAGGCCCCCCCACTTTTTTCCTCCCTCTTCACCCCTAATATCCACCTTGACTTCTCACCTTCATTTCTGTCTCCACCAGAGGTAAATGCTCTAATGTATTTGATTTATGTCCTTAGATGTGTATATTTCTTATAAAACACAATGTTGGTGTGTCTGTGTGTATGAGTGAGAGCTGAGTTTCCATAAATAGAATTGTGCAGTGCATCTCCCTCTCTTCCTCTTCCCTATACTTCTGAGATCTCTCTGTGGCTCTGAGTACACTTAGCCCATTGCTTCCAACTTTGCTTCTGGCAGTTATTCCTCTCAAGTCTCTGTGTGCTAAGTGCCAGGAATATGCACCCAGTCTTACCTCAAGACTTTCTAACATTTTGAGTATTTAGGATTCTCTCCTTAGGCCAGATGGCCCAAAAAGGAATTTCTGGCAGTAGAGGGTGTGAACATTTTTCTTTAAGGTGCTGGCTGCCTGTTGCTCAGCCTGTCTTCCTCTCTGAGCAGGTGAGCCCCAGCCTGCCTGTGCCAGAAGCACAGAGCATTCCTCTTTCCCATGCCTCTAGAGTGTCCAAGCTGAGATTTCTTAAAGGCAGCTGCTTTGACAACGCAGCCACGAGGCTCCTCCTGAACTCCAGCCTGACAGCCGGTTGGTTGGTTTAACAGAAAAAGGGCCCACCAGAGTGGACTTTCTTCCCCTCTTCCTGGTTGGGGCACTGCAGTTTGTAACTGCATTGTTCATTTTTCAAACTTCATATTTTCCTGATGCTTCAGCTTCCCACAAACAGGCCGTGAGCACCCTGCCCACGTGGCCAAGTACACCAGTGTGATAAGGCAGGTCTCTACCACAAGTTCCCCTTCTTGCCCTCCTCTGCCTGTGACCTAGTGACATTCAAACACACCAAAGAAATTCCCTCACGCCTTTTGCTTATGTATTCCACCCTGACCCAATAAAGGCATTTGCCCACGGGTCTCCCTTTTTAAGACATGTGAGTATAATAAATCCTTTCATTTTGTGTGCCTCTCTGAGGGACTTCCCACCCAAGGTTGGAATGATCCCATCCTTGTCACCAACTGTGTTATAAATGGGGGAGTAAGTTTTCCTGGTGGGGTCTTTAAGGATCATTCCACCATGGCTGTGGAAATTACGCTCAGAGAGGCATACAGGATGAAAGGATTTATTATACTCACAGGTCCTAGAGAAGGAGGCCCAGCACGATTTATATGGGAGGACCTCCCAGCAGGTGAGGAAACAGGAGAGAGGACCCCTGGGCATGTGCCCTTACTGGGGGTCAGGGTAGAGTACACAAGCAAAGGCATGAAAGGTTTTCACTGGCGTGTTTGAATGTCAGTAGGTCACAGTCAAGGGAGGGCAGGATGGAGAACCTGAAAGAGGGACTAGCCTTTATCACACTGGCCCACCTGACCACCTGGGCAGAGTGCTCACGACCTGTTTGAGGGATGTTGAAGCATGAGGAAAATATGAAGTTTTACAAATTTACAATATAGTAACGTTTCTCAAAATCATAGCATTTACTTTATTTCACTTCATTTAGAACTGATTGCTTTGAGGCAGCTTATAAAAATTAAGTCCAACAGCATGAGAAAAACAAAGGAAGAAATTGGGGTGAAGAAGAAAATTGAAATAGGATAAAACAAACCTTGGGTAAGGCCCTGACCCAGACCTCATGCTCTAAAGACCTGTACTTCTGCTAGAAACGGCCCTGGGGTGTGGCTCTGACTTTTTAGCAGTCAGAGCACAAGGGAAAGTTAGACTTAGTGTTCGATTTCCACACTGTCAAACCAACCAGCACTCAAAGGTGCAACCCAAGAGACTTCCCAATGGCCCATGTTGAAAGAACGCTATGTGAGAGTACACCACATTTTCATAAATAAAACACAACCCATATGCCTACAAAATATGTTCATAGGTCTTTATCGTGTAAAATCTACATTACAGGCCACCGATTTGCTCATGCATTGGTCAGTCTATATTTATTGAGTGCCTACAACGTCAGGCCCTGTGCTGGGCACACCACAGTGAGAAAAACACCTGGCCATCCCTGCCCTTGAGGAGACAGACACCAGTCACACCGATAAATGTGACATTACAGCTCTAAGAAGTGCTGTGAAGGCAGGGTCCATAGTGCCAGGAAAGCACAGAAAAACCAGCTTAGGGTGAAGCCCAGACCCTGACCTAGCCCCCCATCTCAAACAACAGCACCTACATCCACCTAGCTGCTTGTTCAAAAATGCTGAGAGGAGCTGGCTGGTTAGCTCAGTTGGTTAGAGTGTGGTGCTATAACACCAAGGTCAAGGGTTCAGATACCTGTACTGGCTAGCCACCAAAAAAAAACCCTGGGAGTCACCTTTCTCCCCACTCTTTCTCTCAGCCCGTATATCTAGCTCCTCTGTTCATCTTTCAACTCCAATTCCAGACAGATCTGGAATCTTTCTGCTGCCCATCACTTCCCCTACATCCCCCAGTCCTGGGCATAGTCCTCCCTCTGCTGGATTACACAGTGCCTGCCTCACTGGGCTCTCTGCTTTCACCCTTGTCCTGCAAGGTCTTTCTTCCACACAGCAGCAGAGGGATACTCTCAGGCCATCAGATCATGTCACAACCCTGCCCTCAGTCCTCCAGTACTGGCCTGTCTCACCTAAGCGAATCTAGTTTTTCCATGGCGCTGCAGATACTGCAGGGTCTGGCTCCCATTTCTCTCCCCAGCCTCATCTCCCAACACACTCCCCTTGCTGCCCCAGCTCCAGGCTCACAGGCCCTCACTGCTCCCTACACACACAGACGTGCACCTACCTCAGGACCTTTGCACCACCCTCCCATCTGTCTCAAGTGCTCTTCCCGTGAATGTCCACATAGCCTGCCCCATTACTTCGTTTAGGGTTCTCCTCCAGTGTCCTCTCTTCGGAGGCTTTCCCTGGCCCCCTGTCTAAATCAGCAGCTCTCCCCTCACACTCTGTCTCTTTGCCCTGCTTTGCCTTGCTTTGCTTATTAGCACCCCTCACCACCAGACAGTATGTTATATATAATTGTTTCTTTTGAGATTCTCTCTCCCTCTCTGGCACATGAACTTAGTGAGGACAGAGACTTTGTCTGCCTTATTACTTGCTGTGTCCCCAAGGTATAGCATATAGAAGGCAGCCAGTAAATATGCGCAGAATTACTGAGGGATGGTGTGTCAAGGAAACTATCCGAGGAAGGATGAGAGTGGGGTGGCCTAGGTGAAGAGAGGAAAACATCCCAAGCAGCAGAAGAGAATGCCTGCAGTGGGAACGTGGCACAAGTGAGGCCCTGCAAAAAGGCCAGTGCAGCAGCAGCAGCACAGAGAACAAGAGCAAGTGTGTGGTCCCCACAGGGGCCTGAGTAGGCAGCATGAGGAGGCCAGCCTTCCTGTGAGAGCAGAGGGGAGTTGTGGAGAGGCTTGAAGCAGGGGAGGGATGTGATCAGACACACATTTAAACAGATTCCATAACAGCCCCACTGGAGAGTGACCAGTGTCCCTGCGCCCCACACAACAGCACATTACTCCCTCCCAGTTAGAGACCATCACAATAAGAAGTTCAGCAGATGATACAGCAAACGTGGGGCAGCACAGCCTTACCCAAGTCCAGAATTAAGAACATGCGACAATCAGCTTTGGAGCTTTGTGACAGAATATTTCCACTTGTTAGTTCCACTTAACAATAATATGACAAGAAGCAGCTGTCAGGGCCCACTGTCATGACTTCCAGCCATCACTGCAGAGGGAGTCATCAGAAGAGCTTGATGTGGAGAGTGGAGCAGGCACACAGATGTCTTGTAACTGTCATGCCTGGCGCCTCAGTGGCCACTCCGGGGGGTTCCCTGGATTCTTGAGCAGGGAGAAGGAAACGTGGAGAGTGAGTTCTGAGATTCTAGCAGCTCTCTTGGGGCTCTGTACTTCAGACTCCCCTGCCCCTCCAGGACCTCCGTGCAGGACCCTGCCTCCAGATAATGGAGCCACCAAGCATGAACCTGCAGACTCCTTTGGGAGGTACATCTCGGGGCTTGAGGTTCTCCTTTTATTCCCACAGCTGCAGAAACTAGAAGGCCTCTAGTATTGTCTGAGCTTCTTCCTGGCCATCCCCTAACTCCAGAGTGGTGAAACCAATCTCCAGAAGAAAAACAGGGACTCTGGTTTCCTCATGGCCACTGGCAACCCTGACTTCCTGTTTCTCCTTGTATTTCTGCCTCAGGTATTCTCCCAGGAGTACATCAACCTCTTGCTGTCCATGTATTTCTTCGTGCTGGGAATCCTCGCCCTGTCCCACACCATCAGGTCAGAAGGCATCTCTCTGCAACATTTGAAGCAGCTATCTCAGGAGCCAGTACAGGGTCTTGGATGAGAACATGACCTTTGGCGTCATTCACAGCCAGGTTTGAACCCTGGCTGTAAAACCCAAGGGAATCTTTTCCCTGAGTCACACTCTAGGTGATCTAGGATGAGAACTGTAACCTCTCTGGGCCACAGCTTCCTTACAGGGACCGATCAGAGTATCCAGTGGGTGTTTCCCACCACCACAGTTGTTAGGAAAGTTATTTGTGAGCAGTAATGTCTTGATGGTTGTCACAGTACTGAGATGAGTAATACTAATGCTACCTGCCAGGTGTCATAGCCTGCTGTGTGCCGAGCACTATGCTGGGCTCCTCACACATGACCTTATTTCATAATGAGAGAGAGAGAGGCAGTGCAGTGAGAAGTTAGGAGTGCAGGCTCTGTAATTTGACTACCTGACTTTGAATCCAGACTCTGCTGCTTAATAGTTCTGTGACCTTACGCAAGTTACTTAATCTCTCTGGCCTCAGTTTCCTCATAAATGTGGAGGAAAATAATAGTGCCTTCCTTGTGGGGTCACTGGAAAGCTATTAGCAAAGTATCTGGCACTTAATATGTTAATAAGTTAGCTGTGGGCCGAGCCCGTGGCGCACTTGGTAGAGTGCTGCGCTGGGAGCGCGGCAACACTCCCGCCGCGGGTTCGGATCCTATATAGGACTGACCAGTGCACTCACTGGCTGAGTGCCGGTCACGAAAAAACGACAAAAAAAAAAAAAAAAATAAGTTAGCTGTTGTTATTGTTACCATTACCTGTGTTAACCTGCCAGACAACCTTACATGGTTAGCTTTTGCTTTTAATCCTGTCTCACAGTCAGGGAAACTGAAGCTCAGAGAGGTTAAGAAATTTGCTGGGATCACGCAGCTGATAAGCAACAGAGCCAGGATTCAAACCCAGTTCTGTGTGGCCCCAGAGCCCATCTTCCTCCCACTGCCACCCTGCTCAGATTGCCACACACTCATGTCAGTTCTGTAGCAATGAGTGATCTAGGACAGTGTTCCACAGGGGTTCTGCTGTAAGCATTTTGGACACACCAGTTCTCCACTATGCAGGACTACCTCATGCATTGCAAACAGTTGGCATGGTTGCCCTGCTCACCAAATGGGAATTGTGCCCCCAGTTTGTGACTACAAAGATGTCCCAACATGTTTCTATCTGCCCCCTTGAGGTGGTACAGCCTTGGTTTGAGAACCAAACCATTGATAGACCAAGGACAGCCAGCAGAGCAGGGAAAGTTCCCAGAAGGAAGGAACTCAACCTGAACTCAGCTTTGAAGGGTAGGAAACCTGAAAGAGGTGCAAAGGAGGGAGAGGCCAGGCCAGGAGCTGGAAAGTCTGTGCACATTGAGAGCACAATTAGGATCTTCCCAGCATAGTCAGAAAGCTAGAGAGGAGAAGCAGGATCTGCTTACAAAGGCATTGAAAGCCAAGGTAAGCATGGCCTCATTCCTCTACGCACGCTGTCAGTCAAGAGCATGGGCTTAAGAGGCAGATAGCCCTAGGACCAAGGCCTGGCTCTGCCCCTGCTCTGTAATTTGTGTGAGTTGCTCAAGCTGTCTGAGCATCACTTTCTTCACCTATAAAATGCAGAGACTACAAGTACCTCCTCATAGAGGTGTGAGAAGGATCAAACGAGCCGCTGTCTGTAACATACCTAGAGCACAGTGCCAAACACACAGTGAGCTGAGTAGCTGGCCAAGGTTACATAGTAGGGACTTCAACTCTGGTCTTTTGGCTGAGTTCAGTGTAGTCTTCACCTTCAGTGACCCTTCACCCATAGAATCTTCTTCTAGCTAGCGTGGGAGGATTCTGGTTCAGCCCCCCATCCTGAAAAGTAAAGGCCCAGGGAACCTGAGTGACTTGTACCCAGCAAAATAGTGGCAGGCTCAGTCATCCTTATTCACATGACAGACCTGTCCTTTCATGATGGGCCTGGGTGGGAATGGTCATTTCCAGGCACTGGGTCCCCTCCTTTCCCATGCTGATTAGGATCCTTCCCCCAACTCTAGCCCATCCCACCCCAGCATCTGTGAGTTCTCCCCATAGCCCAACCTCCACCTCAGAGTAAGAGAACTAAGTACATTTTGAAAGCCACTGTTAGGCCATGTGCTGGGGAATTGATTATTTCATCTTATCTCAACAACCCTGCAAGAGAGATCTTATCCCTACCCATCTGCCCAAGCAGGATATTTCGAACCTCTATCATTTTGATACCAAAGACTTTTTTTTCCTTTTAGAATAATAACTGAGGGACATTGTCCCAAATTTCTCATAGATTAGCCAAGAAATAATTGTCTGTCTTTTAATCAATTCATAATTTTTAGTGATAGATATTATTAACAGAAAATAAAACCAACGGCAGCTAAAATTTGCACACAGTAAAATTTGTTAGTGACTAGAGAAACTAACAGAAGAATCATTTTCTTAATAAAATTTAGAGCAATGAAATTTCACCCTGGAAAATCAGACCTTGTAAAAATAATGGATGGCCATGGGCAGAAGAGATGCCAAACCTGTCCACTGAAAAAATTTGATAGAGCCAAAAACTGTCAGATGAATGAGATCATTACTGTAAAATTTACTTGGAAAAGAACTGAATCCAATGAAAATAATTTTAGTAAAAAGGAGAAAGGTATAATTTAATCATGCTTTTCAGAAAGTTGATCCAAGAATTAAATTGACTTTTGTTCTTCAATTAAATTGAGTTTTCTTTTTTTCCCCCCCCCCCCCCCTTGGCAGTTGGCTAGTAGCACCACACTCTGCCAAGTGAGCTAATCGGCCAGCCCAAAACTGAGTTTTCTTAAATACTTTCTCAAAGAAAGTCTGTAGTGTTGTTAGAATTTTGATGAGCTGATTATATCCACAAACTTACAGTCAAACCTTCCTCAGGATCTAATCAAGGAAGTCCGAAGTTACCAGACTGGGAAATTGAGATTCAGAGGGGTCATGTGACCACCAAGATTCACAGCTGAGAAGGGCAGAGGGAGGTTTTGAGCCTGGGTCTATGACTCCAGAGCCAGTCGTCTTTCCAGTTTTGGCAAAAGGGAAGGGGAAGGGAGAGCTTAAAGAGGGCGGGCTGGCTACCCTCTCCCAGTAGACCCGTGGTTGGCTGAGGTTCTCTTAGGGTCCCTTCTACCTTCCCCAGGGCAGTTTGGGAATAAACCACAGCTTTGGGTATTAGAGGAAGGTAGGGGCCACAGCCTGCCTTCACCCTGTACTATCACCAAGACTCAAGCCCAAGCCAAATCCCAGACATCCTCCCTGCCAAGGGAGCCTTGGCTTGTTTTTATCACCTCTGACTGGGCTCATGCCCTTCCCAGCTGACCTTTAGAGGAAAAAGGGCCCAAAAGGCCCAAATCTGCCACATCACCAGTTTCACTGACCCTTACCTTCTACCCCCAGGGGAGAAGGGCACCAGGATGTGGTTTCTCAGTGGGAAGCAGTGACCTTTAGGTTTGACCTGAGCCATTGAGAACCAGAAAGAATCTCTGCCTACTACAAAAGTCTGCATTCAAAGTCATCCAGCAAGCATTTACCAGACACTTCCCAGGCACCAGGCCTGGCATGGGTTGGGTGATGAGACAGGGCTCCTGCTCTCAAGTTCACAGACCCACACCAGCCAGGTCGCTTAACTCTTCCCCTGTGTTATCCAGCAGCCCTCTTTTCTCAGAGTAACAAAGGCATCAGTCTAAAGACTTGAAGTTGAAGCTGCATTTAAGCTTACAGGATACCAGGCACTCATTTAATCCTCTTAATAACACTATGAGAAAGGTATTGTTTTAGTGTTTCAGATGAGAAAACAGTTGCAGGGAGCAGTGAAGTAACTTTCCCAAGATCACACTGTTAATAAGAGGCAGAGCTGGGATTTGAATCCAGGAAGTCTGCTAGCTTCCAAATGCACTTTCTTACCCATCACATTCTGCTCGTTGAGAAGCTAAGCACCAAGCTCTGAAGGAAGAGGCCATACTGCAGTGAAGGGCTTAGGCTGCCTCTCTGCCTCTGCCCTTACCTACGCACACCCTGGCTTCAGAGTCCCGCAAAAGTGATTCAGCAAACTGAGCTGAAAATAGCTTCCAGCCTCATCCACCTAGCGTCTGCCTGCCACCTCCTCAGAGACCTGCTGTGGAAGCCTACTTCTGATTCCATCCTTGTGCCTGCCACATCTCTGTTCACAAAGCTTCATTCACACCACAGCCCTGCAGCCTGGGGGGGATTGGCTGTTGGACTAGTGGGGAAACTGAGGCCCAGAGATGGTTCTTGAATCTGCATCTTTCTGTAAGCTACCAGTGTCTTAAAGAGAGAGCTCCCATTTTCCTGCCTTTACCACTGTGACCTGGGTACTCCTGGCCTGCCTCCATTTATCTATCACTTGGAAAGACCATTTCTGGATATGCCTACCTCATTAGTCTTTATCAGTCTGTTGTTGTCAAATGCTTTCAAGCTCATGCTCTGGAGGAGTGTGCCATAATGGCAGAAGCTCACAATTCTTTGCATCCCAGCTGCAGGCCCAGTGCTGGACTAAGCATCTCACCTGCCTTCTCATATTTTCACAACCCTTTGGGATAGGTGGTATTATTATCCCTACTTACAGGTGAGGACACTGATGCCCAGGGAGACTGAACCACTGGAGCGGCTTTCCCAGGGCCACACGGCTGGTGTGGGCATAACAGGCTTCAGAGCTGGGCTACCTGCACTTATAGCTGCTCCATAGTACTGCCACCCCCGGGACCAGGCTGGACCAAGAGGCCCTGGTTTGCTAATCTCTCCATTCCCTGCCTGGCCAGGAAGTGGGGTGTGCTGGGTAATCAGAGGGAATGCTTCTAGAAACAAGGCCAAGCTGGTCCTGAGCAACAGAGGCCACATGGAAGGAGTGAATATGAGGGTGATCTCACACTGGAGGCTGTGATTCATGTAGCTGATTGATTCCAGCCAAGTTTGTAAAATTCTCAGGTCTGTTGCTGGGGAGCAAAATAATAAGTCATGGAGTGGGGTGGGGGTGACTTATCAGGTCATCTGGCTTGATCCATCTGGAAGGGAGTCCAGGAATATGCTTCTTGACAACAGAATCTCATACAGGTGGTGCATGGGCCAGACTTTGGAATCCATTGCTCTCCCAAAAACTATCTTAACGTGAAATTCTGTCTGCCTCTGCTTTGTATTTCTTTGGTGGTAACAAAGAGGCAGTAAGGAAATTACTAGGAGTCCAGAGACCTAGGTCTCAGCTCAGATATTGGCTCCCTGCGTTGACCCTGGGCAAATCCCTTATCTAACTACGCTCTGAGGGCCTCTGTTTCCACATCTGTAGAGTGGGAACAGTAGCACCTACCTATCAAGGCAGCTGTGAGGGTGCCAGATGACAGCTATAAATGGGTACTGGGGGAAGAGGGTAGGTCTGTGATTGCCCATGGGGGCTCTGTTTGCCGACCTGCTTTGTCTTTCCTTCCAGCCCGTTCATGAATAAGTTTTTTCCAGCCAACTTCCCAAATCGACAGTACCAGCTGCTCTTCACACAGGGCTCTGGGGAGAACAAGGAAGGTCAGTACTGCCCACTTTCCCCTATAGGGTGCTTCAGTGTTTTCTATCTCCACTCCCCTTTGTCTCTCCAGTTTTGGAGTTCTCCGGTAGGATGAGTGATGGAAAAGGTGGGCTGTAGGATCTCACGGCCAGGGTTCACACCCCAGCTCTGCTGTTACCTAGACATGAGGCTCTGGGTTAATGCCTTACCTCTGAGCATTGGGTATTTTTGTTAGGTGTTTTTGTTTTTGTTTTTGTTTTTGTTTTTCATCTGTAAAATGAAAGTCATAATCTAGTACCTCCTTCATAGGCACGTTGTTAGGACTGCAAGTCAATTATGAGTGGAAAGCATTCAGCACACTGCCTGGCTCATAGTAAGCACTCAGTAAAAACTGGCTGTCTTGAGTATATTTATCGTGTTTCTTATTTGTGTGATTACTCTTCTGCCTAAGCCTTGAAAAGGATGGTCCATGGTTTTAAAAAAATAAAAACTGGGCCAGGCCAGCCCATGGCTCAGTTGGGAGAGTGTGGTGCTGATAACACCAAGGCCACAGGTTCGAATCCCTATATAAGGATGGCCGGTTAGCGCACTTGGGAGAGCGTGGTGCTGACAACACCAAGTCAAGGGTTAAGATCCCCTTACCGGTCATCTTTAAAGAAAAAAAAAAAAATTGAAAACTGAGGAAGGGGGGTGGGGGTGCTGGAGTTTGTGGGTTTATTAAGATATGCGTTCGAATGCTACATAAGATTATCAATGGCTTGACCAAATGGAAGGTATTTCTCTCACGTAAAATTCTAAGCTTGTGGAATGGACTCTCACTGGTGCCTAGCACATTCTGCCTTGTCCCTAGAGGTAGGCGATTTCACGGGATTCCTTTTTTCATCTCTAATGCATCTGTACCAAATAAATGATTGCTTATTTTTTAAAAAAAGATAAAGCGTGCACCATAGAGTTCAGGGTCCCACGTCTCATCTGTCTCGTGCTCCGCCATACTCAGGGGTGGCCCTCGACTCCAGGATGGCGACCATCGCTCCACATTCCAGCCAGAAGGAAGGAGAGGCATCCATATCACGGGCGCATTTAGCTACAGGGGAAGCTGGAAAACGTGGCCATGATCAAATCGGTCCTGTGTCCAGTTAGAAATCATGAGGACACACCCCGCTACTCTTCCCGTCCTGCAGCTAGAATTGCTGTATGGCTCCTTCCTCCTTAAGTCCCGCCCCTTCCGCTACCCCCTCTGGAGAAGAACCGGTAGTCGGAGGAGAGCAGGCGAGCTTCCACGCGGCATCGGAGGAGGAGCGGAAGTAGTCCGATTTCACGAAGCCGTAAGGCGCACTGGCTGTCTCGCCTTCCGGTTCACGACAACGGCTTCAACCGTCCGATCCGGACTAGCTCGAGCGCCGGGATCTGCCGGACACTTGGTGGTTCAACTTCTTTCTGATTCCGGCCCTTTCACCCGGGATCATGTTCAAGAAGTTTGATGAAAAGGAGGATGTGTCCAGTTTCATCCAGCTGAAAACCTCGGTTATTAAGGGGATTAAGAACCAACTGATAGAGCAGTTTTCAGGTATTGAACCATGGCTTAACCAAATTATGCCTAAGAAGGAATCTGTCAAAATAGTTCGATGCCACGAACATACAGAAATCATTACAGTAAATGGAGAATTACTTTTTTTTAGACGAAGGAAGGGGCCTTTTTATCCAACCCTAAGGTTACTTCACAAATATCCTTTTATCCTGCCACACCAGCAGGTGGATAAAGGAGCCATCACATTTGTACTCAGTGGAGCAAATATCATGTGTCCAGGTTTAACTTCTCCTGGAGCTAAGCTTTATCCTGCAGCAGTAAACACAATTGTTGCAGTCATGGCAGAAGGAAAACAGCATGCGCTGTGTGTTGGAGTCATGAAGATGTCTGCAGAAGATATCGAGAAAGTCAACAAAGGAATTGGCATTGAGAATATACATTATTTAAATGATGGGCTGTGGCACATGAAGACGTATAAGTGAGCCTCAGAAGGAATGAACTTGGCCTAAATATGGATATTGTGTTGTATGTGTGTTTGTATCTGTGTGTGACAGTATGAAGACAGTGCCAGTGTGGTTATGCTGAGTAAACCAAACAGATGCTTTAAAAAAAAAAAAAATCAGGGTGCTGTTACCACAGAAGAGAAACAGAAACTAGAGGACAAGCAGCAATCTGCCATACTCTGGATCTGAAAGGAGTGGCTGCATTGTGACCCTGCACAAGCTCCACCATCTCTCTGGGCTTCCACATTAGGAAACTTGGGAGCGATCAAGAATTGGTCTGACATTAGGATTTCTACCCGAGGGCTCCCCTCAAGAGCAGCCTTAGGGACTCGACTCCTCCTGCCTTTTTGCAGGCCTCCATCATCACCTTTTTCTTCCCCCTATGCTAGTGAGGTAGAGCTGCCAGCAACCTTCTTGATTCCTTTCGTGGCAAAGTAGAAAGATTCCAGAATGAACTAGGACCTTACTAAAGACCTAGACTCAGAGGCAGCTGGCATTGATTGAGCACCCACTGTGTGCCAGGCACTGTGCTGAGTGCATTGTAAGGACCATCTGCTCACAGCAGCTCTGTGAGGGAGGTGCTGTTATCCCTTTCTTACAGATGAGGAAACTGAAGCTCAGAGAGGGAACTGCCTCCCCCAAGGTCACCCAGCTACAAGTGGCAGAGCCTATGTTTCCAACACCAAAGACCACTTCCCACTGACCCTGTTCCAGGGTTGTATTCTCTCTGGGCCTCCATTCCCTCTTATAGGAAATTGGAAGGGTTAGGGTGGCTCCAGTGAGCTCTCCCCATCCTGGAACTCCCACCAGTGTGGCGTGGCTGAGGCTGACCCTTCCCCTGCCCCCCAACCTGAGGGCATCTGACAGTGCCCACAGCCATGCCCTCCTCCGTCCAGGGGCTGACAGGTGGGAGGGGCAGCCCCGCCCCGGGGAGTGGACTTACCCGGCCTCTCTGCTCAGAGATCATCAATTATGAGTTTGACACCAAGGACCTGGTGTGCCTGGGCCTGAGCAGCATTGTTGGCGTCTGGTACCTGCTGAGGAAGGTGAGTAGCCAGAGCCTGGGGTGACAGGGCAGGGTGGGAGTACAGAGAGCTGGTCTCACTCCCACCTTTCCCCAGCACTGGATTGCCAACAACCTTTTTGGCCTGGCCTTCTCCCTTAATGGGGTGGAGCTCCTGCACCTGAACAATGTCAGCACTGGCTGCATCCTGCTGGGTGGACTCTTCATCTACGATGTCTTCTGGGTGAGTCAGGCAGGGACACCAAGGATGTCCAACTTTGGGGCCCCCTCACTTTCCTACTTTCCTGCCTCTCTGGCCCAAGTGGCAGTCATCTGCTGAACAGCAACTGCCTTGGACTGGAAGTCAGGACCCCAAAACAGGTTCTCTCCGATATCATCTGTGAAGTAGCCAGAGAGAGCAGATGCCACCTCTTACTGTGTCCACGCTGCCTGGTGTCTTCTTCCTCACAATGACCCTGACAGTGTTATTACTTAATCACATGTCTCCTCAGCAAGAGAGTCGAGACTCAGAGAAGTTCAGGCAGGGGTGGCAGAATGCTGTTGAATGGGCCCAACCAGGGCACTGACCTGGGAGGACAGAGGCCAGCTGTGCTAAGGGACCTATCACACTCACTCTGCAAGGCATCTTGGAGAGATCGAGGTCAGCCTGACTCAGGCACCCTTTCCCTGGCCCTAGGCAGCCTCTTTTCCCCTTGAGAGGGGTAGAGGACTTTTATCTTTTGGGAGGGGCAGAACCCTGAAGAAACACAGACTACCTGGCTTGGGCCATCAGAGGTCCTTTCCATACTCCTTTAAATTTCCCCTCTTTCTTGCCATCTGCTCTGGAGCCCCTCCCAGCTCCCTGCCCCACTCCCAGCAGATCTCAGGCAGCAGCACATCCAGAAGCCTAGGGACAGCGATTCTTTCCCTCCCAGCCCCTCACTTCCTTCCAGATTCCTCTCTTCTCCTTTTAGGTATTTGGCACCAACGTGATGGTGACAGTGGCCAAGTCCTTTGAGGCACCAATAAAATGTAAGTGACTACTCCCACCACTGGGAACCCCCCTGCCCCCCTCTGCTGGCCCATGGCCTCCTGGTCCCTGTTTTGGAGAGTACCTCTCCCTTAGCTCTTCGCCACACACCTCTTCCTCCTCCGAGCTCTCATGCATCTCTCCAGCCTGGTTTCCCTCTCCTCACTGATTCATCTGGCTGTTTTCACCAGTAGCCTACCTGCCCAGGCCCAGCCTCTGGCCACTTGGTCACACTGCAGTGTGGTGTGAGATGAGCAAGCACAGAAGGGATGCGTTTAAAGCAGTCCGTGGTGAGGCATGCCGGGGCTTTCCAGAAGAGGAGACCTCCACCCTGAGACCTGAAGTACTCCTCACTGGGATGCCCTCAGCACCTGTACTGTCCTCTGTATCTCACACTGCCTTGGTTTTGTTCTTCAGTGCAACCACTGTTTATAAGTGTTAGAGAGTCCACCTATAGGAGGGAAACTTTGTTATCACAGTACAGCAAGCACAGGAGTAGAACAGCTCAGGGTTGGGCTAATGACCTTCAATGGAGTCACCAAGAACCAAGGTTACCTCAGTCCTCCCACCCCACCGTTCTCCACGTGTCCACCTGTCCCTCAGCTCATCCCTTCATGGTCCCAGGATGGCTGCCACAGTTCCTTAGCACTGAGACTCCTCACACAGCCATGTCCAGAGGCAAAAAGGGGAAACTTCCGGGGTACTTCAAAAAATTCACGGAAAGATTCGTGTTATCTTTCAGTTCTACTTTTTCATGAACTTTTTGAGGTACCGTCATGTGTCTCCCTTTCACCAGAGAATTTCATCAAGTTCCCCCCTGCAGCCTCACTCTTATTTCATTGGCCAAAATTGGGTCAAGGGCCCAAGTCCGAACCATTCATTAGCAACGGGGAATGGAAACACATGATTAGGATGGAGTCTAAGACTCAGACTAATCAAGAATCACCTCTTGGGATCATGAACCTCAAAGGGGGACAGGATGAGTCGGGCATAATAGCAAGGAAGAAGAGGAGGGCACTAGTAGGAAGGCCGTTCCCAGAGAGTGCATGTCATGGAAGCGTGGGCTTATGGCAGTGGGCAGTCGGAGTGAAGTAAACTCAGGGAATCAAGAAATAGCTGTCTTTCTCAGGGTCTCATCCTCATCCCTGCAGACAGGTTTTCTCCACTGGTGGTGGGGAGGTCATGGCCACAAACTCCTCCTAAATTCTGTGGTCCCAGCTCAGTGACCATATAGGAAAACAACTTTCTCTCAACTTTAACCCAAATAAATCTGTGGGGCCTGGCCTGGCTCGTCCTCATCTCCCCAGCAGGATGTTGGAGGATCGTGATGGACAGGCCTGGGGCACTGCCCTTTTCCAGTGCCACGGGCAGTGTTTGAACTGGGAGCCCCTCAGAACCAAGTATATAAGGGGAGGGCAGTTGTCCAGAGCAAGGGAACAGATGCTGGGCAAACCAGAACATTAGTTATTCCCGTCCTTTGATGGATATGCCCATGGGGTGTAGGAGCCTAGAGATTCCAGCCAAGGTGTCAAGAAAAGCTTTCCTGGGTTATGAAGGGTAAGTAACACAGTTATTGAGCATGCAGGGGCAGTATGGGTGTTTGAAAGAGAACCTCAGCTTCACCAAGAGGCTGGAGGCAGGAAAATGTATGGAAGGGCCCAGGAAGCAGAGTCAGGGAGGGAGTATGGCTGAGTTCAGAGGAGCAGCAAGAAAGAGGCTGGAAAGAGGAGCTGAGGCCAGATTTAAGGAAGCCGAGGACACTGTGCCTCAAGGAGCTTGGACACTGCCTAATAGGCAGTGGATGAGCCATCAGGAGGCTCTGAGCAGGGAAATGATTCTGTCATATTTGGTTTTTGATGCCTGGGATCTGGTTTTCTGGGTTGGGGAGAAGACCCATTGCCTTCTACTGGCAGGACTAGAGCTCAGAGGCAGAAAAGCAGAATAGTTAAGTGCACATATGCTGAAGTCAGGCTGCCTGGCTTGAATCCCAGCTCTCCCACTTGCTGACTGTGTAGTCTTGAGGAGGAGACTTTAACCTCTCTGAGCCCTGGTTTCCACATCTGTAAAATGGAGACAGTGGTCTCTGCTGCTCAGAAGTGAATGGTACGAGGATTGAGAGGATCGAATGAGGAAAGCTGCACATCATCATGCACTGCACATTCAAGGCAGGAAGCAGCAGACAGGGCAAGACCATCGCTGTGTTTATTAGGGAAGCACAAGCTCACCCAAAACTTCTATTGTACCTGTGCGTATGTGTCATTGGCCAGGGCTAAGTCATGTGGCCACACCTAGCTGCAAGGGAAGTCAGAATTCGGGAACAAGATTGTCCTGATTGGCTAAGCCTTATATCGTACTTGATCGATTCATCCCCTGCGAAAGCTGCCTCACACCAAATTGAACTAGGTTAGTAAAGAGGGTGTGGGGTAGCAGTTAATAATGTTTGCAAATCATCTAATCCTCACTACAGCTCTGTGAGTATATACCAATTCTGTTATACCCATTTCACAGGTGGGAAAACTAAGGCAGTTAGGAAACCTGTGCAAAGTCACAGCAGAGCCAGGATTCAGACCCACGCAGTTATACCAGCCAGCCACAAAAAAAAAAAAAAAACCCACACAGTCAGACCCTAAAGCCCACTTGTAGCTGCTCTTCTGCTTGCAAGGCCCTCTTGCTGTAACTGGACAGAGTGAGGCATTTCTCCCTAATCTGTATATATCCAAACAAGCCGTCCAGCAGGATTTCTAAGTGAAAGGCTTTAAGCAGGGAATTTACAGGTGTGTGACCTTTTCTCCCTCAGCAAATAGTCATGCACCACATAATGATAATTTGGTCAGCAGCAGACCACATATACAACAGAGGTCCCATTTGATTATAATGGCCGTACCATATAGCCTAGGTGTGTAGCAGGCTATACCATCTACGTTTGTGTAAGTGCACTCTGATGTTCACACCACAGTAAAATTGCCTAATGACGCCTTTCTCCAAATGCATCAATATCATTGAATGATGAATGACTATACAGGAGGATCCTGTGGGTCAGGTTCACCCCACTTCAGAACAAGGGCCACCATCTGTTTACCCCTGTCGTAGTGAAATGGAGAACCTTTTAGATGTCAACACTGGGTGGCTCTTTTTTTTATATACTGGGCTTTAGAGTTGATTGCCTTTAACCATAGGGTTCTGTACCTATAAAAAGGCATTGAAATTGTATAGTATATGAGTTATAGCTCAATAAAGGCATTAAACCGTTGGCCTAGATGACCCCAGATTCCTCCCTGCTCTGACCAGCTGTGATTCCAGATGGAGACCTTGCCCTTCAGCCTATCACCTCCCCATTCCCCCACCCAGAAACAGAAATGTGTGAGTTTCATACAACAGGGGTAGGGGGCTAGGAGTCAGAGTAAGCTGGACTTGAGCCAACTCCTTACATTCCTGCCTCTGCCTGCAGTGGTGTTTCCCCAGGACTTGCTGGAGAAAGGCCTCGAAGCAGACAACTTTGCCATGCTGGGACTCGGAGACATCGTCATTCCAGGTAACCCTGCCAGAGGTGGGAGGGACATGATACGAGGGGTGGAAAGGGTATTCCCTGGAGCAAGGGGGATTACTACAAAACACAGCCTTACCCGAAGGAAAAGAGAAAAGCTTAGGCTGGGTGATTTCAAACCCCCACCCCTGGGTCAGCCCAGGGTTTGGTGAAGGATTCCACCTCAATACACATTTATGGAGCACTAGTCATGCCAAGCCCTGAGCTGAGCCCTAGAGGGACAGCAGTGAACAAGACTGTCCTCATGGAGCTTCTGGTCTAGGTGAGTAGACGTTACTCAAGAGCTACAAAAATGAAAGTTTAATGACAGACTGAGAATACACTGTGAAAGAACACACTCCATGACAGTCTTAAGGAACTTGACACCTCGCACACACCCCAGTTTTTGCAAGTATCACCAATGTACTATGACTGCCGTAGTCCCCTGCTGCTGCTCCCCTGTGCTGAGTGAGAGGGCTCCAGGGAGAACATACTCTGTGTGTGGACACCTAGGCTCCTGTGTCTGCACACTTGGCAAAGGGACATGTGCGTGCACACCTGCTTGTCTGCACAAGCTGGCCTTTGACCTCCTGTTTGGTAGGTGTGGGTGCTAATCATTTTGCTTGTGGATACTGGCCCAGGAGCCCCTTGTCCACAGTCCCAAGCATGGGCATGCATCCTGTGCGTCCATGGCCTTGTCTCACCTTGGGGCACCAGCAACCCACAGTACCAGTCAGGAGACTAAGGGCAGAGCCGAGCTGCCACTCCGAGGGCAAATAAAGTGGCTGAGGCTCAGATGCCGTGTGTCTGCAGATCTGGGCCTGGTGATAGGTCAGCAAACACCCAAAGGGCACACTTGTTCCCCTAGTCTCAGCAACTCAGAGTCAGACGGTTAGAAGTTCATTTAAAAGAAATCTGGAGCAAATTAAAAGCCAGCTTATTTTCCAGTGTAGGAAGTATAGCAAGTCTGATAACCTTCTGTCTGTTACTCTCATCTTGACAGGTACAGAGGTGGAGCAGACCAGGTCTGTGTGACTGCAAAAGAGGTTACAGTGCAGAACTGCTCTAACAGTAACAATAATAAGATAATCAGGACAGCTGTCGTTTATCAAGCACCTGTTGTGTGCCAAGCACTGTGCTAGTGCTTTTTATACATTATCTTTAGTACTCCTAGCAGCCTTATGAGGTAGAGGGTATTTCCACTTTACGGATGAGGAAACTGAGGTCCAAAGAGATTGTTCAACTCGGCTAAGGCCATAGGGGCAAGAGGGTGTGGGCTTGAACCCAAGTGTTTCTATAATCTTCAGTGCAGTGAGGCAGAGAGACTCACTTTCCTGGAGAAGGCAGCTCCATCAAAGAAATTGAGTCCTGTAAAGCATTTGGCTCACTCTCCAAGGGATGGTCTGTCACAAGCACCCACATAAACTTTCCTGGTGTCCTTGCTGTTCATAGTTTTGGCTTAAGGCATATGCAGGATATCTCTGCATATCCATCTCTCTTCCCACTCCTATATATATATCCCCAAGTTTTTCAGCAGTCACAATAAATTTAAGGTGATTGCATTCTCAGCAAGTCTTGGTGGAGCATTGTTTTGAGGACCAGATGAGCTTATTAGGAGTGAAAGCTCCTGGCAGGGCTCTGACCCCCGAATTAGTTAGAGAACAGTTGTAGAATTCAGCCACAAGACGGCACTGAGTTCTGGGCCTTGTTTCGAGAAAGGCAGAGTTTATCTGCTTTCTCCACCCACCAACTCCCTACTTACAGTCTTCACTGATGATTAACTTGTTTCCCTCTTTAAAATTAATCACATGTTGCCAGGGGGTGCTTTCAGATCGGCACAGATTGTTTTATTCTTGAAAGCCTGCCCTCAACTAAATAAGACTTAGCCTCTACTCAGCATGAACCCAAAGACCAGTGAGGGAGACAGGCACACAGACAGATGTGATGTTTGTGCAACTTACAGAGGCCGGGCTGGCTGGCTGCGTCTCAGGACATTTAGGCTTCTGGGGTGTCTGGGCTTTGTTTTGAAGTGCAGCTGGGAGTGCAGTGAGTGGACCATTCCCCCGTGAGCTCTAGCAGAGCCTCCTAATGATCTGCTGCTTGTTCCTGCTCTTTTCTGCAACCAGGCAGCTGCCACAGGGGTCTTTTACAAAATCTGTTTAGGTTGTTCTCCCACTTAAAACTCTTCCAACATGTTCCCTTACTCAGAAGAAAGGCCCAACTCTTCCCCATGGCCCTTGGGGCCCTGCATGGCTGGTCCATCCCCTGCTTCTCCTGCTCTGTGCTACAGCCTTACTGGCCCCCCAGTCCTTGCCACATCCCCCAAGCCCTCTTTCCTCAGGACCTCTGCACATGCTGTTCCCTCTCTGGCAAGTGTCACTTCAAAGAGGCCTTTTTTCTTCCCACCCCACCCCCCAGCCTGGATATTATCCCCCTTCTCATGATGCAGGAAGACCTTTTCACAGTTATAATCTTACATTGATTTGTGTTACTATTTGAAGTATGTCACAGCATGTCTGTCCCCTGCTCTCTTGGCTGAGTGCTATAGGAGCAATGATTTGGCTTACCCCCGTACTTCCCATAGTGCCTAGTACTTAGTATACACTCAGCATTCGGGCAGACAGACCAGTGTGACACAGTACAGTGCTTTGAGGTACCAGTTCAGTGTAGTCCCAGGCCAAAGCAAATCCTGGGAACTTCTCATTGAGAAATGCGGGGGTGGGGGGGGCATGTTTGTTGGGAGTAGTGAGGGCGACCTTTTGGAGGGGGAGAAGGAGAAGAAGAAAGGGGGAGGGGCAGTTAGAGAAAGGGTGGGCTGAGGGAAGTGATGAGAAATGGAGCAGGAAGATCAAACTGAACACTTCCGTTTAGTTCCATTCAATTTTGGTGGGAGCCACAATGGCAACAAAAGAATGTCAGGCCTATTGGTGACGGCAGATAGTGAAGGCGGGGTGGAGTGGAAAGGTATGAAAGGTCTATCAGAAGGCCCTCTCTCATGCTGTTTCTCATTAGTACAGTTCAAGAGCTTTTAGGAAAACCCGGGAAATGAGAAGCAACCAAGGTTATACATCTGGTATAAAAGAGATCATTAGTTGTTTCCCAATATCTGTATTTCTTTTCATCCTTAGTAAAACCCTCCATGTTTAGGTGGACACATGGCTACCCAGAAGAAGACTACATTTCCCAGCTGCCTTTTCAGTTAGTCCAAAATGAAGACTTCGTGGCTAGAGCTCTAACTGCCATGTTGTACCATGAGGTTGGAGCCATCTGCTGAGGATAGTGGAGGAACAAAGATAGGAATAGCCATAAGCTGGAAGTAGCAGGTCTCTGGGGATCATGGGACACCTGTGTGGACTGCTCTGGATTTATTTTTCATGACAGAGAAATAAACTGCCACTTTGTTTAAGAAAAAAAAGAAAGAAAGAAACAGGATTTCTACTGGCACTTGGAAGTGTTGGCCACACCCTTGGCCCCCAGTTATTGCTACATGACTGGGAACAGCAGGTTGGGGACCAGGACCCAGTCACTTGTTCACTATCCTGCTCCTTCCCTGTCATCCTCTAACCCTGGCTTTCTCCCTGCAGGGATCTTCATTGCCCTGCTGCTGCGTTTTGATATCAGGTAAGCAAGTGAGTTGAGTTGACATCAGGTAAGCAAATGAGGCCTGCCCCAGGCTGGGATTCTTCAGGACATCTCCAGTGGCTTTCAGAAGCCCAGAGGAACTACCTCAGGAGACCAGACCCTCTACTCCCACAGCAGCCAGAACAATTCTGATTTTATCTGCATTGTGCATTTGAAGTTCTTAAGTGTTCAAAGAGCCTGTGGCCAAAGCATTTTTTTAAAAGTTAGGAATCACAAGTGAATAGATTTAAAACCAGAAGGTTCTGGTGGTACTCACAGTGCTTTCTCACTGTGTAACCTTGGCAAGTGGCCTGACCTTTCTGAGCCCACAAGAGTTCTTTCTTCAGGATTACCATAAAAATCTGGAGAGAGTGCTGTCAGCCTGGGATCAAGTCAACGTGTCCCAGCTACTCTAAATGTTTCCTGTCCTCTCCTTACTCACACTCTTTTCAGTCTATTGTAGAAAGTGAGTACAAGGGAGAGAAGGGAGCCATCTTGGATCACTACTTAAAACACAAAAAAGTCACATCTGAGTTAATGCACCTAGGCCTGCTGCCAGCAGGTGGCGCCAGCTACTGCTTTGTCATTTTGTGCTGTCATCCCAGTAAAGGCTTGCTCTGTGTGTGCTTAATTTTGAGGTGGTTTATGGATTTTTCTCAATCTCCTCATGCCCAATAATTGCACAAACAGTAATAGTGTTGACGGTGGTAATGAGAAGCTCAGCATGAGCATCACTGAAATCTAGTTTTCATGTGAAACTTAACTGTTCCCCACTCATACATCTGGGTTATTTGTGTAGTGCCACTTTGGACATCATGAACACATAGACTTACAGACAGCCTTAGGAAGGGACCTGGCCAATTTGTAAGTAGAGGCATGTCTGTGCCAGCCAGCTCTACTTCTGGCTGTTTAGATGGAATGCAAAGAGAAACCCACAAGCGTCCCCCAGGTCGTTGGCTGGAGATAAAGATTCAGCTGCCAGCACCCTCGGAGGTGGAACCTCATTCCTAGCCTGGGCTCACAGGATAAGCAAGACCCCCGCCCACCCAACCCCCAACCCCCAAACTGATTCCAGAATCGGTGCAACATTCCCGAAGGGAATCACTCGCAACCCAACCCTCACAACAGGATAGTTCTGAATGCACTTGCAGCTCAAGGCATCCAGGGCAAGGAGGAAAAGGGATCAGAAGTATTCATTCCACAAATGTTAATTGATTCCATAGTACTTGCTGGGCACTGTTCCAGGTGCTGGGGACATGCAGAGGTTATGGAGCTGGCATTGTAAAGGGAAATCACGTAATGACAATGCCAGGTTGCATGTGGTTTGTCTATTCTGAAGCTGATCTTGGATGAATCACCTCCGGGAAGCTACTGGCATTTTATCCATGCAGCCAGCTTCTACTTAGGTAATAACTTACCTTTGTAGTTTCTATATCTGCGTTTCTCTGGGGGTTTTTTTGGCGGCTGACCAGTACAGGGATCCAAACCCTTGACCTGGGTGTTATCAACACTACACTCTAACCAACTGGGCTAACCAGCTGGCCCTTTATATCCATGTTTCTGAAAGCACCATCTACCTGTATCAGATTCACCTGAGTTGTTTTTCAAAATGCAGGTTCCTTGACATTGCCCCAGACCTATTAGATCAAACTTCCTGGGGACTGGACCTAGAAGTGTGCACTTTTTCATAAGCTTTCCAGATTTTTATGCTTATTAAAGTCTTACAGCCACTGTTCTAAGTTAAGCATTTATATTCACAGCCATTGGGCAGATAGGCTCATGGTCTTTGCATTTTGCAGATGAGTGAACTGAGGCTGAGAGAAGGAAAGTGACTTGTACAAAGACACAAAGCTGGGGGTTGTACCACAGTGCATACCCACTTCCAAACTGCCAGCCCATAGCTCTCATTCCTCCATGCACACACACACAGCTTCCAAGGTCTTCCCCAGCTCCGTTCTCGCAAGAGATATTGCTGCTCTATTCCCTACATCTAACCCTCTTTCTTCCCACACCTTCCCTGAAGCTTGAAGAAGAACACCCACACCTACTTCTACACCAGCTTTGCAGCCTACATCTTTGGCCTGGGCCTTACCATCTTCATCATGCACATCTTCAAGCATGCCCAGGTGAGTAGGACTGTACTGTGTCAGGAATGCTTCCCTGCAAACACCAGGGACTTACAGAGAGTTTATCTGTCACATATGCAAGCAGTCCAGAGATAGGCACTCCCCAGTGGTATGAGAACAGTCATGTCTGTGATTCCCTTGGCATTTCACTTGTGGTTGCAACATGGCTGCCACTGCTCCAGGCAGTGTATGCACATTGGTGGCAAGAAGGAGGAGGAAAAAGCATAGCAGTCGTGTCTGTTACATTCATCAGGAAGCAGAAACTTTCCCAGAACCCTCAGCAGAGTTTTGTCCACATCTCATGGGCCAGATCAGTGCCACATGGCCACCTCAGCAGCAGGAGAATCTAGGAAAGGGAGGGTTTGGCTTCTCAGCCTCAGTAGTGGGGCAGACGGAGAAGAGCAGGAGTGGGGTGGGTATTAGGTGTTTTCAGCCCAGCACCCACCTACCAGATGAATGATGGGTACTGGGTACTGGGCCACCACAGAGTGAGCCAGAAGGGTTGGAAGCCATCAGTGTAGCCTGCAGAGGGGAAGACTGGGAGGAAAAGCGAGCCGACAGGATTACCCTACTGTTCACTGGAAATAATAAGTGCTCCTGTTTGTTAAGTACTTCCCACATGCCAGGCCCTGTACTCATGAGAGTCCTTGTAATGAACAGATGAGGAAATGAGTTCAGGTGCCACACAGCAAGTATGTGGTGGAGCCTGGATTCAAACCGAGTCAGCATGAAAATCAAGGCCAGGTTCTGAAGCCCTGGCCATGGGAAAGGCAGTACAGAACAGAGGCTAAGGGAGCCCCATTGTGAATTCAGACTCCATCTAACTATGGGACTCTAGGCAGGTTGCTAACAAGTTATGCTTTTTTTCATCGATTAGTAAAAACAGAAAATAGAAATAATTAATAGCCAGCTTGGAGTTGTTTGAGGATGAAATGAGTTAATAGAAGAGCTCAGAACCGCACCAGGCCCAGTTAGTATTAGCTGTCATTGTTTCTATTCCCTCTCCCCCTCCCTGCCCCAGCCACAGAGGAGCTGCCTTTGATTTAATCACAAGAGCTGTGTGTTGATCACTCTGTGCCAGGCACTGTGCTCAGCCCTTTTGCTCATTAACTCATTTAATCCTTACAGCACTCCCCTGAAGGAAGTACCGTTTTTATCCTTATTTTACAGAAGGTCCAAGGTCCCCTAACCCATAGGTGGAGGGAGAAACCAAGAACTGGTGGGAAACCACCTGCCACTCACTTCTGCTCCAAACAGCCTCAGAGGCTGTGCAAGCTGAGAGTGACATGCACTTGGCAAGGGGGTCATATATTGGAGGAGGTCTGTGCTCCAGCTCTCAGCCCCATGTTAAGATTCCAAGCCCAGAGCCATTCTCCCAGTGGTCACCAGGTGGCAGGCTTGCCTTCTGCCCAGCTGGACTCAAAGGAGGACCCCATTCAGAGTTTTCATGCATGCAGGAAGCAGGGGCAAGTAAGATGGTCCTCTCCTTTGTGGGGAAACTGCAGCCCTGAGACAAAAGGAGATTTCCCCAGATCACACAGCAAGGCAAGCTGGGCCCCTGCCGGAGCCTTGGACTCTGGGCTCCAAACTCCTGACCCAGCCTGATAACCAGGCCTGTGCTCCTTCCAGCAGCAGCCCAACCCTTCTCCCCAGTCATCCAAGTGGGTTTCTCCCTGAAATCCTTCCTGGGAAGGGGATATAGGACACAAGGGGAACCCCACCCTGTCTAAGACACAGGCACTCCCACTGCCACTATTGCCCTAGGTAGAGGTCACTCATTTACCCTCTATCAGAAACCCACTCCAAGCCAGGAGCTAGCAGCCCCCTTAGGAAGGCCCTCAGAGAGATTGGGTGTAACATCATTTTACAGAGGGAGTGACAACCCAGAGAAGGAAGTAGTTTAGCCGTAATCAGACAGCAAGGCCAAGTCCCGATGGAAAGCCAGGAATGCTGACCTCCAGCTCACGGCCCCAAGCTATACATTCCAGCTTATCCTTAACACTGATTTTCTTTGGAGACATTCCCTGATGCTATGACAGAAAAGAAAATAATACTGGCTTGTATCTTCTGATAATAGCAAACTTGCTGCCTCCCAAAGGAGCCCCTCAGTGGTTGTCAGCTCAGGTGAGGCAGGCCTAGGAAGAGTACTGAATTTCTACCCACCTTCCCCTGAAAGCCGTATATTTTGCCTAGTCTGGCTTTGGTGGAGAGGATGCACTAGGCTTAGAGACAGAGGAATCTGGGTCCAAATCCTGACAAACTGTGGTTTTAGACAGATCCTTCTCCCTGCTATGATCCTCAGTTCCCTATAAGATCAGTATGAGATATACTTTATGTACTTTTCAGAAATTAATTTTTTTGTATGTGGCTGACTAGTAAGAAGACAGAAATTAATTTTTTTTTTTTTTTTTTGGTGGCAGCTGGCCGGTGCAGGGTTCCAAACCCTTGACCTTGGTGTTATCAGCATCATGCTCTAACCAAGTGAGCTAACCAGCTAACCCCTAGAAATTAAATTTTAATACATTTGTGTTTGTTTCATTTTCTGTTTTATTAATTTCTGCTTTTGTTTTCATTATTTTGTTTCTACTTTTTGGGTGTTTGTTCTTTTTCTACCTTTTTTATTTGAAAGCTTAGATTATTTTAAGTCTTTCCTGTTTTATAATAAATTCATTCAGGGTTATAAATTTTCCTCTTAGTACCACTTAAGCTGCCTCTCACAGGTTTTGGTGTGGGCCTTTGTCATTGTGATTTTTTCACTTTTGGCTCAAAGCCTAGTTCACAGCAAAGACCTGATGCTACTGGAGAAGCACAGTTGCCCAGGTTCAAATCCCAGCTTAGCCACTTATCCTTGTGACCTTGGGCAAATCATTTCCCTTCTGTGAATCTCAGTAACATCCTTATAAAACTCAGATCCTAATACTTAGGTACTATTAGAGTCAAGGATAATATATATAAAGTGATGTGGTTCACAGCCAACTCGTGGCAAATGCCAAGAAATGGTCTGAAGGTCAGGTTCGTGGGAGTGGAGGGAGGATTCTTTTGTTCTCTGGCCATGGGCTGCCTTTGTGTTAAGAATGATGTCTCCTCACCCACTCCATTCATCTCCCAGACACCCTCTTAACTTTGTGAGCACTCGTTAAAGAGCCATTCACTTAGTATTTACCAGGCCCTCTTCTGAGTGCCAGACATACAGCAGTGAACAAGACAGCTGTGGACCCTGCATTCATTGAATTCACAGCCTAGCAGGGGAGGGAGACCAGTCTGCAGTGGCACAAGGATGTCCCATACAAACTGCTGGGGAATGCTGTGAGGGAGAATTAGAGGGGATTCTGAGTGTGTGCAGCAAAGGGACCTGGCCTGCTACTTCCTGACAGAAGTAACATCTGAGCTGAGGTCTGGAGGAGGAGGATTTGCAGAGTTGGGGGGAGCATCCCAGGCAGCAGAAACTGCACGTGGAAAAGTCCTATGGCTGGAGGTGACAAAGAGGCTGGAGAAGGAAGTGGGAGTCACATCTCATAAGGCCTTCAGGCCACTGAGAGCATTGGGGTTTTGGAGAGGGTTGAACATTGGAGTGATATCCACTTTTCAGATGCTGCAAAGAAAAGAATGGCCTTAGAGTCTAGCATCCCCAGGTTCAGTCCTCAGTTTAACATTCAGACCTCAGAAGCCTGGGCTATTCCCTTCCTCCTAAAGTATCAGCCTTCCTCCTCTACAAAAGGACCGTCACAAGGGATGTGGAGATGGGCTGAAGTACTCCTGGGAGGGCTGAGCTCAGTGCCTGCAGTGGGTGCTCCATGAACAGGGGCTCTTAGTATAATTCTCTTTTTCTCCAAACCCAGCTTTGCCAGTAGTCTCAGCATAGACACTGGGGGCCAGATCACTTGGATGTGAATCCTGGTGGAACCAGTGACCAACTAAGACACCTTAATGCAGGCTGCAGCAAGTGCTGCATATACAGCAGTTATGTCATCATCGTCATTATAACAGCATCTGCTGGGGCATTTGCTAAAATGCAAACTTCCAGCCCCAGACCTAGGGAAGCAGAGTCTCTGGGAAGAGGACCAACTCAGGTGGTTGTATTTTGAAACTGGCGTCCCAGGTGATTCAAGTGCTGGAACCCTTGAATCTCTGCATACTTGGGTTTCTCTGTGTTTCTTGCATTCCCTCCCAGGCAGGAGCAGGCCTGGTCTGGGAGTCAGTAGCCCCGGGTTTAGGCTCCGCCACTGGACTCGCCCTGTGAACCTGAGCCAGTAGCTGTCCGTCAGTCATTCCCAGGACAGGGTTGGGGTGTTAGGCGTGGCGCTGAGCAGGCACTCTACCCAGCATTGCCTCACCAGCCTGTGTCCTCTCACAGCCTGCCCTCCTGTACCTGGTCCCCGCCTGCATTGGCTTTCCTGTCCTGGTGGCACTGGCCAAGGGAGAAGTGACAGAGATGTTCAGGTAAGGCAGACAGTCTCAGGGGCACAGATGCACCTGCAGACAGCTGGTGGAGGCTGTCAGGAGTGTTTGTACACATCTCAAGCCACCAGCTTGCCCTTTCCGCTAGCACATGGGTGCCTGGCCCATAGGCACCAGTGGGAACCTTTCCCTGGGCCGGGAACCTTTCCCTGGGCCGGGAACCTTTCCCTGGGCCGGGAACCTTTCCCTGGGCCGGGAACCTTTCCCTGGGCCGGGAACCTTTCCCTGGGCCAGGAACCAGGGGAGGGTAAGGCCTGGGGGCAGCCCAGGGGAAGGTTCCTCACCCAAATGCCAGCTGGGTCTAAGAAGGAAATGGTGGGTGTGGATTCCTCTCTGGACTGCCCCACTCTCAGGAGCTCTGAGTTCCCAGCCTACCTCTGCCACCAGCTGACTTCAGGCATGTTTTCCCCCCACCCCCTGCCTCAGTTTCCACATGTGAGTAATAGAACTGGGGATGTGGGATACCCTAGTGTGACAAAAAGGGTCCCTGCTAATATGTCATGTGTCAGTCCCTGTTCAGCTGCCTCTGGCTGTAACTCACGGCAAGTTGCTTTCTCTCCATCTCAGTTTGTCTCTCACTTGAACACATACCGCTTCCCCACAGCCATATTTACCCCTGCCACACCCTGTGCACAGCCCCCCCATACCCCAAGGCCTGCGTGACTCCAACAGGTGTCTGTTCCCTAGCACAACCGACCCTGCCTGCCAGGGACCTAGAAATAGCTGCCAGCTGCGATTAAAGCTGCCCACTCAGGGGCCTTCCACCCAGCCCCACCTGCCTGGCCTCCAAGTTGTCCCTCAAGCAAGCCAGGGCCTCCTGTGCACCTGGCTACCCGCAGGGGAGCCTGTGACTCACCCCTCCCCCATACCTGCCTAGAATCCCCAGCTCCCAGCCTGCTGCCTGCCTATACCTCCTGGCCTGACAAAGCCCTGTGGTCTCTGAGGCAAGTGGGGTGGAGGGGGGGAGAGCTTTTGGAACAGGCATGGCACCTGAGCCCTAAGCTCAGCACCTACCCTCCACCCTTCCTCTGACTCTCATCCAGCCTCACAACCCCCTACCCCCACCCCTTGGGGTAAGCTCCCAGTCTGGTCCTGTTGTGTCCTTACCAGGTGAAGCTCTGAAAACCCCAGCCAGGGCAGAAGGTGCTCCCTACTACCCCCGCTTGGTTTCCCTAAATGTTCTGCCATTCCGGAACCCTGCCCCACCTTTCTGCCCTCCAGCCCCACCGGAGGTTCTTAGGCTGAGGTGAAAAAGCAGGTGGTCTCTCCTCTTTCTGTCCATCTCTCTGCCCTGATTCTCAACCTTAGCTTTTGTTTTACTTTTCCCTTTTGATGGCATTCCCCTTTTTGTATTCATTTATTTATTTTTAGATAGGTAACACATTCACATGGTTCAAAATTCCGTTAGCTGTGGGAAGAACACCCTCAGCCCCAGCCACCCACAGAGGCCAGCTCTGTTACACGGACGTTCAGAGACACTGTGTGCCGAAAAGCAAGTGTGCATATACGTGCTCGTGCGTAGACTGTGGCAGTCTCGGGGACTTTTGTGTCTTGATTTTTTCACAGAACAGTGTATCCGTGAGATATGTCCACAGCAGCACATGCAGATCTAGAGCGTCCTTGTTCTTTTGCCCAGCTGCATAGTGTGCCTTATGTAGGTACACCTTTTCTTTTGTATTCTCCTCGTAATACCGGCTTTTCTCCACAAAGTCTGGAAGTGCAAAGGTAAATTAAAAAGAAGACAGTTCTGCTCCCTGCTCCTTGGAAAGGAAGTCTCTATCCTCCCTTAGGCTTTCCCCCTCCATCTCTTTTTTCTGTCTCTCTGTCTCTGTCTCTCACACAGCTACGAGTCCTCGGCGGAAATCCTGCCTCATACCCCGAGGCTCACCCACTTCCCCACAGTCTCGGGCTCCCCTGCCAGCCTGGCCGACTCCATGCAGCAGAAGCTAGCTGGCCCTCGCCGCCGGCGCCCGCAGAATCCCAGCGCCATGTAATGCCCAGCGGGTGCCCACCTGCCCGCTCCCCCCCACTGTCCCGGGGCCCAAGGTAGGGCAGACACTCCAGCTGCAGTGCACAGAGCAGGGAGCATTGCCAGGGGTGGGTGGCAGGAGGCAGCTCCTCCACGACCACCAGGCAGCAGGGCAACCATGAACTTCAGTGTCCTCACCAGTAACATGGGGCTCACCTGAGAGAGTGGATATAAGTGGCCCTGGTCATCAGTAGTAGATACTGTTACTACTTACCATATATATATAACCCTGGGCAAGTCACTTTCCTCTTGGAGCCTTTCTTTCTTCATCTGTAAGTGGGCACATTCCTGCCTCATGGGGTTGATTTGGTGAGGAAATGTGTGTATTGTCCTTGGCATGAACTCACTTGCTCAATAACTGAAGCCCATAGTAAGAGCTAAGCCAGGGTGTCTGCCTTCAAGAGCAGCTCTGGGCCAATTGCCAGTAGAGCAGTGCCCCCCCACACCCTCCCGGGGCTGAGCTGGTTGGCTCCTGCCGTGTGCCCTGGGATGCAGTCCAGCTCCCCTGGCCTCATCCTGGCTGCCCCTTTTCCTACTCTTCAGCAAGCCATGCAAGAAGCTTCAATTCGGCCAGGCTCAGCCTCTCGTCCATTTGCCACTGCCCTTGCTGCTGCTTGGTACCACTGGGCACAGATAAAGCACAGCAGCCTGTCTGAGGAGCGCACACAGTGGGGCTGGGCATATACCAGAAGATGCTGGGCAGTGGATGCAAGGCCAATGCTCCTCATGTGCCCAGGGGTTTTCCTGGGATCGGGATGCGGGAAGATGGGGAAACAACAAAAATTCTGTTGTCTCCCTCCTCTAATGTGTTCTTATTGTCTTATTTTTTGGTCAGTTATGAGGAGTCAAATCCTAAGGATCCAGCGGCAGTGACAGAATCCAAAGAGGCATCAGCATCGGAGGGGCTGGAGAAGAAGGAGAAATGATGCGGCTGGTGCCTGACCCTCTGAGGCCAGACCAGACAGGCGGGGGATGGACTGCCACAGGCATGCACAGGCAGAGGGTGCAGGAGGCCAAGGGCAGCTCCAGGACAGGGGATTGGGTAGCAGGATCCCCCCAGCCAGACCTCTGTGGCCTTGGTTTCCCTTTACCCCTTCTCTGGCCCTCCTGTGCTCTTCCCCATCCCCTGCAGGCAAAGGAAGCCCCCATCATCCCCCTCCCCAGGAGCCAGGTGGGGAAAATGGGTGTGATTTTTAGATTTTTGTATTGTGGACTGACTTTGCCTCACATTAAAAACTTATCCCACTGCTGGGGCTGGCCACTGTGCTCCTGGAAGGATACTTTGTATAAGCACACAGTGTCTTGTACTGGGTTTACTAGATCTCACCTGCCCACCCGGAAAACTCCTCTACAAGCCCTTCCCAGTTGCCCATAGCAATGTCTCTGGCCAGTGGGCCAGCTCAACGGCCCAAGAATGCCCTCTGGCCAGCAGAGGGAGTCCACGAGCTCTCCTCCCCAGCCATCAGGTTTTCCTCACCACCTGCCACCCAACACTTGGGGGCAGTAGGGTTGTTTGGCAGGTGCTTTGTGCCCCCCTCCACCTTGGTGAGAGGTAGGGAGAGTACCAGACTCAGCAGGGGGACTAATAACTATAAAGCATGCTGGCTTCCTGGTTCTGATGTACATATGGCTTCAGCTGGAGAGGGCCTAGACGCTAGTTTGCCCTGGAGGTCAAGTCCTCATTTCTCCTTTTTTTTTTTCCCCCCCTGGTGGGTGGTTGGTACAAGGATCAAACCCTGGACCTTGGTGCTATCAGCACCACACTCTAACCAACTGAGCTAACGAGCCATCCCCCATTTCTCCCATTCTGCGGTTCTTCCCAAAATGACTACTCTGGGAAAAAAAAAAAAAAAAAAGAAAAAAAGAGGCTAGCCGGTTAGCACAGTTGGTTAAAGCACAGCTTTATAACCCCAAGATCATGGGTTCAGTTCCCTTTACCGGCCAGCCACCAAAAAAAAACCCCAAAATGACTACTCTGGAACCAGTCACACCACAAGGGGTAGGGTCCCTAGAGAGGCTGGAACAGAGAGGGATTGGTCCCAATGATTCTGAGAGGCCATCTAGGCCCAAGAGCTGGAGATCCCAGGGCCAGGGTTTCCCTAAGGCTTGCTTCAGATAGCAGCCCTGGCCTACATGAGAGCCCGCCCCCAATGAACTGGATGAGGAGGGGCCCCTGCCTCATCCATCTGCCTAGTGTGGGCTCACTAGATAGAGAAACTTGACACAGGAGAGGGTGGCTACTGGCCTGAGATTCAGGCCTCCAGCTCCCAGCCCTGGACTCTCCCTTGCCCAAGCTTCAGGTTCAAACACTAAAAATAACAGTGACTTCCAGTTTGGAGGTGGCTGAAAGATAAGCCTGACCAGAGACTCATGAGTGTCATTTTAATAATCTAACTAGGTATTGAAATGTACAAGTATATTGTTTTAGGATTTCACTTGATTCTCAGTCTTAGGTTGGAGGTGCTATTATTAGCTCCATTGTGCAAGTGAGGGAATGGAGGCAGCTTGCCCATGGACATCGGTTTGACCTCAAGCAATCCAAATCAAGTTCCAAGTTCCTAAGGATTGTGCAGCTCTTTTCCAGACCCCTGAGACCCAGTCAATGTGGCTGGAGTGCTGGGCGCCTCTGATCCAGCCACCCAACTCATCCTTTCCCTCTATGGAAAGGAAAGAAAGGGTAGGAAACCTCAAAGGCTTCTACCAGCCAGGGGGGTCCCTTTCAGGGACTTCTCGGATCCCTGCCGATTCCAGTCTCCGGCAGGAGAAGGCCGTGTGGTCCTGGAACAAGGCCCCTCTGAGGGCGGCAGCTGGGGCAGGCAGCCCAGGCACACAGCGTGGTTAGCTCTGCAGCCCAGGGTCCACAAAGGCCTTATTGAGTCACCCACGGCCCCCGGCGGAGGCCGAGGTGGCAGTGGCGCCGGGCGCCTGCCACCTAATGACCGTCCTGGCCCAGCCAGATGTTCCACAGACCTCGGCAGCGGCCAACCAGGGCCCGCCCGGCCAGCCGGCACCACAGAGGCCACTCTAATTCCAATTAACCAGCTTCAGCTGAGCAAACAGCGGGCAGTGGTGGCCCAGCCCGGGCGGTAGGCCCGGCCCGCAGAGCCTCCGAGTCTAGACTCCAGATGTGAACTGCCACCGCCAGAGTCCCATGGAAAAATGGCACCAGGCCGGGCACGGATTGGGCCTGCACACTGGGGAGGTGGGGTTGGGTGGCTGGGCAGGGCCCCTGGTGGGCCTGGTGCCAGCCTCACCCTGGGGTGGGGGTGGGTTCTTGGGAAACTGCTCTGAATCCCCAAGTTCTGCCCCTGTTTTGTTAGGTGTCCCTTTCTGTGCCTCAGTCTCCCTTGCCTGCAATTAGTGGGAGGGCCTCCAAGGGGAAAACCAGCCCTGCTGAGAGCCCCAATACACCCTTTTATTGTGTTTAACAATTTAACATGTGGCTAGAATTATACTACTATTTTTAAAATAATTTAATCCTTATAGCAACCGTATGAGATACCGACCATCATGTTTACAGATAAGGAAACTGAGGCAGAGACATTTGAGCCCTGGGTGACTGGTTTATAAGACCATGATGTTCACCATGGTGCCATTTGACATGAGTCAGGGTACTGAATTCCTGGTTCCCTTTCCTGGGGGCGGCTTTGAAGAAGTGGGGGTCTGCAACCTCCAAGTCTGAGGGAGCACAGCTGGCTTCTGCAGTGTAACTGGAGATCTCCTGCCCACTCTGTCCTCAAGTGTCCTCAGCTGTGAAATGGGTAAGAACCGCCCTCCTAGGGCAGATTCAACTTTTGACGGGAAAGCCTTCAGACCCTCCATCAGGCCTCAGTACCAGGTGTGAGTTAAGCATCGGGCAAGTCGCTGGGGACAGGGAAGGGCACACAGTAGGTCAATGTCTGCCAGCCCTGAGCTGACATTCTGGTCAAAGAGACAGACTTGAAGTGGATAGAAATGGGATAATACCACGACAAGAGCTATGACAAGGTAGTTAAGATGCCTCTGGTTCCCACAGTCTTGGCTGGCGTCCCTGAGAGACAAGAGCCTATGAGATCCAGGAAGTCAGAGTTCAACTTTACAAATGGGGAAGTTGAGTCCACCCCAGAAAAGGGGCAAGACTTGGCGGTGTCTCTCAAAGCTCTTCCCTTGCCTCCCCGCCCCGCCCCCGTTAGGAATTCTCTCCATGATTCCTGGCCGGGTCGTGGGAGGAGGGAGCGGGAGGAAGCTGCATCCTGCTCGGGTGCGTCAGGAAGGGCCGCGCGAGCGGGCAGGAAAGCACCACCCCCACCCCCGCCGCGGCCACACCTGGGCTCTCCAGGCGGGCAGGGGGGCCAGGCCGGCGCCTGGCTCCAGCGAGTCTGGGCCGCCTCCCCGCGCCGCCCCGTGGGGGCCGCCAGATGGGCCGGCCGCCCGCGCAGCGCCGCAGGCCGGAAACGGCCGCCGGGGCTGCCAGGACCGCGTGTGCGCGGAGGGGCGTGGCCCGGGCCGGACCCGCCCCCGGTGGGGAGGGGCCAAGCGGCCGCGGATGGGGAGCGGTGCGCTCCTCGGGAGTTCGCTCCGTCCCCGCCGCTTCCTCACTGCGTTATCCTGTGCGCGTCATTTCAATTTCCTGTGCCCCAGTTTCCCTACCTGTAGTGTAGGGCTTCTTATCTCCGCTCTTTTCTGATCACTGTGTGACCTCAGGGCAATTTCTTTCCCTTCCGGTCCTTGGTTGTCTTCCTGGAGGCAGCGGACAACGGTTCCTCCCTCAGCCGTGGGCTGTCTCCACTGGGATGCAGACTCGGCGGGGCTAAGCCTTTGTTTCCCTCCCCACCGCTGTAGCCCCAGCACCTGGCGCAGTGCCTGGAACATGCAAGCGTTCAGTACTTGTTGAATGAATGAATGTAAAGGTCTGGGACGGTCCCGAGGGCCTGGCGCATAGTGCGCACTTCATAAACGGACACATTGACATTATCTCGAATCTAATACTCACCAACGGTGTGGCTTCAGGCATGTGACTTCCCATCTCTGAGCTTCATTTTCCTCACCTACCTCATGGGTGGCTCTGGGATTAAAAGAAATAATCCAGGAAAAGCACACAGTATGTCCTCCATAGGTGATGTTTATGGAAGAGTCCCCAATATATGAAAAAAGAGATAAACTATTCGGGAAAATTTGAGGGCAAGGAATATACAAAAGAAATGGGTGGCTTGGGAGATTTTTGGTATGTATGTAAACTTATGTATATTTTGTATTTTTTAATTTTGAGCCAGGTGAACATATTTTTTAAAAACAAACAACTTGAAAATAAAAGTAAATCCAGCCCCCAAAAAAGAAATATTAACTATTTTCTGCATCTGGCAAAAGAGGTATTTTAAACTGAGAGGCTCCGAAACCTGCCCAGGGTCCCAAAGAGCTAGGAAATGGCAAAAATGAGATTTTAGTGCAAATTTGTTGGACTCCTAACAAAATGCAAGGAGGAGGGAGGCGAAGACGCTCATCTCCCTCACGTGCTCTTCTTCATCGGTTCTGCGGAGGCGGGGGTCCCTCCCAGGCTGAGTAGAGGGAAGAGGCCCAGAGGGGAGGCAGGAAGCGGGGGGGGGGGGGGGGGGGGGGGGGGGGGGGGGGGGGCGGCAGAGTGAAAAAGAGTGAGAAATGAGATGTGGAAAGGTGAGCAGAGCCACAAGGCCATATCAATTTAGGTTTTATCCCTAAGGCAATGGGGAGCCAAGGAAGGATTCTGAGCAAGGGAGTGGCATAGTCTTTTCTACGCATTAAAAATAGAGAGGGCCAGGAAGCCAGGGATGGGGCTCCAGGCCAGTGATGATTCTCTGCATGATAAAAGCATGGGGACCACGGAGGTGGAGGGACAAGAGAGACTGAGGACGCAAAGCAAACCAGAGGGTGGACCCAAGGTCATCCAGATGTCCCTCAGCGGCATGGCAGGACCACAAACCCAGGTGTCCTGACTCCACTTGCCAATTTTCTCTTCATTGGGGGTTGTACATCCCACACCACTCTCATCCTTAAAAATGTCCTAAGCCCCCTGTCTCTTGACAGACCCCAGGAAGAAGGCTCAATTCTCAATAGCTTTGAGCTGAAGGGAACCAGAGGGATGAGAGTACTGGGGGTAGAGAACTGAGATTGAAACAGCATTTCCCCACTCGGAGTGTTCTCAGAACAGAGGGCCTGTGCTCCTGCGTGCATTTGTGCCTCATGCCCCTACAACAGTGCAGTGTGCCTCATGCAATGTACATGTTTTGGGCATGCACAGGCACACATATGTGCACCCGCAGACCTATGTTAATGTAAGCCTGCACATGCATCCTAGGGGTCTCATGCAACCCATCTCTGCAGGCACCCGGGGGTGTCCAGTCACTACTGAGCAGTATGGGCAGGACCCTTCATGGAAGAACTAATAGCAGCTACCATTCTTGAGCATTTACTGTGGGCTGAGCACCATTCCAAGTGTTTACATGCATTACATCCTTAAGACACAGAGAAGGAGCTTGCACAGAGAAGAGACCTGCTGAGCCCCTTGGTGCTGCATTCAAGGCCTCCCTGTGCCTGCCGAAGGTCACACAGCAATCAAGAAACTTCCCAAGCTCTCACATGAGGGTACCCCCTCTACATTCAGCCTGGTTGGTCATTTTCCATGTCATTAATACTTGTTTATAAAAACCTTTTATTATCACAGAAACTGCACACGTGACTTGTAGAAAATTAGAATTTTTTTTTTTTAAAAGGAAAAATAAAATACATCTCTGCCACCCAGGGATTATTGCTGTTAACACCTTAATATAGATACTTTCAGGGTTTTTTTCCATGCCTATTATGCATTTTTTAACCCAAATCAGATCTACAGTGCATATTATTTTGACACCTATTTTGTTTCCACAGTTAACAGCCTTCTTCCCATTTTGGTCAGTTGTCATCCCATTGAATACTCAGACAGCATCCAACCTTTGTCGTTTTAAGGCAGGACAGGCAAGACAAACATGCCATCTGCATATGAAGGCAGACTCCTTCCTGAGCGGATGAGGCCCAGTGGGGTCTGTGATGGGCCTTTCCTACCCTCTTCTCCCTGCCCTCCCCAAAGCTGCAGAGTGACCAGGCACCCTGGGCCTCCTGGGATCAGACCTATGGGGAGGAGAACCCAGCTAAGGCTGAGCCCCTTGGTGCTGCTCAAGGCCTCCCTTTGCCTGTCCACCTCAGGCAGGTGTCCTGCCTTGCTGCCAGGAGCTGGGTGCCCACCCCCTCTCAGGCTCCCCCAGCTGGGTCCTGAAATGGGGGGAGGGGAGGTAGAGGCACAGGAGACACACATCACAGATGGGGGGAGGGGAGCGGGTAGAGAAAACACAGAGGACCAAGGCTGCAAAGCCAGATGCCAAGGTGTGGAGTTGGGGGGAGGGGCTGAGCCCCTTTCTGCCTGATTGGAGCTTTTCTGCTTGACAGGTTCTCTAAGCAATTGTGAGTATTGTGTGCATGTTTGTGTGGGATTGTGTGTTCTTGTGAGAATCTGTGTGGGTATTTGGGTTTGCACAAGTGTTTAGGTAAGTGTGAGATAGTTGCACTCTTCGTGGGACAGTGCTGTAGATGTGTTTCTACTTGGTTGTGTTTGTGAATACATGTTTATGCATTTGCGTCTGTTTTGGTATGTTTGGGAGTGTGTATTTGTGAGAACATTTGTGAGCAAGTGCCTGCATTTTTATGTGTGAGGGAGAGAGAGAGAGATTGTGTGTGACTGTGGGAGTGTTTGAGTTTGCAAAAGGGTTTTTGCAAAGGCTTTGCATGTGCAAGTTTGTGAATGTGCGCAGTTCACCTTTCTGCCCAAGTGTGTGTGTGTGTGTCTCTGTGTGTTCCAGGTCTTGGTTTTTTTTGGTCCATGCTCCCCTCTGCCTGGGTCACTCCCAGTCTCCGTGTTTCTACCAGCCTCCCTGTGGCTTCCTCTCTTCTGGCCTCATGGAGAAACTCAGAAAGAGCAGAGACTCTGAGGTTAGAGAAACAGGGTTTGGAATTCTGACACTGCCATTCTCTCCCTGTGTGGCTTTGGCCAGCTGCTTCTAAGCCTCAATTTCCTCATCTGTGAAATAGGGACACATAGTTACTGATAATTTTTGTTGTTATTATTCTGATTATTATTATTTTCTCTCTGCTATCTGCCTTCTTCCCAAACACAAGCCAGTCCTTTCCACTTTGGCCAAATTGGTGACACCTTTGTTTTTAAGCCTAAAACCTGCTTCTCCCAATTTGCTCAGCAACTATTCGTTAATCACCCTGGATTTACCTAGGACATATTGTACATGAATGGAAGAGCCATTCAGGGAAAGTGCTGGGAAATGCCCCACAGAGATGATGATTTGTGTGCATGCTGTGAAAGGCTCTGACTTTTCTGTTCAGGCCCTAATGTGCAACGCAATTGGTGGGAAAGTTGCAACTGAGAAAGAAAAAAGAGGTTTTCTCTTCCTTAAAAAATTTTTTTTTCTTTTCTATGTGTCTCTTTTAAGCCCCACAGGATGGAAATGTCCTAAAATAAGAAATTAAACAAGAGGGGAAATCCCATTATCTGGGTTTTTTTTTTTTTAATGGGTCTCTCAGGATTCCACAGGACCCCTTTCCCAGCCTCTGTGTGGTCCAGGCCTGAGAACGCGAAACCCCCCAACCCGAGGCCCACGCCCACCCACCACCCAGCCTGGGCGGCAGTTTCCCAGGATTCACATGGTAATGAAGGCATCCATCTTCTCCCAGACACACACTGGGCCCCTCCGACCCTCCCAGGCCCCCACACAATGGCTCCCAGCACAGCGGCCCCACCACCTGTTGGACTTTCCCAGGGAAGGGTGGGAGGATATGGAGGAGAAGAGCCTCTTCCCCCCCAGCCCCACTTGCACCCTGGTCGTAGGAGTCGGACAGCGAGAGCACCTACGTCCTTAGGCTCCCAGTCCATCCTCAGCACCTCAGTTTCTTCTTCTGCAAACTGGAAGTAATGGTACCCCAGTCACAGTGTGGCTGGGAGGATTCTGATGGGGATGGTGGTAAGTGACAACCTTGGGGAACTGTGGACTGCTGAAAAAATGGAGAGTGGGATCAATGATAAGCTCTCAGTATTGTCTGGACCAGGCAAAGAGGAGCACCCTGCATCCCCACCAGAACCCTGCGGGTGGCACTGTGAGGATCCCATCTGCAGAAGAGGGCACTGAGGCCCAAAGATCAACTGCCCAGTTCATTGCAATAAACACTTACATCAAAAGAATAGAAAGATTTCAAATAAATGTCCTAACGCCTCAAAGAACTAGAAAAACAACAACAATCCAATCCCAAAAATAGTAGACAGAAAAAAATAATCAAGATCAGGGCAGAACTAAATGAAATAGAGACCCAAGAAACAATACAAAAGATCAATGAAACAAAAAGTTGTTTGTGCGTTTGTTTTTTAAAAAGATGACCAGTAAGGGGATCCGAACCTGTGGCCTTGGTGTTATCAGCACCACACTCTCCCGAGTGAGCCACGGGCCAGCCCCAAAAAGTTGGTTTTTGAGAAGATAAATAAAATAGACAAACCATTAGCTAGGTTAACAAAATAAAGAAAAGAGAAGATCCAAATGTGTATTTTTGGAAATACACATTAAAATCATCCTTAATCCCATCCCTACACCCATAAATGCCTTGAGATAGCCCCTGTTTGAATATTTAAATATAGAAGAGGGGAGCTGCTGGATTTGGGCAAGGTGCAGGAGAAGCAGTTTCTGCATTGGGGAGCAATGGGGATAGGGCGGGGGATCCACTGATTCTCACGATTCTATTTAAAGAGGCAATGAGTTTGATTTTCTGTTACTTGCTATGATTAGTAAATATCCCCTTCTCCTAGAGGCCTGCTGTGAATGCCCCCACTCCACCTGTCTCTGTCACTTAGCACAAGGTGGAATTATGTATTTATCTGGGGAATCATTTAGTTCATGAGCATCTGGGTTCCTGGAGGGTAGAAATCAAATAGGAATAACCATTCCAGCACTACTCAGTTAAAGAGCAAGCAATACAGGAAAAGTCTGAAACCATCCGGGGCACAGTGCCTAGCATACAGTAGGTGCTTAAGAGAATGTAATGGATGATTAAGCCAACTCTATGACCCAGAGAATAAAGATGTGCTTTTCATTCCTCAGTTATTTCATTCACTCAGTCCTCAATTATTAAGCACCTACTGTGTGTCCTACCTTAGCCAAGTCTTGGGGAGACAGAGATGAGTGACATTTAGGTCTCTCTCCCTTCCTAGCTTCCTTTGGGACTTTCACGTAGCTTTTTCCAAGATCATTATCTAATTCAATAATTGTGATAGTAATAATGATGATAATGATCTAACATGGTGGTTAAGATTTCAGGCTCTGGGATGAGGCAAAACTGGATTCAAATCCTGACTCTGCTACTTTGGGGACTGCAGTATTTCGGGCAGTTGAACTAATGTGTATTTCCAAGTGCTCTATAATGAATGTGCGTTACCTTTTTAATCGGCTTTAATACAAGGAATACACTACTACGAAAAAGTAGATGATACAGAAGGTACAGACAACAAAAAAGTAGGAAGGTCCAGCTCCAATTTGAGTTCCCCACATGATACCACACCCCCAGCCCTAGACCACTACTACAGCTTTCTGGGGTCTCTGCATTTAAAGAGTATATTCTAGAGTGAAAAACTTATGCTATGTGAAAGCAGCCAGTCACAAAAGACTGCATATTGTATGATTCCATTTTTATGAAATATCCAGAATAGGCAAATCTGTAGAGACAGAAAATAAATTACTGGGGGCCGGCCCGTGGCTCACTTGGGAGAGCGTGGTGCTGACAACACCAAGTCTAGGGTTAAGATCCCCTTACCGGTCATCTTTAAAAAAAAGAAAGAAAGAAAAATTACTGGCTGCCAGAGGCTGGGGGTGGGGGGAAATGGGGAGTAACTGCTAATGCAGGGTTTCTTGCTGGGGTGATGAAAATGTTCTAAAATTAGTTGTAGTGATGGTTGCACAACTCTGAATGTACTAAAAACCATTGAGTTTTACACTTTAAATGGGTGAATTGTATGGTATGTGAATTATATCTGAATAAAGCTGTTAAAGAAAAAAGGTGAATTCTAGAAAAGCCCCCATCTCTGAGCCCCCATCACAGTGACAAGGCGTTCACTACCTCTAAGCCCCTCACTGTTTCACTTCCACGTGGCTGTGACTGAGCAATTCTCAGACCCAATCATGGGTCCAGGTGAGTTTTGCCCACTTGTTCACAGATCTCTCCAAAGCACACAATCTCACAGTGGGGCGAAAACCCCAGGCCGCTCCCAGAATCTTTTGTAGGTCCAGATCTCTCTCCTGTACATTTTAATTTAACTTTTGAATAGGTAATACATACTCATGGTACAAAATTCACAAGGTACAAATGTCTCCCTTCTTCCCCCTTGTAGGCAGCCACAGTGATTAGTTTCCTAGTGAGATATAAGCAAATACATATGTAATCTTTTTCTTTTCTTTTTCTTTTTTAAAACAAGTTGTAGCAGCCTAGGTATACTACTGTGCAACTTGTTTCTGTATGTTTTTTGTTTCTACTTAACAATCAGCATATCAGGGTAACAGGGAAGTTCCTCTTTGTCTTTTACAGCTGCATAGTATTCCATTGTGTTCCTTTATTCAGTCCCCTAGTGATGGACATATGGGTTTTTTCCAATTGGCTGCTCTTCCTATACATACATCATTTCACACATCTGAGTATATCCTTAGGATAAATTCCTGAAAGCGGAAGTGCTGTCTGATGATTTCCCAGGCCACAAGGTATTTCATAGTTTATCCAGCCATTTTCTTATTTATTTATTTATGTTAATAATACCAACTGAGATAAACTGCAGGCTCTAGATGTTCTCCTTTTAATGGACATTTAGGTTGTTTCTAATTGGTTGCTGCTGTGAACGCTTTGGTTATCCTTCCCAGATCCCCCTGGCAATGTATTAGAAACTGTGGATCCTTTTCCCCAAAAATCACATCAAATTCACCCAACTTTGAAAGCCTGGCCAGTTAGCTCAGTTGGTACACAGCCTTGTAACACCAAGGTCAAGTGTTCGGTTCCCCATACTGGCCAGCTGGCCACAAAAAAATAATAATAAAATAATAATAATAAAACAATACTATGAATAACTCTATGCCTGCAAATCTGATAACCTAGATAAAATAGACCAATTCCTTGGAAGACACTCACAATTCCTGCCAAAACTCACAAAAGAAGAAATTCATCCAACTTTGAAACCCACCCAGGAGCCTTAAGACACTCTGATCTAAACTAACTGTTGACATTATACAAATGGAGAAAGACAAGCCCCAAGATGTGTAGGGCCATGCCTCACATACACAGCAGGGATAATAACTTTGCATTGGTTGGATCAGAGTTGTTGAGATTCAGCACAATGATTCAGTCACAATCCTCTGCTCAAAACCCTCCCATGGATCCTGTCTCACCCAGAGGACAAGACAAGGTCCTCAACTGTGACCTGCAGGATCCAGCCATTCCCCACCCCCAATATCTCCATGACTTCATTTCCTAGTACCCTCCTCCTTGCTCACTCAGCTAAAGTCACATTAGCCTCTTGAACACACCAGGTACACCTCTACCTCAGGGCCTTTGCACTGGATGTGACTTCTACATGGAATTTTTTTCCCCTCAGTAGCTGAGGGAAGTGAGAAACAACTTCTTTTTGAATTACCACCTTCTCAGAGAGGCCTTTGCTGACCTCCCCACATACCCCCAGTTTAAGATTGCAACCCCCCCAATCCCCAGCCCTCTCTATCCCCCAACTTTCCTGACTTATTTTTCTCCATAATATTTATCACCAGATGAAATAATATATATTTCACTGACTGTGTTGCCCCTCTCCCTCCCCAGAATAAAAACTCCACAGAGGGCTGGCTGGTTAGCTCAGTCGGTTAACAGGGTGATGCTGGTAATATCAAGGTCCAGGGTTGATCCCTGTCCTGGCCAGCCGCTGAAAATATAAATAAATAGATAAATAAATAAATCTCCACAGGACAGAGACGTCTCTGGATTCTGTTCACTATAATATCGCAGCGCTGGCCCAGAGCTGGGCACACGATAGGTGGCCCACCTGTATGTGTTGACTGAAAAAAGGAATAGGTCTGAAAAGGCATGAAGCATTCAGCCACAGGTAGCTAAAGGAGGGATGGTGTACGGAAACCTACAGGCTTTGAATCCTAGACTCCAACCCCTGCTCTGCCTGGTACTTGCTACGACCTTGGACAAGTCACCTGTCATTCAAGGTCTCCATGTTTATAGTCCCTCCATCGGAGGTGACACCCAGAGCACCTCTGCACAGGGTGGCTGTAAGAATTAAATGAGATGATGGATTAAAGTCCTGGTAAGTGCTTAGTGAACGTCCGCCAGCACCGCCGCTGCTGCGATGATGATGGTGGTGACGATGACGGTGATAATGCAGACAGGTGTGTGCAGGACACCGCACTAATAGGGGAGGGGCGGGAGGAGGCGGTCACATGGGGGAGGGGCGCCCAGACCAGATTCCTCAGATGTCTTTCTAGTACTTTCCGGCTAGAGGGTGGGACGGTTGGTGCGGTGGGAGCGGCTGGAGGTGAAACGCTTCCCCCTGAGAAGCCCTTAGGTTCCGACCCGGGCTCCCGCCGTCCCAGGTGTCCCCGGTGTCCCCGGCGGTGGCCACAGCAGCCGCACGTCCGTCGCGGCCGGCCCCGAGCAGCCGCAGGGGAAGGCGGCGGGAAGGCGAGCTGCCTTTTCCCAGGCTCCCCCGGCTTCTGCGAACATCTGGCCGCGAACATCTGCCCCTGGCCTTTGTCGCGCGGCCCCCGGCCGGCCTCGCACCCATCTGCCGCCGCCCCGGCCCCCGCCCCCTCTGCGCGCCGCTCCCCCGGGGCGGCTCCGGCGCCCTCGCCCCCGCCCGCCGGGCCGGTTCCCACGGGCCGAGCGCGGGAAGCCGGGGCGGCCCATCTGCCGCGGGCGGCTGCCCGGACCGGCGGGTCCCGCCGCCAGGCGTCCCCAGGGGCGCGGCGCGGTGCCCAGGAATGCCACAGGCGGGGGCGCCCCGAGCAAAGCGCGGGGTGCGGGGCTTCTCCCGCCGCCCGCTCCCCACCGCGACCTCCAGCGCCCACACCCCGGGCTCCCCTGCGCGCCCCCCACTCGAGCCCCCAGACCAACGCGCGGCCCTTCTGCCTGGTGCCCCTGGCCCTCACCGCTTGCCTAACTCTTGATTTGGTGAAATGGAAAGACTACCGAGAACTACAGCCATTCGTGCTACGAACACCGTATTCCCACCACCGGAGCCAAGTGTGCACAGTTTGCTGACTGTTTCCCTCCTCCTTTCCTTATGTTTATTTGTTTGTTTATTTATATCTAACCGAGAACCATGTCACCCTCTTCCCTTCTTTAATTGTTTTTGTTTTTGTTTGGCCGCTGTTCGGTACAGGGATCCAAGCCCTGGACCTTGGTGTTAAAACACCACACTCGAACCAACCGAGCTAACTCACCGGCCAGCCCCGCGCCCCCTTCTTAAAGGATGAAGCTTCCCTGACAGTGCCAGCCTGCTTCTAACCGGTGCCCCCTCCCTCTTCTCCAAGGCCACTGCCACCCCTCACCCCAGTCCGCCTTTAATATCATCACTTGCCGTGTTTTCGTCATGTTCCTTTATACTCTACTACACATAGATATGTTAGCATTGCTTGTGTGTGTTTAAAAATGTACCCTTTTTAAAAAATCACTGTGTATTTCCCTGAGCCACACCCTGCTTGTGCGTGTATTTAGCAGCATACGCATAGGTCTAGCTCACGCGTGTGAAATGCTGTTTCCCTGCTCTCCTGTCCTTGGATAAGTAGGTAGTTTTCAATTTGTGCCTGTTGTAGAAGCAGCTGCCGAGTTCTTGCCCACATCTGCTGTGTCCTGTGTGCAGGACTCTCGGGGTATGTCTGTGGGAGTGAACTGCTGGGTCGTTGGGTGTTCGAATGTTCGCTTTTACTCGATATCGCCAAATTGAGTTCCTGAGTGATCATACCAGTTTACACACCCGCCAGCACTGGGTGAGAGTTTTCATTTTCCCACATCCTCACTGTTTTATATTGTCAGACTTTTGCAGTGTGATGTGGCAATTGACTCCAGTAGGACATCCCAGGTGTGCAAATGCTGGGGCTTGGGAGCATCTGCCTCACCCGCACCTTTTTTCATCTCAGCTGGGAAATCACCTCTTCCTGCAGGAAGGCCTCCCTGACCACCTTTAGCTGACTGGACGTCTCTCCTGGGCCACGTCCCATGGCTCCTTGTGCTTCCCCATCACCGCACTGGGAACCTGGGAGGGTGATTACCTCACTGCAGTCTGTCCCCCACCATACTATGAACTCCCCAGACGGGGACTACATTTGCAGGGCCACTGGGCAGGTTATGAGGAGCACAATAGTGCTACAGCTAGTGCTGTCATGGAGATCTTCATCCGCTGGGAGTAAGGGATTCCTCTTTCTGATTTCCACAGTGTCCCCTTGGGATGGCAGCAGCCCACCTATTGACAGCATCTCAGTGTCTCCAGCATGTGGATGCTGCAGCCAGGAACCAACCACCTGGCTGTTGTTTATTCTCATTTGGTTAGTCTCGACTGAACGTGGCTCCCTAAAAACACTAACCTGGGTCTTGTTCTTGCCAGCTGTGCCCAGCACAAAGCAAGTGTGCACTAATTTTTGATGGAAAGAATACTTGGCATTTAATGCTTATAAAGTTGTGTAATACAGTGATGGAACATATACCCAATTACCTCTAGGAGAGGCATAATAGTCACTGTAATAATAATAGCGTCTATTGAATGCCCACTCTGCCAAGCTCCTTTTTTTTTGCCAGTATCATAGACTGAATGTTCTAAGCTCTTTATGTGTTTATGTGACTTCACTCATTTAATCCTCATAGAGATGGGAACTCTTACCATCCCACTTTCACCGATGGGGAAACTGAGACACACAAAGGAATGCAGTGACTTATAGCCACACAGCTCTTAAGTAGTGGAGCCAGGATGCCAACTCAGGGCTCTTTGGTCTCTGAGAGACCTCATTCTGCTGTTTCCCCAGAAAAAGGGTCCCTTTCTTCCTTAATTGCTTCTGGATGTCTTAATTTCCTTTCAACCAGCATATCACTGCTTTTGCATCAGCAAAAAAATTAATACTTTTAAAAGAAAACTTAAGGGCTGGCCAGTTAGCTCAGTTGGTTAGAGCGTGGTGTTGGTAACACCAAGGTCCGGGGTTCCATCCCTGTTACTGGTCAGCTGCCAAAAATAAATAAATAAGTAAAAAGAACTCTTAAGAAGAGATTGTCATGAGTCATAGTATTTGAGGAGTATAGTCGTGCATTGGCCTGAGGTGAGGGTGCAGCTGGAGAAGGCACCGCCCCCTGGTGACAGGATACTCAGGGTTGGGTTGAGCAGAGAGGGTGGTGGTTGCCCTGGGCTCCTCAGGGTGGGGTCCTGAGACACTCAACCTCAGCTGGTTCTTGGGTTCCGGGCCCTGGGGCAGTGAGGGGAACCAGGTGTACAGAAGGCAGGTGAGTCAAAAGAGGGCCAGGCTGGGTGCAGGGGGTGGGGGGAGAGTGCTGCTTCTGGGAAGGGGGCCTCAGGGTCTTCCCATCCATTCACCAGTAGGCATAGGGGAAGCCCCTGAGGCCCCCCCAACCCAGAGGTCTCTTGCCTAAGTTTCTTTGTCCCACCTCAGTGGTCCTGCCCAGGGCCTTGCATCTGGGGGCAGTGATCTCTGCTGGGCTTTGCCTAGGGTGTGTCCAACTGGCCTACAGGCACTCCCAGCTGGTGGCATCTGTTTCTGTGGCTGCCAGGGTCAGACCAGCTCCCACGCCTCCACCCTGGGCAGGGCCCAGGCCTGCATTTGTGGGTGTGAGATACATGGGGTCTGGGTAGGTGTGGTTGTGTGTCTGTAGGGTTTATGCAGGATTCTGAATAGTGTGTGTGTGTTGGGGGTAAGGTAACTGTCTATATCTGAAAAGACTTGGGGGTGGTGGGAGGCAGTCTGGGGTCACTGAACTGGTGAAGGAGGGTGTTGGTAGGGTATGTGCATTGTGGGGCAGGGGTGCCAGAGGCAGTTGGCTTGTCCTTTTGCATGTTTTCTCTAGGGCTGTGAGCATGTGTGTCAGCATCTGGGTGAGGCTGCTGTTTTGGTGTGAACAATTCTGTAGAGGTGTAAGTGTGTGTTGTGTTTGGTGTGTTGCAGTGTAGGGTACATGTATTTGTGTGTTGTTTGTTGAGGGGATTATTGTGGTGTGTTGCTTGAGTGTGGTTCTATTAGGTGTGATAATTGGGTGTTTTGACATGGTGCCTCGGTCTATTTTTTTTGGTGTATTGGTTGTGCAGATTTGGTGTTTGGGTGGTGTGTGTTGTGCATATTGGCTGGTTGCTTTGTTGGTTGTGTGTATTGGTGTGTTGCTGTCAGGACAGATGTGTCAGTTGTATCCATTGTACATATACGTGCTGTGTTGGTTGCATAGATATGTGTATTTGCACACTGCTCTGTGGGTGTGTGGGGGTTTGGTCTATACTGAGTAACCTAAGATGGGAGCTCACTGGCCCTTGACTCTGCCTCTCTCTTTGTCTGCTGGAGACCCCAGGGGCAGCAGTGGCCCTTTGTCCAGCCACAGGAAGGCCCCACCCCCCTCCATCTGCAGGGGACCTGGGGAGGGGCCCAGACTGGCAGGCTCCAGCCTCCCGTCCATTGTTCTGGGGACTCTTGGAAAACAGGATGGGAGGCGAAAGGTGGACCCAGGCCTGGACCGTTACACTCCCTGAAATGACCCAGGAGCTCAGCACAGAACCCTTAGGCCAATGATAGTCCCCATTTTGCAGATGGAGAAACTGAGGTCCAGGATGGAAAAGGAACTTAGCAGAACTTTCATAACCTGTTAAGTGAAGAGAGCTTAAAGCCTCCACACCCTTCATGTGCCCATCCACAGCCTCCTGTGAGTTTGCGGGATGGGAAAATAAAAGCCCCGGAAGTACACAAAATTCTTCTGGTTCCCACTTCTAAGTGCTCACCATGTGCTAAGCACTGAAGTGTCATAACTCCATGGGTTAAGTTCAAGTCTGTCCCCATTTTGCACACGAAGACACTGAGGACCATAAGGCAACAGTTCATTACTCAACAGACATTACTCTAAGTTGAACTTAATTCCCAGTACTGTGCTGTGTGACATTGCGCAAGTTGCTCACCTTCTCTGTGCCAGGCCCTAGTTCAGCTAAACATTATTTCAGATGGGAAGAAATTCAATGAATAATTAAGAGCAGGGGAATGTGAAAGAAAGTAGCCAAGGCGGGGTCTGAGGAGGCGACATTTGACCCGAGACTTGAGGAATGAGAAATCTTGCAAATACCTGTTGATAAGTGTTCTAGGCAGGGGGAACAGCAAGGGCAAGGGCCCTGAGGCAGGACCTAGCTAGTCCGCTAAAGGAGGCCATGTGGCTGCTGAGAGAAAGGGAGGGGGCAGGAGATCCAGCTGGTGGTGATGGGTAGGGGCCACAAGTGAGGGGAGGAGTTTGGATTTCATTCTCTGTGTGATGGGCAGAGATGCAGTATTGGCTGGGCACACAGTTCTGGGGATAGCTGGGGGTGGGGTGGGTGTGCTTGTGGTCTCTTGTTACAAGGCAGCGGTGGGGGGGTGGTGTTGCAGGGACAGCCAGAGCCAAAGGTCTCTCCCCCGCAGTTCCAGCAGTCCCAGCCCAGAGGCGCCGGCCTGGCGGCTGGAAGACTGCACTGTGGGTACATCTGGGGAGCAGCTGCCGGGCCAGGGCCAGAGTGGGTCACGTGGCACAGGGTAGGACTGCTCTGGAGACTACTAGGCCAGGACACCCGGGAGGGACAGTGGGGAACATGCTGGACATGAACACGCATCACACACTCTGCAGTGTAGACACGCATGCACAAAAGCCTTAGCTCCACACAACCCCAGCTGCCTAAGTTCAATGCCATCCCCCAGCTGTGTGATCTGAAGAAAGTCACTCAACCTCTCTAGGCCTCAGCTGTAAAGGGGACCTGATATTACTGCCTATCCCATGGGCCATGTATTTCTCACTCAACAAATATTCATTGAGCGTCTCCCATATGCCAGGCATTGCACTAGGCTCTGGGTTACAGTACCAGGCAGGGCAGCCATAGTCCCTGCCCTCCTGAGCTTCCCCGTTTTAGGTTAACACTTGGAACCATGCCTGACATTAAATGGCAGCCAGACCCTGAGCTATTGGACCCCAATCCCCAGGGCTTTCAACTATTCCCACAGCCAATTGTTTCTCCCCAAAGCTTTACATTTGCTCAGATATCTGTGCCCCCACACACCTTCATTCAGGCCATTTCTCTTTGTACCTTTCCCATGTAGAATGCCCAGAAAATAAGTCACCTCCTCTAAGAAGGCTCTCTGATTTCCTCCAAGATAGAACTCATCCTTTGTGTTTCTAAGGCACCTAGCAGGAAAATTTCATCATGTAGTCCTGGTGTGACAATAATTTCTTTCCCTGACCCTATGGCTAGTACAGGACCTGGCAGGGGTAGGTGTTCACGTGTATTAAGTGCACTTAACTACTGGGGGCCCTAACTGTCCCTTGACTTCTTTCTCCCCTATTTGTCTGCAAAGTGTCCTTGGTATTCGACTTCATCCAGACTAGGAGTCAAGCCCAGAGGGAAATACACTAAACATTTGCAGTTGGCATATTGTTACACAAGTAGTACATGAATACACTTCTGTTTAAAAACATATTCGGGGCCAGCCCATGGCTCACTTGGGAGAGTGTGGTGCTGATAACACCAAGGCCATGGGTTTGGATCCCTACATAGGGATGGCCGGTTAGCTCACTTGGGAGAGCGTGGTGCTGACAACACCAAGTCAAGGGTTAAGATCCTCTTACCAGTCATCTTTTAAAAAAATAATAACTAAATAAAAATATATTCAAGACTAAGTGAATCATTGTGCAGTATATGCATGTTTTGAAACAACACACTGTACCCCACAAATATGTACAAGTAAACATTAAAATATTTTGAATAAAGTGAAATACATATATTCAAGAAATACCCATGAGTATGTATCACAGAACTCAAATGTAAAACCTAAAAGTATAAAACTTCTTCTGGAAAATATAGAAGAAAATGTTCGTGACCTTGGGATAAGCAGAGATTTCTTAGATATGAAAATAAGAGCATGATCTATTTTAAAAAATTGATAATTTGGACTTCATCAAAATGTAAAACTGCTCTTTAAAAGGGATCTGAACCCTTGACGTTGGTGTTATAACACTACACTCTAACCAACTGAGCTAACTGGCCAGCCTTGGAAGACAGTGATAAGAGAATGAAAGACTAGACACAAACCGGGAGGAAATATTTGTTATCGTATATCTATCTGATAAAGAATATGTTTTCAAAATATATAAAGAACTCTCAAAACACAATAATAAGAAAACAAACAACTGAATTAAAAAGAAATGGGCAAATGATTAAAGGGGACCATGAAGGATCCTTGTGATGGGACTGTTCTGTATTTTGACTGTGGTGGCTGTCACATGAACCTACACCTGATAAAATTGCATAGAACTAAACACACACATGCAAATGAGTGCATATAAATCTGGTGAAATCTGAATTTCGCCTGAAATCTGGTTATGATATTGTACTGTAGTCATGAAAATTGTTACCATTGGGTAAATTGGGTGAAGGATATAAGAGAGATTTCTGTATTATTTCTTACAACTACATGTCAATCTACAATTATCGGAAAATATTTGTTTTTATTTTTATTTTTTTAAAAAAGATGACCGGCAAGGGGATCTTAACCCTTGACTTGGTGTTGTCAGCACCACGCTCAGCCAGTGAGCAAACCAGCCCTCCCTATATAGGATCCGAACCTGTGGCCTTGGTGTTATCAGCGCCACACTCTACCTACCGAGTGAGCCACGGGCCGGCCCCGGAAAACGTTTGTTTTTAATGAGCAAAAGAGCTGAATGACACTTCGCCAAAGAAGATCTATGGATGAAAACTAAGCACACAAAAAGATATTCAGTATCTTTAGTTATTAGGAAAATACAAATTAAAATCACAGCGAGAGTGAGATACCAGAACACATCAATTAGAATGGCTAAAAATGACTGACTTTACCAACTGTTGGAGAGGATGTGGAGAAAATGGAACTCTTAAATACTGCTGATGGGAGTGTAAAATGCTACAACCACTTTGGGAAAGTTTGGCCGTTTCTTGTAAAGTTAAACAAATACTACCATATGACCCAGCCATTCCATTACTAAATATTTACCTAAGAGAAGTGAAAGGATAGGGTCATATAAACACCTGTATACAAGAGTTCACAGCAGCTTCATTTGTTGTAACCAAAACCTATCAACAATCCAGATGTCCCTCAACAGGTGAATGGATAAATTGTGGTATATGCATACAACGGAATACTATGCAGCAATAAAAAGGAATAAACATGGATGAATCTCTCTAATTGTGCTGCGTAAAAGAAACCAGACTCCAGGGCCAAGCCTGTGGCGCACTCGGGAGGGTGTGGCGCTGGGAGCGCAGCGACGCTCCCAGTGGCTGCGGGTTCGGATCCTACATAGGAATGGCCGGTGCACTCACTGGCTGAGTGCCGGTCACGAAAAAGAAAAAAAAAAGAAGACCAGACTCAAGGAGCTATGAAAAAGAGGCTATATTTTATGATTCCATTTATATAAAATTCTAGAAAATGCAAATGAATCTATAGAGAAAGCAGACCAATAGTTGCCTGGGCACTGGGTGGAAAGGGGGTAGGGAGGAAGGGATTATAAGGAACAGAAGGAAACTTTGGGGAATAATAGAGTTATGTCAATTTTTTTGAGGGGGGATGCGGCAGGCCGGTACAAGGATTAAACCCTGGACCTTGGTGTTATCAGCACCATGCTCTAACCAACTGAGCTAAATGCGCCAGCACCTCCCCCACTTTTTTTTTTTTTCCTGGCTTTCTAGTTTTTTTTTTATTGTGGTGCAATTTAAATAAACAAAATGCTGGGCTGGCCTGTTATCTCAGATGGTTAGAGCACAGCCTTATAACACCAAGGTCAAGGGCTCAGATCCCCATGCTGGCCAGCTGCCAAAAAATAAGTAAATTTAAAAATATATATATAAATATAATAAAATGCACAAAAGTACAGAATTCAATGTGTTTTGACTAATTCATACACTGTGTAACCCATACCTCAATGTGATATGGAACATTTCCATCACTCCATAAAGTTCTCTTACAACCCTTCACTGGCAACTCCTTCCTTCTATTCACAGAGGTAATTACCATTCTGATTTCTTTTTTTTGGTGGCTGGCTGGTATGGGTAACCAAACCCCTGACCTCGGCATTATAAGGCTGTACTCTAATCAACTGAGCTAACTGGCCAGCCCCCTTTTCCTTGTTTTATTTTTTTTATTTTTATTTTTTCTCCTTTTCTTTTTCACTATAGATTATTTGTGCCTGTTCCAGAACTTTGTATAAGGGAAGTCACATACTACTGTGTTTGAATTTTTTTCCACAGCACACTTTTCTCTCTTGTTTTTAAACTCATTTCTAGATGCATATGTATTTAGGAGCAGTGGATTTGCTTTTTTCATACAAGAGATCCTACCTTGACCCCTTGGTCTGTCCCTTGCTTTTTCCACTAACTGCAGGATTTAGATATTTCTCAGAGCCATATTTCCCACCTACTGCATAGCTACTGATGTTCCATTCATAGTTTATATAACACCACTGTTGACAGACATTTAGATTACTTCAACTTCCCCTCTTTCAATTAGTGTGCGATGAGCATCCTTAAGCAGACATCTTTCAGCTTGACTGTGTAGGTTTCTCTGGAATTGACAGCAGCAAGTGGAATTGCTGGGTCAATTAACAAACACTCAGAAATGAATTAATATTCTAATTTCCTCTGGTTTATCACTGTCCTTCCAATTCTTCAGCAATTCTTTTGAGCAGCGAAATGTTCTCTCCCATCATTAGAGGGTTGCTAAACAAGGCCTAGGGAGTTTGCAGAGTTTGGGGGTGTGCAGTAAGGGGATGATGGAGAATCCAGCGAATTAACTGATGACGTCTCTCTCCTTTGAAACTGCTCTCACTGATCAGTTTTCCTGGTTTCCTGATGGAGAGGCAGAGGGCTGGTTTATTGTTCCCTCCCCCAAACGTCTGGAGGAAAAGGGAACCCGGCAGATACCCAGTGAATTGATTGCTGTGGGCAAGGCAGGACCTTCATATCATCCCCTCCTTTGTGAGCACAGTATTTTACCCTAATGCTAAAGTTGTGTGGACTTGGGTGACTACTGTGAGCCTCAGTTTCTGGGTGGGTGGCATGTATAGGACCCTGGGGTCAGACTGCCTGCCCTCAGCAGGAAGGGGCTACAGAACAATGATGTGCCCTCATTGTAACAATTAAGCCATTACAACAGCTATGGCGCTTGGGAGGCATTTTGAGCCTCAGTTTCCTCCTTTGTATAAAGAAACGAAACAGCTCCTCTCTTTACAGTTGTGGAGAGGACAACAGAAGATGTAAAGGCAAACTCTTCACACAGTGCCTGGCACTAAATAAGAATGCAATAAATGGTCACATTTGTGATTATTATCAAAATACCAGGGAGATATTAATTTTTTTTTAAAGATGACCGGTAAGGAGATCTTAACCCTTGACTTGGTGTTGTCAGCACCACGCTCTCTCAAGTGAGCTAACCCGCCATCCCTATATGGGATCCGAACCCATGGCCTTGGTGTTATCAGCACCACACTCTCCCAAGGGAGCCACGGGAAGCCCAGGAGATATTAATATTAGGGCTCAGAAAGGACACGCGAGTCACCTAAATTCACCCAGCAGCAGAGCTGCAATGGGAACTTAGGCCTCTTTCTCCAGGCCCGTGAAGGGAGGTAAAGAAACCTCCCAAGCGGCCCAAGGTGTGGGACTAGGTGGGGAGACTCCCAGGTGTGGGGCGGGGAGGTAAGGTGACCCTGGCCCAGACACCGCGCCCGCGGGGAGCGCATTCCCAATCCTCCCGCCCGGGGTCTGCAGGTGACGGGAGGGGGATCTGGGGAACGCGCTAGCCCAGTTTGCCGTCTCCATGGCGACCGCCCGCGCGGCGCCAGCCTGACAGCCCGTCCCGGTTTTATGAATGGGTGACGTCACGGGCCTGGCGTCTAACGGTCTGAGCCGCTTGTTCAGACGCTGACACAGAGCGGCCCGAGAAAGGGAGGGGTAGACTCGAGCTCCGCAGCTGCCGCGCTGTGGGAGGGAGACCTGCTCCGAGGTCTTTGAGGGGAAAAAAAAAAAAAAGCAGCCAAAAAAGGGAGGAAAATTAAAAATCACTAGTTGCTGCACGTTTGGGGAATTGTTGCAAGGAGCTGCAAATTCAGGGTAGAATCGAGGGATACAGCCCCGCTCCACTGCTCTCCTTCTATCTAAAGTTCAGGACCCAGAGTCCCAGCCCCCAACCTAAGGAGAATTTTTTCTGTCGTCGGGCCGTTACGGAATAGAACCCAGGACCACGGTGTTATCAGCAACACCTCTGAGCTAACCGGCCAGCTGCGCGCGGCACGCGCCCATGTGTGTGTGTCCGGTGGACTTTTTTTAACTACTCCCAGCCCGAGGGATCTATTGGAGACTGGGATAGGGAGACCTCTGGGTTTCTCCGTCCGAGCCTCCGTTTCTCTCATCTGTAAGATGGAAAGGTGAAAAAGTGAACATGGGAAAACTGATTCCTAAGGTCTTTTCGTTATCGGCAATGCGGGTTTAGCCTCCTTGCCTCCTTCCCGAGGAGCCCGAGGCAGCCCTCACCTCCGCTAGCCGTCCTGCCCGGTGCCCTCCCGCTGTCTCCGTTCTTGAGACTCGCTGGCCTTTCCACCAACGCCAGCGTGCACTGGTGGAGCGGACCCAAGGGCACGCCACGCCTCCAGGCCGCCCATTGGCTGCTTTTGAACGTTCTGATCCCGCCCCTCGGGGGGTGGGGCCGCAGCGAGTCTATAAAAGACCGGTTGTGGCGCTCGCCTCTCGCAATTTACAACCGCCTTCTATCTCTTCTGGGCTGTTCTAACCCGCTCAGTGCCCGCCACCTCCGTTCGCTTGGCGTCTTCTCTTCTCTTTTAACCCGACGGCAGAATCATGAAAGTCGCCAGTGGCAGCGCCGCGGCCGCCGCGGGCCCCAGTTGCGCGCTGAAGGCTGGCAAGGCGGCGGGCGGCGCGGGCGAGGTGGTGCGCTGTCTGTCCGAGCAGAGCGTGGCCATCTCGCGCTGCGCCGGTGGCGCCGGGGCGCGCCTGCCCGCCCTACTCGACGAGCAGCAAGTGAACGTTCTGCTCTACGACATGAATGGCTGCTACTCGCGCCTCAAGGAACTGGTGCCCACCCTGCCCCAGAACCGCAAGGTGAGCAAGGTGGAGATCCTCCAGCACGTCATCGACTACATCAGGGACCTGCAGTTGGAGCTGAACTCGGAATCCGAAGTGGGGACCCCCGGGGGCCGCGGGCTGCCCGCCCGGGCTCCGCTCAGCACCCTCAACGGCGAGATCAGCGCCCTGGCGGCTGAGGTGAGGTCGGAGTTGGAGCACTTAATCCCTTTACCGATGGGGAAACTGAGGCCACAGGGAGAGCGGGGACGTGCTCTATGTCCGCCCCATCCTTTCGGGCACCTGGCTCTGCAGGAATGCCCAAGGAGACCAGCAAAAGCGCTCCCCGGTCATGTCTCCTGGGGAAAGGGGGGTCCTACCTCGCTTTTGCAACCTTGTCTGCAATCCTCCGTCTCACCTCTCCTCTCCACCTCTCGATTTCACAGGCGGCATGTGTTCCAGCGGACGATCGCATCTTGTGTCGCTGAAGCGCCGCGGACCTCAGCTCTCCAAGGGGCAAGAGAATAAGTGCTTTCCCGTTCCCCCGAGCGCCTCGCTGGAGCTGGGGGGGGGTAACAAGACAGATCGGCTCGGCAGCCATCGGGCCTTTGATAGATCCGGCCCACGGCTGGGGGACTGACAGGGGGAGACCGACCTTCTCTCCACATCTACCAGCTACCAGAAACTTTGGGGCGGGGGTTCCCCCCGTGTGTTTCTATTTTTTGAAAAGCAGACATTTTAAAAAATGGTCACATTTGGTGCTTCTCAGATTTCTGAGGAAATTGCTTTGTATTGTATATTACAATGATCACCGACTGAGAATATTGTTTTACAATAGTAATGTGGGGGTTGTCTTTTTTGTTATTAAACAAATATTTTAGATGGTGGTAAAGCTTCCATGACTTCTTGTATTGAGGGGAGGGACCTGGGCTGGGGGCTGACCCTTGACCTTCACAGCTGGTGAGAGGAGGAAGGGGACTGGAGGGCTACATCTGGACTCTGGCTCTCACCGACCTGAATGAGTGTTTCCGGTGTCTTTAAAGTATTCTTTTCCCCATCCCTGGCCATTTCCCTGCTCCCCAGTGTCATAAAATTGAATACACTAGAGCTCTAGGGTTTCTCAAAATGGTCTGGATCACCTGGGGAGGTTGTTAAAATGCAGATGAACCTGCCAAGGTCCCCCCTCTGGGTGGGGGGAGTATTGAGCAAGCCATTTAAGTTAAAGAACCAACTCACTGGACCACCCACCTCCTTGCCAAGTTGCAGGAAGTGAGACCCAGTGGAAAGGGACTTGCCCAGGGTCATATCTTGTCTGAGGCAGCACTTCTGTCACCCCATTCCACAGTGGATGTGCCTCCCCCATCGCCCTGGATCCCAGCAGGCTGCCCTGGGGCTCTTGGCTTGTCCAAGTGGGTGAGCAAGTTGGCAGGGCCAGGCTGGGCACAGCTGCTGAGCCACCTGCTCTGGGTCTGGACTCGGCCTCCTCACCCTGGCCTGGCTCTGCCAGCAGCTCAAAAGAACCTCCTCTCCCCCCGGGGCTCCTGTGTGGGCTCTGAGAAGGAGAGGGCAAGTCACATCTCCAGCTCCTGAGCAGGAAAAAGGTGTCATTGGCAAGCGCCTATCTGCCTGGACATGCATGTGGGCTTGTACTCACGGGGGAGTGCATATATGAGTGTCTGGGCCTGTATATGTGACATGAGTGAACTGGTAGTCCCCCCCCCCCATGGGGCTGGGTCATCTGTTCATGTACAAGCCTGGGGTGTAAATCAGGATTTGCTTGGGGTGTATGTAGAAGGGCAAATGTGAGCACATGTGTTCTGCAGATAAGTGTGCAACCTCCAGCTGTTTGGCCTTGTGTGTTCTGCCTAAATGCATTGTGAGCATCTCTGCATGGGTCTGGGTCAATGGACGGGTTTGTGTGTTTGGGGGCCACAGAACCACATGGTGGGTTTCTGTGTGATTGTTTTGTAGATCCGTTGGCATTTCTGGGCCTCTGCAGGTCTGAGGTGGGGGTGGAGGCAGCTGTGTTTGGGCAAACCCCTCCTCAAAAGTTCAAGTACCAACTCCTTGTGCAATCGTTAGTGTCCCCTCCCTGGGGACACCAACCCTCAAGTATCCCTGCCAGGTCAACTCCCATGTATTAAACATGGGGAAATTGAGTCCCAGAAAAGGCAAAGAACTTGTCCCAGGGAGGGTAAGGACTATTAATACAATTTGTCAGTAAACAAAATAGTATAAATAGTACCTAGCACATTTATGCTCAGTCCTTTGCATAAAAGATCTCATGAATCCCAGTGGCGCTAAAGGCAGGATTCTGATCCCAGTTTTACAAAGGAAGAAACAAGCTCAGAGAGGGAATGAACAAGAACAACAAAATTAAAGATTATTATTTATTGAGAACTAACATTTAGCCAGGTGCCGCCTACCCCCCAAGCATTTTAAGGACTTTATTAAAGAGCGAAGTATTTGTAGGCAAATTACGTCCTTTGCTACCCCTCCCCACCCGGCTACTGTTTCATAGTACTAACCTCACAGAATCGTGCAGAATAAATAAAATATATCGAGAAAAGTGCTTAGCACAGTGCCTGGCACGTAGTGTTCGATAGTTATAAATTATCATTATTAATCGTCGCCTGTGTGTCTTTGGCGTGTCCTCGGAGGCACACGTGCGCACCCACTCCCTCCCATGTGGGGACCCCCGCCTGCAAGCCCACCCACGGGGACGTGGGCGTGTCCCCCGGGCGCGTACTCCCACACTGCAGGGCCGTCTTCCAGGGGAGGAAGGGGCTGCGGCAGGGGCCTGGGCCACCACCCCCGCCATTCAGGCACACTCTGGATTCCACGTTTCCCTCTTTTCCCCTTTGGCCCGGGCCCAGCCCATCTGGAGGCCGGCTCGGCGGCGGCCTGGGAGCGTTTCCATCAGCTGGGCCCGAGGAATGCGGAGCTATTTAACCTGAGCATCCCCAGGTGTACGGAGGCGCCTGGCTGTCTGGGGCCCGCCGTCTTTGGCACCGCCGCGCTAGACAAACAGCGCGCCGCCCCCGCCCTGCCCCTCCGCCCGCAGCTGCAGCCGGGCCTGGGAACCGGCGGGCGCCGGCCGCTTGCATAAGAGGCTCCCGGCCTGGAGGGGGAGGGGGGGACGGAGGCCGCTGCCTCTGTGTGTGCGTGCGTGTGTGTGTGTGCGTGTGTGTGTGTGCGTGTGTGTGTGTGTGTGTGTGTGTGTGTGTGTGTCACACACAAAACTCTGCTCCTTTGGAAATCATTAACGCCTTAACCCCTCCAGGACAGGGCACAGTCGGGAGCTGAGGTGGGGGACGCAGAGAAACACCAGGACAGTTTCTTGACCACTGGACCCTGCCTTTTCAGGGCCATGACCGAGACCTGATGTACTTTTAATTTTTTGTGTTTGTTTTTTGTTTTGTTCGTGGATCCGAACCCTTGACTTTGGTGTTACCAGCACCACTCTTTAAACATTTATTTTTATTTTTTATTTTTTTTAAAGATGACCGGTAAGGGGATCTTAACCCTTGACTTGGTGCTGTCAGCACCACGCTCTCCCAAGTGTGCTAACCGGCCATCCCTATATAGGGATCCGAACCCGTGGCCTTGGTGTTGTCAGCACCACACTCTCCCAAGTGAGCCACGGGCCGGCCCTTAAACAAGTATTTTTATTTTTATTTAAGGAACATTTATAGAGCACTTATTATGTGCTGGGCACTATACAAAGCTCTCTAAAATATCCATTCATTTAATCCTCCCAAACTTAATGGGGCTAGTGCTTTCATATGCTCATTAGTTTTCATAGGCTCACTTTAATAATAACAGTAACAACAACAACAATAATAATAATGAGTTAACCTTTCAGTACGGAGGCAGGTGGACACAGCTCTGGAATCAACCTTGATATTCATCATTTCACCTCTGTGAGCCTCTCTTTTATCATCTGGAAAATGGGCTTCAGAATCTGGGCCTCAAGGATCGATGGAACTGTTGCGTATGAAAAGCTTAGCACTGTGACTGGCTCATAGTAGACATTTAGTATGTGTTGGTATAAAGTGTTTTGAGCCCTTAGGGGATGGTTTCAACAGCTCTTTCAGGAGAGTAGGCCCTTTGCTAGTCCCACTTTTCAAAGAGAAAAGGGAGGCATCAGAGAGGTGAGGCGACACACTCAAGGCCACGCCGGGACATTGATTTAGAGGACTTTCCCGAAATCAGGTCAGTCCAAACATGAGGGGCCTCCTGTTCCCACACAACATCCAATTTAGCCTTTTCATCTAATTTCTAATTGAAATCATACCTGGTCCCTATACATTTTTGTTCTAAAAGCATGAACTGGATAAATGCAAGACATACATACATATCATGATTTTTGAACCCACGCTTTGGCATTTGTTAATTTAAAAAACCTAACTGGACCCTGGAAAGATGGAAATGGCCCAGGGTCCCTCGACCTCTAAGAGCTCCTGGGTCAGGTCCTGTGTGAGCCAGTTCTGAGAGGACAGGTCACACAGCTAGGCACAGGTCTTAACCGAGGTGGAAACCAACTGAGCTCTGTGCAGAGGTATAATTCTGTCCTGGAGGCTGAGGGATCACTAGGCCCTGACTTCTGTATGCACCCCCCACCCCCACCCCCAGGAGCCAACGTGCCTCATACACAAACACTGACTTTTTACATCTGCCAATTTGAATCAAAGTTAACTTGATGGGGGTGATGCTGGATCCCCCCCATTTTAGCTCCTGAGACTAAGGCCCAGCCCTAGAACTTTTCTTCATTTTGAGCCCCAAGAACTGCCAGCCAGAGAGGGCTCCCTGCTGTCCAGGGTCACACATAGCAGGGCTTCCCAGTGGCGGGCCTCAGATCCCAGCGTGACTGCCAGAGTGAAAGGAGGTGAGTCACAGGGCCACACCAGGAGCCAGGCGAGGCTGGGGCCAGGGTCTGGGCACCACTTTCCAGGAAAGGGAAGGGAAGAGGAAACCAGAAGGTCGGGAGGAGCGCAGGGAGGGGGTGGGGGCGCCCTTATCTCCCTGACCTGCCCTGGGCTGCTTCCTGCCCCAACTCTTGCAAAACCTCCTTCCCAGTGCTTCCCCCAAGAGGGGTACCCCACGCCAGAACAGGGTTGCATCAGGGCCTTGTGCAAGGGTTGGTTAGGAGGAGGACAGTGGCTGCTGGCCAAGAAGGGGCCAGAGGAGGCCGACCCAGCGCCACCTCTGACCGGGCACTTGCTTTACCTTCCTGGCCCTCAGTACCCCAGCTTTAAAATGGGTGTTGTAGGTTTTCAATGATATCGTCCCAGACCCATGCACTCCTCAAGCCCCAGGCCGGGCAGTTGACATCTCTACGTAGAAAACTGTACCAGCCCCACAGGTTCATTCAACAAATAGTTATGCAGCTCCTATGATGTGCTAGGAACAGGGCTGCAGGAGCTAAGAATTCAGATAAAAATCCTTGCCCCCTTGGAACTTACATTCTTAGTGTGAGACAGACAGTAAGTAAATACGAAGGATCTTCAAAAGGTTTGTGGAAAAATTCAAATCATCTTTTAATTTTATTTTTTCATGAACTTTTTGAAGTGCCCGCGTATGCATACGTGAAATCAGAGATGCATTTACCCTGAAATTACTGAAGCTTAGTGGTTCCGAAACTTCAATTACCGAAACTTCAAGGTTCCTCACCTGGGAAGAGTACTTGCAATGTGTTCGTGTTTTTTGTGTGTTTTTGTAATTGCAAGATGTGTTCTTTTTGTTAGAGGCTCCACAAAACCTAGATTCTCCCCTGAACATACAGAGGTGAGGGAGCAGAGTGCAAGCATCAAGGCACCGCAGAAGACCTAGAAGAATCATGTGCGTGGGTGCTGTTCCTCTCTTAGGTTTGATATCTGAGCTGCAGGGAAGAGCTGGGAGGTGAAGCAGTGCGCTCCAGAGCAGCACACACACCACAGGCCCGCAAAGGCGAGAGCTGTGCCCGTTCCGGCCTTCCTCGGGCCACTGGCGCCCCCTGCCGGGCAGAGCCAGGGATGTGCCGTCGCGGGCGGAAAAAGGGGCCTGGTTCCCGCTGGTGCCTTGGCGGCCTCTAGTGGACTTCCTCGGAACTGCAGCCAGAGCTAAGAGCGTGTTAAGAGTGTGTGTCTGGTGTACGACTGTGCGGATATGTACGTGTACGCAGCAGGGGACGAGTCCAGAAATCTCCACCCTCATCCCCTGCTCTGATCAGAGGCTCCCTTAGTTACCATTTCCCTCATTCTCTCACCCTCTTTCTTCTTCCCCGCTATGCGACAACCCCCTCTGGGCCTCATTCCCTCATCCATAAAAGGAGGAGATCTTGGGCTAAATTATTATTATTTTTGGCGGCTGGCCAGTGCGGGAACCGAACCCTTGCCCTTGGTGGTACAAGGCTGCGCTCTAACCAACTGAGCTTATCGACCAGCCTTAAATTCTTGAAAAAAAATTTTTTTTTTTAATTTTGAAATGTATTATACCCACAAAACAGTAGATATGATGAGTGTCTGTGATTTAAATATATCAATAAAACTCACATTTTAGTACCAGCCATCCCGCTCACGTAATGGAATATTACCCCTTTTGAAACCCCTATGTGCCCCTCAGAATAAAATCCTCTTCCTCCCTTCTAAAATGTTACCTCTCTCTAGAACTTTGTATTAATCAATAATTTGTTCTTCTTTTATTTTTTTCCACATATGTACCAGTATGCATCCTTAAACAATCTCTTGCTTAGTTTTACCTAGGTTTGCCTTTTATATGAATAGAATCACACTGTGTGCAATTTTCTGTAACTTGACTTTCTCACGTGAGTGGGAAAAAACAACACTCTCAGCTCAGTTTCTCCCCCTGTACTCTCACAACACATGTCTGACACCTGGTTTCGCTCCACTAGTAAGGAAGCAACCAGTTCTGCAGCGGAGACCAGCTGGGTGTCCTCGCATTCAATTGCAGCACTATCCACCTGAAGAGAGCGTCAGACCCCACAGTTTACAGGCTCAGTCCCCGAGACTGCCCCTGACTTCAGATGCCGATGGCAAGCCCCAGGTTGTTTTTTGTTTGTTTTATTAGCATATTCATTGTTACAAATCATACTTATTCTTTATGGCCCTTATCCAATCTCTCCCCTTCCCCCCCCTTCCCTCGTTCCTCCATCCAGCCCCATGTTGTTTTATGAGTGCTTCTGACCAGGTGGCTGTAAATCAGGGTTCCCATGACTCACTCCTGCTGTTCAATTAATTTGCTAGTGCGGCTCACAGAACTCAGGGAAACACATTTACCAGTTTATTATAAAAGATTACAAAGAATACAGATGAAGAGATGCATAGGGCGGGGTATAGGGAAACGGGTGCAGAGCTTCCATGCCCTCCCCAGGCACACCACCCTCCAGGAACCTCCACTTCAGGGGGCTAACATGGTTGGTTAGAGTGAAGCCTTATAACACCGAGGTCAAAGGTTCGGTTCCCAGTACCCGCCAGCTGCAATAAAAAAATAAAAAAATAAATCCGGGACTCTCCATGTGTTCAGCTATCCAGAAGCTCTCTGAACCCAGTGCTCTTAGGTTTTTATGGAAGCTCCCTTACACAGACATGACTGAAGCATGGACAACCATGTAGAAATGTGACTGGATAAAAAGGGTAGGATCTAATACCGATAGACTGAGTGGGGAAACCCAGCAAGGCCTGTTTGTTCAGATTCTTCTTGGCCTTTCTGTGCAGCATTCCTTCTTCCTGGGCATGGGGTGGGACCCCTCCTGAAATGGGGGTCTTATCACCTACAACCAGACCAGGTAGGTCCTAGAATTTCTTGAGAGCTTGTTTGGAAGTTCTAGCAGGAGAGCGCAGCTACTCCTATACCTTTGATCAAAAAACAGTCCTCTCCTCCCTCTATCGGGGGAGATCGTCCTCTGATGGAGTGCACAGCTTCTGGAGGGACACACGTGGAGCAGTGAGGGAGGACGGGGACAACCATCTAGCCAGCCAAGTCAGCCAATCAATGCTGGAGATCGATGGGGTGATAGATGTCGCAGCCAGATCACCGTCACTCACAACAAGAGAATTTCTTGTTCTTTTGGCAGCTGGCCGGTACAGGGATCTGAACCTGTGACCTTGGTGTTATAAGCCCAGATAATTTCTTTATAACCAGCTCCAAGGCAGAAAGGTGGGGGGGAGGATTAGAGTCCCGCTCTGGGGAGCCAGGAACCACAGACAACAATAACAACAAAATGTAGAGAGATCGTACCACTTGCCTGTTTAAAAGTTTTCTGTGGCTTCCGGCTGCTCTTAGGATCAAATCCTAATTTGTTACCTCAGCCTACAAGGCACAGTAAGGCCTGGTTCCTGCCTGCCTCCTCCCACTGCTTCTAACTCTCCCTCTCATCGCTACCCACCAGCTACTTTGGTTACCTTCCAGTTACTCTTTCCTGACTGGGGGGCCTTTTCATGTGCTGTGCTTGCTGACTAAAGTTCTCTCCACAAATCTTGTCATTCAGGTTTCAGCCCAAATGACACCTCCTCAGAGAGCTCTTCCCTGCCCACCCCATCTCCTTTCGTTTCCTGCCTTCTGACCTGTGCTCTGTTTTCTTCTTAGCACCTTTCACATCTGTACTTGTCCCTGGGGCAAGTTATTTCACCTCTCTGGAGCACCTTTTTTTTAATGGCCACAAATTCCTTGACAATTTTCCTATCAAAAAGTGGGGCTATATTCCCTCCCTATGAACTTGGGCGAGCTTTTGTGACCGCTTTGACCAACAGATTACAGGACAAGTGATGCTGCGTGACTTCTGAGGCCAGACCGTATAAGGCTATTCAGCTTCTGCCTGCTTTTTCTGGGACACTCACTCTGGAGGAAGCAGCTGCCACATAAGATATATGACTGCCATGAGACTGCCATGCTAGAAAGGGCATGTGTAGGTAGGCACCCCATATGACACTTCCAGCTGAGCTCAGCCGTCGGGTCATTCATGTCTGAGTGAAGCTATTTTCATCCTCTAGACTAGCCCAATGGTCAACTGAGTCTCACTGGGTGAACCCAGTTGAAGCTGCAGGGAACAGTAGAATCACTCATCCAAGTCCTGCCTGAATTCCTGATCCATAGAATTTGTGAGATATAATAAAATGGTTGTGTTTTAAAGCCACTATGTTTTGAGGTGTTTGTTATGGAGCAATAAAGAACCAGAACATTCCTGCCTATTTGTTTACTTGTTTATCGTGTCTTCTGTCTCTAGAATAGGCACTCCAAGAGCTGCTTTGTTCTCTGCCACATGCCCACTGTCTAGCACAGAGCCTCATACATAGTTGGTCCTCAATAAATACTTGTTAAAAAAAAATGAAAGAATGGATGAATAGATGTATGCCTACTACACTCTGGGGCCCAGCTCTATTCTTCCATCTGGGTAGGGTTTCTAGCATATACCTTGGCATTGGGAAGAGGGGCACACATTCTCCTGCCATCCCTTGGCAGCCCTGTCCCCAGCTCTGGAAGGGGGGATACTGACAGTGGCTTTGGTCACAAAACCCATCAAGGCATCAGGGCCCAGTAAGTACCCACCTGCCATGATCTTTCTTTTGTGTTCCAGCCTCCAGATCTTGCCCAAGTTGCTTTCACTGATGTCTTCCAAACCTCCTTTATCTAAATTCACTTCCTCCAGAAAGCTGGTCCCATTTGGGAACTCTCCCAGGCTCCCTTCCTGATCTCCAGATACAACCCCTCTCCCCAGCTTCTTGATCACAGACAACTGCAGGGATTCCTCTAATATTCCCACGCAGCGCCCACAGAGCAACTTCTTGCCCCATGTTGCCGCCTCCCACCCTGCACACAGAACCCTCGCTGCCACAATTCAGTCCCCTAATGACAACAGTCCCATCCCAAGATACCTACTACATATCAGACCCTGTATGTGGAGTTTTGCTGCCAGTATCTCATTTCAATACCTCCACAACTCAGTGAGGTCACATCCGTAATTATTCCATATTATGAATGAGAAGACTGAGGCTCCAAGAGGATAAACTAGTTCCAGGTGCATTACTGGCAACTTCTCTCCTGGATCCAGACTGGCGTGGGAAGTCATCACTTGAAGAACAACCAGTATGTTAGTAGAGAGTTTCTTGGTGAATTTTCCTCTGTCATCTCCTGGCTTTGACCAAGCACAATCTGAATCAGAAAACCATGCAATTGACAATGGCAGCAAAATCTTCAAAACAAGAGCCTAATATTCTGGTCAGAGAACTGGGAAAATAGGCCTTTGTGAGCTGGAGAGTGTGAGGAGAATTCTTCTAGTTGTTGTTGTTATTGTTGTTGTTGTTGTTGTTATTATTATTATTATTATTATTTAGTCTTTGCTCTCACCTGCCCTTCCCCAGGACAGCCCCATCCCCAAATGGCTCTGCAGTTCCCAATCCCTTTGAGAGAAAATCCCCAAGAGAAAAGCCATCCCTCTGGAGGAAAGAACTTGAAAAAGGGGCCCCAGTCCTGGGAATAGTGCAGGGATGAGTTCTGGAATACTCATTAATTTTTCTGTTTTCTCTTGCTGGTTTGCCCTAAGGGCAGGCCCAGTGGCTTAGAGTTGTGAGATAGTGTTGGTGGTTAAAACTCTGAGAGAACTCCGTACTTCTGACTAGAAGAAGGGGCCTCTGGGAGCCAGAGAATATAGAGAAAATTCTGGAGAGGAGAGAGTGGATAAAGAGAATCTCCTAATTCTATGTATGAACCAACACAAGTACTGGACTCAAATTCATATTGTGCCTGTGCGGAACACACCCATAGAAGGATAACAAAGGCTTTGAGTACTGAACCACCATATAAACCACTGCCCAAGTCCCAGACTAACCCCTGTATGATACAGACCCAAATAACACAACAAATAAAATAAAACTGATATTAAAACCACTGCCTACAGAAGGTGCTGTAGAACATGAAATATGGACCTAATCAGGTTTGCCTGCTATAAAAAAATTCTTCAGAAGCTTTTAACAGGACCCAGAGTCTCATGAGATAATATTTAAAATGTCTAACATATAATGCAAAGTCACTCAAGAAGGAAGATCTGGCTATTTCTCAAACAAAAAGACAATCAACAGATGCCACCCAAGAAAAGACCTAGACATTGTAATTAGCAGACAGACTTCAAAGTAGCTATTATAACCATCTTCCATGAGGTGAAGATGAACACTTTAGAAATGAATGCAAAAACAGCAGTTCTTAGCAGAGAAATAAAAACTATGTAAAAAAAGAACCAGATGACCAAATGAAAATTTTAGAACTGAAAAATACAATATCTGAGATCTTAAACATTTGCTGGATATTCTCAATAGTAGAAGGGAAATGACAAATGAAAGACTCAGTGAACCTGAAGCTAGGTCAATAGAAGTGATCAAATCTAAACAACAAAGAGAAAAAAATTTTAAACTGAACAGAGACTCAGACACAGGGACAATGTCAAAAGATCTAATATGTCATTGGAGTTTCCTATCAGTGCAGAAAAAAAATTTTTCTTAAATGACTGAAATGTTCCCAAATTTGGTGAAAAACATAAATTTATGAATTCAAAAAGCTCAGTGATGGTCTAGACGGTTAGCTCTCTTGGGAGAGTGTGGTGCTAGTAGCACCAACGTTAAGGGTTTGGATCCACATACCAGCCAACCACCAAAAACAAAAACAAACATAAAGCTCAGTGAACTCCAAACAGGATAAATTCAAAGACAGTCATACCTAGAAACCTCATCATCAAAACCAACAATAAGGAAAAGAATCTTGAAATCAGCCAGAACGAAATAACAGTTTACATATAAGGGACAGTTATCTGAATGACTGCAGATTTCTCATCAGAAATCATGGAGGCCAGAAGACAGTGGAATAGCATCTTGAAAGTGCTGAAAGAAAAAGCACTGTCAACCTAGAATTCTCTGTCTAGCAAAAGTATCCTTCCGGGATGAAAGCAGTTAAAAACATTCTCAATGAAAGAAACTAAGAGGCTGTATTGCTAGTAGTCCTGCTCTAAAAGAATGCTAGAAAATAAGTTCTTCAGGCTGAAGGGATATGACTCCGGAGAGAAACTTGGAACTTTAGGAATAAAGGAAGAGCATCAAAAAGGTAAATATATGAATAAATTTAATAGGGGGCTGACTGGTTAGCTCAGTTGGTTACAGCACAGCTTTGTAACACCACGGTCAAGCATTTGATTCTCCTTACCAGACAGCTGCCAAAAAAAAAAAAAAAAAAAAAAAAGAATAAATACAATAGGCTATGTTTCTCCTTTCAAGTTCTTTAAAATATGTATGACTTGAAAGCAAAAATCATAACATTTTCTGAGGTATTTCTTTGTTTGTTTGCTTTTGTTTTTGTTTTTTTGGTGGTTGGCCAGTAAGAGGATCCGAACCCTTGACCTTGACGTTATCAGCACCACACTCTAACCAACTGAGCAAATCAGCCAGCCACTGGGATATTTCAATAAATTTAAGTGTAATACATATGACAACTATAATATCAAGGGGAGGTATAAAGACACCTATGTGGTTGTAAGGCTTCTATGTTTCACTCAAAGTGGTAAATCGTTAACACAAATAGACTGTCAAAAGCTAGGTACGTACCCCTACCTGCCAGCTTCCCCCCACCCCCAAAATAGCTAAGTATGTATATTGGTTTTTTTTTTTAAAGATGACCGGTAAGGGGATCTTAACCCTTGGCTTGGTGTTATCAGCGCCACGCTCAGCCAGTGAGCGAACCGGCCATCCCTATATAGGATCCAAACCCGTGGCTTTACTGTTATCAGCACTGCACTCTCCCGAGTGAGCCACGGGCCGGCCCTAAGTATGTATATTGTAATTTCTAGAGAAGCCACAGACCCTAGAGATCATTAATACAAAGATATATAGCCAATGAAATACTAAGAATAATGAAATAATCTAAAAGAAGGCAGGAAAGGAGGAACAGAGGGAGAAAAAAAAGACAATAAAAAATAGTAAACCTAAACTTATTCTTATCAATAATTACATAAACATACTAATTATTACTTAAATCCACCAACTGAAAGGTAGCAATTGTTGGATTGGATTAAAAAAAAAAGTAAGACCCAACTATATGCTGCCTACACGATGCCCACTTAAATATAATTATATAGGTAGATTAAAAGAAGGATGGAAAAAGATATACCATGGAAACACTAATTTTAAAAAAAGGTGGAGTGACTATATTAATAACAGAAGTAGACTTCAGAGCAAGAACAAATTACCAAGGATAAAAAGTCACATTATGTAATGATGAAAGGATTAATTCACCAAGAAGATATGACAACCCTGAATGTGTATGCCCTTATCAGTAAAGCTCCTAAATATATAAAGCAAAAACTGATAGATCTGAAAGGAGAAATGAAGTCACAATTATACTTGATGTGGATGTCAATACTCCCCTTTCAGTAACTGATAAAACAGAAAGAAAATCAGCAAGGATATGAAAGACCCAAACAACACTATCAACCAACTCGATCTAATTAACATCTACAGAGAATTCTACCTAACAGTAGCACGAAACACATTCTCTTCAACTCCACATAGAACATCACCAAGATAGACCGTATTCTGGGCCTTTTACATTTAGCTGATGTTTAAAATTTTAAGCGATATGTTCTCTGATCAAAATAGAATAGAATACAGGGCTGGCCCATGGCTCACTTGGGAGAGTGCGGTGCTGATAACACCAAGGCCATGGGTTCGGATCCTATATGGGGGTGGCCGGTTAGCTCAATGGTTGAGCGTGGTGCTGACAACACCAAGCCAAGGGTTAAGATCCCCTTACCAGTCATCTTCTAAAAAAAAAAAAAAAAAAAAAAAAATAGAATTACACTAGAAATCAAGAACTGAAAAATATCTGGAAAACCCCTAAATATTTGGAAACTAAACAACACACTTCTACATAACTCATGGGCCAGAGAAGAAGTCTCAAGAAAAAATAGAAAATATTTTAAACTGAATTAATGAAATAAAAATACAACATATCAAAATTTATGAGATGCAGCTAAAAGAGAGCTGAGAGAATTTTATAGTATTAAATGCTTATATGAGAAAAGAAGGGTCTCAAATCAATAATACAAACTTCCACTTCAAAAACTAGAAAAGAAGGGCAAATTAAAACCAAAGCCGGTAGAAAGAAAGAAGTAAGAAGGAGCAGAAATCAATGATATTGGACATGAAAAAACATTACAGAGAAAATAAATGAAACCAAAAGCCGGTTCTTTAAAAAGATCAATATGACTGGTCTCCTTATAAAAGGGGAAATTTGGATACAGAGACACACACAGAAGGAAGACAATGTAAAGAGACGTAGGGAGAAGAAAGCCATCTATAGGCTGAGGAGAGAGGCCTGGAACATATCCTTCCCACATATTCTCCAGAAGGAACCCACTGGCCAACACCTTGGTTTTGAACTTCTGGCCTCCCGAATTGTGAGACAATACATTTCTGCTGTTTAAGCCACCTAGTCTCTGGCACTTTGTTATGGCAGCCCTAGCAAACTAAAACAACTGACAAGTGAATTTAGCAGGGTCATAAGATATAAAGTCAATATGCAAAAATCAATTGCATTTCTATAGCAATGAGCAATTGGAAACTGAATTTTTTTAAAAGTATGATTTACAATCACACTGATAAAAATTAAATAGTGAGGTATTAGTCTAGCAGCCAGATCCCACTTTATCCCAGTCTGGAAGTGGAGGAACTGAGTGAACAGGCTTGGTGCACAGAGGATGCAGGCTGAGCAAGCCCACGGGTTTCTCTGTGTGGAATTTTAGATCATGAAAAGTGCTGGGAAGAAAATAAATCTAAAGTGATTAAGAAGGGCACTTTCCATAGGGATCAGGGAAAAGCTTTCTGAGGAGATGACATTTGAGCTAAAATTTGAAAGACCATTGTGGTGCTTGGGGGGTTAATACATAATACTCTCTTCTTTGTCCAAGTTCTGACACAACGGAGAGGCAGAAGAGGAGTCAGGTATATTGAAATCAAAAATAACGCTTCATTACTGTTCCAGTTACTGTTGTTGCATGACAAACCACCTGAAAATTCAGTGTGTAAAACAACTGCCTGATGCTCATGGCTTCTGTGGGTCAGGAATTCAGAAAGGACACAGGGATGAGATGGCTCTGCCCCATGATGTCTGGGGCCTCAGTTGGGAAGACTCAACAGTTCCCAGGGACTTGATGGCTCGGGGCCAGAATCATCTGGACATGTACATGTCTAGAAGTTGATGCTGGCTGTGGCTGGCACCTCAGCGGGCCACTAGCCAGGACACCTATACCCGACCTCTCCATGTGTTCTCTCCACGTAGGCTAGTTTAGCTTCCTCACAGCACCGGTGTCTGGGTTCCAAAAGAGAGTGTCTTAAGAGAGCACATGGCATTTTTATGATCTAGCTTTGGAAATCAATATCTTTACTTTCACCATATTCTACAGTTTAAGGCTGTTGCAAAGGTACACCCACATTCAAGGAAGGGGGACATAGATTTGACCACTTGATGGCAGGGGTGTCAAGGTCACGAGCATGTGGAATTGGAATATCGTTGAGACCGTCTTTTTTGAAAATACAATTTTTCACAATGACTGATAAACTAGTTTGTAAAACACAGCTCAGGTCTGTGGGTGAAAGGCTGGAGTGTTGGTCCAGTGAAGTTTTATCACGTGGAGACACGTGAGTGGGAATAAATGTGTCTTACTCTTGAGAGAAGAGCATTTTGGCAGAGGGAAGAGCAGATACGAAGGCCCCGCCACCAGCAAGAGCGAATGTGTTCTAAGAACCGAAGGTCAGCAGGGCTGGAGCCTGGGGGAGAGGCAGAAAGGCTGATGAGGGCGCTGCCTTCAGAAGCTTCGCAGGGGGGGCCTTGAATGTCAGGCTAAGGAGTTTATCCAGAGGCCAGTGGGTGCCAACAAAGACTCAAGGATGCCATGAGGCTGTCCCCACATCTGGGGGCCGTGCCCCACGCCCATGCCATGCGCCAGTTGTGTCCCACAGCAGACAGGGGCCCAGGCCTCAGTGCTTGGCCAGGTCCCTCACACCCTGTCCTGTGTGCTCCCAGGTTGGCCTGTGGTGCAGAAGGCCCTGGAAGACCTGAAGCAGAAGCTGCCGATCATTCTAGGTTCGTGCGGAGCCCCAGAGCAGGCTCTCAAGGGACCAGTGCTTACCCCAGGGCTGGATAGACCCCCAGAACCCCACCACCTCAGCCCCTTTGCCAAGCTGGGCCCGTCCCTCAGCCCCGCCCCGCTTCGAGTGTGCGCGCCCCGGGGAGGGGAGGCGGGGCCCCAACGGAGAGCGGAGACTGGCCCGAAAGAACCGACTCTAGGCCGCCCGTCCTGTCCCGTCCCGGTGAAATCCAGCCAAGGGCGTCCACCTGCCCCTGATCAGGCTAGGGAATCTGTCGCGGGCCAGGAAAGCCGCCATGAGTGGCCATCCCCGTGGCAGTCCTGGTTCGGCGTCTGGTTCTGACCGGCCCTCCCGTCGAGTGCTTTCTGGAGGGGCCCCTGGAGCTACAGGTCCTCGCGCGACGTCCTCCGAGCCTGCGATGCCGCCCGGGTCCCCTGCAGGCCTCGCCCTCCGCCGCGGACCACACCCTCTGCCCACCGGCCCCGCCCCCTCCGCGCCTCGGTGTCCCTGGGTCCTTCGGTCCCCGGGCCCCGCCCCTCAGGGTCAGTTCCACCCGTCTCTGCCCTCCCCCGCCCGTCTAGTCGGCTGTACCCTCCAATCTCGGCTCCGTCCCTCCTGCACACCACCTCCTCCCTACGTTCAAGGGGCTCCCGGGACCCTGAGGGACTGGGGCCCGGGTCTGTGATGCTTCGTCCAGCACCTCTCCCTGTTTTCGCCTTCGGGTCCTTCGACAGGCCTAGGTCTTCCTCCGCATCCCCTCTGGGCTGGTAGGCCGGAGGCGGGTGCTGCGTGGAAAGGCGAGCCTGAGTGGGGCTGGCGCTGGCAAGGAGTTGGGGCCATGGCTCGGGGTTTTGCATACGGGCGGAATCTCGCAGCCTCCCTGGAGCTGGCCGAGTGAGTGCGAGCTGCCCCTTTCTGCAGAGGCTCCCACTGGGGGTTGGAGCCGCAGGACTGGCGGGAAAGAGCCAGATTCCCCTTCACCTTCCATCCTTGTTGTTGCCACAGCCTCAACCTGTCCCCGCTGCACTCACATGTAGGGACCATCGCGATGAGTAGCTTGTAAACCCCAGCAGAACCCCCTTCACTCTTGTGCCCACCAGAGTTGCAGGAAGACTCTTACTCCTCGGCTCCAGGCCCCCAGAGTGACCTGCCTTATGGGAGAGTCCGCCTATTCCCGGATTCAGGACTTCAACAGCATGCTCCGCAATCGCCCTGCAGGCGGCAGGGCTACCCTGAGCTGCCCGAGGGTTTGCCTCCACCCCATCGCCCTTGGCACTGGGGACAGGCTTCTCCCACAGATGTTCCTTGTCACAACATCACTCCACATCTGGGGCCTGGAGTTCCCACAGAGGCGGGGGTGGGAAAGGAAAGGGAAGAACAGAGGGTCGCGTTCCCCAAACGCCTTCCCTTGGGAGGCCCTGTGAGACATGGGAAAACTGAGGCTCAGAAATTTGCCCCTTGGCCACTCAACATGGCAGCAGTAGAGCCTCCACATATGCCTCTCACTCCAGTGCAGCCACCCTGAAAAAAGTCTGACGGGACTCAAGAAGTGCTCTCTCCCAGGATGTTTGAAGGAAAGTCTCTCCCTGTCCTCCATCCATAGGCTACTCTCCATCCATGGGTGAGGTAAGGTGGGAGACTCTCAAATCTGTAGTTACCTTAGTTGGGGGAAGAGGGAGCAGCTCCCAGGAGTGACCACGAGGGGGTGCTGGACCCTGCATGGCCAGTCTTGGGAGCTGGGGGTTTCTTGGAACTCCAGAAGACTCCCAAGCTGTCTTCTCAAAGTTTTGTCGCTGTTGATGTCCTGACTGGAGGTGATGTGCTTACTCTAGAGTCCCACTAGCACCTTCCCCTGAGTACTTGCCTTTCTAGGCTATCTGCCACCTCCTCCCCAATAAGGCCCCTCCCTCCAGAAACTGGCTGGAGCAGGTCCCTATGGCCTCACTGGGCTATAGGAACCCTGATGGATGGATCCTGTAGTATCCATGATGGTGGGGGCTGGGCACTACTCAGGGACCCAGAGCTGAAAGACCTGGAAAGCTCTGGTCCCCAGGCCACAGAGGGGGCCCACAGCCCTCACCCATCAGTCCACCATCACTATACTAACAATCCCAGGTACATTTACTGAGCTCATGCTCTGCTCCATTTAACCACATCACTCCCCTTCTTACCTTCGGTGGCCTTCCATCTTCTTTAGAATAAAATCCAAGATCTTTTTTTTTTTTTTTTTTTGTCATTTTTGTGACCGGCCGCACCGCGCTCAGCCAGTGAGCGCACCGGCCATCCTTATATAGGATCCGAACCCGCGGCGGGAGCACTGCTGCGCTCCCAGCACCTCACTCTCCCGAGTGCACCACGGGGTCGGCCCTAAAATCCAAGATCTTTACCATGGCCTATGAGGCCCTGCTTGGTGGTCCAGCCTACCTCTCCCCCTCATCCAGCCTCCCCTTCTTCATCCATTATATTCTGGCCAAGATGACCTGTCTTCTGTTCTTTGAACACACCCTGTGTTTTCCTGCCTCTGGGCCTTTGCACAGGCCTTTCCCTCCCCCTGGAACTGGACTGTAAGCCCTCTAAGGGCTGGAACTGTCTGGTTTTGTTCTGCGCCATCTCCCCCAGCATTTAGCCTGGTAAACAAGACATACAGTAAATGCCAAGTATAATAGGTCTTAATAAATCATTCTTGAACAAATGCGCCTGAGGCTTTTCTATTAACTGACTCAGTCTTTACCACAGCCATGTGAAGTAGGAACTATCATTAGCTCGCTTTCATAGAAAAGAAAACAGGAGCTCAGAGGGGTTAGGCCATTTGTTGAAAGTCACACAGCTAAGATCTGAACCCCAGAGGCAGGCTTTTTCACCACCTCTCACTGGGTTTGGGGGCGGGGGAGAGGTAGTGTCCTGCAGGCCAGCTCCTCCAGTGAGGCTAGATGCTTGAAGGCTTCCTGGAGTAGGGGGCGTGGGGCCTGGGCTGGAGGGTTGGCAAGGCTCGAGTCTGCAAAGGCCTGAAGAGAGCGTTCCAGGTGGAAGCAACAACAGTGAGCAGAGATCCTGCTCTTGGACCCAGGACAGAGGCCTGGCCCACCCGGGAAGCACTGGGAGCTGCCTCAGGCACAGTCATTGGAGGGTCTCCCGGAGGCAGGACCCCCGTGGTGAGGAAATTGATTCAGGAGTCGCTCTGCAGTCTCTTCCCCCCAGGCTGTGGGCCGGGGCGCCCCCAGGGACGCGGGCTGGGTGCTCCCACGCCCCGCCGAGGCAGGACGTTCCCACGCGGAGGCGGCCCTGGAGAAGGCTAGGGGGCGTGCCCGGGGGCGGGCGCCGCGCTCAGGTCCCTCCGCAGCCCGTCCTCCGTCCTCCGTCCTCCGTGACTCGCTTGGCACACGCGGGCTGCGCTCCTGCTGCGGCCGAGGACGCGAGGTGAGTGGGTGGGAGGTGTGTGGCCTGGATTCCATAGAGGAGGGTCGGGGGACTTCTGGCAGGTCGGAGTTGAGGACTCTTGGGAAGTTATTCTCAATCTGCACATGGGGTGCCGGTCTCTTTCCCCAAATGTAGATTACCCCTCCCTCTCCCGATCTGGGGGGGCTCTTCCACTCACTTATCACTGACGGGGAGCCCCTCCTTCCCAGATGTGGGGCGCTCCCTCCCACCCATCACCTATGGCGTGGACCCCTTTCTCTTTTGAGAAGTGGGATGCCCCCTTCCTCTCCCCAGATGTGTTGTCCTCTCCCTCCCTCTGACCCAGTTTGGTCCCTGTTCTCTAAAGCCCCTCCCCACCCCCTTGGGATGCCAGATCCGAGACTTCCCTGGGGGTTGGGGGGTTGTGCTCAGCCTGTCCTCCTCCTCCACCACATCCAGCCGAGCGGGCACTGCGTGCACGTAGGCAGCCAATTAGGGGGAAAGGGGTGGGGGCCAGACCGTCTGTGCAGAGCCCTTGGCAGATGGCCCTGTAGGGAAGATCTTCAGGACCTGTCCCCTCCCTATCTGGACTCCCACCCAGTTTTCTCTGGGGTGGGGGACAAACAACTGATGGGAGCTCCCCAACCTGGCCAGGCTGAGCTGGGGCTGGCACCGGAACCCAGGCCCCCAACCCCAAACGGATGAACAGATCCTGCCCCAAGAGTTAGCCCTACCCCGACTTCTCAGATGGCAAACTGAGGTCCCAGGAGGAAGCTCCAAATGTCGAGGAGATACCCCTATCTACACCCATGGGTATCAAACAAAATTAGAAGGGTCAGAGGCATGAGAGTGACCTTGAAATCCTGGGACACCTGCCTCCACTACACCGGTCTGGGCTCTGATGGGTGGGGGCAGAACTCATTCACACACACACTCTAGATGCTCTCCAGAACTGCTTGGAGCTTGGTGCTGAGGAAAGCAGGACTTGGAACTCGAGGGACACACAGCCCAGGAGGCACTGGTAAGACCTGGACCCTTTCCTCCCAACTTAGCTCCAGAGCTAGGGGCAGGGAACCTGTCTGCAGTCTGTCCTTTATTCCTTCCACATGGTCCTGGGTCAAAACCACTCCCCATGATCCTACACCTTGGTCCTGGGCCAGCTTTCTCCAGGAAATGGAGCCCACAGGGCAAGTAGACAGCAGCCCGCTCCATTCCAAGCTTCCTCAGGGCCTGGCCCCCTAACTTCAGGCCTCTAAGACCTTTGTGTCCTGAGGTGGAGGGTACTGACAGAACCTTGAACACTGAATCCTCCTTTCCAGACCCTGATATCGGTGCTAGTCAGAAGAAAGAGGCCTAAAGCAGGAGAGACTTCAGCCAGATAGCAGAAGGGCCTTCCTGACCCTCAGGAAAATAAAAATAAAGAAAACATATTAGCTAGATTAACACATCTAGACCTCACAACAACAATGTGAGGTGGATGCTGTGCTGTTACCTCCATTTCTCAGAGGAACAAACTAAGACCCAGATATCCAGATATTAGAAGATCCAGGACTCCTTGCCCAAGGCAGGTCCAATGCTGCCCCCTTAAGCTGATACCAGTGCCCTCCTTGTGGGCATCTCTGGTGTCAGTAAACAGAAGAACCTTTATTGAGACCTTCCCTAGAGGCCAGCCTTATTCTGGGCACCCTGGACATCCACAAGGAGCCCTTGGGGGCTTAGCCATCAGAGCAAACTTCCAGGAATGGAGGCCAGTCATAAAACAACCTCTGTTAATCAGTACGATTTACTGATCATCTACTCTGTGCCAGGCACTGTGCGGTGCCTTTTGAGTATATTATCTTGAAGCTTCCCACAAGAGTGTGAGGTAGCTTCTTTTGTTATCTTCACTTTCCAGATAAGGATATTGAGGCACAGCAAGGTGAGGGGATTTGTTGGTGCTGGGGTGGGAGTGGAGTTGGGGTTCCAACCCAGCTGACTCCAAAGCCATACCCTTAACCACTCATGAAAGGCATGTGCAGAGGCTTTGCAGTGTGCAGAGCAGATTCTCATCTAGCACCTCGGGCTCCTGCCACTGAGCCTTTGCCCACCTGTTGCCTCTGGCTGACATGCCCTCTTCACCTCAAATCTCCCGAGACAACATGGGATTTAAAACCAGACGGGCTGAACTGCAGCCCTGGCCCTGCTCCTTCTTGCTCCATGAGTTTCAGCAAGTCACTTAGCTGCTTAGTTTCTTCATCTGTAAAATGGAGATAATATCACCTGGTGAGGTGGGGTAAATGAGCCAATTCACCTGACGGCCTTAGAATGGCTCCTGGCACACAATAAGTGCTCAATCAATGCAGCCTTCTTTATTAATATTATGGTTAGAGATAGGCTGTCCCAGGTGCAGCCTGGACTCAGCACCCTCCCTTGTGCCTGCAGCCCGCAGTGAGGGGAAGATGCCCCCCTACAGCAACTACTATGCCCAGCGCTCCTACCCCATGCCAGACGAGCCCTTCTGCACGGAGCTCACCGCTGAGCAGCGGGCCTTGAAGGAGAAGGAGAAGGGCAGCTGGACCCAGCTGAGCCATGCCGAGAAGGTGGCCCGTAGGTCTTGGGGGTGCTCCTGGCTGGGGAGAGTGGGCTGGGGGGTGACGTTGGTTCCTGCCCTCTTGGTGCTCCCACTCCAGTGGGAGAAACCAACACAGTCCCCAATAACTGTGGTATGGGATATATGGCTAGGGAGAGGTGTGGTCAAGGGACTGTGAGGACCCAAAGGAGAAAGAGAAGTCCTGATGGGCCTCCTAGAGGAGGGCATGTTCCAGCTGGCCTTGAAGGGTGAAGAAGAAGACACTGCCAGGTAGTGGGAACAGCATGGGCAAATTTGTCAGAGCAAGAGGGTGTGGAAGGTTCTGGCATCACTGAGGGATGTGGGGGGATGGAACAGAGAGAGGCAGATGAGGCGGGCGGGGAGCAGGAGTCTGACCTGGGAGGCAGGAGGGATGCATGGCCCCAAGTCCTGCCCACCAGAGTTCCCTCGGCTGGCCCTTTGGTATTTGTAACCTCTTCTGTTCATTTCATGGATGGGAGAACCCAGCCTGACCTCCAGTGTTTCGGGGGATTCCTAGCGGGGAGAGGCTCATGCTTCTCACGTGTTCATTCATTCATTTGACATTTCATTGAACATCTACTACAATGCCATGCACTGGGAATATGGCCGTGAGCAAGCCAGGCTCCATCCTTTCCCTGTGAGCTCACATTTCCAGTCCTCTCTCCCTCAGCTCTTTTCCTTCCTCTCACCTCTCTCTCTCTCTCTCTCTCTCTCTCTCCTCTGCATGCTACTTGGTATCCTTCTGTTTATCCATTTTAGATGTGGACATTCCCTTCTTTCCCACTTCCCTTATTTCCCCAAATATTACATGCATAAAGCAAGATGGCAATAAGCATAATCCCTAATATTTTTTGCACACTTTCATGCAGCAGGTGCTGCTAGGGAGGGAGGTACTCTCATTAGCTCACAGTTGAGGAAACTGAGGCTCAGCGAAGTGAAGTCACTGATGATGGTAGCACAGCTAGAGAGTGGTGGAGGCAGGATTTGAACCCAACAAACTGGCTCCAGTGGTTTCAACCTCAGCTGCTCCACCATGTGCTACACTGAAGATGTGGTGGGATGCCTGGTGAGTTACACTGTAGTGTCAGTGCTCAACAAACTTACTTTGACCACTAGACGTGGTAGTGCATAGGCCTTTGACTTTATTCACTGCCGGCTTGGCATCCTCACTCTCCCACCCTCCCCCCACATCTTCTTCCATTCTCTCTGCTCCCTAGGCCCCCTCACACCTAGAGCTCCTGCCCTTGTGGAAACTCAAACTCTTCAGGTTCTGCCTCTTCTGCCTCAGCAACTCCGGGCTCCTGCTGTTCTCCATACACGCCCAGCACTTCCCACACCCCACCGCACATCTTTGCTCATGCTCTTTCTTTCCCTAGCCATGTACGCCCTCCAAAAAACAAACTCTAGGGCTGGCGGGTTAGCTTGGTTGGTTAGAGCACAGTGTTATAACCACAAGGCCAAGAGTTCAGATCCCTGTACTAGCCAGCTGCTAGTAAAAAGGACTCGTTAGTTAGCTCACTCAGAGCATGGTGCTGATAACACCAAGGTCAAGGGTTCAGATCCCTTATGCACCAGCCACCAAAAACAAAAACAGAAAAAACCAAACTGTGTTTCTTCTATACTCTCACTTCTGGCACCAAATGTGTGGGGTTTTTTCCACACCAACAACCAGTTCTCCAACTCTCCAGACACCAACTGGGTGTCCTACAATTCAATTAAATTCTGATACTATATCTACCTATAGTTTGCATCAGACCCCACAGGTTGAGGGTGCAGTCCTATAAGACTGCCCCACTTCAGATGCCAATCATAATCCTAGGTTGTGTCCTGTACTTCTGACCAACCAGCTATAAATAGGGGGCTCCTACAACCTCTTCTTCAGGTTTGGTAATTTGCTATAATGGCTCAAAAAACTCAGTGAAACACTTTATTTACATTTACCGTTTGTTATAAAGGATATTACAAAGGTTACAGATGAGCAGCCAGAGGAAGAGGTACATGTGGCAAGGTCCAGAACAAGGATGTTTCCACTAACCTGGAAGCTCTCAGAATCCAGTTGTTTCGAGGTTTTATGGAAGTTCCATTATGTGGGCATGATTGATTAAGTCCATCTCCATCTTCTCTTCCCTCCCTGGAGGTGGTGGGAGAGCTAAAAGTTTCAGCCTTCTAATCACATGGCGGGTTCCTCTGGCAAGCACCCCCAGCCCCCCCCCCCCCAAGAATCACCTCATGAGCATAAAGTTAGGTATGGTTGAAAGGGGCTTATTATGAGTAAAGGTGCTCCTCTTACCCCTATCAACTCAGGGAATTTCAAGGATTTTGGAAGCTCTTGTGCCAGGAGCTGGAGGCAGAAACCAAATATATATTTCTTATTATGTCACACCCTCCCACCTCCATTTCCACCACCCTTCACTAAGAAAACTCCCCCAGACTCCAGCTTAACTTGTTTTCATTCCTTCCTTCGATGTGCACTTCCCCGCCTCTGGGCCTTTTGCATTAGCAGTTTCCTCAGCCTGGTGCACCTCTCACTGTGGAGTCTGATCTTTGCCATGCTTTGTATATGGTACGTGCTCAACAGAATGTGTTGAATGAACAGCATCTGCTACAGGGAGTGGGAGGCCAAGGATTCCTGGGGCCAAGATTTGGCCCAGGGTCCTTGGAGTGGACACACCTGAGGCCCCTTCCCCGCACCCACCTGCCTCCAGTGTATCGGCTCCAGTTCCATCAGACCTTCGCGGAGATGAATCATCGCTCCAATGAGTGGAAGACAGTGATGGGCTGTGTCTTCTTTTTCTTTGGATTCGCAGCTCTGGTGATTTGGTGGGAGCGGATCTATGGTGAGTGAAAACACCTCCCCTGGTTGCAGACCTGGGCCATGCCCTGTGGCCACAGCCACCAGTCAAGCTCTTAAGGGGGGCCGGCCCGTGGCTCACTCGGGAGAGTGCGGTGCTGATAACACCAAGGCCCCGGGTTCGGATCCCATATACGGATGGCCGGTTCGCTCACTGGCTGAGTGTGGTGCTGACGACACCAAGTCAAGGGTTAAGATCCCCTTACCGGTCATCTTTTAAAAAAAAAAAAAAAAAAAAAAAAAAAGCTCTTAAGGGAATCATGCTGGTATTCATTTGAAGGGTTTTGAAATGTCCCCCAAGAGTTGTAGCGTGAAGGGCAGAGCATGGCTGCCTGGGTTGGAATGTAGGGAATCTACCTCTCTGAGCCTCAGTTTCCTCGTATGTAAAATGGGAATAATAATCCCCATATCTCAGGGTTCTTTTGAGGATTTAGTGAGGGAGGGCTGTAGGCCAGTGCTTGGCACATAGTCATGAATGGTGGTGTTACTGATTGCTGTGTATTAACTATGTGTTTTCCAGTATACTGTTTCAGCTGCTGTAACAAAGAGTCCCCAACGAGAACTTAAACAAGATAGAGGTTTATTGCTTTCTCACAAAAAAGGCCAGAGAAGCATTCCAGACAAATATGGGAACTCCACAGTGCAGGCTGCTTCTGTTTTTTGCTCTGCCATCCTTAACATGCAGCTTCCTTCTTGACATACGAGAGGGCTGCTCCAGCTCCTGCCATCAAGCCTACATTCCAGCCAAGAAGAAGGGGGAAAGGGAAGATGCTCTTCTCTCTATGGCCCAGAAGTTGCTCCTGCCACTTCTGCTCATATCCTATCAGCTGAGAATGATCATATGACCATATCTAGCTTCGAGGGAATCTGGAAAACGTAATCTAGCTCAGTAGTTTATTACCTCAGAAGAGTGGTTGTCAGAGTGTCCTCCCTGGATCAATAGCACCACCTGGGAACTTGTCAGCACCTTTTTTTTTTTTTTTTTTTAAAAGATGACCAGTAAGGGGATCTCAACCCTTGGCTTGGTGTTGTCAGCACCACGCCCAGCCAGTGAGCAAACCGGCCATCCCTATATAGGATCCGAACCCGTGGCCTTGGTGTTATCAGCACCACACTCTACCGAGTGAGCCACGGGCCGGCCCACCACCTGGGAACTTGTGAGAAATGCAGATTCTCAGCCCCACTCGGGATCTACTGAGTCAGACATTCTGGGGGTGGAGCCCAGCAATGTTCATTTTTATAGCCCTCCAGATGATTCTGACGCCCACTCAGGTTTGAGAGCCACTGCTCTGGAGGAAGGGGAGAGGATATTGAGAAAGAGCTGATGCTCTCTGCCTCAGTTGACTTCAATTCTAGTGGTCTTGCCTTTTCTTCTGTAAAAGTGTGCTGGGAATTCCTACCTTGCTTGAGGACACAGTGAGAGATCCTTTGGGAAAAAGTATAGTTGAGCCCAGTGTTTCTCATATAATAGGTGCCAAAAAAATCGTTCCCTTCCTGCCCACCCCCTAGGATAGAAAGTGCCAGTGATGGAGGTGAGGCAGGCTGAGAGCCTCAGAGGCAGGCAGACAAGGGAGTGAGATGATTTTGATAAGTAGGGAAAGTGAGACTCAAAGAGGTGAAGTGACTTGTTCAAGGTCACATAGCCAGGGAGTCGGGGGAGCTGGGATTTGTATCCAGGTGGTCGTCAAGTCAGTGCTCCTATTACCATTGGCCACAGAGGTAGGGGAGGAAACTGAGACTCAGAGTGGGGAAAGATGTTGGCCTAGTTCCCACAGTGACTCTAAGGCAAAGCTGGAATCAGAACCCAGAGGTCCCTAGAAGTGATGCTTTAGCAGAGTCTGGTGGAGGGCCGGACAGGGTGGAGGGAACTCCTCAGTGCAGGGCACCCCAATCCTGCGGCTGGAGACCCTGGCTCAGGGGTGGGGGTGGGCCTGGCAGGGTACTGACACCCCATCCCCACCCCGTGTCCCCCTGAAGTGTTCCCTGAGAAGCCCATCACCCTGACGGATGAGTGGAAGGCCAAGCAGCTGCAGCGCATCCTGGACATGAAGGGCAACCCCGTGCAAGGCCTGGCCTCCCGGTGGGACTATGAGAAGAAGCAGTGGAAGAAGTGACTCCGCATCCCTGGCTGCTCTCCCTGCAGCTCCACCCCAGCCCAGCCTCTGGCAGCCCCTCCTCCAACCCCAATAAAGCTGGCCTGTTCTGTTCTGCCTTTAACCTCCACTCCAGACTTTACCAGCACCTAAAACTAGGCATTGTAGTAGGTGAGGGGCAAGAACAAGCCATTTTCCAGGGCTCAGAGCCCAGCTAGTCAGGGAGGGCTTCCTGGAGGAGTGGGGGCTAGGGCTGAGCCTTAGGTGGGATTAGGAAAGGAAGGAAGGAGAAAGGAAGGCATTCCAGGTGGAGGGAGTGACTTGAGCAAAGAAAAGGACACTCCTTTATTCAGTCAATTAACAAATATTTATTGAGCACGTATTGTGTGTCAGGTACTAATCCAGGCCCTGGGGGTATAGCAGTGAAGAAGACAGACAAAGTCCTTGGGATCTGGGAGGGGACATTCCTCTATGGAGGAAGATAGAAGAATGAACACATAAGTGTAATAAATAGTGTGTTATATGGTGAAAAGCACTGTGAAGAAACAGAACAAGGCAGGATAAAGGGACAGAGTTAAAAGGGGATTGGGAGTGGAAGGTGAAGACCTCTTAGAGGAGGTGGCCTTTCAGAAGACGGCTGATGAAATAAGAGATTAAGCCTTGTATTAAAGACAGAATAGCAGGTGCAAAGACCCTGAGGTGGGATTCTGGTTTGCATGTTTGTGGAACTGCAAGGAGGCCATGGTGACTGGAGTGGAATGACCCGGAGAGTAGTAGAAGAGGAGGCTAGGGAGATGTGCGTGGGGAGCAGGTTGGTCTTGGGGTTGAGCACAGATCATATAGGGTGTCAGGAGATTTTACTCAGTGTGATGGGAAGCTGTGTCAGTTTAGGTCCTCTGAGAAGCAGAGGCCAAGAAAGAATTTACCACGTGAAGAGATTTATTGAGGGTAACACCTGTGAGGATAACGGAGGGAGAACCTTCAGGCTGTGGCACAGGTCTGTGGAAGGAGAGAGGGACGAAGGAGGATTGGGTAGGAACAGCCTCAGACTTCCACACATCTCCATCAGTCCAAGTCCAGTCAGAAGACAGAAACCACACAGCAATTTAAATGGGTTGTTTAACATAAAGAATTTATTAAGCTTACACAGAGCATAACTGTATTAGTCTGCTTTTGTTGCTTATAACAAAATACACAGAGGGCCGGCCCGTGGCTCACTTGGCAGAGTGCGGTGCTGATAGCACCAAGGCCACGGGTTTGGATCCTATATATGGATGCCCGGTTTGCTCACTGGGAGAGCGTGGTGCTGACAACACCAAGTCAAGGGTTAAGATCCCCTTACCGGTCATCTTTAAAAAAAAAAAGTTTGCCATTTATTGGCCTTTGTTTTTGGACGCCACTCTGGCAGGGGAAGGTGGGCACTGCCCATTAACACCAGGTGGAGGCAGAAGTCCAGGTTCCCCACTCAGTTTCCATTGCTACCCAAGATGAAGGAGCTCCTCATTACTGCTGGTGGGGGTGGGAGTGTCAGCCCCCATGTGGTCTCCACTGAACCACGGTGGTGTGGTGATCACAATGGTGTAGTGATTGTGAAGGTCCTGACTCCACTGGGCCTTTTCTGATATCATCTCAGTGAGGACAAGAAGGGGTGTCTTTTTACTGCTATATGGGGGTAGAATTTAGCTCCCCACATGGTCTCCACTGACATTTCAGGGGACAGGAGAGGACTCATTATGAACTGGCAGGGGTGAAAGTCCTGGCTCCCTTGGCCTTATCTCACAGCACCCTATACTGGCAGGTGATGGGGCACCTTGTAACAGACTCATTAGGGTGAAAGTGCAGACTCCCCACTCAGCCTTTGCTGATGTGGATGGAGCCATAGGTTTTTCAATGGTGTTTAGATGCAGAAGAGCTGTTATTGTTTAAAAGTTTTGTTTTCCAGGCCGATCCCATGGCGCACGCGGGAGAGTGCGGCACTGGGAGCGCAGCGACGCTCCCGCCACGGGTTCGGATCCTATATAGGAATGGCCGGTGCACTCACTGGCTGAGTACCGGTCACGTAAAAGACAAAAAAATTAAATAAATAAATAATTTAAAGTTTTGTTTTCCTATGTGTTCCTTTCCTAATCCTTTGACTATAGAGAGAAAGCTTTTGTTAGGGCTTTTATCCCCACTCTGCCCATTGGCTTTTTCAGGTAGCCAGCTTCTTTGGCTCCAAGTCTGGGATATATGAGGCAAAAGAAACCCTGAGAATTCACCTCCATGTTATAGCTCAGGTCTTGAGGTCTCTCTCTGGTCTGCCTTCTTTCCACTTTAAAGAGGTTTCTTATTCTTTTTTTTGGCAGCTGGCCAGTATAAGGTTATTCTTGTTTTATACACATTGTCAAACGTTTTCGGTTTTACTTAGCTGGAGAAATAGGAAAAAGTACATCTGCTCCATCTTCCTTGATGTGGAAGTCCAGCAAGCAGTTCATCCTACTCTTACGTCTCTTTTAATCTAAGGTTTCTCTCTCTCTTCCCCCCACCATTTCATATGTTGAAGAAATGGGGTCATTTGTCCTGAGGAGTTTCCCCAGTCTGCATTTTGGTGATTGCATTCCCATGTATCACTTCTTGTGTCCCTCTGTCCCTTGTATTTTCTATATATGGTGGTTACATTTAGAGGCTTGGTCAGATTCATATGATAGAGTTTGGATGTGTTGTCCCCCCCAAAACTCATGTGGAAATCTGATCCCCAGTGTTCGTAGCTGTTTGAGTCATGAGGGCGGGTCTCTCAAGAATGGATTAATGCTCTCCCTGGTGGGTAGGGGTAGTGAGTGAATTCTCACTTCATTAGTTCCCATGAAAGCTGGTTGTTTATAGGACCCTGGCACCTCCCTCTCTCTCTCTCTCTTGCTTCCTCTCGCCATGTGATCTGCTTGTACCCGCCAGCTGCCTGCCACTTTTCTGCCATGAGTAGAAGCAGCCTGAGGCCTGTGCCAGATGCAGCTGTCCCAGAATCGTAAGCTAAATAAACCTCTGTTTTTTATAAATTACCCAGTCTCAGGTATTCTGTTATAGCAACACCAAAATGGACTAATACATCGTGTTTGATTTTTTTTGGCAAGAGTATTTCATGGGTGTGCTCTGTTCTTTTGGCAGGAGGCACATGATGCCTGGTTGTCTTTGTGTGCCGTTAGCAGCTTTCGTTGGTTATTGTGTAGATTCATTAACTTATTAGGAGTACAGATGGCTTTCAAATACATGAAAAGATGCCAACCTCAATTAGAATTTAAAAAATGAAATTTTAAAGTAAGAGCACTATTTTTTCATCTACCAGATTGACAAAAATCAAAGAGTGTTAGCATTGATGTTGGCAGGAGAGCAGGAGACAGGCAATTTCACAGGATTCTGGATTTGACTGTATTCCTCAAAATGACAAATGGATGTACCCCTTGGCTCGGCAGTTCAACTGCTAGGAATTTATACTGTGGATACACACCAGTGTGTGCAAAATGATTGATACACGAAGTTGTTTGGATTAGCAAAAGTTGAACTACCAAATTGTTTCCTGATGCAGTTTCCCAGCTAGTGTGCCACGAAGTTGTCACCAGTTGTGGCAGATGCGTTAGTGCCCTGGCTATGTGCCCTCAGCATACTCTCAGAGGTAACATGCGGCTTTGGCGCAGTTCTCATTCAAGGTAACAGGGATCTGTGTCTCTTTGACCACAGATTTATGCTTTACCCCAAGCATGGGGCAGGCAGGAAGTGCCAAATGCTGAGGAGAAAACCTCAGAGCAGCCCTCAGCTGAGGAGGGGTGGGAGTGGGTGGACAAATACCTTGCTGTTCTTGCACGTTGGGAATATAATTCTGAGGAGTGTTCATGAGTCAAAGGATCCCCTGTGGAGAGCCCCCTTGCCTGCAGTGGCAATTTACTCATCACTGCAACCTATATCGGCTCCCTGTCCTTCCCTGCTTCACTTCACCACTGAAACCACTTGCTCTTGAATCCTTATTTTAGGCTCTGATTTTGAGGGAAGTCCATACTAACACAGTTAGAGCTTGGTGGTAGTTTGACAGCACCACCTAATAAAACATATATAATACTTACAGAGCCAGACACCACTCTTAAGCACTTTCCTAAGCATGAGATCTGTATAACCACCCCATGAGGTAGGTATGATTATCACTCCCACTTTTCAGGTAAAGAAACTCAGGCACAGAGAGGTTAAGTCATTTGGGTAGGGATATCCAGCTACCCCCAGGCAGTCTGGCTTCAGAGTCCTGCTTCTAACCACCACACATCCTTCTCTCCTCTGGCCTTTGCTGCTCTACCAGAATGATCTGAGCACGACCAAGGTTGGGCTCTGCAGCGATCACATCCATGGTCATCCATGGAGCGCCACCCGCCCTCTACAGTTTGTTTCCTGGGTTCTCAGGGAGCTTGGCACAAAGCTCAGGGAAGATTGATGTGCCCTGCTAGGGAAAGCCATCCAGCTGCAGAGGGATGTTTCACTACATAAATAGTTTGCAATATAGAGGCCTATCATTATATTTATTTATTTATACAACACAATTGTAACAGGTTTTTTGGGGGGAGGGGAGGTTTGTTTGTTTTTTACATCACTGCAATTTGAGCCTGATGGGGGGACTTTCTGATATGGGGATGGGTCATTTCCTATTCTTTTTTTTTTTTTTTTAAAGATGACCAGTAAGGGGATCTTAACCCTTGACTAGGTGTTGTCAGCACCACACTCAGCCAGTGAGCAAACCGGCCGTGCCTATATAGGATCCGAACCCGCGGCCTTGGTGTTATCAGTGCCACACTCTCCGGAGTGAGCCACTGGCCAGACCATTTCCTAATCAGCAACAAATTTACAAACCATCTCATTGTTTAGGCCACTACCTTGTGTTTGTATTGTTTTCTATTTTATTTTCAGGAGAACTTTTTCTTACTTTATGTCCATATTCTGGTACCTTGGTGTTTTAAGAATGACTTCTTCAAATTTTAAAACTAACTTGTTGAAACTTTAAAATATGGCCATTCACATTTTACAGGAATTTGCAAGACTCTTTATAATGAAAGCATTCAAGCTAATTATTCCTGTGTGAACTCACTGAAAGGAGATGATGGCTTAAACAATTTAGAAGGGAATAAATACCCCATATGCCCAGAATTCTAACATTAATGCATGGATATTTATTAAAAATCAAAGAACTCCATACTGGTCAACTGCTAAAAAAAAATCAAAAAATCAAAGGAGACATAAATTTACATAGATCATATATGGTTATTTCTATTTTCTCTATATATTATGAAAAAGTTCTTGTTATTTTTGGCTTGTTGGAGTGAGCGGGACTGAAGCCATGTTGGGACCTAAAACCGCATGGGCTCTAAAAGATTTTAGAAGGACACAGTTTTTTCCTTGGCATGCATTTCTCTGAGTTCCCTCTTTTCCCATGGTTGTTTGATATTTTGAACCTTGACATTGTTTACTAAATGTAAAGTTGTTTTCCAGTCAGCCTGAAGCTGCTACTTGCCACAAGACACATAGTACCCAGACCCTGAGATAACAGCAAGGACGAAGGACGGGAGCAGAAACCAAGCGGAGTCTTGGTGAGAATTTGCACCTGGCCCCTTTCTCCTTCCCCTCCCGCCTGCTTTTCATTTCCCACGTTCCATTCCTTCAAACCCTTCTTTAAAAGCACCTCAGTAGGGCCGAGCCTGTGGCGCACTCGGTAGAGTGTGGCGCTGGGAGCGCCGCGACGCTCCCGCCGCGGGTTCGGATCCTATATAGGAATGACCGGTGCACCCACTGGCTGAGTGCCTGTCACGAAAAACCAACAACAACAAAAAATTTAAAAAATAAATTAGAAATATTTAAAAAAAAAAAAAAAAAAAAAAGAAGCACCTCAGTAAATTTGAGTCTTTGAGATGGCTTTAGTCTACCCATTCTCCTTCAGGTTTACCAGAGAGATGGGTTAGCCTGACATCTCTGCTCAGGTCACCAGTGTTCCTGAATAAAAGCTGACTTCCATTTTCAGCGACATTTGACTTTTGAGTGGTTTGTTTTCGAAAGGAGGCAGGCAACTGGACCTGTCACCAGTAACATTGTGACAAAGGCGGTGATGGTGGAGATAGAAAAAAAAATTTTTTTTTTTTAAGATGACCAGTAAGGGGATCTTAACCCTTGACTTGGTGTTGTCAGCACCACGCTCACCCAGTGAGCGAACCGGCCATCCCTATATGGGATCCGAACCCGTGGCCTTGGTGTTATCAGCACCACACTCTCCCGAGTGAGCCACGGGCTGGCCCGGAGATAGAAAAATTGAGAGCTGGGTATTATGTAATGAATTTGATCATGACATAAGTTGCTGGTTTTTCTCCATGACTTGTTAATTTTAAAAAATTGCACACGCGTTGATAACACCAAGGTCAAGGGTTTGGATCCCCTTAATGGCCAGCTGCCAAAAAAATAAAAAATAAAAATAAAATTGCACAAGCAATGCACATAATCATTATCTTGAACTTCTGTAGAATTCAGAAGACTATAAAGAAGTGAAAGCTGGCTTTCAACCCTTGGCTTGCTGAAAGTTGGATTTTTTAAAAAAAATTATGAGTAGGTCCTGAATTTTACAGAACACTATTTTGATATCTACTGAAATAATCACAAGGTTTTCTTTGTTAATATTTCAGTGCAATGAATTACATAGAAAGATTTCCCATATTGAGTCAACCTTGCTTACCCGGAATAAACCCTGCTAGGTGGTGATGTAATATTCTTTTAAAATGTTGTTAGATTTGATTTGTTAATATTATATTTAGAAATTTGGTGTGTATGTTCATAGGCAATATTGGCCCGGAATTCCCTTCCCTCTCTCCCTCCCTCCCTCCTTTCCTTCGTTCCTTCTTTTCCCTCTCTTCCTTCGTGCAGTACAGCCATGCCCAGTTTTAATAAGTTATAATTGCCTCAAAAAACTAAAATGAGTTTGAAAGTTTTACATCTTTTCCATGTTCTGAAGTCATTATTTTAAAATATCCAAAATGAAAAAGTTCATTTGGATTTGAAATCAACTTGATTACAAGAAGTATCAACATTATATTTGTCAATTAAAGAAATGGGGGCGGGCTGGCTAGCTCAGTTGGTAATAGATGGGTGTTACAACAACACCAAGGTCAAGGGTTTGGGATCCTCCCACTGGCCAGCTGCCAAAAAAAAGAGAACAAAATGCTAAGAAAAAAAGGGGTGTGTGTGTGGCAGTGATGGTGGGAAGCGCTATTAGAACGTTTGAATATAATTTCAGTTGTAAGCTTTGGAATGGTTTAAATTTTTCTTTTATCTCCTACTTGAGGTTATGAAGTCTCTTGATACCAGCTGCAAAGACTTTGAAGAGATCGTCATTAATAAGCCTTGATCAGGAAACGTGTAAGCCGGGACCAGCCCGTGGCTCACTTAGGAGAGTGCGGTGCTGATAACACCAAGGCTGTGGGTTCGGATCCCTATATAGGGATGGCCGGTTTGCTCACTTGGAGAGCGTGGTGCTGACAACACCAAGTCAAGGGTTAGAATCCCCTTACCGGTCATCTTTAACAAAAAAAAAAGGAATTGTGTTAAGCCATTTCAATCATAAAAGCTGATATAAAAAGTTTCATTTACAGAAACAAAATCAAGTTTTTAAGAAGCAATTTAAAAAATATTTTACTTGGATGTTTTAAATCAAAGTTAATACTTCACATCTTTCCTATGAAAATGTTGTATTTCATTTCTTTCATCATAAATATGTAACATATGGTAATGAAATGAATTTTTCCCTAAGACCCACACAGACAGTCCCAAGCTTCTTCCAGCTTTCCCTCATTGTCCAATTACAATATTTTATGCATGTGCTATGGAATTTATGAGGTTGAGAATTACTGAGTTAGAGGCTTGGTTAAAAAGTTTGTGATTAGTATCTACTATCCTGTAAAAAGAAAAAAGAAAAAGAAAAAAAGTTTTCAAAATACTTTACAGCTAGAAAGAAGGAAGCTGTCACGAGTTGATAACTGTTGAAGCTGCCCGATGAGTACACAGGTTTTCATGTTGGGATACAGAAACTTCTACAAGATACATTACGTAGGCAGAAAAAGCAAGAAAAAGTGTGTCTAATATGTTACCATTTGTGTAAATAAAAGGGAGGAGGGATCAAAATATATTTATATCTGTGTATTTGTTTATATGTGAAAAGACGTTTCTGGAAGCATATGGAGAATCTGGGGACGGAACTTGAGTGACTAGGGTAGGGGGAAGCAGCCAGGACACATCGTGGCGGGAGGGGGCCTTGGTCTTGAACCAAGGAGAATGGCTCTGAGTCCCAGGAGAGCCAGGGCAAGTTCTGAATCGGGTACCCAAGAGTTGGAAGTATAGTTGTCCTTCTGGTGAGCAGGACGGAGGATGGAGGACACCGGAGAAAGCTGGGCGGGTGCGGGGGGCACGGGGGGAGGGGCGTGGAGACACAGGTAGTGGGCACTGAGCGAGAGCAGCTTGGGTAAGGTGGCTTTCGGATCTCATCCGGTAGCCACCAGGGGGCAGTCAAGCCCGCTCCTGAAAGCGGGCGGAGCGGAGCGCCTGAGCCGGTCCCGCCTCCAGACCGTCCCCCAGCTGGAGTTACCGCCCCTGGAGTCCTTGACCGCTTTCCCTAGACCTCTGGCCCGCAGCCACTTGGAACTCCGACAGCAGCACCTCCTCCGTCCTAGGGAGTCATCCCTTCTCCCATCCCCAATATCCATTCCTCCCTCACCTCCGCTGGGTTCTCATTCAATGTTGACCCCAATCGTGTGAGATGGGTACTACCCTCATACCCATTTTGCAGAAGGGAAAGCTGGGGCATAGAGAGGTTAGGTACATTGCCCAAAGTCACAAGACCAGGAATGGTGACTTAGGACACACACTTGGAATGTCTCCCTAACAGCTCAAACCCAGACCATTAACCAAACCATGGCTTCCTCACTGGTCTCCGGGTTTCCACTCCACTCGCCCTCCAGAACGTTTACCACACAGCAGCCAGAGGGAGCTTTGGGGGTTTTAAGGGGGCATCACTCCCTAATTTACCACCTTTCTTTGGCTCTCACTGCCCTCAGGATCAAGTTCAGTCTCCTAACTCTATCCATCTCTGGCATCCCCTTGACCCAAAAGGCCCCTCATTCCCAGCTCTAGACATGCCAACTTTCCTTGATCCTGAATGCAATGTCTACTCATCCTGTGTACTTTCTGCTTCTTCCCAGGACCACTCTGCCTCCCTCACCTCCTTTTAATGAACTCTTACGCACTCTTCAGACCCTAGCTCTCACATTAACTCCTCCAGGGAGCCCTCCCTGACTCCCAAATTCAGATCCCATATTAAATGCTGTTGGAGCCTCATTATGAACCTCTCGGGTTGCACTGGCCTCAGACATGTTTCATTTTTGAATTTATAATAGAGTCACTATTCCAAAAACCTGTCACCCTTGATTTGTCTTTTTCTCTAGAGCCATCTGAAATCCTGTGGGATCTACCTTTAAAATGTTATTTCAGGGCTGGCTCCATGGCTCACTTGGGAGAGTGTGGCGCTAGTAGCGCCGAGGCCGCAGGTTCAGATCCTATATAGGGATGGCCAGAGCGCTCACTGGCTGAGCATGGTGCGGACCACACCATGCGAAGGGTTGCGATCCCCTTACCAGTCAGGAAAAGAAAAAAAAAAAAAAAAGTTATTTCAAGTCTGAGACCTTCTTACCTCCTTCCCTCCTAAGTCCTTCATGTCTTGCCAGAAGACTGTACTGGCTTCTCATGGTTATCTTTTTTCCCCCTTCACCTTTGTTGGGGCTCAGAAAATGATAACCCCAAGTATGGCACTTTGGCATGCTGAGTACTTTGAACTAAAGGACATTGGAAGGCATCAGAAGCAGCCTCAGAAGCAAGTTTTCTCTGACCTCCTGCCCTCTTGTCTCTTGCCCCTCTTTCTCTTCTAAAGAGAGTTATAGAAACCACAATTCCTCTTCCCCAAGGCAGGTCATAGAACCCCTCTCCCCCAAAGTAAACCATAAAACCTAGAAATATTATTCTAACCGTCTCCCATATTTCTGTGTAGGAGCTGGCCATAAAGAAATTCTTTGATCTACCTTGTCTGATAGTAGTCATAAGACTGTCGTTCCAGAGGGGTCCTGCACTATAACTCCGAGGGAGGAATGCTACAGAATTAGAGAATTAGATCATACTTTTTGTCCAATGACATTCCTACACAGCTGTCCATTCTTCACTGAACTTAAGCATAAAATGGACAGTTTTCCCTGGGTCTTTGCATCATTTCTAAGGGCTCCTGTGTCAGGAAAAACTGATTAAAGAAATCTGTTATGCTTTTCTCTTATTAGTCTTTTGTTATAGGAGTGCTGGCCGTGAACCTTAAGATGGGTAAGGAAAGGCATCATGCCTTTTTCACCCCTACACCCTATAGCAGCCAGAGTCATGCTTATATTTGGTCTGTCTCCCCAACTAAAGGCAAAGACTTTGTTTGCTGCATAATCCCCAGTGCCTAGGACTGTGCCTGGGCAAAGAAGGGCTCAGTAAACATTTGCCAAGTGGCTACAGGACTGTTTCTCCCACTAGAATGTCAGCTCCTGAGGGCTGGACCTGGGTCTGTCCTGCTCACTCACAGTCCCAGGGCCCAGCACACAGCAGGTGCTCAGTAAAAACCCTGTCAACATATAGGTGAAGAATTCAGGCCCCAAGGGAGGAAGGGACTCGTCCAAGGCCCCCCAAGAAGGCAGCAGAGCTAGGACCAGAACCTGGCTCTCCAGGAGCTTCCTTGCCAGCCAAGCAGCCCCTCCTTTCCCCATCCCAGAACACACAAGAACTCAGGCCCTTTGTCCACTGAGTCAACACAGTTTATTACTGAACTGCACTTTCACCTTCACACAGACTATTTCAAAGAGCTGGAATAAGTGTGGGGTAAGGGTTGGGGGAGGGACAGGTGCCCCTCAGGAGCCAGGATCCCCCGGCCAGCTTCCCCGGACCAGGGTAGGGGAGGGAGCATCAGGCTGTCCAATCTCCGGGCACCAGCTCTCCACGTGCACGCGCACAGCAAGCCAGCAGCTCCTCACACATAAATACAGACACGCTTAACAAAAATAGTATATCATCTTCACAAGGAATAAAAACTAGTCTTGAATATGTACAGCAGAGAGCCCAGGGCGGCCAGGGCTAGGCCAGGACCCCCAAGGATGAGACAGGCCAAGGGTGGAGCAGAGGAGAGCCTGAAGGGTTCCTAGCCAGGCCACTCTGGCATTGGCAGCCCAGCTGCCCAGGCTGGATGGGGGTGGGGCATCTGCCCGGCCCAGCAGGACTGGTCCCTCCAGTCAGCCCCACCCCCACCCTGTGCACCAGGCTCTCCTTCCTGCCCTTCCTGCCTGAGGTAGGGAAGACCCTAGGGCTCCCAAAGCTGCTCCCGATAGCTCCCCTTCACCTCTGGGCCGAGGCCCCTGGATGCTGGACCCCATGGGCAGCAGCCCAAGGCAAAGATGCCACAGGCTGATCTTGCAGGAAGTGAGGCAGCTGAGGCCATCAACAGCTAAGGGGCACCTGTGTTGGGCCCAGTTGGTCCCTCAGTCGTGGTCATGGGAGCCAGGGGAGGGGAAGAGACCAGGGTAGTGCTAAACTGCAAGGGCCACCCTAGCTTTGGCATGGGGTGCTTCCTACAGCTATAGCCCCCTCCCTCCTGGGTGGGGCTGGCCTCTAGCCAGAGACTGCTGGAGGACATTTGGACTGCAAGTGGGGACTCTGGCCAGGCCAGAGGTAGGGAAGAGTCCTGGTCCTTGCTTCTTTATCCCAAGCAGCCTAAATCCCTAATTAGTCAAAATGGCTCTTGGGGGTGGGGATGGAAGGAAGGGGAGCCCTGGTCCGGGGGGGATGGGAAATGATTAATTCTGAGGCCACAAACATCAAAACAAAGGCAATCTAGTATCTCTTTCTGGGGAAGAAGTTCAGAAAACTTTCCACCTCTCTAGCAGGAAAGCATTCTTGGGGAGGCTAAGGGGTAATGGGAGGCTAAGGAGTTCCACCAATCAGGCAGGGTCCTGCCCCTAACCACAACCCCCCCATACCTGCCAGCCTCCATTGGGCAGATTGTGGGGAAACTTTGTGGATTTCGAGGCTAAGAGAACTGAGGTGTGGGGGAAGGTAGCTCTCACAGAAGCGTGTTAGATTTTAGAAAACTAACTGCAGGGGACCAGGTCTAGGCCCAACCCCATGATGGGTGGGTGGGCATGGGCTGCATGTAGTGGTTCTCCTGGTGGCAAAGGTGGCTGGACGGAGGGATGTGGTGGGGACAGTCAGGGGGAAGGGAGGGTGAGTGGGTGGTCAGTGTCTGGTCATTTCCGACTGAAGAGCGAGCCCAGCAGAACCACGCCAGCCACAGTCATGCCTGTCAGGAACCAGCGGTTGAAGCGCTCCTGGCCCTTCCGGCTCTCAGCTGCTGCATTGTTCCCATAGAGTTCCACAAAAGTGTCCTGCAGGGAGAGAGAAGGGAAGGTGCTGTTTGAGTCCTCAGATAGTAATGTGGGTGGGAGAGAGAAAAGGGGCTATCTGCATGCAATGGTCTTGGTGATTTGAAAAACTGTAGCCATCAGTGCCCACTCCGGGCCAGATAAATGGTTAAGGGCTGCCCTCTTTCTTGACCCCCAGCTGGGGATGATCAACCCATGTTATTGCTGAGGAAACAGGTATAGAGGGGGAAAGAGCTGTCTGGGGTCAGACAGCTAGGAAGCAGTACTCACTCTAGAACCTGAGGTGGGAAAGAGATGGTCAGGGGCAGGGACCTGACAGGGGGCCAGGTGGCTGGAGTGCAAGAGAAGAGGTGATCAGGGGAGATGAGGGTGCAGGCGTGAGCAGAAGCCAGACTGCGTGTATTCTAGAAGCTACAGAGGAGCTTGGAGTTGAGCCTGAGAGTAGTGCAGAGCCACTAGGCCTCAACCTTTCCACTGCTGTGCCCGAGTGAGGGAGAAGGGCCAGATGGAAAAGGAGCTTCTGGCTAAGGCAGGCTGGTGGGTGGGAAGGGCAAGGCAGGGCAGAGAGGGTAACAGCAATGCAGGACTGGGAGGCCAGCGTTATGGGGTCTATGAGACCCTGGCCCTGGCCCCCACCCCAAGAGGCATGACTCTGGGCCCAGGAGGAGGTAAGCAACAGCCCTCTGTCCTGGAGGTAGGTCAGGAGGGAAGCACATGATATGAGGAAGGAGGGGCTGTGGGATAAATTACCCAGCCCAGGTTGCTGCCAGCCTGTGTGACAGGGAGAGGGAAGCTTGGAGCACACTTTTACGAGTAAGCTTTGCACCCAATTTGTCCTTTAATCCTCCCAACAATGCTGCAGTGCAGGCTGACGTTCCCCATTTACAGACTAGGAAGCTAGGCCGCTGAGGACAGAGGGACTTATCAAGGTTACCAGCTATGTCAGTGGTATAATCAGAATCCAAACCTGGTGTCTTGCACCTAGAAATAAGTGCTCAGAACGTGTCTGTGGAACGAAAGAGTCACTGGCTGCTTCCAGAGCTCACACTCTTGCCTCTCCACCTAGAGCTCCCCCACACTGGGCCTACATTTCTACCTGGTCCCAACAGGCTGAATGGCTCCTCCCTCAGACAAGGCCTGTCATCACCAGTTGGCCCCAAGTCCCACCTGCCAACTGGAACCTTGCTCACTTGTGATACCTCCCTTCTAGTCTTGGTGATCACCCTCAGTCCATGCTCCACACAGAGAAAATTTCTTTTTTTTTTTTTTTTGTATTTTTCGTGACCGGCGCTCGCACCGGCCATTCCTATATGGGATCCGAACCCGCGGCGGGAGCGCCGCCGCGCTCCCAGCGCCGCACTCTCCCTAGTGCGCCACGGGTTCGGCCCAAAATTTACGACTGCATCCTATCTTTTTTTTTTTTTTTTTGTCTTTTTCGTGACCGGCAGCCAGTGAGTGCACCGGCCAGTCCTATATAGGATCCGAACCCACGGCGGGAGCGTCGCTGCGCTCCCAGTGCCGCACTCTCCCGAGTGCACCACGGGCTCCGCCACAGAGAAAATTTCTAAAAACACAGATCAGATCATAGCACACCTGTGCTTAAAGTCCTACAGTAACACTTAGAAAGCCAGGGCCATTTATTTTTGTATCCCTGGTACCTAGCAGAGTGCCACATGCTCTGAGCTCCAATTTGACTGAAAGAATACTCAACATTTATTAAGCCATTAGGGAGGTAGCAGTGACCCATGAACCAGAGCCCTTACCAGAAAGCTTATCATCTAGTTGGGGAAAGCAAGCAAATGGAGAAAGATCCTCCATTTAGGCCACACTCCATTCAGTCACTCCAAGCTCTCAACCTTCCCAAGGCTTCCTCTCACCTAGAATAAAGTCCCCACCCACTACCATAGTCAGCAAGATGTAATGAGATCTAGCACCGAACCCTTTCTGCCCTACTCCCCACTCTGTCCCCTGCACACTTCACTCCAGTCGTACTGGCCTGCCTGCTGTTCCTCCAACATTTCCTGCCCTAGAAGCTTGCTGTTCCTGCTGCCTGGAGTACCTGACCCCAGATCAGCACCTGCCCCACCCTCATTTCACTCATGACTCTGCTCAAACATCACCTCTTCAGAAGCCTTCACTGAGTACACTGACCACCCTGCATAAAATGGTCCCTGTACCATCTCTCTCCACCTATCCCCTTACCATACTTTATTTTTCTTCTCAGCACTTTTTTTTTTTTTTTTTTTTGGTGGCTGGCTGGTACGGAGATCTGAACCCTTGACTTTGGTGTTATATCACGCTCTAGCCAACTGAGCTAACTGGCCAGCACCCCAACCTCCGCCCCCCCTTTTTTTGCAGCTGGCTGGTACAGGGGTCCTAACCCATGACCTTGGTGTTACCAGCTCCATGTTCTCCCAAGTGAGCTAACCGACCAGTCCCTCTTCTCAGCACTTTTCATAACCAGATCCTATACTTTCTATTTATGATTTGTCTCCTGTACTAGATGTACTTGATAAGGGCAGAGATCCTGTCTTGTTCCTATACACCCAGTGCTCAGAGCAGTATCTGGCACATGGTGCTCAATAAATACAAGAGTACAACAAGTGTATTGAGTATCTACTAAGTACCAGGCTCTGTTACCCCATTTTGCCTTCATCAGAATCCCCAGAGGTAGAGACTTGAGCCCCATTTTCATGGATGACATGACTGAGGTTTAAAGTAGAGAACACTAACAGATGGCAGAGCCAGGACAGACTGCAGGACTGCCTGGCTTCAGAGTGAGGGCTCCTACAGCAGGACAATTTCCTTATTTCAGGGGGCTTGGGGAACCTGTCCTGCCAGTAGTGCTGAAAGGATTCCAAGGAAAAGGAATGTGGGAGCAGGGTTGAGGTAGAGCCCAGGTCTGAGAACAGGAGGACAATGACTGGCCTGGGTATGCCTCCCTATCCATCTTGACCAGCCTCTGCAGGTCTTGGCAGACAAGAAAACTCTTATGGGAGGTTTAATTTTTCTGCTCCCAAGTTAAGGAGACCCAGACAGAGTCACAAAAAAAGACTTAACTGTGATGTGGGAGAGTTCTGGGCTGTGGAGAGCATGGGAGAAGAGAGACCATGGCCAGAAAGCCCTGGTTATCCCAAGGGGCCAAATGTCCCATAAGAACCCAGGGACACTGGGGTTGCAGCCAAAGTGGGAGAGGCCTGGCTCCCTTGATGGGAACTTTGCTGAACTAGAGGGCTGGCAGCCATAGGAAATTTTCAGCTCCAGGGCTGGGTTGGAATAAACAGGCCTTGTCCCTGCAAGGGCACAAAGCATTCACTGTCCAGGAACCATCATTCCAGGGTGGAGGGGACATTCTTATTTCAGTGCCACAGAGAACAAGGCACTGAGCCGTCCAGTCCCCACTTATGCGTTCCTAGCCAGGACAACCTTCATCTCCACTTCGGGAGCTCCTGGGGAGGAGGAGGAGGATTTCCAGGGGCGTGGATTCTGGGGATTGCTTTTGCAAAGAGAGCATGAGCAAAATGGGGTGTGCTATTCCAGGGCGGGTGCTGGAGAGGCCGTGGTGTGGGTATATTTAGCCCACAGTTCACACAACACACTTAGAAACAAACAGCCACTTTCTCAGTGGGCGGCTGCTCTGGATAAATAAACAGGACTGCAGAGCAGCCCTGGTCTGGAAAAGCAGAGATAAGCCCCCACTTCTCCTTGGGCAGCTCCCACTGGTTTTAGCCAGGCCTGGCATGGTAGGCAGGGGATGAGGTGTAAGGGTGGGTTGCAGGGAGGTCTCTAATGTCACAGAGGTTTCCAGGAGACCCAGGCTCAAGGGCCTGTCTGCATCCTCAGCTTGGGTTAGAGCAAAATGGGGGAGGTTTCTCTTTGTAGTTGACTGCTATCATGGGGATCCATGTACGGGTTGGGTTTTTGCTACTGGGGAAAGGCAAAGGCTAATGATCTCCATGGGAGAGTCAAGGACTCCCAGCCAGGCAGATCCCACAAGTTAACAAGGCCAATCCACCTGCTCATTCTACAGTTTCTCACAGCAGTTTGTGGTAGAGCCTAGATTAGGAACCTGGGTCTCCTGACTTGGTCCCCAGGAGAGGCCCAGGCTGAGACCACTTTCAGGGTCCTTCCTTCAATAATCCTGGCCATGCAAGTGCAATGGCCCCACACAATATATTCCAGAGCTTCATACCCTCATGCCTTTGTCAACCCCCCTGCGTCCTCTAACTGGTCACCCTCCCCACATCTCTGTTCCTCAGTTAGCCAACCTCTACTCAGCCAACAAGACTCCACTTTGGAGTCCCCTCTTCCCTGTTCTTCCCTCCTCCAACTCTGGAATGTCTCCTTTGTGATCCCAGGGTCCCTGGACTTTTGTTCATATCATAAATATTTATTGAGTACCAACTATGCTCCAAGTCTGGCATTAGAAATATAGCAGTGAACAAGGTTTTCATGTACTTATGTTCTAGTTCCTTCTCAATGGCAGTGAGATTACCGCCAACGAGGCAAGGTGAAAAATTCTTAGATATTACAGTGGTTTATGGCTCTGAACAGGGCCACAGTACATAAGGAGATACACAGTATAACTGTGGTATTCAAATTTCATGGGATGGCAATTAGGACAAAAAAAGATTCTTTTGTGGTGGGGGGTGGTGATGATTAGTGGGAAGCAGAGAGAGAACAAGAAAAAAAAAAAAGAATTTCAAAGATGATGGTGTTTTGAAGAAAATAAGTCATGGGAAGGTAGCAGAGAATACCTGGGGGACTGATGTAGGTGCAGTGGTCAGAGCTCTCTCCAAGGAAGTGAGGTTTGATCTGAGACCTGAATGACACAGTGGTAGTGGCCATGAGAGGATTAAAAAATCTTGAGTAAGAAAGAACATGTTCCAGCAGAGGCAACAAGTGCAAAGGCTCTCAGGCAGGCGGGTAGGAAGGGTGTCCCTAGGTTCAGGGACCAAGTCTGACCCAGGTCTGAAACTTGGGGTCTACCCAGACAGGCACGGACTGACTTTAACTAGATCTCTGTCCAGAGGCAGTGAACTAACAATGCAGGTCACCCTGTGGCCAGCTGCGACCCTGCAGAAGTCAGGCGAAAACAGTGGCATGATGCCCAAGAGATGGGGCCCAAGTGCCAGGGTTACCACCCACACTGCCAGGGGCTGAAACACAGCCCCTGCTTGAATCTGATTCCACCTTCTGATTCCCAACCTTCTCTCTCACCTCCCGCATTTCCACGCTTCTTCCTAGCGGTGTGACTTTGAGCAGGTTACTTCACCTCTTTGGCCCACAGTGTCCTCACTTGTTAAACAACAATAATAAAATAATAATAATGGTTATTATGATAGCTGAACTTTATTGAATGTCTCACCTGTGCCAGGCATTGAGCTAAAGCACTTTACCTCCACTAGGCCATATTCCCCAATTACATGTAAAATCATATTCACTCAAGAGATTATTTTTTGTCCTATCTCCCCAATTAGGCAGTGTGGTTTTGTTATCTGTATATCTAGAACCTGGTGCTATACCTGGAACATAGCAGGTGCCATTCTAAATGAATCTCTTTTATTTATTTATTTATTTATTTATTTGGCAGCTGGCCAGAATGGGGATCTGAACCCTTGACCTTGGTGTTATACCAACACGCTCTAACCAACTGAGCTAACTAGGCAGCCCTAAATGAATATATTTTAGATGAACAAATAAATGAATACTTTCATTTAATCCTGATTACATTTATCTTTATTTTTTAATTTTTTGGTGGCTGGGATACCTACATCAACAATCTGGCTCTAGTGTCTTTGCTCATAACCTCAGGGAGGTGCTCTCCTCAATTTCAAAAGGACAGTACTTCCCAAAGCCCCCCCCATCATGGGCTAGGTGCATGCACTTCTGTGACTGAAGGAGGTCCTTATTCTAAGTCCAGGTAAACTGAGGCTCAGGTATACTGAGAGACCTGGCCAAAGTGGATAAGTGGGAAGCCAGTTTCAAGCCCCAGGATGTTCAGCAGCAAATCCCATATTCTAGGCCAGGGATATGACATTTGGGTAAAGAGGCCTGAGGCCACCAGATGAATGCACGAGCACTGGCCCCAGCCAGCTTAGGGGAACTGAGTGCCCCAGGAAAAGGATGTGACGAAGACCAGGAGGGAAAGTGAAACCCTTCCGTCCTGGCTTCAGTGGGGAACAAGCGCCTGTGCCAGACAGGCCCTTCCTTCCTCTTGGGTGACTCTGGAGGGCTCAGGCCCACAGCTTCCTTCCTGCTTGGTTATTTCAGGAAAGAGGTAGGTGGAGAAGAAGGGGCTCCTAGCAGCCAGGGAAAGTGCCAGGAACATCAGAACTGTACCCTGCTCTGGCCTCATCACAGCCCTGCACAGGCAGGCTGTGCATCACTTGCAGAGTCACTTTCTGCTCCTGGCCTCAGTTTCCCTGAGGGAGAGGCTGATAAATGCCTGCTGAGTAGATAAACAAGGCCTTGTTAGGAGATCCCTGGGAGATGGCAGGAAGGGGGGCAGGGCAAATGGAGCGGCCTTATCACTCTCTTGGCAGGGAATTGCAGGCGGAGACTCGGAAGAAGTGAGGTTTGTGGTTAGAATCCACTTCCCTTGGCTTTCCCAGGGGAGCTGTTAGCCTCAGAGATGTGAGAGAAACACAGCCTTTCTCCTCTACCCTGGGGGAACATAGGTCTGGATGTAGGCAACTTGGGAGAGGCAGCTCAATGGGGCAGGGGCAAAGAGATGGGTGTCCAGACTGTGCTGGGGTCAACACTTCAATTCCGTCAGCACAGCTATGGGCATCATAGCAAGCCTCAGTTCCTCCTGCCTTAACCTCACAAGGCAGTGGTGGTATCAGGGGGTTAAAGCACTTGATGAAGCAAGGTGACCTTGGTGTTACTGGCTGAAGGGGGTGTCATGGGGCGACCCAAGCCATTTAGGCTTGAAGGAATATTTGGAGGCAACCTCACAACAAACTTCATGTTAATCTTCCTCCAACTCTGCCCCTGTCAGCTGCCAGCCGCTCCTCCCCCGCCTCTTCCCCCACATTTAGTTCTAAGAAGCTAAGCCTAACAGATGTGCTCATTTCTCAGAAAAGGAAGTGGTTGTGCCGGGAGGAGATAACACCTCCGCTGGAGAATCAAGAAAGCTATCGGGCAGCAGTGCAAGCGGGCAGCAGTGCAAGCGTGGGCTTTCCATCTCCTCAGATCAGAACCAGGGTGCTGTGCCTGGAGGCAGAGAGAGAGAATTCAGAAAAGCATTTATTGGGGGCAGAGAGGCTCATTTGGAAGCTTATGACCTCCTTCCTGATAATGATAAAACAATTGATATTTACTAGGTACCAGGCATGGTGCTAAGTGTTTCACGTATAAGAATTCACTTAATCCTCACAATAACCTCATTGAATAAGTGCTGTTATTATTCTCCATGTTACAGATGAGGAGACAGGAGCAGAGAGGTCAAGTCACCCTCGCAAGGTCACGCAGTTCATAAGTGTCGTTGAGTTGGGATTTGTTTGGTTTTTTTTTTTTTTTTTTTTTTTTAAAAGATGACCGGTAAGGGGATCTTAACCCTTGACTTGGTGTTGTCAGCACCACACTCAGCCAGTGAGTGAACCGGCCATCCATATACGGGATCCGAACCCGGGGCCTTGGTGTTATCAGCACCGCACTCTACCGAGTGAGCCACGGGCCGGCCCCTTTGTTTGGTTTTTTTGGTGGCTGGCTGGGACGGGGAACCGAACCCTTGACCTTGGTGTTACAATGCCGTGCTCTAACCAGCTGAGCTAATCGGCCAGCCCTAGAGCCAGGATTTGAATCTAGGCAGTCTGGCTCCAGAGCCAAAGCATTAAACCACTCCTGGGGAGAGATGCTATGTGTTCATGTGTATTCGCCCCCAGCTAATACCCCCATTTCACAGATGGGGTTCATTCAGAAAGGTACAATGCCAAGGGCACATAGTAGATCTGTTTCATTCAGCATGGTCCATACCTGTGGGAGTTTACAGTCATCTCTAGGGCATTCTCTATTTACACACTTGTGATGGGGAGCGCCCTCCTTCCTGGGCATAGCATTTCATCTTTGGACAGCCCCACTGGAACACTCTTCCCTGTTAGGGAGCTGAAGCCTCTCTCCCTCTATCTCCCTTCACTGACTGGCCTTAGTTCTGGTCCTCTCTCCTCTGCTGCTCTCCTGCAACTCTGTTCCAAGAGTTGCCCAAGAAGCCAACATGGGCAGGCAGAGGAAGCTTTGTCAGTCTCACTCCGGGCCCCAGGCCAGGTCCTGCTCCTCTCCCAGTATCAGTTTCCTCATTTGTAAAATGGAGGTGCTATCTGGATGAGGACAAATTAACTTCTATTTCTCCACCAAGCTGGGCTGCCAGAGCTCAGAGTAGGCAGGTAACCGATAAGCCTTGCGACTAGACTAAGATGTTTAGCTTTGGGCCTCATCTATAAAATGGTGATACAAAATGTCCTTATTTCAAAAGAACACTGTGAGGATTCAATAGTAATACATGTAAAGCTCTCAGAACTATGCATGGCACACAACAAACTGAGTAAGTGTCAGCTACTACTGCTGTTCTTACTCTCAGACCAAGGCTCAGCTGCAAAGCCCTGACTGAAGGGTTTCCTCAGCTTCATCTACGACCAGGCTGCTTCATTCCTCACATTCCATGTTCTGTTCAGCCTCAGGACCTTTGCCCATACTGGTCCTTCTGCCGAGCTCTCTCCTGTTTATCGATTAGGTCTTAAACCACACGTCACTTCTTCAAAAAGCCCAGCTGCCTGTTTCCTCCCTCATTTGACCATGGGCTCTGTCCCCTGGACCTAGCCCAGGGCAGGCCCCAGAGAAGGTGCTGAAGAGTATGGCTGACCAGTGGAGAGTGAGGAAGGAAGAGAAGAAAGGCCAGTTCCCTCTCTCTTCATCCTCATCCTCACTGCCTGGCAAAACTAGGAGGTCCTGAGATATCAGGCAATTGGGCTGGCTGCCCAGAATTCTCCAGACACCAAGTTCTCCCAGGCTCAGTAAGTGGGACAGGAAGTTTATAGGAAGGTTCTAGAAAAGGAATCTTCTACACTGTGCTGAGGCAACAGGCAGGAGGGATTGGAGTAACAACCTACAAGAACTAGGGCCAACCCTCTCCCTAAAATTCTGTTTCCTTTTGGGGTCTTTGTCCCCAAGTGCTCCATGGTCCAAAGCAGCTTCTCCTTCCTCCTTTCTGCCTAAAGCTATGCCCACTACCTCGTCTGGTGCTGATCAGTGTTGGATGCTGTAGAGAAAAGATAGTGGATGTAGGTTTTGCTTCCCAGCTCCATCATTGGTTTGCTTGGGGTGCGTTGATTCTCCTGTCTGGGATGCTGGGAAAGTCTGGGACTTCCCCCATCTGTAAAATGAAGGGGAACATTTCAAAGGGCTCCTATAAGTTCTACAGTGTAAGGAGGATGGAAGTAACTCACACATAGATGAATGAGCAGCTACCTGGGTTTCTCTCAGGGGTATCCAAGACATCCAGTAATTAGAGTGTAAGGTGAGAAGCAACATTCTGGAGTAGAAGGCCTTGTTGCTACAGAAAGGTTTTAACCTCCTCCACCTCAAAGCCTGTTGAGCCTTGCCCTCAAACTTGTGGGATGCCAGAGAGAGAGGGCAATGGGCAAATCTATGACCCATGTCCAGCTCCTTGGAGGGGCCAGAACTTATCAGGCTCTGCCCCTGTGGCCTCAACCTCTTCACCTCAGCAGTGCCTCCAACTAGTCCAGACAAGTCCTGGATATTTTCAGCCACCTTTATCTGATCGGAAATGGTTGGAATTCCAAAGCAGAAGGCAACAGCTCTGGAGGATTTGGGGATGGGAACAAATCCCTGCAACAGTCTTCCCTTCCCTCTGTACATATGAATGCTTATACCTCCTGTAACCAAAAACTCAAGAGCTGAAGGCTCCCACGGGGTTGCATTTCCTACATTCCGGTTCCTTCTAGTCTTTTCCCCTTTTCATCTCTGCTTCAGTCTGCCACCCCTCCCAAGGTGCAAAACAGTAAGATTCCTGGGATGGTGCCAGGAGGGCTGGAGCACTCTTTCTGTACTCAGTGATGCCGAGGGAGGGGCCACCCAGAGGTGTGCTGTTCACAGCCAACACCCAGAGCACCGATGAACTGCAAAAGAACCACTACCACCACCACTATTAGTAGGCCCAGAAGCACCTCACTGTCCCACCTGATGTGTCATCTAGACTGCCCAGAAATCTTAAGAGTGTCATGATCTCCAGTTCACAGAGATGTCTAATTCACCCCCCTCCCTGAACAGATGGGAAACTGAGACCTAGAAGAGGTGAAGGAACATCCTCCCCCAAGACCTCACCCAGGGACAGGGGAGAGCCTGGCCTTGGGCCTCCTGACCCCTGGAGTAAGACATTGTGGCTTCCAATATCAATTCTGCAACTACCTGGCTGCTGGACCTGGGGCAAGACCCTTTATTCCTCTGAGCCTGGTGTTCCAGATGTAAAGTGAGAACACCTGTATCTACTTCACAAGCTGGCAGCAGAATTAAATGGTTCATGGTAACTGTTCAATGAATGTTAGCTGTTGTTATTTTATTTTATTTATTTTTTTTTTTCCGTGACCGGCGCTCAGCCAGTGAGTGCACCGGTCATCCTTATATAGGATCCGAACCCGCGGCGGCGGGAGCGACGCCGCGCTGCTAGCGCAGCACGCTACTGAGTGCGCCACGGGCTCAGCCCAGTTTATTTTTTTACAGCTAAAAACGAGTGGCTCCATTTGTGCTTCTCATAGTGCCTCTCATAGTTATAAACAAAAAAATAACAGCTAATATTTGCTGAGCTAATATTTACTGCTTGAATTCTCAAAATCTTGCAAATAGGTATCATCCCCGTTTTACTAATGAGGAAACTAAGACTCAGAGAGGTAATGAGACTTTGCCTGAGGTCACTGGTTACTAGTGAGGGTGTCTGACTCCATAGCACATTAAATTTGCCAATGCAATAGATGAAGAGGGACTTTACTAAGCCTGCCTTCCTTCACCTTTTCATCCATCAACATTTATTGAGAATCTGCTACTCTTAGGCCCTGGAAGTCGGAGATGATTTTGAGCACAAGGAAGTAGCCTGCACACTGGTTCCCTGGGTGCCTCAAGGGGTGGGAAAGGGAAGGGTGTGCTGATGGCTACTCTGTGCTTAATCTTTTCCTCCACCAACCCAGCCCTGCAAGGCCAGTACTTGCAGAGAGAGCTCCTGGCTCTCTGTGGTCATTATCTTGGAAACAAGTGATGCCAAGTAGCTTTGGTAGAGCTGTTAGCTGAGCTTTCTAAGATAGAACATGACCTCTTTTTGAGCCATGTTGACCTATGGAGTTGTAGGAAGGCTCAGACAAGCTGCCCTGCTTAGTTCTGGGCATTCATTCATTCAACAAATCTTTATTAAGTGCCCAGTAAGTGTCAGGCACTATGCTAAGTGCTGGGGATAAAGCAGTAACTAAATCAGATGAAAATTCCTACCTGTATGAGTTATAATCTAATGGGAAGAGACAGGCAATAAACAAATGTGTCAGATGGTGATAAGTGTTAAGGGGGGTAGAGAGAAACATGGAAGGCGGCAGGATTAGAATCCATGGTCAAGGAAAACTTCTTGAGGAGGTGACATTTGATTAGAGACCTGAGTGAAGTGAGGGAACAGGCATCGCAAGTATCTGAGAATAGGCAGCAGGAACAACAGCAGAAAAGGCTCTGAGGCAGGAACAGGCTCGAGGGGCTCCAGGAAGAGGAAAGATGCCATTGGAGCTGAAGCCAAGTGAATGAGGGGAGACTAGCAGTAATGAGGTCTGGAGCTAGCCAACATCCAGATTGTGCAGGGCCTTCTGGGCCATTTAAGGACTTGGACTTGTCTTGTAGAAGCACTGCAGGGTTGTGAGCAGGGAAGAGACACAATCCGACTCTGGTTTTAACAGAGTGGTGCCAAGAGGGCTGGAACACTCTGCAGCGAACAATGCTGAGGGAGGGGCCACCCAGAGGTGTGCTGTTCACAGCCAACACCCAGGGCACCGATAAACTGCAAAAGAAAATCACCACCACTGCCACAAGGCCCAGAAGAAACTCACTGTCCCACCTGATGTGACATGTGGACCACCCAGAAATCTGGCTGCTGGGTGAAAATGTTCAGGGGCGAGGGTAGAAGCAAGAGGTCTGGTGAGGAGCTGATGCACCCATCCACAGGAAATATAATGGTGGCTTGGCCACGATGGTGCCAGGGATGCTGGTAAGGGCAGCCAGATTTAGAATTTATTTTTAAAAGTAAAGCTGAAAGAATTTGCTGATGGATTGCATATGGACTACGGAAGTTGCTTGCCTCTCTGGTCTTCTGTTTCCCATCTACAAAAGGCAGGGGAAGAAGCCTTTGAGGATTTTTTTCCTCAAGGAAAATAGTTTGATAACTGTGGGGACCCAGATCAAGAAAGAGACAAAACCATTTCTGCTGCTCTCATGGAGGCAAAAAACATTTGCTCACCAGGTACTGAAGGGTGGACCACAATAAGAGCAGGAAGGTAGGGGCTGGACGGAGACAGTGAGGCAAAGGGAGGGCAGGGGTTTGCTGAGGCTGTGATGTTCCCCCTTTCAGCACACACATCACCCAACCACCAGGCATGTGCAGGGCCACGGAGTAGACAGGCTGGGGGTTGGGGGTGGTGGGGTGGTTGCTTTGTATTACGAGGGAAGGGGCATCAGAGCTGTGTGTCCAGGAGTCATCTTTAAATCCTCTCTAGCTCTCATCTGTCCCTATATACCAATGGATCTATATTCAAAATTTATCCAGAATTTCACTACTCACAACCTCCATTGCTGTCATTTGGTCCAATCCAACATCACTTCTTGCCTGTACTGCTGTAACAGCCTTCTTACTGGTGTCCCAGATTCTTGTCTACCCCATGGTCCCTTCACTGCACAGCAGCCAGCGAGGTCAACAAAGTCGGTTCCTGTCTGTTCAAAATCCTTTACTGCCTTCCCATCGCACCCAGAGGAAGAGCCAAAGTGTCTCACCATGGCTCACACAAACCTTCTTTCTACCACTTTCTCCCCTGCTCACTCTGTTCTAGCCACACTCATCTATTGTGCTCTCCCGCAAACATGCCAAACACACTCTTCTCACTTTGGGGCCTTTCTACTTGTACCCTCTGTCTGGAATGTTCTTTTCACAGTTACATGGTTTACTCCCTCAGGTCATGCAGCAGATCTCTACTCACGTGTCTCCTCTTCAGAGACCTTTCTCAATCACCCTTTATTTAAAAAAAACACCAAAAGCTGCTCCTACCCATGTTCCTATCACTCTCTGTCATCTTAGAACACAAACTCCATTAAGGCAGGTATCCCCAGTAGCTAGAATGGTGGTTGGCATATAGTAGACACTCAGTAAGTATTTACTAAATGAATGCATGGAAAGACAACTTACTATTACTATTACTATTATAAAAAGAAAACCAGTATCATTTAACACAAATGGAAATCAACATAAAATACATTGACTATTAAAATAAAAAATGTCAATTTGCATATCACCTATAAGTTATCTTGAAGATCAACGGTACATGTATCAATCTTGGTCCAACACCTTTACAAAGGAGATACGTGAAGCCCAGGGCAGGAAAAAGCTCGGACCAGAGTCAGCCAGCCAGTTGGAGGCCAGTCCAGAGCAGCCACACAGGGGCACACTCCCACCTCTCCAGCCTTGGCACCACAACCCCGCCCTCCAGAGTGCAGACAAAGAGACTGAATCTCAGGAAAGGTGTAGGTTGGACCAATGGAGACTGTCTGAGGGATCAGGAAAGCCCTCCCTTGGGCCAGGCATAGAGCTGGCAGTACTGCTGAAGAGAACAAAGGCCAAAGAGGAGTGTGCCTGGCTGGAGGAGCCTCGTGGGGCTGCATGGGGGACGGGCACGCATGAACCTGTAAGTGAGGTCCATGGAGACCAGACAGCTGAGAACAGAAATGAAAACAGCCTAGGTCCCAAAGGGTGGCAGCTTCAATCCTGTAAACACCAGACAGGCTTGGGGGTTCAGGTGCAGGTCTGGGGACGCAGCTGAGCCCAGGGGGAGGATGGGACCTCCCTAGTCTCCTCCATCAGTGATGATGACTCTAAGCTGAGCTGAGCAGAAGCACCACCAATCCAGCTGCTAGTCACTCCAGACATCAGACATTAAGGAGGAAAAGAAGAGCTACCCTCCCAAACCCCACATTCCAGATGGTCTCTTCCAACACCCTGTTCAGTCCCAGCCAGCTCTGCCCATATGGGCCCCTGGGGATTTGATCTCTGTTTAGAGGGGACCATCCTTTTCCCACCCCTGTGGGATTTGGTGAAGATGGCTGCAGGTGCAGGGGGTGAAGCTAGAGCTATTATAACTGCCAGGCCAGCAATGCCTGACCTACATCTCTATGGTTGGTTGCATGCAAAGAAAAATACTAGGGATTTCCGTTGATGTTCACCAGATGCAGCAGCCGGGGGAAGGCTGGGCCTTCTGAAGGCCTGTTGTGAGTAGGGCAGGATGGGTAACAAGGTGGCTGGGATAGGTGAGAGTGCTGGCCTCCAAATTATATCCTGGCTTTGGGGACTTACCTAGATTTCAGACACTCTATAAAATTTTTATCTTCTTTCTACCAATATCCTCCACTAAAGCTTTTTTTCCCCCTTCTTCTAGTATATTATTCCTATTAAAAATTTAAAGAGAGAGAGAGAGAGAGAGAAACAGCTTCTATTTAGAAAAAAGCTCCCCAAACCGAACAGTTGTTCTTATTGTAAACCACTGACATTTTGTGGGTTTTTCTGTTTTTTTTTTTAAAAGGTGACCAGTAAGGGGATCTTAACCCTTGACTTGGTGTTGTCAGCACCACGCTCACCCAGTGAGCTAACCGGCCATCCCTATATAGGGATCCGAACCCGTGGCCTTGGTGTTAGCAGCACCACACTCTCCCAAGTGAGCCACGGGCCGGCCCTAAACCACTGACGTTTTGAATGAGGGTTTAGTTTTTCATAGAAAAAAGGCAAACTGAAAGTTTTGCATGGTACTGTGAAAAGAACCTGGACCTTAAAGTCTAGAAATGCGGGTTTACTCCTGCTCTGTGGTATCTCTATCTGGCTATGGTTTGTCTACTAAGCACTGCAGGCCTCACTTTCTCATCTAACAAGTATGGATGAGATGCTCTAAGGCCCTCTCTTCAGCTTCAGTGTGCCATGATCCTATCCCTGGACCAGTTTTTGTCCCCTCAAGAGAACAATGGAGTATAAGAAAAAAGTAAGCTTTGTTAGCAGACAAGAGACTGAGTTCTAATCCCAGCATTGCCCTTTATTAACTCACTGTGTGACCTTGGGCAAGTCACTTCACCTCTGGGGGCATCTCACTTTCTTTATATGTAAACCAAAGACCCAAAAGTGCATCAAAAAAAGCACTACAATAGGAAGCCTTTGGTGTAATTATGCCTCCCTCATATTGTTCACCCATTAGCATATCCCTGGCCTCCCAAAGGGCCTCTTCTTTACCTGGCATTGCTCCAAACTGTAAACCCCTGTCCTTGAGAATTAATAGGCTCTAAGAGCTGTGCCTTAGGAACCAGAATAGCCTCTGGGTCCCCAACCCCCACTAAAAATTCATGTTTTATAGATGAGGAAGTGTAAGTTCACAAAGGCGGATTAACTTGCTCAAGATCCTACAGACAAAAAAAAATGGAGGAAAAGAAGAAAAAAGAAAAAAGAGAGAGAGAGAAAGAAGAAAGAAAAAAAAACAACAATAAAAAAAATGGAGGAGGTAGCGTCAGGTGTGTCTGCCTGCAGAGCCTGTGTTCTTCCCACTGTAGAAATGTGGATGTGACATGGACAGTGGAAAGGACTTGGGATTTAAAGTTAGAAGACCTCAGTTCCTTCAAGGTAAGTGGAAAACCCCATCTACCTTCTAGCACTGTCAGAGGCTCAATGAGACAATGTATGGATACAAAGAAGCACTAGCAAACTAGTTAATAATTCTGTGCTATACTTTGTGACCCAAGCTTGGGTTTCCCCACATTTGAAAAGGCACAAGCAGCAATATCTCACACAGTGCTCTCCCTGAGAGACTACAGAGCGGAAGGATTCAGAGTCCCACCTCGGGCTGGCTGGTTAGCTCAGGTGGTTAGTGTGCAGCCCTTTAACACCAGCATCATGGGTTGAGATCCCTGTACTGGCCAGCTGCCAAAAAACCCCAAAAACCAAAAAACAAAAAAGTTACTAAAATGCAGAGTCCCAACCCTAACACTTACTTGCTGTGCAACCCTGGGCTGATCGCTTAAACTCTGAGTCTCAGGGTCTTCATTTATAAGATGGGCATAAAAACTACCTGTTCTTATTAGCATTTGACCTTAGGACTATTATTTAACTTGTTTTACTCTCAGTTTCTAATCTGGACAATAAGGACAATAACATGTTTCCCAAGCAGGATTATTGTGAGGACTAAAATACTACACGGAGCACCTAAGAGCATCTTGCACACGGTAGGCACTCAATAAACGGCAGTGACTATATTGTCATTAGTACATTAATCATAGATGGGTCATCCCTAAAGCCCCCTCTGTTGGCCAATAGATACACACCAAGGACCAGTGACTTGAGGCTCTCTATAGAACTGGAGCTCTTAGGGCCGGCCCGTGGCTCACTTGGGAGAGTGTGGTGCTGATAACACCAAAGCCACAGGTTCGGATCCCTATATAGGGATGGCCGGTTGGCTCACTTGGGAGAGTGTAGTGCTGACAACATCAAGTCAAGGGTTAAGATCCCCTTACCGGTCATCTTTTTTTAAAAAAAGAACTGGAGCTCCTCATGGAGAAAATCCTCTTGATGGAACCCTAATTAGATTTGGAAACTCCTTCCATGTGAGGAAGGTGGGCAGCTCAGTACAGACCACAGGCTTCCAATCAGACGTATGTGGGTTCTCCCTGGGGACTCCATAAATTCCTGGCTGTATGTTCTTGTGGCCAGTTACCCTCTCTGAGCCTGATTCCTCCTCTGTATTAGACTCTATGACCATAGATTATTCCTCCTGAGAGGCAGTTAAGGGTGTTCTTTAAAAGCACAGGTGTTAGAGGGTTCAAACCTGGCTTTAATCCTAGCTCAGCCACTTATTAGCTGGGCCAGTAACCATGTCACTTCTGAGCTCTAGTTTTCTCGTCTAAGAACCTTCCTTGTTGGGTGGCTGTAAGGATTAACACATAATGTGCCTGTGCTTGGCACACAACAACAATTTCACTTGATACATGACTGTTATCTTGTATCCAGGGCCTAGCACTTTGAAGGCACTCAATAAATGTGCTAAACCAAACCCCACCTGGGTGGAAGGGTATTTAGAAAAGATGCTCCTGGGCCGAGCCTGTGGCGCACTGCACTCAGGAGAGTGCAGCACTGGGAGCTCGGCGACGCTCCCGCCACAGGTTTGGATCCTATATAGGACTGGCCGGTGTACTCACTGGCTGAGTGCCGGTCACGAAAAAAAAAAAAAGAAAGAAAGAAAAGATGCTCCTGTAAACTGGTACTACTGCTACAGGGTCCAGGCTGAAAATACCTATTAAAATCACAAGTGCCACACCCTTTGATTTAGCAATTCTACTTCTAGGGATTTATCCCCCACAGATATACTGTAATGCCACATGGGCCAAATGACAAATTTACAGGGCTATTCACTATTATAATTGTAAAAAGGGGCGGCCCGTGGCTCACTCCGTAGAGTGCGGTGCTGATAACACCAAGGCCATGGGTTCGGATCCTATATAGGGATTGCTGGTTTGCTCACTGGCTGAGCATGGTGCTGACAACACCAAGCCAAGGGTTGAGATCCCCTTACCGGTCATCTTTTAAAAAAAATAAAAATAAAAAAATAATGTAGGGCCAGCCCGTGGCTCACTCGGGAGAGTGTGGTGCTGATAACACCAAGGCCACAGGTTCGGATCCCATATACGGATGGCTGGTTCGCTCACTGGCTGAGCGTGGTGCTCACAACACCAAGTCAAGGGTTAAGATCCCCTTACTGGTCATCTTTAAAAAAAAAAAAAAAAAAAAAAATTGTAAAAGATTGGGAAAAAACAAGTGTCTACCAATGGGAACTGGTTAAATAAAGTATAGGACAATATGGAATCTAACCCTGGAAATAGTCCTTGGATATTTTAAACTTTTTATATGAGAATATTTAAACGTGTACAAAAGTAGACAGAATGATACAATGAACCCATCAATCAGCTTCAACAATTATGAACTCAGTGCCAATCGGATTTCATCTGTTCCCCAACCACTCTCCCTCATCCCCATATTATTTTGAAGCAAATCCCAGACACAGCTCAAAATGTATTTCTAAAAAATAAGGAATCTTGAATGAAAGAAAGAAACCCACACAACCACAATACCATTATCAGGTCTAAAATTTGAAAAATCCAACAAAAATTTTGGAAGGATTTCAAATGTGATCAAAAATCTTTCCCAGGGCCGAGCCCGTGGCGCACTCGGTAGAGTGCTGCGCTGGGAGCGCGGCGACGTTCCCGCAGCGGGTTCGGATCCTATATAGGAATGACTGGTGCACTCACTGGCAGAGTGCCGGTCACGAAAAAATGACAAAAAAAAAAAAAAATCTTTCCCAAAAAGGGCACCTTTGCTCAACATAAAATTTTTTTTTTTTCACCTTTTTTTTTTTTTTTTTTTTGTGACGGGCACTCAGCCAGGGAGTGCACCAGTCATTCCTATATTGGATCCGAACCCGCGGTGGGAGCGTTGCTGCGCTCCCAGCGCCGCACTCTCCCGAGTGCGCCACGGGCTCGGCCCTCAACATAAAATATTAATGTAGTGTATATAATAAGCTCTAGGAACAACTTAACTCATAAATAACTCAGATTTGAAGCCTTTTAAAACCTGAAATAAAAGTATTCTACCAACAAAAATACTAAAGTGACATAAGAGTCAATGCCAGATCTACTAAGGACTTAAATGTGAAAGGATAAACTTCAAAGCTTTTTTAAAAAAATTTTTTAAGATGACTGGTAAGGGGATCTTAACCCTTGACTTGGTGTTGTCAGCACCACGCTCTCCCAAGTGAGCTAACCTGCCATCACTATATAGGGATCCGAAACCGTGGCCTTGGTGTTATCAGCACCACACTCTCCCAAGTGAGCCACGGGCCGGCCCTAACTTTAAAGCTTTTAGATGAAAATACAGACAAATGTCTTTAGGACTACAAGTTAAGGAAGGATTTATTCAACAAGACATAAAAGGCGTAAATCATAAATTTTCATTACGTTAAAATTAAGAAATTCTAGTCATTAAAAGATATCATATAAAGAAGTGAAAGACAAACCACAGAGAGACTACATCTGTAACATGTACAGACAAAATATTAGTATTCAGAGTATATAAAGAATCCCTACAAATCCATAAGAAAAAGCCAAATCAAAAGAAAATGGAGCAAAGACTTGAACATTTTACAAAGAGGAAACATGAATGGCCAAAAGATGTAAGAAAAGATTCTCAGTCCCACTTGTAATCTGAGAAATGCAAATTAAAACCACAAGATACCATCTCACACCCACCAGCTCCATAAAAATTTAAAAGTCTGACCATATCAAGTACTTTTCTTTCTTTCTTTCTTTTTTTTTTTTAAATGCAGTTGCCCCAGGGCTGGAGGAACACGGATCAGGCTGTCCAAATCAAGTATTAACAAAGATGTAAAGCAAATTCATATGCTGCTAGTGGCAGCATAAATTCATACAAACACAGGAAAACAATCTGGCACCGTCTGATCAAGCAATTCCACTCCTGTATATATTCCCTACAGCAATGATGTTCAAAGTGAAGTCCCAGTACCAGCATTGCCTGAAAGCTTGTTAGAAATGCAAATTCCCAGGGCCCCAACCAAGACATACAGAATCAAACACTCTGGGGGCGGAGCCCAGAAATCTGTGGTTGAACAAGCCCTCCAGGTGATTCTGATGGACAGCTAAAGTTTAAAGTTTGGGAACTCTTGAACATGTGCATGTACAGGAGACAGACACAAACAGACACAGTGTTCACAAACAGCATTGTTTGAAACAGCAGAATCAAGGGAACAACTCAAATAACCACTGACAGTAGAATGGATACATAACTTTTGACATAATAATACAAAGGGATAATGAAAATGAACCAACTATAGCTCATACATGTAACATGGATGGATCTCACAATGTTGAATGAAAAAAAGCAAACTGCAGATGAATATCCACAGTATGATACCTAAATGAAGTTTGAAAGCATACAGAAGAATACTCTATGTTGTTTAGGGATATATACCTATGTAGTAAAACTAAAAAAAAGTAAGGTAATGATAAACACAAAACTCAGGAGAATGGGTAGGAGGATGGTTGTGGTTGGGGAGGGGCAAACAGGGGGTTCCTAAGGTATTCATATATGTTTGATTTTTTAAAATTAGGTGATCATTTTCAGGTGATGAATTTACAGGTGATCATTTTCCTATCCTTGAAACTGTATATATTAGATATTCTCTGATGTATTTATGATAAATTTCTTAAAAAGGTGTACCGGAACAGTGCATTAACCAGAACTGCAACCACTAACTGACTACATATGCAGTGTCCAAAGGGTTAAGCCTGTTTCTCTGCCTGTATGTGGGAGAGCAGGCAGCAGCTGGGGCACAGTGGGAGTTCCTGGCTCCAGCCGGCTCCAGCCTGGATCAAGCAGAACTGGCACCTGTGTGTGTGTGTGGGGGGGCCCCTCTGGACAGGTGGCACCTGCGACCCTTGGTGAACTGATACATATAAGGGGCTGGACTCAGTCCGATGGATGGTAGGCCTTCCTCTGTCAGAGCCCCTCCATCTGTAAGGAAGTTTGCTGGTGGCAGCTTGGAGCTGGTGAGAAGGGGAAGAGGGTCTAGGATGAAGGATGGGGGTGGGGAAGGAAATGGGTGGGCTGGGCTCAGATACCAAGGGAGGCTAGTGGGATTAGCACCTGCTGAGAATGAGATTAGGTTTCTTGGGAAGGGCTCATCTATCTAATGCTCCCTGAAAGCTGTCTCTCTGTGGCTTTTCTCTGCTGGACAGATGGTGTCTGAGCTCCCTCTTGGAGGGTGGGCTCCTTGAGGGGATGGCGGAGGTAGGATGGGACCTGCTGCTTGCTTTCCAGAGGCCTGTTAAGCCATGGGACTCCATGCCTTCCAACAATAACAAGGATCAGAGATAACTCTTACCGAGGGTTTACTATATGCCAGGCACTGTCCTAAACCCTTCACACAAATTACCCCCCTTTCACAGCACCCAACTGCCTATAGCCTAGACAGTAGGTTTACATTTGAGGAAACTGAAGCTTGGTAGAGTTAAACACTTGCCCAAAGTCAAACAGCAAGCAAACTAGGACTTGAATGCAGGCAGTCCAACACCACAGCTCCAGCAGGAAACCACTATTGTCCATGGCATCTTCCCTTTCTCATTGAATGGCAACAAGCTCCTTCCAGTTGCTCAAGCCAAAAACCTGCTTCATTCTCTCTCTCCCTCTCCCTCTCCCTCCACTTCCTCCCCACACTCCCACCCTACCCCGACCTCACTTATTCAATCATCTGCAAATCCAGTTGGCCCAACCTTCAAATTATACACAAGCTCTGACCACTGCTCACCACTTCTGCCACATCTCCACCCTGGTACAAAGCAGTCATCTCCTTCTCACCGGTCTCTTGCTCCCACCCTTCCTGTATAGTTGGTTCTCCACATAGAGACCAGAGAGATCCTTCTAAAACCTAAGTTGGATCCTGTCACTTCTTGGTTCAAAAATTCTCCATGCCTTCCCACTGCTCTCAGAATAAAAGCAAGGTCCTGTGGCCCTACATTACTTGGCCCCTGGCTACCTCTCAGACCTGATTCCCACCATTCTGCCCGGCTTACTCTACTCCAGCCACACTGGCCTCCTTGCTCTACTTTAAAAATGTCAAGGAGCCTTTTTCGTAGTTGTTTTAGTACTTGCTGTTTCCTCTGCCTGCAACACTTTTCTCCTAAATATCTGTATGGCTCATGACCTCACTGCAGTCAGATCCAAAGTCACCTTATCAGAGAGGCTTTCCTGACCACCCTAGCTAAAAGAGAAACCTTTTCCTATCCCTACCCCACTTACCCTGCTTTATTTTTTCCTACAGCACTAAATACTACCCTACATGTTAGCTTACTTAGAATCTGTCTCCCTCACTGGAATGCCCACTCAGTAAGAAGAAGGACTTTGCTTTGTTCAGACTATATGCCCAACCTCTAGCTCAATGCCTGACATGGAGCAGGATCTCAACAAATGTTTGTTAATGAACAAATGAATGAATAACCAACATCACTTGGAAATGACTCAGACTCAGAGGGGAGGAAGGCTGACTCAATGCCCTTGGCTTTCTCAGCCCTGATGACCTTTAGTAGTCAATGTCCTTCTCTATTATGAAATGTCCTGGGTGCATAGCATCACCACTGTGTCATCCACTTGTGCCTGCACATGTGCACATACACAGGCATACGGGAGCTACAATAGAGCTGGTTCTGAGAATGAATGAGCCTGGGCAGTTGCAGCCCAGGTTCAGTGTACTCTAGGGCACTTATTTCTAGGTGACCTTGCCACTTCTGCCTCACCAAGGTCTCCCAGTTATCTGTCCCTGCACTGTACACACTTTGGCTTTTATTCTCATGAATGAAAAATCATCAGAGGGTTCTGAACCAAGGTATGATAGGATCTAACCTACATTTTCAAAGGATCACTGGTTGCTATGTGCATAACAGATTAGAGCAGAAGCAGGGAGATGGCTGCTATAGTTGTTTAGGTGGGAGATGACGGCAGATGTGAGAGGGAATAAGTAATAGCTGTGCCCTCCTCTCACATCCTACTTCCCAGCCTTTGCCCAGTCCATTTCCCCTGTCAATAAATAGCAAAAGCACATGCTGGGGGCTCTAGTCAGTGGTTTCTATTTATCATTAATTCTCCCAACAGTCCTGTGAGGCGGATTCTAGCAGTATTCACATTTTACAAAAACTGAGGCTCTGACAGGTAAAGTCACCTATCAAGGATTATACAGCAAACTGCTGGCATCCAAAGCCTGTCCTCTTCCCACCTGAATAGGCTGCTTTCAACCAGCATCTATCCTATCCGTGTCCCATCCAAGCTCCAAAGTCCAGTTCCAAGCCAATCTTTTCCAAGAAGCCTCCCCCAAGCTTATCCAGTGGCCTGTCCCTCTACTGGGAACCTATCTACAGGGCTACCATCCACTGAGCGCTCCCTAGATGCTGGCTGTCCTGCTGAATGCTTAACACATGTTATCTCATGTAATATTCCAATAACGCAAAGAGCCATATGCCCTGGTGACATCCATTTTATACATGCTAACAGTGAAGCTGAGAGAGGCAGAGTCAAAAGGCAAGCTTCTGTTGTCCTACTTGTTCAACACTGAGCCATCTTTTTAATACTTTCTGTTCATAATCTCCTTTTTTAAAAATTATTTCATTTACTTTTCCCCTTTTCAGTCATTGGGTTGAGGGCCATGACTTGTGGACAGGGAGAACAACCGTACCCCAGCCTCATTCTGAAGAGTGGGAAGGAAGGGGCAATGAACTTTCAGTTTCCGTAATGTGTCTAGAAGCAGCAGCTGATTCAGCTAGATGATGTCACCTTCCCAAACCTCCTGACCAGCAGCTGAGATGGTAAAAGCAGGAAACTGGAAGATTTTCAGCTAGCTAAGTCCAAACATGCCTCTGGCAAAGGCTACAGTAACCCTATGTTCTGGAGGCATTCTCCTGCAGATTAGCAGAAAGGGTCCGCTCAGTTGGGAGGACAGTAGGTGTCCTTCAAGACTCTCATCCAAGATGTTCCCCAATTCTTTTGTTAAGCAGCTTTCTGCACATTCTGAACCAACAATTCTTCATTCATTCTGAGGGTGGAGCAGTGGAAAGAAGTCTGGCTTTGGACAGACCAACCTGGTTCTAAATCCAGGTTTCACTGTGTACAAGCTACAGAACCCTGGGCATGCAACTTCATCTCACCAAACCTCAATTTCCTCATCGGAAAAAAAAGTAGGGTCAACAAACCACCTACCACACAGGCTAGGTGGGAGAATTAAATGAGAAAATGCAGGTAAGATGCCTGACATGGGATAGGTGCTCAATAATGCTAGTCACCATTATTCCCTTTGGATTTCTGTGGGGGAGATTTGAAAGATCATCTTTGTCTATAACACAAGGGGAAACAAAGGCACAGACTGAACCCTCCAGTGTCAGAGCTGAGTTTATACACAGGCCCAAGTCTTAGATGAACCAAATTCAATCCCGTCTTGCTTTTCTGTCTGCAAAATCTTTGCTTCGCATATTCCCAGGCTGGCTCTTTCTCCTCTATCTACTCTCAGCTCAAAAGTCATTCCTCAGAGAGGCCTTCCCTGACCACCATGTATAGAGTTGTTTCCTTAGATATTCCATTATTCATAAGTTTCATTTTCTTTATAACATTTAACCTACTATCTGAAATCATCTCATTTATTTATTAGCTGTCTCCCCCACTAAGAGTTCTATAAGAGCAATGTCCTTGATCTGTCTTGTTCCACACAGCTCCCTGGCACTTAGCACAGGACCTGACATGTAGTTGGTACTCAATAAATACCTGCTGAACCATTAGTGAGTGAATGCACCTGACAATGGCCCCACACTCCTCTGCTTACTGTTAGTTCAAGGCACTGGCTTCCATTTCAGATGCTGGCACTGCCATGTGGGAATCAGTGGCCCAAAAGATGGCCAGGACAGGCATCTATGCCTGGCAATGACACATCTATTAGAATATCAGGGCTGCTCAGGAGGGCCGCGGAATCCTCCTTTGGCACTCAAGGTACCTACAAATCTGGCCCCAGCTGACCTTTCTGGCTTTATCACCTAATAAGAGAGACCACACATGCTCCAAACTGCCCACGGCTCTCTTCTTGAGTCTGTCCCTGCCTGCACATCTCAGCTCCCGCGGTCCCCGCTGCTGGAAGCACCAACCTTGTGGTAAGACCCAGTGCAAATCTCACCTCTTCTGTGAAGTCCTTCCCTCATTTGACATTTAGCACTTATTGTTGGCTTTCACAAGATTTCTTTTCATGTGCATTATGTCTTCTCTCTCTAATTCAATTGGAATTCTCTTGAGAGAAGAACTGGGTCTTCAATATTGATATCATAATTAATAAGCCTGGGGAAAAGGCTCCTTGAATCAAAGTTGGGTCCAGAACGTACTGAGAAGGGGTCTAGGCTCCTCCCTGCTGGACTGGCCCCTTTGGTAAGTGGGGAGGAAGAGATCATATTACCTCTATCCAGGAGCCTAGTTGACGAGGCAAGAAGGGAGCCAGTACATGCTGGACTATCACGTGCAGTCCGGGACAATCCCAAGGTTATGTGTATGATTAGATTTTTTTTTTTTTTTGTGACCAGCCAGTATGGGGATCTGAACTCATGACCTTGGTGTTATAAGGCTGTGCTCTAACTAAATGAGCAAACTAGCTAGCCCCCTGATTTTTAACAAAACATAATTTTCAATCATCTGGGCAATATCTAGTTATTATGAAGAATGGTAGAAAATCTTTGCTCAGTTCAAGGCAACTTCTATAGTATACTTTTGTCTGAACTAATCTTAGTCCTGGCTCTTGTTTTCTTACCCACATTTTCCTTTCACCTAACTAATTCTCTTAGCTATTTTATCCTTTTGGTTGTATGAGAGTTGCTTCTAACTCTTTGTAAAACAGAGTTCCAATAAAAAAATAAGAGTTGGTCCAGTTTTCTTTTTTTACTTTATTTTACTTTATTTGGGGGGGGGGGGGTGGCTGGCTAATACAGGGATAGAACCCTGGACCTTGGTGTTAATAACACCCAGTTTTCTTTTAAATGCTACAGTGGTATATATATATAAAAATGACGTTTCAAACAACTCATTATAACAATTAAGGATAAGTGGCAAAAATAATGCATGTATCACTGAGTACAGCACTTGGTGCTTAACAAGCATTTAAAAGGTAAGTTAAAAGAAGACTATCATTAGCTTCTCTTCTCTGGGCCTCAGTTTTCTCATGTCTTGGGGTTTGTTCACTTGTTTAATCATTCATTCCAAAATTTTTCACTGAATGTTTATCACCTGCAAAGAACAGTTGTAGGCACTAGAGATACAATGATGAACAAATCAGAGGCCCTATAATCATGGGGCTTATATTCCAGCAGAAGAGACAGATGAAAAACATGTAAACAGACAAAAAGACAAAAATTTCAGATAGAGGTTGTTGCTATGACAAAAATACAAGACGGTAAAAGACTAGAGAATGATTTAGAAGTAGCTTGGCTACTTTATTTTCTCAGCTACTTTAAACTGAAGGTCAAGGAAAGCCTGTTAAAGGAGGTGACTTGTAAGCTGAGCCAACTATAGGAACCAGAAAGGAAAAATCAGGGGCAGAACATTCCAGGCAGAGGGAACAACAACTACAAAGGTCCTTAGGCAGGGACAAGTATGCCAGGATCCAGGAACAGGACCAGCAAGGAGCTCCAGTGGCTTGAGTGGAGTAAGGGAGGGATATAATGACGGAGAGGCAGTTAGTACCAGATCAGACAGGCCTCAAGGCCTCAAAGGCTTTGGCAAGGACTCTGGGTTTGATTCCAAGTGCAGTGGAATGCCACTGGAGGTTTGTAAGCAAGAATGTGATAAGATCTGAACTTGGTTTTTAAAAGATCACTCTGGCTACAGTGTTGAGGGAGGAGTGATTTTCTAAGGTCCTTTCCTAGCTTCAATCTTCTGACTTTCTTCCTGTCATTCTAGGCTTCAACGAACTGATTGCTTGAGCAAGAAAAAGGCATCCTCCAGACTAGAGAGGAACTTAAGAGATAGGAGTGGTTCCTGCCCTGGGCAAGAGTAGAGAATCTGAGTCACCTTGTTCAGTGGAAATGGAGGGAGTGGCCCCCTCAGGAAGGGGTGGGAATCCCAGCTTGGAAAACATCACTAAACCACCTGTATTGTTTCTGCCTCCTGTGTGGAAGTTTCTGTCAATGACACAATGCTCTGGAATGCACCCTTCTCCACCCCCGCCAAGCACACCCAACCTTCCGTTTACAGCTGCATAGCTATACTTTGCATTCCTCCCAGGATTTACCTCAAAGCTAGCCTACAAGAGATGGTCGATAAAGAGCTACTGATTGATTAATGAAGAGAGAGAATATTCTCAGCCATTAAGCAAATATTAATGAGTACTGTGCATACCGTGTTGGTCTCTTGGGATGCAAGGTGATTAAGATGGGTTTCTGGTTTTCACTGAGCTCAGAATTCAGCAGATTGACCAAAATCCACAGACAGCTGCAACGCTGGATACAAATAGTTACAGCAGCAACATTTACTAGGGCCCCTCCTCATGGAGAGGTAGGAAAAGTGGGCTTTGGAGCCAGACTGCCTGGGTTCAAATCACGGCTTTACCACTCACTCACTGTGCATCTTTGAACAAATTCCTTAACTTCTTTATGCCTCACTTTTCTCCTCTGTAAAATGGGAATAAGAGTACCTACCTCAATGGTACTGTTCTGAGAATTCAATGAATTAACACATATGAAACACTTAAGTGTAAATTCTCAATAAATGTTAACTATTATTTAAATTACTACACACCTGTGCTAAGCTTGACATGCATGACCTCATTTCATCCTTACAAAAACTCTATGAGGTAGGTATTATTATTATAATACCCATTTTTCAGACAGGGAAACTGAGGCTCAGAAATGGGAAGAATGTGCCCAAGACCAAACATCTGGTATGAGATGGAACCCAGATTCAAATCCAGTTCTGTCCAATTCCAGAGCCCATACTTCCTATAACAAAATGATCCTCTTTTCATAAAGGGCCCCAGCACAGTGCCCAACACACAGCTGGGGCCCCATAAAGGGAGCTATGGTTATTATGCCATTGTCCCTGGAGCTTTTCCAGTGGTAGGTGCTGTGGGGCCCAGAGGAGAGGCCTCTCTTTCACCTTCAAGGAGTCTCAGAAGGGTTCAAAGGTACTGGCTTGGTTACCAACTGCAGGCTTTGCTCTGAAGGTCCACAGGTTTCCCTCACCAAGGTTTGGGGTACTAATACGGAACCCAAACTCCCCCCAGGTGCTCAAACACCTGCATGGACAGGCAGGGAGTTTCCTTGGGGTTGACTTCTTGTCTGGCCCTACACATCTCTCAGTTTCATCACTCAGCCACCAGCCCAGGGCCTCCTGTCTGCACCTGCTGCTTGACCAAGTCCCAGGAGACCCTGAGCCTTAGACTTGGGCTCCCTCCCTGGACCCTGCCCCAAAGGGCCATTACTGAGTGACTCACTAGGGACTTCCCTGACATGGTAACCCCTAGGGTTCCATCTGAATGTGGAGTGCTGTAAGCAAAGGAAAATTCTTCTGAGCAGCAGTTGAAGGTGAGTAGAATAAGGGGCGGTTGTTCTTGTTCTGAATCAGATGTGAGCGTGGGGCGAGGCCCGCTGTGTACTGGGTTTTATGTTTAAGCAGCACTGATCCTGGTTGTGTCAGAGCTCCCACTCAGCAGTCCAGCCTACACAGGCGAGGCTGTCCGTGGTTAGGAGTTAATACTCATTTCTACTTCCCATTTGAGTCACACTCAGAATCTGGCCTTGCCTGGTATTTGACTGCAGAAGGCAACCAATGGCTGAATCAATGAATGACCAAGCCTCACAGTGACAAGAAAAGGAAAGACCCAGAATTTGGTGAGCTTTTACTCTGTACTAGGCCCTATTCAGGGGTACTTTACATACACTATTCATCATTAGGAATGTCTGTTACCTCAGTCACTAAACACTCAGCCACCAAGAGCTAGTGCAATAGTAGCTAATAGTAAATAAAATAAGTTTCTTTCTCAATAAGCTCAGAGCGCCTTGCTTAGTCTTTCTCCCAAAACCCCTGTTAAACTGAGTATTATTTCCATTTTATTGATGTCGAGGCTTAGAGAAGAAAAGTAACTTGCCCAAATTCACAAAGCCAGATAACTGATAAGATATTGCTTCCACTCAAAAAATGCTTGTTGGTTGAATGAATGAATGACACAGCCATGTCTGTGACCTTAGTCAAGGAGCAGTAAAAAGACCAAATATTTATAGCTCTTAAAGTGCTTTTTCATTTATCATCTCTTTGGGCCTCCCTGCTAGCCCACGAGAGAGGCAAGGCGGGTGTTATCTTTCTTCAACATATGATGCAACAGGCAGAGCTTGAGCAAGAGGCTATGACCACACAGCAAACAAGGAGTGGGGCCATCCTAGAAAAACTATAGAGTCCCACAATGCCTTGTTTAATCATTCAAATGTGTGTCAAGCCTCTACTATGTGCCAGGCATGCTCTTAACACACTTTAAATATTTAACTCATTAAGTTCACTCAGTCAACAAACAAGGAGGTCCCTAACTTCCTGGAGGTCCTTGGCAAAGATCAGAGAAAACATGCCCCATTGTCAAATGCCTAGCCAACAACATTGACCAAACCCCTACTGTGTACAAGGTATGACTTGGGGCCCTTGAGGAGGAGGTAGGGGCCAAGGTTGTGAGCCAGGCCCTCAGTTTCAGGAATCTTAAAATCTCGAAGTTCTTGGTCCAAAGAACATTCACATATTCTGTCAGCCTGAAAGTCTGCTCTTGGAGAGTAGCTCCAACAACATGCACAACAACTTGATCACCTGTGACTACAATCTGATAATAATAGTAATAACAGTATCTGTCATACTGAGTAATTACTATATTCCAGGCTCCATGCTAAGTAATCCACGTATCTTACTTGTTTTCTTGCTCACAAGAGTGTTTCAAGGAAAAAGCACTATATGTTATTATCCCCTTTTTATATATGAGGAAACTAAGGCTGGGAGAGGAGAGATTAAATAATTTGCCAAGGATAACTACTGAGCAAAAAAAGCCAAAACAGAACTATTGAGCAAGTGAGATTCAGCATTGGTCTGTCAAATTTTGTACCTGACTCTTAACAGTGATGGAATTTCTTTCTCCCAAGGAGGCATTAGCAAGGCAGACACCAGGAATACCAGGAGCAACTAATGCCTGGGAGGGCTGGGGCCTTCAGAACCCTTAGCAGAATCTTCCTCAACCTTTTCCATCAGGTATTGACATCACACTGAGATGGGGCAGTAAGGAGAGAATGGTTAGGTATGCTCAAGCTATCCTCAGGGCAACAAAATCTCACCCTCTATGCTGAACCTCAAGGGAAGAAGTTTGTGACCTCCATTTGCCACCCTCAAGGGAAGAAGTTTGTGACCTCCATTTGCCACCCTCAAGGGAAGAAGTTTGTGACCTCCATTTGCCACCCACCAAACCCCTAGAGAGAAACAGAAGGGGGTGGGGGCAGGGAAGTCTTTTCTCCCTGGGATTGCTGGTGGCACACTGGGGAAGAAGGGAAGAATCCTTATTGGCTCTTTCCTCCCTTGGGCAAGAAACCTGTACATGTGATGTGGTGTGCGTTCTTCACATAGAACCCCTTTGGGGAAATGCCATGGCAGCTTTTGGACCCAAGAAGCCTCAGAGAAGGGAGACTGGCACAGCCCTGAACTGCAAGCTAAGCTGACAATTTCTAAGCATTGTAACTAGGTCATCAGGTTCCTGGAGAAGCCAGCTGTGGCTGGGGGATGGGGGATGGGGAGGGAAATTCTGCAGCCTACCAAGATCCCTACTTCCCTTCAGGCCCCACCCTCCCTGAAATCTGCACCTGCTCCCAAACTGAGCCCTCCCCGCAGCTGTGCCCAGCTGTCAACAGCTCCCAATGCCCTACCCCTACCTTTCCTGGTCCAGAATCATGGGGGACTTTTGGGCAGGAGGTACCTTATTGCCACCTGAGCCCTTCAGAGAGGGAGCTGTGGGGTGGGGAAGAAGTGGCCTCTCTTGGATGGTATTTCTTGCTCCACCAGGGCAGCACAAGAAAGCTGGGCCCTTTTGGGCCTGTCCTAGGTAACCTTCCTGGCATTGTCATCACAGGTGGCAGGAGACAGGTGATGTTTACCCTGCTGAGGCTAGAGTTGCCAAAAGGCTTCAATCAATCCTTTGAATCTGCACCTGTCCCTGAGCCCCAAAATAACAACCCAGAGCAGCCTACCTGATCCACAGGTTGCAGGTGCCTCTGGCTTTTATCTCCCTGCAGGGCCCGCTGAGCCCTGTCTGGCAAGGGATTCTTTTTCCCAGGGCTAGGAGAGCTGACTGCATCCCACAGGTGCTCTGGGCCTCTCCCCACTGGGTCCACCTCTACTTTACCATCAGCTATCCCCATCCCTCTGCCCAGAGGTCTCTGTCATCAGTCACCAGCTCCCTTTTCCTGGACCAGCTTTACTGCCAACCCAAACACTTCGGTTCTAGCCAGTCTGCCTCCTCACCGTCTCCCAAATGCTTCATACACATTCTACTCTCCAGATCTGTCTGGGTTGTTCTTACCCATGTAGCCTGCCCCTGCCAAATTCTTTTCATCTTTCAAAGCCTTCATGGTCCACATCTTCTTAATAGGTAACGATGCCTAACAATGACTGAACATACTATATGTCAGGCACTGTGCTAGGTGGTCTACAGTCAGTCATTCATTCAACGAATATCTGCTGAGTGTCTCCTATGGGCCAAGCATTCTGCTAGATGCTAGGGGTGGAGGAAAAAACAAGACAAAGCCCCTATACTGCGGGAGCTTATGTTTTACTGGAGGAGACAGATGGTAAACACGTAAATGTGGGTGGCCTCTAGGGAGGAGATATTTCAGTTGAGACCTGAATGATGAGAAGAGAGCTTTGATCAGATCTAGGCGAAGAGTGATCCAGGCAGAGGAAAAATCACAAGCTATGAAGAAGAGATTACTATTATCTTCATTTACATCTGAGGAAACTGAGACCTCAGTGTGAATTGTACAAAGCCACATTGCTGCGAAAGCTATGATTATTCAAACTCCCAGTGACCTCTTCCCTTCCTGACCCTTTCCACTGTTGGTGCAGAAGCAAGTCTGGATTGGCAAAGAGCTGGCCAGTGAAAAGGTGCAGGTTGATGATGCAGGCTGAGGGTGGAGGACTCTGGGCCAAGTAATCAATTGGGTAGCTGATGGTGAAAGTGGGCCCATTTGGCAGAGGCCCAGGGCTACCTTTGGGATGCAGCCAGTGGGTCTGACCTCTTCCTCTTTTGGAGTCTACACCACAGATTTGGCACAGTTTGTCTGAAGCCATTCACCAAGTGTTTTGGGTCTGTTCCCACTGCTTCAAATGAGTTTGCTTCCTTAGCGGGGAGATATTTTTCTGTAGCCTAACCCGCATCTAATAATAACAACTCCTCATGTTCATTGAGCAGACCCTGGCTGAGCACTTGCCCAACCCCGGGCCCTGTGCCAGGTACTCAGGGTAAAATAAGCCAGTCCTAGCCGACGAAGAAGTAATGACACAATGGCTTGAGGACAGGCTTTGGCCCCAGACACATCTGAGTCTAAGACACAGATCTGCCTCTTACAAGATGTGTGATTGTGGACATATTATGGAGCCCTTCCGAGTCCATCTTCACACCAGAGCAGTTTTGAGGACCAAATAAGATGATTACATCAAGAGCATAAAAACAGCACCTAGCACATAGCAAGCAAGCGCTCCATACATAGTATCTGTTACTGTTACTAAAAAAACTCTTTTACATTTCACCTTCTCATTTATGCCTCCCTTACTCTGGTAGGTTGGCATTATTCTCTCTGGCTTATGGATGAGAATTTAAAGCTGATTTGCCTAGTGTTATGCCACCAGCAAGGAGCCAGTTGCAAACGTGAGTCCTGAATTTTGTCTATGTGTGTTTTGAACATGATTAATACATAATAACTATAATGAACTTTGCCTGGTATGTCTGGGAGCTGAGGGGACAGATGGGTGATGCACACATAACTAATTCAGATGGCAGAGGAACATCAGCAAGGCCCTAGGTGTGGAGCATGGAAACAGACCTTTGAGAGATGGGACTCCCACTCGCCACAATACCCACAGTATTCTCAGCACTTAGCACATATAAGGCATTCACCAGTACTTGCTACAGGGCAGTCCAAGCAATGAATACAGCCTTAGAGAAGGCAGCATCAGCAATACTGGGTTAAAAGCCAGAACACAGATTTTAAGTCTGACGCTGCCATTTCCTGAGGAACAAGCCCCCTTGCCTTAGTTTCCTCCCTGGAAACAGAGCTGAACATACTCATCTCACCTACTTCACTAGGAAATGACTTTCACAAAGGAATTTGGTAAATTACAAAGTATTATCATGTACAAAAAAGGAATTATCATTATGCTACAGACTTTTAAGGTGGTAGAGTGTTCTGAAGCCAAACACCGCGAGTTTGAATTCCAGTTCTTCCTGGTACTAGCCTATGAGGCCCTGGGCACAAGACTTTTCTCTGAACTTCAGTTTTCTCAACCATAAAATGAGGATAACACCACCCACCTTGTAGGATTTTTAAGGATTAGAGATAAAGAGCATAGGCTTTGGAGTAAGACAGACCTGGTTTCAAATCCTGATTCTGCCTCTGGCTATGAGCCCTCACAAATCTCAGTGTCCCGCAACGATAAGGTTTTGGGGACAGTTAACACAGAGATGATGTCAGAAAAAGGCCTGTCACGTAGTGAGCACTGGATAAATGCCAACAATCATCTAGACACTGGTGAATTGGGGGAGGAAACACAGTGCAGTGTTTAAAAGTGGGAGCTTAGAAGCTACCCTCCCAGACTTTGTACTACTAGCTGTACTACCCTACATAAATTGCTTAACCGCTCTGTGTCTCAGTTTCCTCATTTGTGAAATGGGGATAATAACAGCACCTACTTCAGAGGGTTGTTGTGAGAATGGAATCAATTAATACACGTAAAGCACTTTGAACAATGTTTGGCATAGAGTAAGAACACACAATAAATGCTAGGTGCTATTAATAGTAATGTTAACAATAATATTAATCACCAAGTGGAATAAGAGGGAGGGACTGTTTAATTCTGGGACATGGGAATCCAATGCAGTAATTCCAGAGAAGTCCCTGGGCAGCTGTTTGTAGGCAAGTTTTCAGCCTCTGAGCTGAAACTCTTCTATAGAAAGGACACACAGGCTGGGGCCTCCTGAGCAAAAATCCCTGTCCCACTGACCAGGGGGCCAGCCTCTAGGGAGGAGAGACAGGCTCCTTGGAAGGGACACTGTGTTCTCAGCCCTGCCTGACTCAGGGAACAAAGGCACGTGTGTGGCCAGGGAGGAGGGAGAAGAATGTTTCCCTTTCAAGAGCGGAACAAAGGATCTGAGGCATAGTTGAGTGCGTTCCAATCCCCTCCCAGGCCAGCTCCCATTCCTCAGATGATTGTCCAACAAGGTTTTCAACCTTCTAGCTTCCTCCTGAAAGGTGACTGGGGGAAGGGGTGGCAGGCAGTTTCACTCCACCCTCTGTCATCAATCTCCATGAGGCAGGATTTATGTGTGCCAAACCTCTGAGATCTCTCTTGGGAATCCTTGCTATTGAGGGGTGGGGACCCCTGGGGGAACTCAGTGTTAATGGATGACACAGGGTACTGCAAGTGACAGGTTTAATGACCCTCTAGAGGGAGTCCATGACTAAAACTGCTACTGAGTGACAGAGCCAAGGAGAGAACCCAAGAGTTCTAACCGACCCCCCTACAGCCTAGAGTAGGGTTGGGGGGTATGGTCTGGCAGAAGTAAGCAGAAAGGCATTCTAAACTTAAAGGGATGATCACAGGCTTGTGGGAGAAGCTAGAGGAAGGGGGGATGGGGAGAGCACAAAGAAAGTAATTGACAAGAGGAAAGGGAGGGACATCCAAAAAAAGTAGTTTTGGGGTGTGGGGAGGGCACCTCTAGGGACATTACTTTCCAGTTTCCATGCTTTTGCTGGCAGGAATCTGGCTGTAGGGCTGGGACAGGAAGCAGTCCATGGAAGTCATTGCAATGGCATTTCCTGAAGAGCAAGAGAAAAACTTCTAGTTCCAAGGGGAGCTCTGGAGTCTGCCCAAAAAGCTCTGTAGCTTGGAGCTTGCTGTAAGGCTCCAGCTTGGCCTGAAAGTCTCATCAGGGACGAAACCAAGTAGCAGAAGGTCCCAAAGCCAGTTTCTGTCTACAAAAACACTACTTGAAAAAACTAATATTGGGAAGCCAGATGATGTGACTGAAGGAATCCTAGGAAGATGATGATGGTGCTGCTAGTAACAGTCACCATTCTGAAAGCCTTAAGACAGGAATTAATACAATAAATATTCAGAACAAGGTGCTGTTATTATAGTCATTTACAAGTTAAAAGACTTGTCCAAGGTCACACAGCAAGTAAAGAGTCAAGTCCAGATTTGGAAGTCCAAACCCTGCCTTTTCCTTCTGATGTTAACCTTGGGCAAGTCACTTTATTTTTCTCACCATTTTCCTTCCTGTGAAATAAAGGTGACATCTTTCCTGCTCACCTCTCCAGATGGCTTAACAAGGGTCAAAAAGGCAAGGTGGATATGAAAGTGCTTTGTAAACTGTAACATACTCCATAAACATAGAGTATTATTATTGTGGAGTATTATTATAGTGATAAACTACTGTATGTTGACACTAGGGTTAGTTAAGGTGATGCATTTGTTGACAGCAAAGAGCCATTCTAAAACATAACTAATGAAAAATATGCCATAATGGTGGAATCTGCCACAAGGCGTAAGGCCAGTGAGAACCAGAATTCCTGGACTGTCTACTTCAAACCTTCCATTTTACAGAGGGAGAAACTGGGGTGTGAAGGTAAAGTGACTTGGCCAAGGTGAGGCGGTGAGGCAGTGAGTCAGGAGCAGATTGAGAGTAGAACTGGGATTCCAACTCCAAGACCAGTGCTGGTACTACCATGGCACATGAACACTATGGAGCTCCTACAATGATAGGAATGTTGCTAGGGCCTGCCCTGAAGATGGGTCACTATGGAGTCCAGAAAAAGTAGAATGGATGCTTAAGATGTGAATGTGATGCTTAAGAATGGATGCTTAAGATTGTGAATGTGTCTCTGAAGTGAGTTAGGTGGTAAAGATAATAAGAATTATGATATCAACACAGCAACAAGCATCTCAAGCATATCTCACCGGGTATTCACCACCACACTGTGAGGCAGGTATTATCATTTGTCCCAAAGTTCAGAGAGGTCAAAGGAGCTTGCCCAAGGTCACACAGCTAGACATGGGTGAGCTGGGACCTGAACCTAGACAAACTGCAGTTATTCAGATAGAAATATTGCTGCAGAGGAGGAGGACCATTCATCAGGATACCACATTGAGAAAGAACTATTCCTGAAGAACATCTAGCTTATTTAGCCCTGATTCTAGGATCTCCAAGTGGTTGAAAAATACTGCTTCCAAGGCGGCTGGATCCATTAATACATCAAGTGCAAACCTGGTCTTATTCTCCAGTTTTCCTTTTACCACCTCCATTTCCAAGTCCAAGCCACTACTCTTTTTCACCTGGCAGTTGCATTAGACTCCACACTAGGCTCCCTGCTGCTACTCTGTTCCAGATCTTCTCTTGGCCTCTCTCTCATTCAACCAAAGCAAAATCCTCATCAGGGCCCTATGCGATCTGGCTCCACCTACCTCTCCTGCCTCCCCCACATTCTTTTCCTCACTTCCCATCATTCTCCCTCTTGCTTTTTCTTCTCCAGCCACAATGACTTTCTTTTGCTCATACTTGAAAATACCATGCACACTCAGTTCTGAGTCCATTCCCTCTGCTTAAAACACTCTTCCTATAGGTACCCATGTCATCCATCCCTCATCTCTTCTAGGTCTTAGTTCAAAGATCACCTTTAAGTAACACCTTTGTTGGGGCTCAGGACACAGGACTGTAGGAGACCAGATTACGCCACCCCAAAATATACTTCTTTGGCGCATTTTAAGCTGGTTATTCTGAGAAACTGCAGATACAAGAGTAGTTTTGAAAAGCTATCCTTTTGGGGGCTGGCCCGTGGCTCACTCGGGAGAGTGTGGTGCTGATAACACCAAGGCCAAGGGTTCGGATCCCTATATATGGATGGCCGGTTGGCTCACTTGGGAGAGCGTGGTGCTGACAACACCAAGTCAAGGGTTAAGATCCCCTTACCGGTCATCTTTAAAAAAAAAAAAGAAAAGAAAAGAAAAGAAAAGCAATCCTTTTGTAAAGGAAATTTACATCTATAAAGGAAAGCTACATCAATAAAAGCATCTGTATCAGGAAGAGGGTTGCTCCAGACAATTTTTATTAGCTGAGAGACTTTTTATCTCCATAAAAAAACAAACTTTATTCACCATACAATTCTTGCCCTCACCCTCCAACCCCCAAGCCCCTATTCTTTTCTGTAACTCAGGATGCTATATAACCTTCAACCATCTGACCCTTCTTTGAGTCTCATGTTTTGCAGCACTCCTGTGTGGATGTACTTAATTAAAATGGTTTTTGTTCTCCTCCTAATCTGTCCTATGTCAATTTAATTCATACCCCAGCCAAAGAACCCAGAAGGGGGGAGGGAAGCCATTTTTCACTTCCCTACACCTTCTTTGATAACTCTTTTAAGCTTTTTTTTTTTTAATCTCAGATTCTTCAGGCTGAAGATAACTTTTAAAATTGCAGCCCCACCTTCCCTTGCTAGGCATGCCCTATATGCCAACCTGCTTTATTTTCTTCATATTACTTACCATCACCTGAAATATATATATTTATATATATATATGTAATTATATATTTATTGTCTGTCTCTTCCCACTTGAATGTAAGCTCCATGAGGACAGAAACTTAGTTTTGCTTCCAGTACCTAGGACAGCCTGGCACACAGTAGGAGCTCAATAAACACTGAATCAATGAATGAATGATTAGGTAAAGGGCCACTCCCATTATTGTTGCTCTGGTTTGGTAAGAGTCTGTTTCTTCAGAAATTTAGTAGATATGGGGCCGGCCCGTGGCTCACTTGGGAGAGTGTGGTGCTGATAACAGCAAGGCCATGGGTTCGGATCCCATATAGGAATGGCCGGTTAGCTCACTGGGGGAGCATGGTGCTGACAACACCAAGTCAAGGGTTAAGATCCCCTTACCGGTCATCTTTAAAAAAAAAAGAAATTTAGTGGATATCTCTTTCATTAGGTACCTGTTATGCCTAAGACCTGTATTCAGTGCTGAGGAAACAAGTATGAACAAGACGTGGACTCCACCCTCAGGAAGCTCCTAAACCTGGGAGAGGATAAATCTGTTAGAACTGTCTTCTCTGAACTAATTTAAACTCTACCACTGTTAACTTCTTTTCATTAACCAAGTTTTGCTGGGTACCATACCAATAAAAAAAGCTTAGTCCCTCCTCCTTCATATATTTGAAGCTGGTGATCATATTCTCCTGGGTCTTTCCTTCCTCAGGCTAAACAAAAAGACTCAGCAGGACTGTCTGACTCAGGTCTGCCAACTGGGAATAGTGAAGACAGACTGTCAGCTTGAAGGACAGAAGAGAAGAGGATCCAGGGACAAAGTAACTCCTTCAAAGAAAAGAGAGGGAGTCCTTAGGGAGGACTCTGTGAAATCAGGCTGGAGGTTAGAGGTGGGGCCGAAGACCCTGCTTAATTAAGATAGAAGAAGATTATGTTTCTGTAGAAGAGCAGCTCACTGGGAATTATCCCTAAACCTATCCATGCTGAACACAGACAAAACCACAACTGCCAAAAAAAGGGTGAGGCACTGGAAAAACCAAGGAGGTAGGGCACAGAGGTGGATGCTAATGCCCACTGGCCTCAGGACAGATACCTGCTGAGGGAATGGACAGCTAACAATTACTGCTTCATGCAATCCAAACAAATCAAGTGACCACCTATGCAAAAGTCAAGAAAACCCTCCATGTTCCATTGGGGCCCTCTGAAAAAATACCTGGGAAATTTTCAACCAGAAGCTGAAGGGCTCTATGGAGTTCCTAGGGAAATTATTGCTGTTAAGTCTGGAAAACCCTGTGATGGTGACAGATTTGAGAGCAACCTAGTACACCCAGGAGAAGTGGGTGTTCCAAGGGGGAGTCCCTGAGACACCTCTACCTCATTCTGGGACCTGAATGAGATTACTAAAAATTTCCACGTTTGGGGTTTCTTTTCTTTTCTTTTCTTTTTTTTTTAAAAGATGACCGGTAAGGGGATCTTAACCCTTGGCTTGGTGTTGTCAGCACCACACTCAGCCACTGAGCAAACCGGCCATCCTTATATAGAATCCAAACCCGTGGCCTTGGTGTTATCAGCACCATACTCTCCAGAGTGAGCCATGGGCTGGCCCACGTTTGGGGTTTCTAATGGGGTTTCCCCAAGAAAACTGCAGAATTGCCAACATATGCAAAGGAAGTTGAGGTGCTTCAACCATGCTGAAGAAGCCAGAATAGGCAAGAAGAAGCCTATAGAAACTAAAAGCCCACAGAGCCATGCAGCCTGGGAAAGGCCAAGTTATGTTTTCTCCAGGGACAGTTATCCCAAAGTGGCCTAGCCCAGCTGGGTCATTCCCATTGGTAAGCCCAAGGAACACTCTGTCCCTTTGGGGAAGGTCACATATACAACATTCTAGTTGGATATCTCAGTGTCTGGCTTTGTTTCTTAAGGAATCACTTCAGGCGGCAAAGCTCAGTTCCACGAAGGAGGAAGCCCATTCATAAAAAGAGTGCTTCCACCCTACAATTAAGGTAGGAGAAGGGCTTTTGTTCTAGATCTTTTACTAGAGTCAAGCTATGGCAGCTGGATATCATTATTCCATTTTACAGGTGGGAGAGACAGATGGACAAGAGAGGCAACAGGATCAGCATTTTACCAGGTGACTCCAGGCAGGCGTTAGTGTGGCTATGAGTCTGGAATTCTAGTCCTTGGAGCATCACCCCACAATTAAGTACATACTTGGAGCAGGCCACCCTCTCCCCACACGCATGTCACTGTCATCTATTGGCAGGGCCTGAGAGAGTTTTTTTTATTTGTTTTTGATGGCTGGCCAGTATGGGGATCTGAACCCTTGACCTTGATGCTATAACACCGCGCTCTAACCAACTGAGCTAACCCGCCAGGCCTAGGGTTTTAACAATGAAAAAACTAACAAGAAGCCCACCCTGACTAGGCAAAACCCTGATATCCATTTGACATCTGCCATGTCTGACTTTTATCAGTGCTAGCATCTGAGGCTACCCACATGCTTCTGGAAACCTGCTACTGCTGACAAAGGCACTGTCCTTCCCACAGCTACCTGAACAATGTCAGGATCACAGCCCAGAGTGAGCACCTTCACAGGCATGTTTTGTTTGGCCCAACAGCATCTCTGACTTTCAGTGCCAGTCTGTCTGGGTCACTTTATTACTCCCCAGATGACCTGATACAGATGAAAAGTGTTTAGGCTGTAGAGTTAGGCCAACCTTGGTGCTAAATTCTCATTTAGACACTTAACTGGCTGAGGGACACCTAGAATCAGTCACTTAGCCACTAGGAGCTTCATTTGTAAATGGGGACTAAACTCACCTACTCTGGAAGGTTATTGTGTAGAATATATGATACAGCATGTTAATTCCATGAGGGAAGGGACAATATCTGGCTTATGGCCAGTACCTCGCACACTGACTGCCTCATAGTAGACGCTCCATAAATACTGGTTGAAGAAGGAAAGGACCTAAAACAATGCTTAATACACAAGAAGTACTCAATAAAGGCTACTTTCCTTCCCCTTTCCTGTGGGGCTGCTAAATTTAGAACATACCTCTGGGTGGAATGGCCCATAACTCCTACACTCAAGGATCTCCCAGCTGCAACCTCCGGGAAGGTTATGAGACACCACTGCAGTAGCCAGTCTGTGCAGCTTAGAACGGGATGGTAACGGAGAGGGAAGTGGGAAGGTACCTTCTACCCAGGCTCAAAGGATCCTAAGTCAAATGTTCTCTACCTCCTGGCCTCAGGGGGAGAATGCATGTCCAGAAATGGTTCTGACATAACTGGCTCTTCTGCACACATCCCCTCTGTTCACCAAGAGGAAGTGACATGTGGTATGTTGTCCAACAGGCTCTGATAATTCTTGAGCAAAGAGATGGAAGATGGAATTACAATTCAGTGGAGATCTAATGAACTTGTCCAGAGCTGCTGTGTCTAAGACCTCTTTCACATGCAACACTGGGAAGCTGACAATTTTCTAGTCAGAGTAGCCCTCTGCAGAGGTTGGCTGGCAGATCAGGCACCTTTCCCAGACTGCCTTTTGTTTATAGTTGGCAATAACCCATCTGGTATTAGGACCACTAGCCAAAGACAATAGTCAGGCAAAGCAGGTAAACGGCCTAAGTCCCTACTTGGAGATGCCTCAGAGGATATGGCTGAAGCTCCAGAATCTTGTCCCTCCTGTAATCAATCAGCTGAACAAATATTTGCCCCAAAAGAGAATCAAAGCAGGAGGGAATGGAAGAGGTCATCGCACAAATCAACAGGAACTATTTAATCATTTATCCCTTTAGGGAGTTCATTTACAGAATGGCTTTCAAGTCTGGTCAGCTCAAGCTCAAGAGAGCCCACACCTTTACCTCCCCCAACCCCACCCAAGAATCATCTGACCTCTATTGACTTGACCCCCTTGCCTTTTACAAGAGCTGGGCAGAGAAGGTTGATAAAGTTGCAAAGAAATAGTAAATGAGAGGGGGGTGGGGTTCCAGGGCAAACTTAGGTCTCTTGTTCAGTGCTAAAGTGAAGTGTCTGCCCCGCCCTAGGCCCACCCTATGGACAACTGCATTCTTGACATTCCTGAGTCCATGGTGCAGGGCCCCTTTCCACCTCACCTCCTTCAATAGATGATTTCCCACAGCCTGTCCATTTTCTGCATATTCTGAGGGGATAGAATACCTTTCATAAGCCATGCATCTCCTCTAGGCAGGGAGATAAGCAAGGAAATAGGACTGAGCTCACTGAGGAAGAGGAGCAAAAACTGCATATAGTGACCACTGGTAAAGAAGCTCTCACTACTAAAGAGAATTCTCTCTCCCTGGAAGAGGAACTTGCTATTGTCACTCACTGTGCTCACATTATCTGCAAGATTTACAATACCCTGCAAGGCCAGGAAAGCTTGCCACATTTTTTTAGTGGAAGAAACTAAGGCTCAAGAAGATAAACTGGCCTGTCCAAGGCCACACAGCTAGTTAAGTGACAGGGCTGGGACTTACACCGGTGTTCAAAGTCTGTCACCAAATCTAAATGTCCCAAGGAGCCCCACAGACTGGGTTCTTGCTTTGCCAGCAAACAGTGCTTGATGAAGAAGCCCCAGAGCCCTGGCCGGAAAGGAACAGGCAGAGCAGCTGGAGCTCCCCAACCGACCCCAGGCAGTGAGGTGCAAAGTCCAGGGGCTTAATGTGTGACACAGCAAGAGCTCCACAAACAGGCCAACCATGCAGAAAGTTGCACACTCTGGGGAAAGTGGACTTAGAGGGTGTAATGCTAACACGACTGGCACAGCCTACACTGCCCTAAAATCAGACAATCCTTAACCACCCAAGCCAGTGGGAACTGAGGGAAAAATACAATGCTCCCAAACTCCAAAATAAAGGGAATTTGATTTTGGGGAGGGAAGCCCAGGATAGAATTGACTCCCCTGGGGGAGAATGGATGGAGCAGCTTGTGGGTCACTGATACTCATCATCTTCTCCAGGCTCATCACCCCTTTGCATGATGACCCATTGTGTCAGGGTGGGGGGAACCCTGGACCAACTTCCCATTCTCACAGGTTTTGGGCTGAATGACCACATAAAACTGTTTTTCTTTGCTGAGAAGTTGGAACACAAGTAGGAAAGAATGGGGTCATGAAGGTGGCCAGAATGAAAGATGCCTGGTCCTTCAAGAACTGGATCATCTGTATTACTGAACAGTTAACTTCTAGTGGTGAAATGAGGCCAGTCAGATCTGCTTAACAATCAATGTCTCCGACAATCACTCAACACAACAGGAAGAGATACAGGGGAAGGGGATCTCTGTTGGGGATCTCTGACTGGAGGCCAAAGAAAAAGGGCCACACAAGGGGCGTGGTTCTTACCCAGCCGCCGTTCTCCTGGATCCAAGGCTCTAGGTGGTCATTCAGGTAAGTGGCCATCCAAGTTGCGATCCGACTCACCAATACCTGCATCTCCTTGTCTACGCTTTCCACGCACAGTGCCCCTCCGAAGGAGAAAAAGGCCACAATGCGACCCCAGTTTACCCCATCCCGGAAGAGTTCATTCACTACCTGTTCAAAGCTCTGATATGCTGTCCCTGGGGTGATGTGGAGCTGGGATGTCAGGTCACTGAATGCCCGCCGGTACCGCAGTTCAAACTCATCGCCTGCCTCCCTCAGCGCTTGCTTCACTGCTGCCATGGGGATCACCTCCCGGGCATCCAAGCTGCTGCTGTGGCCAGTGGCTCCATTCACCGCAGGGCTATCTGCCAGGTGCCAGGATGGGTTGCCATTAATGGCACTGGGGGTCTCCACCTCCGATTCAGTCCCTTCTTGGGCCTCAGTCCTGTTCTCTTCCACATCGCTAAACTGACTCCAGCTGTATCCTTTCTGGGAAAGCTTATAGGAGAGAAAGTCAACCACCAGCTCCCGGTTGCTCTGAGACATTTTTATGATAGGGATGGGCTCAGCCAGTCCATTGTCCAAAACACCTGCTCACTCACTGAGTCTGGTCTCTGCTTAGTGATTCTCTTCTAAGATCCAAAGCCAAGAAAAGGTTCTGAGGAGAGAGAAAGAGCTTCAAGAAAAAAAAAAATTAATATGCATGTCATTTACCCTACAACATCCCATTCCCCCTCCAGGTGCCAGAACTGGTTTCTTTGTGGCTTTTATGAAGGTCTGGGTCTGTGTTCCAAGAGACTTCAATGAAGTCAAATTGAAAGCACCAGTGGGCTCTGAATCATCCCACCGGCCTCTTTTAGGCTAGCCACCCCAATTTCTCCGAAATGCCTTCCTCGGAAAGTCACCCCCATGGGCAGTCTCCCCCAGCCCCCACAACCTACATTCAAATCCGACTCAGGCGACAGCAGGCAGGTGCAGCCCCCGGAAGATCTTTTGTATCATAGGTCGGGAGAGGAGGTGGCAGCCGGGATGCCGGTAACTCAGCCGGCCTCGCGGCGGCTGGCAAAAAAAACAGCTCCAGCCGGAGGGATCATACGACCCAGCAGGCTGGGAGCCCAGAAGGCCACAGGAATTGCGAAGCTCAGGAACCAGCCCCTTCGCTTGCTTCCTCCTCCATCGCCCGGATCGAGGGCGGCCTCCTACCACCCGGGAGCCCAGCCCCCTCGCTCTTGCACGCCCCTTGGCTCTCCGCCGCCTACTGGGAGCCAGAACTCTCCTGGAGGTGGCTGGTATGGGCTTAGTTTTTTTTTTTTTTTTTCTCTTTTCCTATTTAAGTACCAGTCTAGGGAAAGGCTTCCGAACCCTGAAGGGACTTCTCAATGGGGCTCAAGGTTTCGATGAGGGACGCAGGGAGGGGGAAACCGCCTCGGATCTGCGATCTGACTTCGGAAAGGCCACTCCCGGGCCTTTCCCGGAGGCTGAAGGCCGGAGAACCCCCACAAACGCCGCTGGTTTTCTTTGAATTCCCCAAAGGCCCTGGACGTGGCGGTGGGGGATTGCCGGGTTCTCCATCCCCCGCCTGTACACAATGGCCGCCGGCGCCCTGCACAAAGACGGGGTGAGGGTGAGGCGCTGGGCCTCGCCTCGGGTCAGGAAGAGGTATACAGGCCTGCTCGAGGCCCCTCACAGATGAGACCACGTTTTCCTGGGGACCAGCCCAAGGCAGTTTCCCTGCGCCCCCGGGAGGGCTCGGGGGACGGGGGCTGAACCTCTCCCGAGCCCGGGGCGGGTGGGCTGCGGCCTCGCGGCTCCTCCCGCTCGCTAGGCCGGGTACCCGCCGAACCACCGCCCCGTTGCTAGGCAACCTCCCTCCCTCTGGGGCGCCCCTTAGACCTTTCTGGGAGGAGGGGTCTCGCCCCCGGCGGCCCGCCCCAGCGCAGCCAACCAGCGAGCCCAGTCAGCACGGAAGCAGGACGGCGAAGGCTCCCATTGGGCTCAGCGCCTGTCACGCACAGGGGAGGCGGTGCTCTCACCTGCGAGCCCCGCCAGCTGTGGGGGGCCACATCCCCCTTCTTCGGCCCGGTGGTTTCCAGACGCGAGAGCTGTTGGCAGCGGAGTTCCGCGCCGCGGACTCGAGCCGGCCTACCTGGCCTAACTGCTCGCGCCCTCTTTCCCGAACAAGCCGGCCTCAGTTTCCCCAGAAGAGACCGGGGGAACTTGCAAGCTCAGTCACTTCCGGTGCCGCGGCAGCGCGCGCGAGCCCGAGACGCAAAGGGAGTGCGCGCTCTGAATGACTGGCTTCAAGACCTGGGAGAGAGCGCCCCCTTGCGGTATATCTGGGGATTTGGAAACGCAAAGAATCTGTTATATTTACATTTCCTTTTATTGTCATTCATTCATTCAATCAGTCTGTTTCATCCATCCGTCAGTTTATATACAGAAAAAGATCGCGTTGTGGCTAAGCAACTTGTTACTGGATTCCAACTATGCCAGTTGGGCAAGTTTCTCAACTGCTCTGTGCCTCAATTTCCTCAGCTGTAAAATGGGTACTACCAACCTCTCTCATTGAGTTATTGTGAGGATTTAAAGTGTTACTATAGGGCTGGTTAGCTCCGTTGGTTAGAGCGCAGCCTTGTAACACCAAGGTCACAGGTCCGGATTCCTGTAGCATCCAGCTACTCGAAAAAAGAAAATCGTTACTCTTCGTAAAGCCCTTAGAACAGTGTGTGTGTGGTCCACAGTATATGCTGCATAAATTCATTCAACAAATGTTCAACAATTATTTACGTAGGGTGGCCAGTGATGGCCTCTTTGAACAGATGACATGGATCCCAAGGCTTAAAGGATAAAAAAATGTCAACCTATAAGAAGAGCCTTTTTTTTTTTTTTTTTAAAGATGACCGGTAAGGGGATCTTAACCCTTGACTTGGTATTGTCAGCACCACGCTCTCCCAAGTGAGCTAACCAGCCATCCCTATATAGGGATGCGAACCCGTGGCCTTGGTGTTATCAACACCAAACTCTCCCAAGTGAGCCATGGGCCAGCCCTAGAAGAGCCTAATTTGAATCTGCATATCGGATTAAATAATATAGTGCTGTTAAAAAAAAAAAAAAAGAGCCTAGAGAACATCAGCTTAGGCAGAGGGAATGTCCTGAGGCAGGAAGGTCTTGGCATATTTCAGAGGCTGAAAGAGAGGCAACGAGGTATGAAGGTAGTGAGAGAGGGCAAGCATGGTGTGAGAGGAGGTTGGAAGGTTGACCATGGAAATAAGCTGGACTTGATTCTAAACATTGCAAAATGTTTTATTTTATGTAAATTTAATTGATTAAAAATAGGTATACAACGGGCCAGCCCGTGGCTCACTCGGGAGAGTGCGGTGCTGATAACACCAAGGCCATGGGTTCAGATCCTATAATAGGGATGGCCGGTTGGCTCAATGGCTGAGCGTGGTGCTGACAACACCCAGCCAAGGGTTGAGATCCCCTTACCGGTTATCTTAAAAATAAAAAAAAAAGGTATATGGGAAAACCGAATATTAAAAATACACAAAAGAGCATGGAATGCAAATCAAGTCCCCTTTCATCCTGCTTTCAAGTCCCCAGTTCCCCTCAAAGAGATCAACACTCAACCTCTTCACCCTGTAGCCTTGCAGACATGGTTACTACATTCAAAAGCATATTTATATGTGTAAATGTTTTATTCAGTGGGTAGCATGCTATAAACACTTCTACACCTTGCTTTTTACACTGAGCTCTACATTTTGAAGCTGCCTCAATTTTCACATTTAACACACAACTTTATAAGGACATGCCATAATTTAATTGCCCATTCCCCTATTAGGGAACATTTAGGTAGTTTCCAATCTTTTCTTGTTACAAATAATGCTACTACTTGTCCATTCATTATTCTGCATATGTAGGAGTTTATCTGTAAGGTAAAAATTCCTGAAAGTGGAATTACTGGTAAATGAGTATATGGATTTGTTTTTGTTTTATTTTAACGAATATTGGCAAAGTGCTCCACACAGCAATCGCACCAGTTCATTCTCTCATCAGTAAAGCATGAGGGTGCCTAATTCCTCACATTCTGAACTACACAGTATGTTACCAAACTTTTTATTCACGCCAATTAGATAAGTAAAAACTGAGAGGCACTTTTATTTTCATTTCTTTTTATCATGAGTGAAGTTGAGCAATTTGTCACATTTTTTAGTCTTTTTTGGGGAGTGAATCTTGTTTTGGTGAACTCGTTTGTATCATTTGCCCTTTTTTTAGTTGGTCTTACAGCTGAACTTTTCTTCTCATTATTTATAGGAATTTTAAATCTTTTTTTCCTACATATGAGTTGTAAATGTTTTTTCAATTTATTATTATTATTATGGATAAATTTTAATTTTGTATGTATTTTAATGTATCAGTCTTTTCTCTTGTGGCTTCCTGGTTCTATGTCATACTTAGAAAGACATTCTCCAGTTCAATATTATAAAAACATTCTTGTTTTCTTCTAGTTTGTATATGATTTCATATTTTATACTTAAATTCTTGTTCCACCATAAATTCACTTTGGTGGAAGATGTGAGGTAGAAATCCAAATTTCTTTTTTCACATAATGTTATCACCTGACCATCATCTTTTTTCCCTACTGATATGAAATGTCTCCATTCTCAGGAACTACATTCCCAAGTATATTGCGGTCTATTTCTGAACTTTCTATTCTACTCCATGGAAGGGTTTTAAACTGGGGCAGGACATGATCTGATTTATGTTTTTAAAAGCTGTGGCATCCCAATTATTTCGATGTGAAAAGTATCATTATAGAAGTCTAAGTGTGCTTTGGGAGCCCAGAAGAGGTCAGATAAACTCTATCCAGAGATGTGGGCTCCACAGAACTGGCCCTTAAATGGAGAATAGAATTTTGCCTGGGAGAGAACGGAAGGAAGCATCTTAGGCAGAAGGCATCGCTTGAGCAAAGGCCTGGCAGTCTAACATGAGAGCCCATGGAGCATTCTGGCAATAAATTGGGATGGCTGAGAGGGAAATGGTGGAGAGGACACGGAATGCAAATGTGTATCCACATGTGCAGGACACCAAATAGATACTTGAGGAGCCAACCAGTTTTTTTGAACCAGAAAGACCATGAAGAGATTTATGTTTTGGAAAGATAGATGAGTCTTTTGGGAAATAAATTTTGCAATATTTTCAAGAGCCTTGAAAACAGTTCTTGAAAGATTACTGAAATTCGATCTTTGATTGGAATCTAATTTAAAGAAAAGAAATGAAAAACAGACAAAGATTTATCCACACAGATGTTTATGTAAAGGTCTTTTATAACACAGGAAAAAAAACTGAGATGTTCAATAAATAGGTTGATGATTTACATGGGTTAAATTCACACATTATAGGCCGGCCTGTGGCTCACTCGGTAGAGTGCGGTGCTAATAACAGCAAGGCCACGGGTTCGGATCCTATATAGGGATGGCCGGTTTGCTCACTGGCTGAGCGTGGTGCTGACAACACCAAGCCAAGGGTTGAGATCCCCTTACTGGTCATCTTTAAAAAAAAATAAAATAAAATAAAAAAATAAAAAATAAATTCACACATTATAATTATAATTGGGGCCGGCCCGTGGCTCACTCAGGAGAGTGCGGTGCTGATAACACCAAGGCCCCGGGTTTGGATCCCATATACGGATGGCCAGTTCGCTTACTGGCTGAGCGTGGTGCTGACAACACCAAGTCAAGGGTTAAGATCCCCTTACCGGTCATCTTTAAAAAATAAAATAAAATAAAATAATAATAATAATAATAATTATACTTGGGCTGGCCAGGTAGTTCAGTTGGTGAGAGCGTAGTGCTGATAACACCAAAGTCCAGGGTTTGATGCCTGTACCGGCCAGCTGCCAAAAAAAAAAAAAAATGTATTTGAGGAATGTATAATGATGTGGAAAAATGCTCAAAACATTACATTTTGTGAAAAAGTAAGTTATAAACTTAATATACTGAGATTTATTTTAATTTATAAAAAATGTACATTACATGCAAATATAGTTGAAGGAATTAAACCAGAAGCAAAAAGTGGTTATTGCTGGATAGTGAGATTATGGAAGAGTTTGTTTTCTTTTTTATACTTTTCTGTATTGTCTAAACATGAGTTTGTATTATGTTTTAACTGGAGAACATTATCTAAAAGTATGTTTACTAAATTTTAGATGGTGAAGGAATGCTTATGGTGTAATGTTAAGTGAAAATAAAAGTATAAAAAATTAGATGTGTGATGTGATCTCAACTCAAAATAGAATGCATAGGGAAAAGGCAGGGAAAGGACAAAAGAAAAGTGAGAAAACCCTTGTGTAGATGCTAATAGAGGAATGGAGACACAGTGGCCAGTAAACATGAGAAGATATTCAACCTCATTAATTATAAGGGAAAATGCAAATAAAAGCCTTGGTGAGATACATCTACTAGATTGGCAAAAATGGGAAAATCTGATAAAATGAAATGTGGTTCAAGAATGTGGAATAACTTCGGAAAAAATTTTATTGTTACCTAATAGAGTTGAAGATGCCCATGACCTATGACCCAGTAATTCTATTCTTTTACATGTGCCCTAAAATAACTCTTGCACATGTGCAAGATGCAGGTACAAGAATGTTTACAATAGAAAATGGCAGAAATTATGGTATGTCACTTCAAGACTAGGTTATAAAAGATAGTGGCTTCTGTCTTCTCTCTCTCTCTCTCTCTCTCTCTCTCTCTCTCATCTCCCCCTCTGGGGGAAGCCAGCTGCTATGTTGAGAGCAGCCCTATGAAGAGGCCCATGTGTGGTAAGGAAATGAAGCCTCCTGCCAACAGTCATGTGAGAGTTCTACTGCCCCAGTTAGGCCTTCAGATGACAACAACCTTATTGGAGATCCTGAGCAAGAACGATTTCTTTTTTTTTTTCTTTTCTTTTTTTTTTTTTTAAAAGATGACCAGTAAGGGGATCTCAACCCTTGGCTTGGTGTTGTCAGCACCACGCTCAGCCAGTGAGCGAACCGGCCATCCCTATATGGGATCCGAACCTGTGGCCTTGGTGTTATCAGCACCACACTCTACCGAGTGAGCCATGGGCTGGCCCCAAGAACGATTTCATTAAGCTGGATTCCTGACCCTCAGAAACTGTATGAGATAATAAATGTTTGTAAATTTAAGCTGCTACATTTAGGTGTAATTTGCTCCACAGTAATAGTTAAGACTAATACCGGGATATATACCTATAGGATAAGGGAATCATAAACACAAAATTCAGGATAGCCATTACATATGAAAAGGGGTGGATACAGAATGAACCCAAGGAATGGGATGAAATTAGAAGCCTGAAAGATAATGGAAATGTTCTTCTTATTAAATTGAATTGTACAAATGTACAGAGACATTTGTTGCCTCATTATTCTTTATACTTTTCATGCATTTCATATATGTATACTATATATATTTGTATCTACACTATATCTAAAAAAATCAATTTTAAAAGGACTAGGAGGAAGGGGAACAGCCCGTGGCTCACTCGGGAGAGTGTGGTGCTGGTAACACCAAGGCCACGGGTTCAGATCCCATATAGGGATGGCCGGTTCACTCACTGGCTGAGCGTAGTGCTGACAACACCAAGACAAGGGTTAAGATCCCCTTACCGGTCATCTTTTAAAAAAGATAAAAAATAAAACATTAAAGGGCTAGGAGGAAATAAACTAAAATGCTAACGATGGGGATATTGCCACTAAAAGATAGATTACAGTTATTTTTTCTTTATTCTTTATCATTTCTTGTATTTACCAAATATTAAAAATAAGAAAGCATTACTTTTTAAGTGAGAAATTAAAAAATATATAAACACATATGTAAATATATGTATGTATAGATATAGATATATAAGGGGATTGTATTTGCATTAAAAGACCTCTGAAAGATACACACTCATCTTTTAACACTCATTTATTTTTTTAAATTTATTTATTTATTTTAAAAGATGACCAGTAAGGGGATCTCAACCCTTGACTTGGTGTTGTCAGCACCACGCTTACCCAGTGAGCTAACCGGCCATCCTTATATGGGATCTGAACCCGGGGCCTTGGTGTTATCAGCTCCACACTCTCTCAATTGAGCCACAGGCCGGCCCTTTAACGCTCATTTATTAACTGAGTCATGGGATTGGTGATGGGGTGTGGTGAGAGGTACAGGGCATGATCACTTTTTACTTCATATGTGTACATGAATCTAGGTAAATCTGGGTCAAATCTTTTTTTCTTTTTTCTTTTCTTTGCAGCTGGCTGGCAGAGTGGGTTCAAATCTTAACTGTACTATGTGATCTTGGGCAAGTCATGTCACCTCCCTTGAGACTAGGTTTTGTAATCTGTAAATTTGAAATAAAAGTACCCAGTTGGCAGGGGTGTTTCAATGATTAAATGAAGTAATGAGTGTACAGCACCTAACGTATTCCCTCATTTTGTCATAAATGCTTTATTTTTGTAGTTTCTTTTTTTTTTTTTTTTTAAAGATGACCGGTAAGGGGATCTTAACCCTTGACTTGGTGTTATCAGCACCACACTCAGCCAGTGAGCGAACCGGCCATCCATATATGGGATCCGAACCCGGGGCCTTGGTGTTATCAGCACCGCACTCTCCCAAGTGAGCCACGGGCCGGCCCTATTTTTGTAGTTTCTAAACATTTTCTTTTCTTTTCTTTCTTTTTTTTTTTTTGGTGGCTGGCTGAACCCATGACTTTAGTGTTATAAGGCTGCACTCTAACCAACTGAACTAACCAGCCAGCCTCCAAACTTTTTTTTTTTTTTTTTAATTTAATTTAATTTAATTTTATTTTTAATTTTTACTTTTTTGTTTTTTTGAAGACGACCGGTAAGGTCATTAACCCTTGACTTGGTGTTGTCAGCACCACGTTCTCCCGAGTGAGCAACTGGCCATCCCTATATAGGGATCCGAACCCGTGGCCTTGATGTTATCAGCACCACACTCTCCCGAGTGAGCCACGGGCCGGCCCTTAAACATTTTTTAAATAGAAAAAGTCTCAAATATTGGGGCAGACCCCGTGGCTCACTCGGGAGAGCGTGGTGCTGATAACATCAAGGCCACGGGTTCGGATCCCTATATAGGGATGGCTGGTTGGCTCACTGGGTGAGCGTGGTGCTGACAACACCAAGTCAAGGGTTAAGATCCCCTTACCGGTCATCTTTAAAAAAAAAAAAAAGTCTCAAATATTAAAGTACCTTGGCCTAGGTACCAAACCAGTGTCAACTACAAATGTAGAGGGTAGAATTTGAAGGGATTCTCTTCTTCCTGCCCCCAGAAGGCAAAGATACCTCCTGAACCTGGCTACCACTGATCTTACCTGTGCTACTGAAAAGAAACCCCTGAATTAGCAGTCACTCTCCATTCCCCCCACTCCTACTCCTCAGTTCCTGGTAGCCACTAATCTACTTTCTGTCTCTATGGATTTACCTATTCTGGAAATTTCACATAAATGGAATAATACAATATTTGTCCTTTTGAGTCTGGCTTCTTCAATATAACAATGTTTCAGATTCATCTATGTTGCAACATGTATCAGTGCTTTGTTTCTTTTATGAAAGAATACTACTCCATTGTATGGATATATCACATTTTATTTATTTATCCAATCATCGGTTGGTGGACATTTGGGTTGTTTCCTATAGTCTATTGTTTTTAATCACAGTGTGTTAAGGTGTCTGTAATCTTTCCCTCAAAATGGGTCCCACATCAGCCACGAAGGGAGAAACCATAAAACACCCACAGAGCTCCCTTTGCTTGGTCCGATGGAAGACAGAACGGTGCCCTCTTCCCTCAGGTCCTTTTGATGGCTGTCACCAATGGCTCATACCTGCAACCTTCTCCAGGAGAGTGTCCTAGTGTGATTGAAGTCACCTTGCCTGGAGGTGTCTGGGACTTATGTCACCACCCAGAGCCAGTGACTGGCTGGTGTCTGTTCTCCATGAAGTAGGAGGCCTCCACTGAGTTGGAACGCAGGTCCAGATTTCTGGTAGATGGTTGAGGCACTAACAGAGTGAAGGATCAGTTTTGGAAGAGACAGGGGTAGAGGTTGGTTCATTCTTTCTCTCACTTTTTAAAAACAGTTTGAAGAGCCTGAATAACTTTCTACCCCACTGGCGCCTCTTCTCTTTTGCAGTCTTCTCATTACAAAAAAAAAAAAAAAAATTAAATTCAAATCACACAAATAACACATGGTTACATTTTTTTTTTTAAATTAAAGACAAGGCTCAAATGATGTATTCTTCTGTCTACAAATCAAGTTTAACTCTTCCCTTCTGAGTTTCCCACACTTGTCAACTTGTTACAAATTCTTCCATATCTTCCTCTCTACATATACAATCATGTGTAGGAGAGGCAGTGCAGGCCCACTTTTGTCCACCTCCCTCAGTGATGACTGAAATTGTGGATGGAGTGGACTACATTGTGTCTATGCTTCCTTCCAGCCCTAAACTTTGGCTTTAGTAATTTCAGACCTCAGAATCTCCTGTTCACTCAGAATGGGAACTTGAGGCTCAGCCTAGAATGTAATGGATGCAGAAGGAATGACAGGAGAAGAATCCCTTGGACCAAGCTTACCTCTTGTTAATTTGGAAGGACGTGGAAAGTTTTTGCACACATCCTGGCCTCCTGGCATCACCTCATTCATTCATTTGGTCAGTCGGTCACTGAGTATCTTCTCCCTAGTAGGTCCTGGACACACAGCTCTGGTGCTCCTTCCCTCCTACTGTAAAGCAAGCTATCACCAGCCCCACCCAAGCCTTTCTACTCTGTGGCCCTGCACATGCCTGGTGGTCGGGTGATGTGTGTGCTGAAAGTGGGACATGACAGCCTCAGCAGACTCCTGCCCTCCTTCTGCCTCACTGCCTCTGTCCATTCCCTGCCTTCCTGCTCTTATTGCGGTCCACCCTTCTGTGCCTGGGGAGCAAATGGTTATGCATTTTCACCTCCTAACGCATCATTTACGTATTTATCTTGTATACTGTCTATCTTCTCCACTAGAAGGTCAGCTTCATGAGAACAGGGATTTTGTCTTTTCACTGCCAGTATCCCCACACTTAGCACAAAAACTGGCACATGGTAGACACTCAATAAATGCTGCAGTAACTGTGCCTCCATGTGAATGTGGATGAGTGTGTCTCTTGGGGCTAAACCTAGAAATGGAAGTCCTAGGTCACAGGACATACATGTCTGACATTTTATGTGGCCAAGTTTCTCTCTTAAGAGGCCAAACACATCTCTACTCCTATTTGCTGAGTTGCCCAACAAATTCTGATACCAGCAAACTTAATTTTGGTCAATCTGATGGGTGAAATATGGTAGCTCCTTGTTTAAATTTTTCTTATTATAGTGAGGCTGAGCACCTTTTCATGTGTTTGATGACTAGTTTTGTTTCTTCTTCTAGTAATTGCCTATTTTCCCCACTTTTTTGCTATTGAGTTTTTGTCCTTTCCTCACTGATTCATAGGAGATTTTTGCTTGTTTGTTTATTTACATTCTGGGTTCTAATTCTTCCCTATATTTTTTAGAACTATTTCACCCCTCAGTCTTTTTTGTTTGTTTGCTTTTGTTTTTGTCAAACAAAAATTTTAAATTTTGGTTGTTCAGTGTTTTCCCTTATGTCTTAGTTTTCCCCTTATGTCTTACTTAAGAATTTCCTATTCCAAAGTTATAAACATTTCTTTTAAAAGTTTAAAATTTTAAAATAGGCTGGCCGGGCTCAGCAGGTTAGCGGGCAGACTTCTAACACCAAGGTCAAGAGTTCAGATCCCCTTACTCGCCAGCCACAAACAAAACAAAACAAAACAAAGTTAAAAAACATCTTTAGGGTTTTAAATTCCATCTGAAATTTGTGTTTGTAAATGGTGTGGGATAAAAATAGAACATTTTCCCCAAAAGATAAACAAATGCCTCAACTCCATTACTTAATTGTCTCTTTCCATCTGATTTGAAATTCTACTCAGCATTTACTAAGTTCTAATATACATGAGTCTGTTATTAAACTTTGTACTGATTTTTCCCCTTTCAACTTCTACAGCAATACCACAGTTTTAAAAAAAACCCAAACCTTTTAATTGTGGAAAATTCAAACGCACACGAGAGTATATGTATGTACTTATGCATCATGAAGCCATCACTCAGCTTCAACACTTACCAACTTGTGACTAATTTTATTTCATCTAAACTCCCACCTACTTCCCCCCACTGCCTATTCCCAATTATTTTCAAGTAGGTTCCAGAGCCATTTCATCTCTACCATTTCTATATGTATCTTTCAAACGCAAGGACTTTAAAAAACAAAACAAAGCCCTAGCAGTTTACTTTTTGAAGAAGCTAGATCTTTCATCTTGTAGAGTTTAGATCTTTCATCATGTAGAGTTTTCTTGTCTGGATTTTGCTGATTTCTTCAAATGGTGTGAATTACCCAAACCATAATTTTAAAAACACTATATATGTTACTATGTACAAACTTAATTATTTTTCAAAATTCAGATCCCACTTTTTGTGCCCTTCTTCTTCTATGTGAAGTTTAGAATCAACTTGGCAAGTTCCATGACAAAATGTATTACTATTTTAATTGGAATTGCCTTGAACTTTTAATTTTGAGAATTAATATCTTTAAAATATTTTCTCTCCATCCGTTAACAAGGTATGTAACCTCATTTAATTTTTTAAATAGTTATTCAAGGAAGTTTTACAGTTTTTAATTTTCCGATAAAGGTCTTAGGCTTAATTTTTGAAACTTTGTAGATTTTGTTGCTATTATGTACGGGATCTTTTTGTTGTTCTCGTTGCTATTATTTTCTAATTGATTATTGATGATGCATAAAGACAAACTCTTCATTCAAACCCCATCTTCTCTACTTATGTTACTCAACTTCTCCGAAACTTTGTTTTCTCTTTTACAACATGATGATAAAGCCAGGGATGCAGTTGGGATTAAAAGGGAAGGACGAAGCACCCAAAAAACCGCGGCTTTCAGCCAATAAGATCAGGGCAGGAACTTGATAAAGAGTTTGACTGTTCCACGATTGGGAGGGAAGCTGGGAGCGAGTCTATGTTGCATGTAGGAGACTCCATGTTAAAAAGAAGTGAATTCCTGTGAGCATTTAAAGCACAATGCACAACCACAGCGATAATAATTTTTTAAAAGTAAGAGTTTTCTTCCGTGAAAGTTTTGTGAGGTCCAGGACGTACTCCATTCTGTGATATAAATCGACTCCCCACCTCTTCAGTTGATACCACCTTTCCTAAATAGTTTGAAGCAGAGTATTCTGGGCTTTGTAGTAATGCACTTGTAAGAGTTGTTCAATAGGCTCCTGTAGGCTCATGAGACTACATTTCCCGAGAGCCTCCCGGGCCGGTTGTACACTTGTCCCGCCTACTGGCTTCCGGCGTCCCTGCGATCTCTGGGGCCAATCGGGAGGCTGGGATTGTTTGTTTCCGGCGCTCTGATTGGTGTATTTACTAAGGTACCTGGGTTCAAATTTTCAACGGTACTGAAATGAATCCCGCGGCTGGTTAGCTGCTGCTTGGTTGTCAGAGCCGAGGTGAGGCGAGCCGAGGTGAGCCATGGGAAGAAAATGGGGAACAGCTGGAGTGCAGGGCTCCCTTTTCCCTGATTTTCGAACGTCTAGAGGTCGCCTCCCAGCCGCTAGCGCTGTTCGCGCCTCTAGGCCCGGCCTGTGAGGCGGTCGGTAGTGGTGCTGGGACGCCGCCTAGGCGAGGCAGAGTGGGAGCGGGGGCTTCGGGCCCACCTTTCTCTTCGTGACAGGATTTTACCGTGAAGTCTGTCCGGGAAATAGGGGGAAAACGGAGTTGCGGGAGGCTGTCGGCTAATAACAACGGTATTGTCGTAACCGTGCTAACACATAATTAGCACTGTCGGCTAAGCATTCTGCGTACGCTTTTTCTTTTACTTTCCTTTCTTCTTGGGGGGGGGGGTCGGGGTGGGGGGCTGACCGGTACGGGGTCTTGTAATTTTCGCACTAAGCCAGTGAAGGAGGTGTTATTCTTAGCTGCACTTTACAGAGGAAGAAACTGAGGCCCAGAACCTAGATAAATTGCGAGAAATGGGTGAAATTGTAGCCCGTTCTCAGGAAGTGTGGCGTTTGGTGGAGGAAAACAGACGTGGTCACAACTATATTTCAAAACTATTATGTAAGATAGCACGGTAAATTAGGTGGTGTGAGAACATACTACAAGGAGAGTTTAAGTCCTTTTGGAGTTGTCTTCTATTTGGGATTTGAGATTCATTCTCTGTTACCTGTATTTCCCCAGCCCTCCCTCTTTGTATCGAATCACTAGGTATTATTGCCTTTCTAATATCCTTAGAACAGTTACAGATTGGAGGGGGAAGGAAAACGGTGAACCAGGTTATAATATTGTAGGATTGGTTTACCCCCTATTTTCTTGATATATGGTTTCTTTTTCTCACATATAATTTTCTTTCTACTACTTCATGAGTAAGAACTCCCCCAAATCAGTACCGTCTTTTTTTTTTTTTTTTTTTTTAAAGATGACCGGTAAGGGGATCTCAACCCTTGGCTTGGTGTTGTCAACACCACGCTCTGCTAGTGAGCCAACCGGCCATCCCTATATAGGATCCGGACCCGTGGCCTTGGTGTTATCAGCACCGCACTCTCCCGAGTGAGCCACGGGCCGGCCCCAAATCAGTACTGTTAAGGCTAGAAGAGGATTTTTGACTCGCGGATTTTGCTGTAAGTTCGTTCCTTGGTGTACTCCCTGGTTCAGCCTTACCTTGTTTTGACATCCTATGTCCTTTCTTTGAATTTCTCTCACTTATCAGATGTCAAAAATGGGACTATTTGCTACTGTAATAAGGATATTCTTGTGATGTGCCTTGAGTGTATCACACCACCTATCAAGCCACCCCCAAATCATACTCGAATACCCGTGGTTGGTTTGGATGTGACAGTTCAGTGTTAAGTTGTCATTCTTGGATCAAAATTTTTGTGGCTGCCAGCTAACTTAGCCAGTTAGACCTTTGAGGGTGTAGTGCATGCACAGATTGGTGTTAGATACTGTGGGTATACACATGTGTGAGGTACTCAAGGGTTTTCTGGTGTGTTTGGAGACAAAAAGATTGATTCAGATCGACAAGTGACAACCAGAACAAGACATGACAGCATCTGATTGCTCTGTGTTTTTTTTGTTGTAAGTGTCCTGGTGATTTAGAGGTGAGGGAGATCAATGATGCTTAAAACAGGCAAAAGTGGCTTTGTGAAGCAGGTGGGATATAAACTGGCTCTTGATGAGCAGTTTGATTAAACTAGGGACTAGAACAGTGCTGGTGCATAGGAATTACCCACTAAAAATCTGATTAATTGGGTAGGCAGGAGGGCACTATCTAAATAGACTACAGAATTGCAGGTATGAAAAACATGATCTTATTCACCTAGGTTGGTAAATTTGTTCAAACTTTCAAATTATTTAAATAAAATAGGGTGTTTTTGTAGTCAGCCTTTTGCTTAAATCTGTGTTCCAACCTCAATAAAATTAATTTATCCTACACAGTTGCAATTAAGCTTGTCCAGGAGAAAGGATTTTGTGGGAAAGTCCTTCATTTCTTGTGTAGGTACCAAGAGAGGTTCAGAGTTCTTTTTTTTTTTTTCCCTTAACTTTTTATTTTACCTCTTTGGCAGCTGGCTGGTACAGGGATTGAACCCTGGACTTTGGTGTTATCAACACCCTGCTCTAACCAACTGAGCTAACTGGCCAGCCCCCAAGGTTCTATATTTTTCCTTCAGCCTTTCCTGGGACTCTTCCCTAATTCTTTTTGAATTGCAGGGTTAGAAAGGAATAGGAAAGATTTAAATGTCCTTTGATAAACTTAATTTTCTTTGCCATGGGTAAAGTTAGGAAACAGGAATATTGAACAGCCCAAGTGATTATGTGACTAGATCTGTATTTGAGACAGCAACAAGAGATCAGCAGCCCAAGGTATTTTGTGAAAAAAGGATAGATAACTGAGGAAGGATTCTGTTTTTGTTTGTTTTTCTAGGGAAACTTTGTAAAGGGGAAAGATTAAAGATTAGTGAGAAAGGTGTAAAATTGTATCAAGTCTCCATACTGGCTAGCCACCAAAAAAAAGAAAAAAAAAGAAAATTGTATTTAGGAGGTTACTTTAGAAATTAAAAAAACATGCTATTTGTACTTTTCTTTTAAGTAAGAGAAAGTAGTAAAAGTTTGTTCATATTTTAAGTGAGCTTACCGTTTGTCCTGATGTTTGAATAAGGGAGAAGTGCACACTACCATAACTTGGTTTCAGTGTTCGTAAATTGCAGGCTTTGGAGAGGTTGTTTTAAAGTGAGAGTATGTAATATCAAAGACACCAGGAGACAGCAAATGTACAATAAAAAATTTAGGAATACTTTCACACTGATGCGACAACAATCTGTTAAGAAGTTTGGAATGTTGGGGATCCATGCTATTTAGCTTTCAGAAGCACCCTTTGGTTTTGAGGGTGGGTATCATTGGTCTTTTATGGCTTCTTCCTATTTTCTATTCACCTTTTTTACTACAGGGACCTTGAACCTGTCTCATCACCTTTCTGCTTCTTCCTGGTTCTTGAGAAGAAGTATCTGCCTGATATCAATATTTCAGAAAAGAGATGCAAGAGTATATTTACAATTTTGAGTCAAGCCTATAGGCAAGTGGACTGACAGACTGATTAAACCACAGGTAAACCTGGGTCCACAGTGAGTCACATGAAAAAGGGGTGGGGGGGGCCGGCCCGTGGCTCACTCGGGAGAGTGCGGTGCTGATAACACCAGGGCCATGGGTTTGGATCCCATATAGGGATGGCTGGTTTGCTCACTGGGTGAGCATGGTGCTGACAACACCAAGTCAAGGGTTAAGATCCCCTTACCAGTCATCTTTTAAAAAAAAAAAAAAAAAAAAAGGGGGGTGGGGGGCTGGCTGGTTAGAGCGCAGTGTTATAATACCAAGGTCAGGGGTTGAGATCCTGTACTGGCCAGCCCCCCCCAAAAAAAAGGGGGGAGTATAGGGGAACATTCATATGTCAGCTTCATAAGTGTTTAAATAACTTAATGTATTTTTTTTTTTTTTTTTTTTTTTTTTTAAAAGATGACCGGTAAGGGGATCTTAACCCTTGACTTGGTGTTGTCAGCACCACACTCAGCCAGTGAGCGAACCGGCCATCTGTATATGGGATCCAAACCCGGGGCCTTGGTGTTATCAACACCGCACTCTACCGAGTGAGCCACGGGCCGGCCCAACTTTAATGTATTTTTATAAAGTAACATATTTTGGAAGGAAATTTATTTATTTATTTATTTATTTAGGCAGCTGGCCAGTATGGGGATCCAAAAGGAAATTTATTTAATACAGAAAAGCAAATAATAATAATAATAATAATAATAATCAGTCATTATCCCACCTCTCAGATAAATTATGGGTAACATTTTGACAGATTTCTCTATAGTTTTTTTTTCTCTGCCTATAACGTTTAAGAAATCATATACTAAAAATGAGAAGAGATAGAAAATATTTGCTTGAGGTTTCTGGACAGTGATGAATTAGAACATGTGTCCATTTGTCCTTGCTGACTTCTGAATGTTTGGACAGTGAGGGATTGTCATTGGATTTTAAATTGACCCAATTCTGGAAGCTTCATAGATCTGTTTCTGTAAACAGATCTGATTTCAACATAAAAGTTAGCAACATAAATGTGGAAACACAAGGTCCATTAAACTTTTTTCAGACTTAGTTTGTGACTTTGATTAACAGTTAAAATTGCATGCTGGATTATGTTGCCATTTACTGACTCCCGCTAATCCCTTATGTACAAGAAAAAAAAGTAGGTGTTTTCTCCCTGAGTAAGATGAAAATAACTCCACTCTATTTTACTTGCAGTAATGTAACAGGATCTCTTATCCCTTGTGAAAGTAGGAGACGGTGTTCCTGGGGAAATGGCACTGCCTGGGATGGGACCATCTTAACTAACTATACTTCTAACGAAGTCTTGACTTACTCTGTTTATTCTATTGCATTACCAATTGTTTAATTCATGATTTTCTCTCTAATAGAAATAGACAAGGCACATCTCACAAGCTGGATAGTGAAGTGCTTGCAAGCATCTATCACACCAATGTCTTTGTTTTGTTTAGGAGCTGCTAGTCCACTATTTCAGCCCTGCTTAGAATGCACCCTCTTGCAGCTTTTCCCCCACCCCCACTGAACCTGCACCTTTTGATTTATAGAGCTTGTCAAGGCTAGTTATTTTTGGTTTGAGAATGAAGAGAGACAGGAGGCAATGGGAGGTTAATTTCAGATGAATGTGGAAACAGGTTACATTGCTGCTTCTGCAATCTTCCTCATGTGTACTTGACCCCACTGGTATCCCCTTTCCAGGGTTTATCTATTCTTTCAGAAAAAGTCAACATTCATTCTTATCCTGTAGAACTCGGCAAGACTGTATCTGTTAGGTTTCACTTCCAACAGGAAGCCTTCTCTGGCCCTCCTTCACTCTATTCTTCTCTCCACTTCCAGAGTGTCCTCTGTTTATGCCCTATAACAGCAAGGATCACCCTCTATCATAATTATTTGTCTATATTCACCTTTCAACTGCAAGTTCCTTAGGGAAAGGGGTTGTTTTAGGTCTTTGTTTTATGGAAACAAAAATGGGCTATATGATATGGTGGATGGTATTTAATAGGCAGTTTTGAAAGGAACCTAAGTAGCTCATAGTATATGGGATAGGCTTTTTCCTCAGATTTTTTGCAGGATTATTGGTCATTAATAGCTATTTCTCCATCCAGAATGTTTCTAGTTCTGTAGGAGTCTGAAGATGTGGTGGATTCAGATAATTTTGAAATGTGAAGCTGATTCTCTTGCTTGGCAGCTTGGTGTGTTTGGGGGAATGTGATTGACGCATGTGCTTTTTTTTATTTCCCCTTTCAGTGAGACCTGTTGACAGAAATTTAATCTTGATTAAGGGGTGCAGGAAGGCATCCAGTTCCCACCGTGCCTGAGGCTCTCATTTAAACAGTTGCCTTTGGCTCTGGCCTGTTCCATTTCCCATTAGTCCCTGTGGACTTTAATTTTTGAAGGTTTTAGATCCTGGTACGAGGGTACTTCAAAAAGTTCCTAGAAAAATAGAAGCAAAAGATAATATGAATCCTTCCATGAATTTTTTTTTTTTTTTTTTTTTTTTAAAGATGACTGGTAAGGGGATCTTAACCCTTGACTTGGTGTTGTCAGCACCACCCTCACCCAGTGAGCTAACCGGCCATCCCTATATAGGGATCTGAACCCATGGCCTTGGTGTTATCAGCACCATACTCTCCTGAGTGAGCCATGGGCCGGACTCTTCCATGAATTTTTTGAAGACCCCTCATATTTATTATTTCTTGGAGAGGCAGTGTGGTGGAACTGGTATGACCCAATAGTTACTTTGGTTTTCTTCATGTACTTGTGCTGTCAGCCTTCACTGAAGAGAATCAGACTTCTCAATGGATACGTATTTGTGTATTTGTTCCCATTTTTCAGGGAGGTGGGTATAGTCTCCTGAGCTGACCAAAAGATAGCTCAAAAGAAGCTTCTTTAAAAAGAGGTCATAAGGCCGGCCCGTGGCTCACTCGGTAGAGTGCGGTGCTGATAACACCAAGGCCACGGGTTTGGATCCTATATAGGGATGGCCGGTTTGCTCACTGGCTGAGCGTGGTGCTGACAACACCAAGCCAAGGGTTGAGATCCCCTTACCGGTCATCTTTTTTTAAAAAAAATAAATAAATAAAAAGAGGTCATATTAGAAAAATAATATTTTGGTTTTGAAATTTTACCTAAATAAAGATTAGGTGTACTTAGGTTTGTGCCCCTCACCTTTTACCCCCTACTAATCAAGTGCAGTCCTAGACCTCAGAGGACAGCCCTTCTTCTTCTTCTTCTTTTTTTTAAAAAAATTTTTATTGAATCAAAATTGATTATACAAATTTTGGGTGTTCAACATTGAGATGTGTTGATCAAATCAGTATTACTAGTATATATATTGTTGCAAATCATAATTATTATTTATGCCCCTTATCCACTCCTTCCCCATACCCCTTTCCTTCCCCCCTCTAATCACCCTAGATTTCTTCTCACCCTCTGAAAGAATAATGGTTACTCTGTTGATTTGCTGCCCAAATAATCTGTCCAATGCTGAGAGGTATGATCAGGTCCCCCAATACTATCATAGAGCAGGTGTCTCTTCCATCACTCTGAAATGGGCTCTGTAGAGGGAGACATCCTCCTCCTTTCTTTACCTCTGCTGGTGACTCTCCTTGTGTTAATGCACTCCAGTGCCTGGCAGACCATCTGCATGGTTGTTGTGGTGTCTAGCTGCCTTGGCGGCAGCCATGGTCATTGTGGTGGCTCTGGTGGGCCACCCACATGGAGGAGATGTTTTTGGCATGCTCCTTGGTGCTGGTAGTGTGCCTGGTTATGGAGAGTGTCCGATCCCCAGCTCCATATCCCAGGTCCCTGAGTGGGTCTCGAGGCACTGGCATGGTGTGCCTGGTTGTGGGAGGGGGGTCCGGTCCCCTTCTCCATGCCTCGGGTCCCCGGGTGGGCCCCAAGGCACTGGGAGGACAGCCCTTCTGATGTTTGAAAACCCTCTTCATAGTTTCTTTTATTCTAGAATATCAGCCGAGAGGTTCTCACTAACCTACATCTTTCTTTTATTTATCTATTACTTATTTTTTATTTTATTTTTTTTACTTTTTGGTTTGTTTTGCTTTGTCTTTGTTTTTGGCGGCTGGCCAGTACAAGGATCGAACCCTGGACCTTGGTGTTATCAGCACCATGCTCTAACCAAGTGAGTTAATTGGCCAGCCCAAATCTCCGTCTTATATAAAGCAAAAACTTTATATGCAAAAGTACACATTTGGAAAAAGAAGAATTAAGGGATGATGTTTTACTTTATGGGAAGATTCAACTCAGAGCTTTCCCAATATATTTAGGATAGGATTTGTAATTTACCAAAATTTTCTTTATGAGTAGCTTGTCAGGGGTGCTTAGTTTTTGTATAGAGCAGAATTTATTTGCATTTGTCTAACAGGCTAGTATGATTTGGTTACCTATCTCCTTTTTGAAGGAATGTTTGTAGAACAACCCTGTGCATTAGAGTAAAAAAAAGACCCCAGATTTTGGAATCCTACAGACCTGGTCTTTTCAAAGACTACCACCTATTAAATGGTGATCTTGGAGTAGCTTAACTTATCTGAGCCTATTTATTTATAGATATCTACCTTCTATATTTTTAATGCAGTTTAAATGAGATGATTTATGTGTAGTGTCTGGTAAGGTGTTTGACCTGCAGTAGATAGTATTTAGAAGTTATTATTTATAAATGGTTTTGTCTCTTGCATTTGTTATTTATCTACTTAAGTATCCATTTTTAAATAAATATGGGAGGCAGTAGATAAGAACACAACCTTTAGTGCCTTTCTAGATTCAAATCCTGCCTCTATTACTTCTTAACTATGTGACCATGAACAAATAGTCTCTCTGTGCCTCAGTTTCTTCATCTGTAAAATGAAGATAATAACAGTACTTACTTTATAGGATTATTGTGAGGATTTAGTGAGTTAATACATGTAAAATACTGCCAACAGTGTCTGGCAAGTCATAGCTACTCAGTAATTAATAGCTCTTATTTTAAAATTTTTTCATGTTTATATACCTTTTTATTAAGTTGATGCTGAGGAATCATTTTTATTTCTATATAGAAATATTAGAAAGAGAATATGTAACATTTGGTTAAGTTAGTAGCCAATTTATAGACCATGTAAATGGGAAGGAAGCAATATATCCAAAGATAGAGATTTGACAATTATAGCTGGATTATCAAGAATATTTAATAAAAATTCCAGAAAGCCCAGTACAAGCACAGATTTATGGGGAGATAAATACTGCTTAACTAGCTTTTTGAACTGAAAAGATGCATTTAAATAATAATAAAACATATTCAAAGAGTATAAAAGTTCATATAGGAAGTCTTCCCCTAACCCAGACCTCCCAGTTCCCTTCACAGACCAACTACTGTTAACATTTGTGTCTCCTTCCGCAAATCCACAAATAATCTATGAATATATATATGAACATTTACCTAACATTGAAATTACTTGGCTGGCTGGTTACTCAGTTGGTTAGAGCATGGTGCTGATAACATCAGGTCCAGGGTTCAATCCCTGTACTGGCCAGCAAAAATAAATAAATAAATAAATAAAATTACTTAATATTTTATTATATAGTTGTGCCTTAATTTATTCAACCAATCTCCTATTGGTGGGATTTGAGTTTTCAGTATTTTTGGCTTTTATGAACAATGCTATAGTGAACTTTCTTACACTTACACATGCATTAGTACATGTCTGTAAGATAAATTTGTGCATTTGGCAAGATCTATCAAAAGGAAAAATGCAAATTGCCCTACAAAGAGGTAGGCAGTGTAGTTTCATAATTAAAAGAAAAAAAAAAGAGTGTGAGGGGTTAAATTTGAACACTTTCTAGGTGGTTTTCAGCAGCATGCTTGGTGGAATCATGGTTTTTAGAAGGCTAAATGGGTTACTGCACATTACATTCTTGCCTCTTTCCTCCCCCAGCTTTAGTTGTATTCATTACATTCCTGCCTGGAAAGTATTCACAGTGACCTGGGTTAGGCATTAAGATCATGGGAATCCAATATTTTCCCATGTCTTCCAGCATGTTTGTTCACAAGAACAGGAAAACTTGCTCCTTGCACCAAGGGAATTTTAGTCAGTCACTAAGGAATCTTTCACTAAGGGTCCTTTGGATAGAAATGTGGTCAAGGAGAGGAAAGATATCAGTAGGTCAAATGGCAATTATAATACCAAAGTGTATTTTATAACACTTGAAATACCTTCTCATTTGTTTATGGGAAGTAGGTAGTCAGAAAAGTAGAGTGACTTGCTCATTGTTATATACATGTAGTAAATGCCAGAGAGAGGGCTAGAATTCTGGCCTTCTGTGCTAGTTGGGATTGTTTTTGTCTATAAGCTACAGAAAATGTGACTGTAATGGCTTATACAAAGAGTATTATTTTTCTTATAGGAAGTCTGAAGGTAGATGGTTGCTGATATTTGATCATCAATGATTAGTAGCTCAGTGATGTCAGGGCTTATGTCAGTTATTCTCTTGGCCATCCACTCATATACACAAGATGGCTGTTATAGCTCTAGCCATTACATCTGCCTTCAGGGTAAAAAGAAAGGTGAAGGTGGGCTGGCTGGTTCGCTCAGTTGGTTATAGCACTGCCTTGTAACACCATGGTCAAGATCCCCATTCTGGCCAGCTGCTGAAAAACAAACAATTTTTTTTTTTTTTTTGTCTTTTTCGTGACCAGTACTCAGCCAGTGAGTGCACTGGCCATCCCTATATAGGATCCGAACCCGTGGCCTTGGTGTTATCAGCACCGCACTCTACCAAGTGAGCCACGGGCCGGCCTTCCTATGTCAATTTTAAGTTCCTTTGTGTCTGGGACTGGATCTTCTAGTTTTTGTGTGAGGACATAGTCTTATCCTTGAATATTAGTGAGGAAGGGACTCAGATATCATCAAGCCCACATCTTATGGCACCTAGGCAGCACACAATGTAAGTGAACCATTAACAAAAAGCTTATTGAGTTAAATTGAATAATGAAAGTAGAAATGAGAGTGAAAAATTTAGAAAAGGGATAATAAATAGCCCTCTATTCAGGGCAAAAGGCTATGGAGAGTGGATCTTCCTGGAAATAAATACAGTACTATTTCTATGCAAATAGAGACTTAAACTATTTTAACATGCTTCTCTAATTCACCAGGTGAGAGGGTGTAGGATGTGGAAAGAGCATTGTACTGAAGTCAGGAGCCTCAGTTCTGGATCTAGTTCTGTCTTCACATAACTGTGATATTGGGCAAGTCATTTAATCTCTCCGATCTTCAGCCTCCTCTTCTAGAATGAGGATAACAGTTGGTGTTTTACAGGGTTGTTAATGAGCTTTAGAAAGAATATGTATTTAGTTCTTCACAGTGCCTGGCATGTAATGAGCACCTCTGGTAACTTTTTTTTTTTTAACCATGATAATTAGTATTATTCTCATGTGATCTTGGAGAACCCCTTTTTGCTTTAATTAATCCTTATCTACAAACCACAAAAGTTAGGTGTTATCTAAGATTCTTCCCAATTTTGAGATGTTATGTTTCTGCACTAAGCACTTCATTCATTTCAAGCAGCATTATAATGGTATTTGTGGAATTCTGGCTGCAGTGAGTTCATAGGAGAGACCATGGGACGATGAAGTTCTCTGGTGTGTGGATCGATGTCACTGTATAAACCAAATATTTGTTATAACAAATGTTTCTGAGACACTGTGTAAGCCTAGAAGAACTTTCTGCATTACCCCAGTCCACTGAGAGAAGCTAATGAAATTCTGGCCAAACGAATGAGTTAGCAATGTAGGTTGGGTGTGACTAACCTCATGATATATCTCAGAGTATAGCTATAGTGATATTTTAAAGAAAATAAGCACTGAAGGCTACTAGTGCTCAGGGTTTGTGAGGTTTTGGGGAACTGGCACACTCCTCTGGTAATGTAAGTGGTTATTGTTCTTCGGAGGAACATTTTCACAGTATGTATCAAGGGCCTTTTACACAGCAATTCCAACTCTTAGGCTTTATCTTAAGGGAAGAATTATGGGTGTGTACAGAAACACAGCTATAAGAATGTTCTTCTAGCAGTATCTTTAAAGTGAAAATATTGGAAAAAGGCCAAAAATAGGCGATCAGTAATTATGGTACTGCCATTAATTGATGATATATCTACATTTATTGACATAGAAAAATGCTCACAATATGTGAAGCAGATTCAGAATGTCAATGATCATTTATTAAAAATAAAATAATAGTTTGTATATATATGTAGGATAAGAAGTCTGGAATAGTGTGGCATTACTGGTTTTTAGCAAAAGCTTTTTTATTTTATTTTTTAATGAGCATGTATTTTATAATAAAATAAGGGTTTAAATAAACGTATTAATTTAATAAATGTTTATGTAAGTGATTACTGGTATCTACTTCCTTTCAAAGATACAGAATATATATATATATATATATATATATATATATATATATATATATATATATATATATATATATATATATTTTTTTTTTTTTTTTTTTTAAGATGACCGGTAAGGGGATCTTAACCCTTGGCTTGGTGTTGTTAGCACCACGCTCAGCCAGTGAGCTAACCGGCCATCCCTATATAGGATCCGAACCTGTGGCCTTGGTGTTATCAGCACTGCACTCCCGAGTGAGCCACAGGCCGGCCCAAGATACAGAATATTTTAAGTACATGTTGTTCCTTGGATAAAGAGAAATGGCTTATTGGGTTTCATAGGCAAATTATTTGTCACTGAGTGTGGACTTTAGGCTATTTTTCAGACTACTTTTAGCTATTTTATTAACTAGATAGGGCTGGAGTGGGGGCTGACTTTAACCCTGCATGGGTTTCCACAGGGTAGAATCCAAAATTAATACATTGGAATAGGGGTGGGCCCATATTTTTGACTTGTTCCTTTTACTTATTCTGCATGTTGTCCTTTCTATGTGTATTTCAAAGTCATTTTCTTCATGTCCAGGAATAGTACTTTTTGAAAATATTTCTAAGGAAAGAAAACTTGTACTTGGCAAAATCGTATTGAACTCTTGCTATGTGTAAGGTACTGGGCAACTTGATTTATGGATGAGGTATACACAAGTGAGTAAAATCTAGCTTTGTCTTTAGGAACTTAGAGTCTACAGGGAGAGACATTTGCATAATTAACTAATATAAAATTAGATGTAATATAAAATTTTATAGTGAAGATATAAACAAAGTACTGTGGCTTTGTAGAGGCAACAATTACGTATGGTAGGTGGAAATTGGGAGTTTGTGGAGATATGAATTGGACTTTGAATGATGAGTAAGATTTTGGTTGGTAGGTATAACAGTTTTATGCTGTGTTTTAGGAACTGGGTTATTCAGGGCAGAGAGAGAGAGAGAGAGAGTAAATTTGGTGGGGGAGGCTAGAAATGAGAAAATGGTAGATTGAGGGGAAATAATAAAATAATGAATGAAATATACTTAGCACAATACCTACCGTATTGTAGGTACTCATCAAACTTTGCCTGTTTCTAATTCCAAACATATTTCAAGGAGTGTCTTCAAATTACCAAAAAAAGAAAAAAACCTAACTTTTAGGTTGATTTAACAAAGTAGGGCATATTGTCTAGGTGATTTTCAAAAATGTAGTGGCAAGATAATAATAAATGCTAAGGAATCAGTACCCTAATGTGCCACCAAGTTTCTGAACTGTTTCTTTCCTCAGAAGGTGACCTGTTGAGAAAAGTGATAAAAGTATTGGGAAGAACTTGCTCTTCTGGATAAGAGGGTGACAATGTCACGAGTTAAAACTTCTTATTCCTATGATGCCCCCACGGACTTCATCAATTTTACATCTTTGGATGATGAGGAAGATACTCAAAACATAGACTCATGGTTTGGTAAGTGTCAGCTTTCTCTGGCTATTGTAAAGTTTAGTTGCTTGCTTTGTGCTGAGGACTTTTCAAAAATAGAAAGGGTTGTAAGAAAATATCTAAAATGTAAACTTCTAGGGCTGTCTCGTGGCTCACTTGGGAGAGTGCAGTGCTGATAACACCAAGGCTGCGGGTTTGGATCCTATATAGGGATGGCCGGTTAGCTCACTGGCTGAGCGTGGTACTGACAACACCAAGCTAAGGGTTAAGATCCCCTAACCGGTCATCTTTTAAAAAAATAAATAAATAAAATAAAATAAAATATAAGCTTCTAGGGCCGGCCCGTGGCTCATTTGAGAGAGTGTGGTGCTGATAACACCAAGGCCATGGGTTCGGATCCCTATATAGGGATGGCTGGTTGGCTCACTTGCGAGAGCTTGGTGTTGACAATACCAAGTCAAGGGTTAAGATCCCCTTACCTGTCATCTCTTAAAAAAAAAAATAATAATAATAAAATAAAATATAAACTTCTTTTTGTACCTTTGTCATCCATGATATGATAGAAATCATTGAAATGTCTGATATTTTAGGAATGGACTATAAGTACAAATCAATGTTATTTTGCAGTTCAGAATGACAAATATTTAGGCATTAGGGACATATGGGAAAATCCAGATGAAACAATGTATAGTGAAACTCCAGGACTCGAACATGTTTGTAGTGATGACAGCCACATAAAAACTTGCTGTATGGGCCGGCCCGTGGCTCACTCGGGAGAGTGTGGTGCTGATAACACCAAGGCCCCGGGTTCGGATCCCATATAGGGATGGCCGGTTTGCTCACTGGCTGAGCGTGGTGCTGACAACAGCAAGTCAAGGGTTAAGATCCCCTTACCAGTCATCTTTAAAAAAAAAAAAAAAAAAAAAAACTTGCTGTATTATCATTGGAAATAGAGTATAAAATCACAATTAAGATATTGACATTGATAAAATCCACCCGTCTTGCCTAGATTTCCCCAGTTTTACTTGTACTCATTTTGTGTGTGTATATGTGTATTTTCCTTGCAATTTTATTACCTGTGTAGGTTGGTATCTCTACCACCACAGTTAAGATATTGAACAGTTCTAACATCACAGGATCCCTTGTTGTTGCCTTTTTTTTGGATACACTCACTTCCCTCCTGCCACCCTTCCCCCCAGTTCTTTTTTTTTTGGCAGCTTTTCAGTACAGGGATCCAAACCCTTGACCTTGGTGTTATCAGCACTCCCAATTCATTTTTATTTATTATTTATTTATTTATTTATTTGCTGACTGGCCAGTATGGGGATCTGATCCCTTGACCTTGGCATTACAACACTGCACTCTCACCAACTGAGCTAACTGGCCAGCACCCCCAGTTCATTTATAAATGGAGGAATTATTCTACTAAAAGAACCCAGTCTACAAACAGATAGAATTGCCTGATGTTGGATCATGTGACATGGCACAAATCCTGAAACCAGGCCAATAATAAATGAGGATGTGGTTATGTTTTTACATTACTTTGGAATAATATATGAGACCAGTGAGTGATATGTCAGGCTAGTTGTTAATGGAACCTCTTCATTTTATTTTTCTCATGTCTCCATCCTCCTTATTAAGAGAAATCAACATCAATATGTGATAGGGGACAGAAATGAGTCTATGACAGCTGCATTTATCATTTATAAAGCTGTCTCCAAATATGATGGCTTAGGCCATTCTCTTGGAAAATGACTTTAATGGTATCTGGTAGGGATCCTGAGAGGAGGGGTATATTGGAATGGTTTGAGAGGAAGGGTAGATAAGAGGGCCATCTGTCCTGTAGGGGTCTTCCCCATGCCCTTGCTTCACTGGAACCTGGAGGAAATGGCTGGGCTGTCTGAGGATTTCTTTTTCCATGTTTTTCTTTAAAACAAAAAAATAGGAATATTAGCATAACAATACTATTAAGTACAGTTTGGAGGAAAAAATTAATCCCACTATTTTTCAAAACTGCCTTAGTTCTAAAATATAGCTTTTAAATGTTCCTCCACATAATCACATCTTTTTACACAGTTGCAATCAGAGTGTACTTGCATAGAGTAGTTATTGCTGGGACTCACTACATTCCTGAAGCTCTATCAATAGACTGTTGGTAGAATAGACCTTTCACAGCTTTCTGCGACTTTCGGGCACAGCCGAACCTAAGGTAAAATTCCTTGAGAACCTAGCTCTGCTCCACTCTCACACGCCTCTGCTCCACTCTCACACGCCTCACACTCCCCTATCACCAGGAGGTTTTATAAAACTGTAAAATGTCCCTTGTGAGCTCTACAGATCCTGGTGGCTACAGTTTTCTTTAAGAGGAACATGATGTATTTAAGTGGTAGATAAAGCGAGTTCATAGTTGTATGTCCCTAAATGTTTATTAAGCAAAGATAAGGAACTGTACACAATGCAGAATCTGTACTTTTCCTTTTCTATAATACATTGTTCAATGTTGCCAGGTTTTTAGTGATAGCTTTTATAGCCTCTCTCTCATGTGTAATGTGTACTCATTTCCTTTTGATTGCTAGAATTTTGTAGTTGCCAAATGAGTTGGGAGTCTACTGGTAGGGGGCTTTAGTCCCCATTTTAAAGGGATTTTAAAATGCTGATTGGATGATGATGATCTTACTGTTTCACAGAGGAGAAGGCCAATTTGGAAAATAAGTTTCCTGGGAAGAATGGGACAGGAGGGCTTTTTCAGGGCAAAACTCCTTTGAGAAAAGCTGATCTTCAGCAAGCTATTGTTACACCTTTGAGACCAGGTAAGAAAGCATATCTTCGAAAAAAGCGCATTGACAGAATGGTGGAACAGTGTTTTAGGAGCGTGAAAATCTGGGGAAATTATCTAAATGCTGTATCCTTTGTTATCAGTGAAATGGGCTAATTCATTTCATGATGAATGTAAAACTAATGATGTGCTACACTTAAAAAAAAATATTTTGTAATTTAAGCTAACATAGAATTTTATTGTCAGATATGTAACTGTTTTCTTTTTATGACAAGATTTAATGTAACCTAACGTGGGGCTGGCTGGGAAACAAAACAGGAGAGAAGAGTGTACTTCTTGCCATTGTACAAGAATTCTTTGAGTCATGTATCTTATTTTAAAAGATGATTGACATTGAAATCGGTGGTTACTAAATCTGCAGAATATTATCTATTTGATCAGAACATGAAAAGCATTCTTTAAGAGGTCATAAATCCCTCTTGAAAATGATTCTTTTTTTTTAAAAAAAAAGCTCTGTTTAGATACAGCTCACATATGTAACTTACCTACTTAAAATGTACACTTCAGTGTTTTTGTAGTGTATTCACAAAGTTGTGTGACCATCACCATAATCAATTTAGAACATTTGAAAATTACTCTATGGGTAAATCTGAAACTGGCCTCAATCACACTATTAACTAGAAGGGCCATATCAGAGAAATAACTATTTTCTTTCTTTCTTCCTTTTTTTTTTTTTGTCTTTTTTGTTTTGTGTTTTGTCTTCTCTTTTTTCCTTTCTCTGAAATAACTGTATTTTCAGTGAACTTTTTAGTTTGCAGAGTCTAAGCTGCTAGGCTGATTTTCAAATAATTCATGAGTACAGGTGACATCTGATGAATTTGGGATCTGGACAAGGATCCTGAACTCCGGCATCTATCTTTCTTGAACATGGGGTTAGAACTATTTGGCATGTTTCACCTGACATCCTTGGAAAAGCTGGTGGCCTGAATGCCATATCTTCAAGTGAATTTCATTAGTTCAGTATGGCAGGTTTTCTGTTCTGATGATCTTTGTGCTCTTCTTGAATTGAAGGACGATACAATATTACCTAGTCTGGTCCACTTTTAGTTTAAGACTATTTTATATCCAGAGGTTTGTATCAGCAATTAGAACAGTAAACTCCAAAGCAAGAGACCTCTGCTGAATCCACTATGTGGCAAAGGTCATACATACTACTTACATGCATGCCCCTTAGGCCACTCATGGTCTTTGTATTCTTTCCCATTACACATTCTCACTTCTCTATTAATGCTGTTCCTCTGTTTAGAATACCCTTATCTGACTGAGAAGTTCCTACTCACCTTTCTTTTTTAATTTTATTTATTTATTTATTTAAAAAAGATGACTGGTAAGGGGATCTTAATGCTTGACTTGGTGTTGTCAGCACCATACTCTCCCAAGCGAGCTAACCAGCCATCCCTATATAGGGATCCGAACCCATGGCCTTGGTGTTCTCAGCACCACACTCTCCCAAGTGAGCCACGGGCTGGCCCTTCTACTCATCTTTCAAGGTCCAACTCAAATATCCTTTTTTCTGTAACTGGTTCCCCTTATCTGTGATCTTAAAGCACTTTTCATGCCTGTATTTTAATTTCAATATCTCATTGTGTAGCTAGTACATAGAAATATAATTAATTTTTATATATTGATCTTTTATCCTACAACCTTCTAAACTCAATTATTAGTTTTGGTAGCTTTTTTGTAAATTCCATCAGATTTCTCCATAGATGATCATGCCACCTGCAAATACGCCTTTCATTTCTTTTTCTTTAATATTGATCTGGCTAGGAACTCTAGTAGGATGTCGAATAGGAGTGGAGAGAATAAATGTGCTTCTTACTCCTAATCTTAGGATGAAAGCGTTCAGGCCTTCACCATTAAGTATGATCTTAACTGTAGTTTTTTCATAGATGCCCTTTATCAAGCTGAGGAAGTTCCCTTATATGCTTGTTTTACTGATATTTATCAGCAGTGGATGGTGGATTTTATCAAATTTTGGGGGGGCATATATGGAGTTGGTGATGTGATTTTTTTCTTTTTAATTTTGTTTTTTGGTTTTTTGGTTTTTTTGGCATCTGGCCAGTAAGAGGATCTGAACCCTTGATCTTGGTGTTATAACATAGTTCTCTAACCAGCTGAGCTAATTGGCCAGCCTGTTTTTTTCTTTTTTTAGTCTGTTAATATGGTACTGTTAGTTTGGCTGGTTAGTTCACTCAGTTAGAGCTGGTGCTGGTAACACCAAGATGAAAGGTTCAGATCCCCATATTGGCCAGCTGTGCAAAAAAAAAAAAAAAAATCATCTATTTGATCTAAGTTGTAGAGTTTATAGGCAAAAAGTTGTTTATAATATTTCCTTATCCTTTTAATATTTGTAGATTCTGCAGTGATGTCACCTTTCTCATTCCTGATATTGGTAATTCACGTATTCTTTATTTTCCTGATCAGTCTGGCTAGAGATTTATCATTGTTATTGATCTTTTCAAAGAATCAGCTTTTGGCTTCATTAACTTTTTTTCTGTTTTTCTGATTTCCATTTTGATCTCTATTATTTCCCTTCTGCTTACTTTGGGTTCAGTGTGTTCTTTTTTTAGTTTCTTAAGGTGGCAGCTAAAGTTATTGATTCGAGATCTTCCTTTTTTAATTTAAATGTTTAGTGCTGTAAATTTCCCCTTAGTACTATTTTGGCAGCATCTGACAAATTTTATAAGTGTTTCCACTTTCATTCCATTCAAAATATTTTAAATTTTCTTTTGATATCTTCTTTGACTCAGGTGTTATTGAGAAGTTGTTATTTAGTGTCTGTATATTAGAGAGGTTTCCAGAAATCTTTTCTATCATTGATTTCTAAGGAATTTAATTCCAATGTGGTCACAGAATATACTCTGTGTGACTTGAATCCTTTGAAATATATTGAGACTTATTCCATGGCTCAGACTATGGTCTGTCTTGATAAATGTTCTATATGCACTTCAAAATAATGTGTATTCTGCTGTCTTTGGGTGGAGAGTTATATGTCAGTTAGGTCAAGGTGGTTGATAGTGTTGTTCAAGTTTTCTATTTCCTTATTGATCTTCTTCTATCTAGTTCTATCTGTTAATGAAAGTGGGGTATTGAAGTCTGCTACACATATTGTTGATCTAGTTCTTCCTTCAGTTCTGTCAGTTTTTTCTTCATTTATCTGGGGCTCTTGTTAGGTGCATATAATGTTTATAGTTGTTATATCTTTTTGATGGGTTGATCGCCACATATTTTTGTATATTGTTTTATTGTAATACAAACATCCCATTTGTTTATATATTATTTGTGGCTATTATGTTCTTATTAATTTTTCTGTCATTTTATTTCATCAGTTAAAGAGAAAGGTATTGAAATCTCAGACTATAATTATGGATTTGTCTATTTCTCCTTGTAATTTTTGCTTCATGTATTTTGAAGCTGTTTTTAGGTATATAAATGTTTAGGATTGTTATGTCATCTTGATGAATTGACCACTTTACCATTTTGAAATGATCTTTTTTACCTCTGGTGATATTCTTTGCTCTCAAACCTACTTTGTCTGATATTAATATAGCCACTCCAGCTTTCTTTGGATTAGTGTTAAAATGGTGTGTCTTTATATTTAAAGTGTATTTTTTGTAGTCAGCATTAGTTGGGTCTTGCTTTTTTATTCAGTATAATTATATCTGCCTGTTTCTTTCTTTCCTTTTTTTTTTTTTTGGTGGCTGGCCAGTAGGGGATCCAGACTCTTGACCTTGGTGTTATAACATCGTGCTCTAACTGACTTAACCAGCTAGCCCCTATCTCTGCCTTTTAGTTGGAATAAATGCCTCTATTTTATCCTTGACATAATATTCTGTCCTTTTTGTTTGTTTGTTTGTTTTCTCTGCTCTCCCCCCAAAAAAAATTTCTTTAGAGGGTGAACCCAGTGATTGTTCTCTGAAATGGATAATTCATGAAATGTGTTTTCATGGCCTGTCTTTTCTTTCCTGTCACCTTGTTGCTGTTTAATTTCTTTATCAAGGCTAAGTTCATATGCTGTGCTATCAAATGCTATTTCTTCCATGTAGCCTTTACTTGATTGTTCCTTTCTCAGTATTCTCATAGCGCTTTTTTCTGTTTTCAAAGTAATATATGGTCATGGTAATATCAGAATACTTCATGTTTACGATAAAATAGAGTTTATGTTAAAATCCTCCTTCCACTTCCCACCCTTACACCCAGTCCCTTTTCTCAAATGTTACATCTTTTAAGTCTTACTGTTTTAAATTGTGCTGGTGATTATATTCATAATGCCTGATGATATCAGCAATATTTATGATATATGATTATGTAAATATTGTTAGATAACAGGTAGTTAGTGTGATGCAACTGCATTCCTTCTTGGTTCTCCTTTGTTCTCTTCAGTTCCATTGTCACAACCCCTGGGCCACATAAAGTTGATTCTGACATCAAGATCAGATGGATTTTCTTTTCTTTAAACTTTATCAATTACATAAATTTTTGTCACACTTTAGTTTGCTCCATATTGGACAATGATCCTTGGAAATTGTATCTGCTTTTTGGGGAGGTTGTTATTTTTCTTAACATTTTCACTGCCTTGTTTTCTGGATCTTATATCTTCTTTCTTGATATACTTGTTCATTTTGCAGGAGTATATTTTTAAGGAACTTCCTTGGATTAGGTGCAGGAAAGGAAGACTTTGAGTTCTCAGATGTCTGAAAAGATCATTGTTCCACCTTCATATACAATTAAAAGTTTGACTTAATAAGAATTAATAATTGTGGTTGAAAATTATTTTTCTTCACTACTCCAAAGACATTGTTTCTTTATCTTGTATCATCCTGTATTGCTGGTCAGGAATTCAGTGCTTATCCTACTCTCCTTGCTTCTTGTGTGATTTCTTTTCTATGGAAGCTTTCAGAATTTTATCTTTATTAGTATTCTGAGATGGCTTGAGGATGTGTTTGGGATGCTTTTTTCTGAGGTGGTGCCTTAGGTTGGCAAGAGGCTGGCAAATAGGCAGAGCCCTGGATACTTCATTTCTGCTTCAATTGAAGTAGATTTTATAAATTGGCCTTCTGAATAAAATTTTGCTGGAACTAAGGGTTCCATTGTTTAGGAGGGACACACACGCAAGGGGTCACCAGAAGTTCATGAGGGCTGGCTGGTTAGCTCAGTTGGTTAGAATGTGGTGCCGATATCACCAAGATCCAGAGTTTGATCCCTGTACTGGCCAGCTGCTAAAAAAAAAAAAGTTCATGGAAGGAGTCTAGTTATCTTTTAATTTAGTTTTTCCACAAACTTTTTGAAGTGTGTGTATATATATGAGCATACGAGAATACTCATATGTATGAGAGTGTATATGTATATCTTAATCTCCTATCTCTAACTCATTTCCTTGGGATTTGAGTGCTGACTAGTTTTTGTTCTCCTGCAGTTGACAATACTTATTACAAAGACGCAGACAAAGAAAATCTTTTGGAACAATCCATTTCATCAAATGCTTGTTCTTCCCTGGAAGTCAAGGGAACCATATCAAGAAATACTCCAGCCCAGCCTCAGAGGTAAGACTGTTTTGGGGGCTCAAAAGTGGTGGTTATAACAACAGTGTTCAGAGAGTAGTTACTGGATAGAGTACCTAGTATGTGTCTATTCTGCATTAGACTCTTTATGTTACCTTATTTAATCCTCATAACATTTATGAGTTGAAGGTAATATGTTTAATTTGTACATAAGAGCTCAGAGACATTAAATTGTTTGCCCAAGGCAAGCTTCAGAGCTGTGCCAAACCCTGATCAGTCTGGTACCAAAAGCCTTGTATGGGGGCCGAGTCCGTGGTGCACTCGGCGCGCTCCCGCCGCGGGTTCGGATCCTATATAGGAATGGCCAGTACACTCACTGGCTGAGTACTGGTCACGAAAAAGACAAAAAAAAAAAAAAAAAAAAAAAAAAAAAAAAACCAAAGCCTTGTATGGTATAATTGTTATTACATTATCTTGATGTCAAATGTCTCTCTTTGTTCTTCAGTATTACTTAAGCTTTCTTATGGTTATGTTTGCATAATATCTTTTTTCTGTCCTGTTACTTTCAACCTTTGATTTAAAAGTGTGTCTATTGTAGAAAGCACTTAGCTGGGTCTTGCTTTTTTTATCTGATAATTTTTGCTTTTTGCTTGGAATGTTTACAATTTGTGTTTACTATACTTACTGATTTGGTTAGATAAGATCTGCCATTATATTCTTTGTTTTGTATTCATCTCATCATCTTTTTGTTATTATTCCTATGTTTTTCCTTTCCTGGTTTTGTATCATTCAAATATTTTTTAGTATTTTATTTTAATTCATCTATTGGCTTTTAAAATATATTTCTTTGCTTTTTTCTTTTAAATAATTATTGCAGAGATTATAGTATGCGTATTTTAACTTCTCACAATTTATTTAAAGTTAATATTGAATTAATTACTTTGAGTAGAATATAGGAAACTTGCAATGCAAGAGTATATAGTCCCCCTCCTACCCTTCCTTTGTGCTACTTTAAATATTTATATGTCTTTTGAAGAAATTAAGAGAAGTGTATTTATATATATAAATGCACTTACTGCATATCTGATCATTTCTGGTGCTCTTTATTCCTTCCTATATGTCCAAGTTATCATCTGGTGTCCTTTTCCTTCAGCCCAAAGACCTTTTAGCATTTTTGGTAGTGCAGATCTGCTGGTAGTAGATTCTCAGAGTTTTTGTTTATGGAAATGTCTTTATTTCACCTTCATTTTATTTTATTTTTTTATTGAGGTGAAATTTACATAACAAAATTATTTTATTTTATTATTTTACTGAGTCATAATTGGTTATACATATTTTTGGGATTCAGTGTTGACATATGTTGATCAAAGCAACATTACTAGTGTGTATACTGTTACAAATTGTACTTATTCTTTATGCCCCTTATCCAATCTCTCCCTGTCCCCCTCTCCCTCCCCACTCCCACCACTGATAACCCTAGATTTCTTCTCTTCTTCTGAAAGAGTAATGGTTATTCTGTTGATTTGTTGCCTAGATGATTTGTCCAATGATGAAAGGTGTGTTCAGGTCCCCCAATATTATCATAGAGCAGATGCTTCTTCTGTCACTCTGGAATGGGCTTTGTGGAGAGAGACATCCTCTTCTTTTCTTTATCTCTGCTGGTGACTCTCCTTGTGTCAATGCGCTCCAGTGGCTGGCGGACCATTTTCGTGGTGGTTGTGACGTCTAGGCACATTTGTGGCATCCGTGGTTACTGTGGTGGCTGTGGTGGGCCTCCTACATGGAGGTGATGTTTTGGGCATGCTCCTTGGTGCTGGTGGTGTGCCTGGTTGTGGGTGGGGGGGTCTAGTCCCCTGCTTGATGCCCTGGGGACCCCTGGGCGGGGCCCCAAGGCGCAGGTGGTGTGCCTGGTTAAAATTAACTATTTTAAAGTGAGCAATTCAGACACTTAGTGCATTTACAGTGTTGTGCAACCACCACCTCTTTCTAGTCTCAAGACATTTCCATCACTGCAAGAGAAAACTTCACACCCATTAAGCAGTCACTCCCCATTTCCCCCTCTCGCTCAGCCCTAGGCAACCATCAATTTGCTTTACATCTCTAGGGATTTACCAATTGTAGATGTTTCGTATAAATGGGAATCATACAATGTGTGACCTTTTGTGTCAGGCTTCTTTCACTTGGCATAATGGTTTTGAGGTTCACCCACATTGTAGCATGTATTAGTGCTTCATTCCTTTTTATGGCTGAAAAATATTCCATTGCATGTACTAGAGTACTTCAAAAAATTTATAGAAAAATAGAATTCAAAGATATCATGAATCTTCCCATGAACTTTTTGAAGTACCCTTGTATATGGCATATTTTGTTTATCTATTCAGTTTTATTGGTGGATACTTGTTTTTTCTTGTATTTTGACAAGGTCATCTCAGTGTCTTATGGCTTCCATTATTTCTGGTGAGAAGTCAGACATTCATCTTATTTTTGTTTCCTTGTAAGTAATGTACCATTTCTATTTCTGGTTGCTTTTGAGATTTTCTCTTGATCTTTGATTTTCAGCAGTTTGGCTATCATGTGCCAAAATACAGTTTTCCTTGCATATGTCTTGCTTGAGGTTCATTGGCTTCTTTATACATTAATGTTTTTCACCAAATTTTGGTTGTTTTTCCCATTCTTCAATTAGTTTTCTGCTTCTTCCCCCCACCCCCCAAAATCTGGGCCTCCCATTACTTTGTGGGACTGCTTGATATTGTCCCATAGGACTTTAAGTTTCTGCTTTTTTTTTTTTTTTTCCAATTTTTTTATTTCTTTTCTTTGGATTGGGTGATTTCTATTGATTTATTTTCAAATTCCCTGATACTTTCTTTTGCTGTCTCTATTCTGCTGTTGAACCCACCTAGTGAATTTTTCATTTCTTTTATTTAGCTCCTGAACTTCTGTTTGGTTCTTTTTTTTATGGTTTCCATTTCACTGTTGAGAATCCCTAGCTGGTTACTCATTGAGACTGTATTTTCATTTAATTCTTTGAACATGTTTGTGATGACTGAAATCTTTAGCGCAACCAATATCTAGGCCCACACAAAACCAGTTTTCACTGACATATGTGTCATAGTTTCTTGGGTTTTTTTTGCATGTCTTTAAAGCGTTTGTTGGAAGACTTGGATACTACATTGTAGCAAGTCAGGATTCACTTACATTATGAAGGAGGTGATGATTGTTTTGGCTAGCAGGTATTTAAGTTGCCTGGATTCAAATACAAACTCTTGCCCCTCAGTTGTACAGCAGCTGATTTCTGCTCTCTCTCTTTTTAAGCTTCTAGCTGCTGCTTTTTTAGTTGGCTCACTAGAATCTCCTCTGTCCCTGCAGAGGTTAGTGGGTGAGCCAAGACTCTGAGTAGAGTTTATTCTTAAGTCTTAGAGTTCACCCTCTCTCCAGTTCTCTTAATTCCGGAGTTTTACTCCAAAATTTTCAGCTGTTCTGTCAACCCTAAGGTTTGTCTAATAATACCTCAAACTAGCAAGACTTCAGTTTTGTGCCATCCTGTTATATACTTGTTGAGGAATGCACTTAATCAAAAGAGCAGGAAACTCATCAGACTTATCTAGTGCCATAAGTCTTTTAAGGATGGGTATTTTGTTAGTTTCTGCCTTTTTTTTTTTGCTGGGCCCCCTCAATCTCCCCTAAACATGCATAGTTTAGTAGTCATGCAGGGATATGTGCAGAGTTTTTGTTCAAATTTTGGGTAGCACCTTTTCTGCAGCTTTCTCACTTCAGATTTCCCCCCTAAATTTCCAGCTGCTCTATTGGCCTTGATTTCTGTCTTCTGTTATCTCTAGCCAGGAGACTGCTGTTTGTGCTGCTGGAGCTGCTGTGTTTGAGGAGTGCCCTCAGGCAAAAAAGCTATTAACTCGTAATTCATACTCTTTGCAGTTACTGTTTTTCATGGATAAATGCTCCTCTATTTTCTGCCTGCTTTTGGTCACTATCCAGTACCTTCAAAGAGTTGTCTTTTTGTGTTGTCTACGTTTTACAGTAATCTGCAGGAAGATTTGCCTGATAAATTCACTCAGCATTACTCCATGTATGTTTTTTATGAGTAATTCCTTCTAGAGACTAATGTTACAGATGAAAGATTCAAAATTTGGGATTTGCTTCAAAATTTAGGGAGGTGGATGGAGGGAAATTTGATACAAGATTGGCTATAAGTTGATAATTTTTGAAGCTGAATGATATGTACCTAGAAATTCATTGAATTATTTTCTTCAATTTTGAATATGTTTGAAATTCTTCTTTGTAAAGATTTAAATATTGAATATATAATAATGTTTTACAGTATTTAGGACTTTTACATAGAAAGTGTTGAGAGAAATTAAAATCTAAATAAATGGCAGGACATACCACATTAATGGATTGGGGGACTCAATATTATAAATGATGGTCAATTTTCCCTAACTGATCTGTGGATTCATTGCAATCCGAATAAAAATCCCAATGGTTTTTATTTTGCATATTGACAAGTTGATGCTAAAATTTATACAGAAATGCAAAGATCCAAGAATAGCCAAGATACTTTTGAAGGGTTTAGTGGATAGCAGGGCATATTACCCAAGATAGCAACAAGACCAGTGAAATCAAATAGAAACTCACTCTCACATATATGGAACGATATATGTCAAAAGTGGTACTGTAGACCTATGATGAAAGGTTGTTTTTTTTTCCTTCAATAAACAATGCTTGGGCTGGAACTTGGTTCCTTCCTCCCTCAGTATAAAACAGTCAGTTCTGTGTAAATTATAGATCTAAATGTGAAAGCTAAAGCTATAAAGTTCATGTAAGTAAATATAGAATATCTTCATGACCTTGGAATGAGGGAAGATTTCTTAAATAGTACACACACAGAAAAGCACTGACCATAATGGAGGTAGAGGAGGTTGATAAATTCTAGCACATTTACCTAATCAAAAGATATAAAGTGGGCCGGCCCGTGGCTCACTCGGGAGAGTGTGGTGCTGATAACACCAAGGCCACGGGTTCGGATCCCATATAGGGATGGCCGGTTGCTCTCTGGCTGAGCGTGGTGCTGACAACACCAAATCAAGGGTTAAGATCCCCTTACCGGTCATCTTTAAAAAAAAAAAAAAAAAAAAGATATAAAGTGAAAAGCCACTCCCCAGAGTGGGAGAAACTGTTTGTAACACATAAAACCCACAAAGGGCTCATATCCACAGTACATAAAGAATTCCTACTAATGAATTAGAAAAGAATTGACAGCCCAGTAGAAAACAGGCAGAAAATTTGAACTCACACTTCATGAAAGAGGATGACCAAATGTCCAAAAAACATGTGAAAAAGTACCCAATCTGATTATCAGAGAAAAACAAATTAATGTCCTATGCCCCAGCAATCTTATGACTTGATATACCAAACAGCAGTGTAAGAACATGTGTACCTAGAGACATGAAAATTATAGCAGTACTATTTATAAAGCTAAAATCAGGAAATAGTCTGTCAACAGCACACTGAATAAATACTGGCACGTTCCTATAATGATTATACAGCAATAGAAATCAGTGAATTAGAACTATGTGAATCAATGTGGTTGAATCTCACAAATGTGTGTTGAAAGAAATAAACCAGACAGAAAAGAAGGCTTGCAGTAATATGATTATATTATATAGTTTTTGGTTTTCCTTCAAAACTAACATACCATTTTTGTGGAATGCATGTTTATTTGGTAAAACTATAAAGGAAAGGTAATGATTATTGTAAAAGTCAAGATAGCTGTTGTCAGGGTTCTGTTTCTTGGCCTAGGAAGCGATTTCATGAGTCTTTACTTTGTAATCATTTAACTACTTACTTTTGTGTAATTTTTGGTATGTGTTATATTTTACAAAAAAAAGGGGGAGCAATTAAAAAAAAATAAAAAAATAAATACTACCTTGGTCAATTTCCAGGAGATCTGATCTCTAAATTTACATCTGACAGTAACTATCTATGACTAGTTGCTAGGGTGTCTAATAAAAGTCAAGTCACCATCTCTATTTTGACTTTTACCTATCAAAGGAGGGAGTTTTACTAGGTGATTGACAGGAATTTTTTTTTTTTTTTTAAAGCTTTATTGATTGAGGTCTGATTTACAAACACTGGTGTATTTAAGTACCAAAATGTTATGGTTGAATTTCAAAAACAATCAGCAAGACAAGAGAGATTAGATTGTTAGAGTGGAGATAATAACACTAAACTTTTTTTATAGCCCTTTGTAGTTTGATATACAGTTCTGCGAAATATCTGCATATCTGTGGTAGATGTATCCATTATAAATAAATTTTTGTCAATTCCTCTACTATAGAAGATCTGTTAGACTCTCTGCTCAGAAGGATTTGGAACAGAAAGAAAAACATGTAAAAATGAAAGCCAAGAGGTGTGCCACTCCTGTAATCACCAGTGAAATTCCACCCTCCAAAAAAATGAAAGTGTAAGTAGCCACAGCTTCTTACTGTCAAGGGCAAACATACTATGCCTTATATACCACTTGTAAGGTAAGATTCTTTCCTGAGTTTAAATTTTAGTGTGAATCAAGTAAACTTACGAATGGGTACATTTGCAGCCTGTTTGGTGCATCTGGAGCTTGGGAAACTCCTAAAGCTGTGACCATGATGAGGTGAATTGTTTGTTACTTGTGTCTTGGAGGGTACTCAAATCTTAGTTGGCATAGGTTTTACCTCTCTTTGCTTCAGTTGTTAATAATGTGCTGAATGTGTGGTGCTCATTCTTATATTTATTAATTAGGAATTATTTTGCTGCAATAGTTGATTCAACTAGAGTAGTTAAAGAATAATGATTTATTTTCTTCAAAGAGGGCTAAAAGTTGTTTGCTGCTGGCTTTGGTTCAGTGGCTGAACAATGCCAGGACTAATATCTCTGTGATTCTTAGCTGTTTTTTAATAGATAGCCCAAGATGGCTGTTCTTTGTCTCTTAACTTTTTTCTTTTGCTTGTTGCCTCATTGTCACAACATAGCTGTTGTATCTCTAGGCATTGCATCCATGTTCAAAAGAAGGAGGGTATAGTAAAGGAAGGGAGGCAGCACCCATATCAGGAAAGTGAAATCTTTCCCCATAACCCTTAAATTATATCTCAGTTGCCTAGACTGTGTCACTTGGATTCCCCTAGTTGCAGTAAAGTCTGTTGAAGTAAGTACAGTACTTACTGTAGCTTGGTACATTGCTGCTTCCCTCCAAATTGGGATTCTACTAATAAGAAAGAGATAGAATAGATATTGGGAAGGCAGTTAGCCTTCTGCCATTTGTTCATTTGATGATGAGCAGATAGACTCCCTCCTCACCCTCCTAAACAATCCCTGGACAACTCTTGACTTCTTTTGGCTTTCTCAAAGTTTACTCATTTGAACCATTGATACATATGATCTGATGATACTATTAAAAGAATGTTGTTGTTGAAGCATGCCTGTTATCCTAAAGAATGAGAAAATATAAACTGTATGTGGTAGATTTGGGGAGTGGGTGGTGTGGATATGCTTTAGGGAACTGAGAGATATTTTTTTGGGTCCTTTTGAACTCAAGTTCTAACAATGAAAAGAAGCCAAAGGAAGAGGAAGAAAGCAGTGCTCATCAAGATACTTCCGAAAAGAATGAATGTTTCCCAGAGAAAGCCAAGGGCAGACATACTGTTTCTTGTATACCACCTGTAAGGTAAGTTTCTTTCCTGAGTTTAAACTTTACTGTGAATAGAGTAAAATTACAAGTGGGTACATCTACAATCTGGTGCACTCGTGCACCTGGAGCTTGGGAAACTCCTAATGTTGTGACCATGGTGAGGTGAATTGTTATGTGTGTCCTGGAGGATGCTCAAATCTGAAACAGAAAAACATACCATTAAAGCAAATTTAAAAGATATTAAAGGAAAAAGTAAAGGTTCTTGCTACCTAAATCAAGCAGTTTTTATTTTTCCAAGCTCCCTTCTGGCCTTTACCTAGGAAAACATACACATTTTCACAATTAATTAATAAACAACCTTTGGGTCATGTTTTATTCATCTGCCATGAGACTATTTCTTTTTTTCTTTTTTCTTTTCTGTGCTACCACAAAATCTTCACATTTATCCTTTTTTTGATAGATTGTTAATATTTTACCAAGTTATATTTAACCCTTTTCTTTTGAAAATATAGTTTCCAATTTTTCACTGTATCAGTGAACAACATATAGGCAGAGCCATTTCTTTGAGTAGTCTCCTTGAATAAGGAAAGACATTCCTTGATCAAAGGGTATTACTGATTTTATGGGTGTTGGTATTTATTGCCAGTTTTATTTCTGAAATGAAAGTATCAGTTTACAGTGCCATCAGCTTTTTTTTTTTTTTTTTTTTTCTCTCTTCCAAAAAAAATGACCGGTAAGGGGATCTTAACCCTTGCCTTGGTATTGTCAGCACCATGCTCTCCCAAGTGAGCTAACCAGCCATCCCTATATAGGGATCTGAAACCGTGGCCTTGGTGTTCTCAGCACCACACTCTCCCAAGTGAACCACGGGCTGGCCCTACTGCCATCAGCTTTGAATTAATTCTTTTTTTAATTTTGGCAGCTGGCTGGTACAGGGATTGAACCCTGGACCTTGGTGTTATTGTTATTGGTACCATGCTCTAACTGAGATAACTGGCCAGCCCCTGAATGAAGATTTTTATTTTATTATAGTCTCATCTGCATTGTTTGTTATTGTTGTTGTTTTTACTTTTAAAGTTGCTTTAAATGTAATTGATATAATGTTGATGTCATCAAATTGTTTTTAAAAATTTTATTATAAATTGATTATTTATAATTGTATATATTTATGGGATAAAAAGTGATGTTACGATTTAGGACTGTAGTGTGGAATTATTAAGTCAAGGTAATTAATATCCATCAACTTAAATACTTACTTCTGTGGTGAGAATATTTGAAATTTATTCTCTTAAGCAATTTTAAAATTTACAATACACTGTTATTAACTATATTCACTGTGCTGTGTAATTGATTTTTTTGAGAAAAACTTATTCCTCCTGTCTGTGATTTTGTACCTTTTGACCATCATATCTCCGTTTCTTCCAGCCCCCAGCATCAAATTATATTAGTGTTTATTTATTTGCTGGCAAGATTGTATTACTGTTATTATAAAACATCTTTTCCATATTTCCTGGGTGAATTGTCTATTTTTTATAAGTGGTCTTAGTGATACTCTCATTATTGAGAATGGCTACTCTATGTTGAACTTTACTATATGTCAAGCACTTCAGAAACATTATCTGATTTAACAGACACAAGTATCTTGTGAGCATGAGTACAGTTGTTCCTTGGTTTCTATGCGGGATTGGTTCCAGGACCTCCCACAGATAGCCAAATCCATGGATGCTCAAGTCCCTTATATAAAATGGCATAGTATTTGCATATAACCTATGCACATCCTGCTCTATAGTTTAAATTATCTCTAGATTACTTATAATACCTAATATAATGTAAGTGTTATGTAAAGAGTTGTTATACTATATTAGTTAGGGAATAATGACAAGAAGAAAATGTCTGTACATGTTCTGTACAGATGCAATTATTTTTTTCCTGAACATTTTTGATCTGTTGGTTAAATCCACAGATGTAGAACCCATGAATACAGAAGGCTGTCTACATTTATATTCCTCATTTTACAGTGGAGAAAACAGGCTCAGAGAGGTTAAATAGTTTTCTCAAGATCATATAGGCAAAGAATGAAATGACAGGTTGGGATTTCAACTCTAGTTTGCTTTACTTCTAAGTCTGTCCTTTCCAAGACACTTATTTTATATATATTAGTTCTTTGCCATATTTGTCGCAAATATTTTCTCCATTCTTCTGGCCTTTTTAGTTTTTCCTGTGGTGTAAAAGCAAATCACGTAGTTAAATTTGTGGGTCTTTTGTAATTTCTTTTATAGTTTGCTTAGCTATTTTTTTTCCTGAAAAATTTTCAATATTTTGATAATAAAGTATTTTGATTTTTCTGATTTTTTTAATAGTGTTATCTAATTAAGTTAGTATCTGTTTATTAGATAATACTTTTTGGTTTTTACTGGTTATTTTATAACAGATTAAAAACATATTGTATGTAATGCCTTTAGATTCCTTTGAATCACTGAGCCCCTTTCTTCTCCATTCTCTCATCTCCTTTATTTTGCCTTTTAGGCAGAAGGTTCTAAAAAGTACTGAGGAACAAGAGTTGGAGAAGAGAATGAAAATGCAGCAGGAGGTGGTGGAGATGCGGAAAAAGAATGAAGAATTCAAGAAACTTGCTCTTGCAGGAGCAGGTCAGCTTGGCTCTGGTTGAGTCTGATTTATGAAGGTTGCTTTTTGTAATCTTGGTAGGGTTTTTTTTGAAGTCTCTAAGGCAAAAAAAAAAGGCTTTCTCAGTTAATAGTCAGCATAAAAAAAGTATTTATTTAGAAGCCTGGATGTGGATTCCACTTATATACTAATAATCATTCCCTAGAACATTTTACATACATTGGCTTTTTCTTAGAGCATGCTGTTCCTCTCTTTTCTATCAGAAAAAGAAGGAACTAGGGTTGAGATGGAAGACAAAGCAATTGGGCAGTCCTGTTTGTTGTTGTTGTTCTCCCAATTTTATCCTAAAGGCAGAAGAAAAGAAAGTTGAGTCAAATTTAGTTGCAACTATGGAAGAAAAGTAAGACTGAGGGAGCTGAAGGAGGGGGTCACAGTTCCGTTTTGCTCTGGCATAGAGTTGTAATTGGTAGAGTCAAAGCTATAAAGCCCTGCTTACTAGGTTCAAAAAGCAGCCCTGGAGTTTATAGGGTTTCCCTCTTAGAGATGCTGAGTTAAGTGTGCTTTTGAAGTCAATCTACAGCTTTTCCTATCAAAAGTATTCTAGTTACTCTCTCTCTCCAAAACTATGACCACACCTGGGAAATAGGATTCTTCTTTCCTGTGCTACCTCTTTATAGTGTGTATCTGACTGAAGGGCTTTAAACCCAATAATACTCAATGAATATGACACATATATTTATGTCCCTGAAGACTGTTTCAAGTTTTGGATTACATGTGGATAGTGAACAAAGTTAAAGTTAGATCCATGGTTATAGAGATACCAAAAGGACTGGAGTAAAGGGATTTACTAATAATCTCTATTCTTAATATCAAATATGTGTTTTACTCTGCTTCTCGTTCAGGGCAACCTGTGAAGAAAACAGTGAGCCAGGTAACCAAATCAGTGGACTTCCACTTCCGCACAGATGAGCGAATCAAACAACATCCTAAGAACCAGGAGGAGTATAAGGAAGTGAACTTTACGTCTGAACTACGAAAGCATCCTCCGTCTCCTGTAGGTTGATGGACTAAATGAATATTCCCATTACTAATTCAGTTAGGATTTCAAGTGTAGCATTTGTGGTCACTTTATAATAGTGTAGTTGAGAGAAGCATATGTTTCAAATTAAAATAGATCTAAATCCTCACTTTGCCTCCTGCTAACTGTGTGATCTTGGACAAATCACTCTACCTCTGTGGGAACCATCTTACCAAGTTGCTGTGAAAACTGAATAGAGAATGTACATAAAACATAGAATTATGTATGGCAAATTATAGGTATAGGCATTTCTGCTGTTAAAAAAAATTCTTTTAAAAAACCTTATGTTTGCAAAGTTGTGCACAAAATATAATAGGGCTTATGGGAAAAATGGGGTTGGGTCAGACCACTCAAATCCTGTACATTTATGTTCCAGAGCACCAACAAAAACAATAACAACCCTAAATAAAAGTCCTAATACTAATAATCTCTAATAGTATTTGTAGGTAGCATCATCATTTTTTGAAGTTAGTTCTTCACAGTCTTAAACCATAGCATTGTGCTTTGTCCTTTGAGATACAGGTCCTTGAAGAGTTTTACTTTCAGTAAGGATGTTTTATTAAAATTAATGATTCAAGTAGGCTTCTTTATCAGTCAGTTGGGAGATATATAGATTCTGATTTAGGCAGCTGCCTGATCTGATGCAGACCCGGAAGTTCAATCAATTTTATTTGTTTGTTTTGGTTTTTGTTTTGGTGGCTAACTGGTATGGGGATCTGAAACCTTGACCTTGGTGTTACAACACCGTGCTCTAACCAATCAAATGGGCTTCGTGGTAGGATACCTTTGCAGCTTTTTTTTTTTTAATTCTAAGAAAGCTTGTTCTTGATTGCTTCAAAACATTGACATTCTTGGGAAAAACCACCTACATATTTTGTCAGAACAAATAATTTAAGTGCTAGATCCTTTTATTTATTTTTTAAAAAGATGCGACGAAGGGCTGGCCCGTGGCTCACTCGGGAGAGTGCAGTGCTGATAACACCAAGGCCACGGGTTCGGATCCTATATAGGGATGGCCAGTTTGCTCACTGGCTGAGCATGGTGCTGACAACACCAAGCCAAGGGTTAAGATCCCCTTACCGGTTATCTTTAAAAAATAAAAATAAAAAAATAAATAAAATAAAAAGATGGGACCAGACTTCCTTGCTTAAGGACTGACAAACTTCAGAATAATAATCTTGGCTTTACACAGGCCCTTTTCATTTTGATCTTCTGTGCTAAATATATGTCTTGTAGTAGATCTAAGCTCTTTCATAACATTTCTTTTGTGGAACAACTTTTTTCTTTACAGGCCCGAGTGACTAAAGGATGTACCATTATTAAGCCTTTCAACCTATCCCAAGGAAAGAAAAGAACATTTGATGAAACAGCTTCTACGTATGTGCCCCTTGCAGAGCAGATCGAAGCCTTCCATAAACGAACACCTAACAGATATCATTTGCGGAGCAAGAAGGATGATACTAGTAAGTGTCCTACCAGTTTCATACTTGGCTGGAGACTCCCCTAGAATTCTCTTTGTCTACATCTTAGGCACAAATTTGTCTTTAGTTGAAATCCTAGGTTTTAAACTAAAGTATAGCATGTGAGTATATGTAGCCAACAGATAGACAGTTCAGAATTTCTCACACCACCTTGCTATCTGTCCACTTACACCTGTCAACCATCTTGATCCTCCATCATTGGATCCTTGGTCCATTAATTGGCCAAGGGGAATAAATCAAGATAACCTGAGATGTCATTGCCCATTAAACATATCCGTTAAGGATATCTTTGCCCTTGTGTGTCACAGTGTCACGGTGCATTTACTTACCTGTGAAAATGAAGGCATTTCATTCATTCAAGGTCGTATGCTTTTTGTTCAGCAATTGAACACATTTTTTTTGACTACTACAAACGAGGCACTGTGTTGAGTGTGGAGGATATAGGTGAACAAAATGGACTTAGTGCTACTCGACATTAAGTTTCTAATTCAGTGAGAGAGATAAATTGGTCATTAAAAATTATGGGCCGACCCCATGGCGCACTCGGGAGAGTGCGGCGCTGGGAGCACAGCGATGCTCCCCGCAGGTTCGGATCCTATATAGGAATGGCCGGTGCGCTCTCTGGCTGAGCGCGTTGCGGCCGACACCAAGCCAAGGGTTGCGATCTCCTTACCGGTCACGAAAAAGACAAAAAAAAAAAAAATTATGGTAAGTGCTGTGGATGTTGTATTAGTCTGTTTATGTTGCTTATAACAAAATACCTGAAATTGGGTGACTTATAAAGAAAAATGACATTTATTGCTTACAGTTTCTGAGGCTGGGAGGTCCAAAGTCCATCTGGTGGTGGCGACAATGACTCGGGGGTCGGTCTCACATTGCAAGATGCTGGAAGCAGAGAGTGCAGAAAGAGAGAAAGACAGACTCTCCTCTTCTTTTAAAGCCCTCAGAACCACACACCTGATGACCATTTTTAATCCATTCACTACTGCATGGTCCTACAATCCAATCACCTCTTTAAGGCTCCACCTTTCAGTTACCATAATAGGATTTCCCACTCTCTTAACAGTCACAGTGGGGGCTAAGTTTCTAATACATAAAACTTGGGGGACAAAATTCAAGCTTCAGGGAGTTTTGGGGGGACATAATTCAATCCACTACATTCTACCCCTGGCCCCCCCAAACTCATGTCCTTTTCACATGCAAATACATTCATTTCATCCCCAAAGTCTTAACTTGTTTCAACTCAAGACTCCAAAGTTCAAATTCCTATCTGTGAAATCAATACAAGTTATCTATTTCCAAGATACAACAGTGGAACAAACATAGGGTACATATTCCCATTCCAAAAAGGAGAAATAGACCAAAAGAGGTAACAGGTTCCAAACAAGTCTGAAACCCAGCAGGACATGCACTGAATATCAAAGCTGGTGAATCTTGTAACTTGACTCCATGTTCAATGTCCCCTGCACACTGGTGTGGGGGTTGGGTCCCCTAGACCTCTGGCAGCTCTCTTCCTATAGTTTTCCTGGTCTCGGGTGATGCTTTAGCTCTCTCAGGCTGGCGTTGCACACGGGTAGCTCCACAGGTCTGGGGTCTCCAATGGTGGTCCCACTCTCACAGCTCCACTAGACATGGCGCTGATGGGGTTTCTCAGCTGACACTCCAACCCCACATTTCCACTCAGCATTTCTCCAGCAAAGGTTGTATGCAGTGACTCTGCCCCTGCGGCAGATCTGTTCCTGGGCCCACAGACTTTTCCATTCATCCTCTGAAATCAGGGTGGAGGCTCCCAAGCCTCCACAGCTCTAGCATTCTGCAAGCCTGCAGACCTAACATCACGTGGATGCCTCCAAGGCTTCCAGCTTGTATTTTCCAAAGCTGCATGTCCAGCCACACCTGGGCCTATTTATCCACAGCTGGAGTAGCCAAAGCAGCTGGGGTGCTGGTGCTGGAGACAGCTTCCCGAGGTGGTCCTGAGCAGTAAGCCCATGGAAGGCTCCTCAAACCTGTTCCCTAAGACTATTCTGTCTCCCTAGGTCTTTGGGCCTGAAATGGAGGGGTTGGTCCGAGAGACTTCTTCAATGCCTTCAGGGCCTTTTCCCCCTTCTCTTGATAATCCCGTTCTTTTGTGTTAATCTTAGTACCATTGCATTTTCCTTCTTAAAATACTCTCTACTTCTTTACCATGTGGCCAGGCTGCAAATTTTCCAAATCTTTATGCTCTGCCTCCCTTTTATTTAAATCCTGGTATTACATCATGCCTTTGCTGCCATAACTCAGCACAGGCTGTTGCAGGTAGTAGCCATGCAGCTTCCTTAATGCTTTGCTGCTTAAACATTTCTTACGCCAAATGCTCTGGTTCACAACTCCTAAGTTCCAACTTCCACAAAGTCCCAGGGCATGGACACAACCAGCCGAGTTCCTTTCCAGTTGATAGCAAGGGTGATCTTTGCCCAAGTTTCTGAAAAACTCCTTCTTATTTCTATCTGAGACTTCCTTAGAATGGTCTTTACAGTCCATATTTCTGTCAGCATTCTGCTCGCCACCATGTAACCAGTCTCTAAGACATTCTAAACTTTCCCTCGTCTTTTTGTCTTCTAAGTCCTCCAAATTCCTCCAACCTTTGCCTAACACTCAGTTCCAAAGCTGCATCCACATTTTCAAGTACTTGTTATAAGCAACACCCCACTCCTAGTACCAATTTTCTGTATTAGTCTGTTTATGTTGCTTATAACAAAATACCAGCAACTGGGTGACTTATAAAGAAAAGTGACATTTATTGCTTACAGTTCCTAAGGCTGTGAGGTCCAAAGTCCATCTGGTGGTGGCAATAGTGACTCAAGGATCTTACATTGCAAGATGGTGGAAGCAGAGAGAGAGAGAAAGACTCTCCTCTTTTTCAAAAGCCCTCAGAACCACACCGCTGACCACCATTTTTAATCCATTCACTACTGCATGATCATACAATCCAATCACCTCGTTAAGGCTCCACCTTTCAGTTACCATAATAGGATTTCCCACCCTCTTAACAGTCACCGTGGGGCTAAGTTTCTAATACATAAAATTTGGGGGACACAATTCAAGCTTTATGGAGTTTTGAGGGGACATAATTCAATCCACTTCAGATGTGGAGAGAGATGCAAGAGTCAGATGAGGTGGGAGATAGGTAGAGCATGTCTGAATGCTGAGAATTCCCTGGTAGAGATAAAGGCATTGAAAAAACAGGTGAGAGAGGAGATAACCAATAGATTAAGTACCTGAGCAAGCAGGTGGGGTAGGATACTTAGCACAGGGGGAGTGATTGTTCTTTGAAAGGAGGATGAAAGAGTGAGAGGAGTGAGTGTAAATGCTGGTGGGTTTGTAGATTTGGTGGTGAACAGATAAGGAGATTCTAATCTAATAATTTCTATCTTTCTGAAAATAATTTCTATAAGAGGTAGATAAAGAAGTCTGAGGAGTGGAGTTGATATAAAATATTTGTGGAGAGTATAGGGCTAGTATTTGGGATAAAGCAGAATCTGGCTGTTTTGCCTTTGAGAGTCTCTACATTTTTTTCTACCCTTGCATAGGCATTGTTTAGTACTGTGTTAGCTAGCCAGAGAAGTTCCTTTAAGTATAGCATTTCTTAATGTTATTATGTTCTAATAGCCAAAATGGTTTTGTGAGATTTTATGAAAATAATGAGATCTTTTTGATCCTAATGGAAATTTAAATATTAAATATGACTTTTAAATAATATAAGATTCTTAGATATGTCCTGCTTTTAGAATCCTAGTTTGGCAAATAGAAAGAAAAATTCTCTTACGCAAATTTTTATTTAAAACTTTGTACAATTACAGTTAAATAGTGATTATATATATATCTGAAGCATGGCTTATTTCTAAAATAAATATATTTTGTTTGATCTCCCACTGTTATGTGATAAGATCAAAACTGAAGGACTCATTCTATATAATTATGAAAATTGACAATATTACCCCTGGTCAGATAAGTCTTTACTTTCTATGAGTGGTGGTGATGGTCTTAATATTGATGCTTTCGCATAGTTTTTTTACTTTCTCCATTTGACTTTCTTTGAGAGGTGGTTGATGCTTTGGTGTGGATACTTTCAGGAAATTCATAGAACAGGAAGTTATTACTTGGTCTTTAGAAAGGCCTTAAATTTTAAAGCTAAAATAAGCAAAAATCTTATCAGTAAGAAGCAAAATAGTTTGCATTGTCAAGAGAAAGTATGGGCCTGTGCAATGATAAGGCACCTGTCAGACATGGATAGATTTTAAGTTCAGAAGATTTTAAGGTATCTAAAGGCTACTTTAATTATACCCCTCAGTAAAGAGTGATAGGGAAGTAGGAACTGAATGTTTGTCAGGTTAACTGATGTTAGCTGAGCTGATTGTGGAGGCCAGCTACTCCGTAGTTTGTTTATCCATCTCTGGGCTGCCTAGTTGAGTCGGCACTTAGAGGTAAACTAGATCTCGGGGAGCTAGGTAAATGTCTGTGTTCTTGGTTTACAGGCCTGTTACCCTCCAAATCTTCTGTGACCAAGATCTGCAGAGACCCACAGACTCCTGTACTGCAAACCAAACAGCGCTCAAGGCCTGTGACCTGCAAAAGTGCAGTAGATCAGGAGGCTGAGGAGCTTGAGAAACTACAGCAGTAAGTCCTACTGGCAGTGTCTCAGGAAGAGTTTAAAGATTTTGCCTACTCTCTTTTCCAGTTCTATATGGGTGACAATTGCTATTTTTCCTTCCATGAAAATTTACAGCATTTGAATTGTAGGTCCTGTATGCTGTGCCCCTGCCTCAGTGGTTAAAGGACTGAAAGTAGGAATATGGAGATGTCCTAGAGTATAAACAGAGTTGAAGTGGGAGAACTTACTTAAAATTCCAATTAAGGAAGAGTCCTCTGAGGTTAATTTAGGTAGATCCTACCTTTTTATGGCTACCTAAGCCATTTATAGCCATTATCAGTGGGAGAAACCAAAACTTAATGTGCTTAGCATTGGAATTTGTTTTGTAAGTACTTGTTCCATTCTTTTTTGTGTTTCTTTCGAGAAGGGAAAGCTTCCTCTGTTAAGAGAAGCCCCAGTCTTTAAAATGGTGGGATCATCTCTAAGAGGTCTGAGCAAAAAAAATAAAGTGGTTGGGATGTTAGAGCTGTCTCATTCTTTGTTCTAGAGGTAAAGATAATGGCTATAGAGAAAGTTGAAATTTTACTGTGTATGATGGGTAATCTTAAATGATTATTATTTTTTATTTTTGGCCCACTTCGTTGTTTGTGTAGTTTTCATTTTAATTAAAATTTTTTTGTGGTTATCATTTAAATTCCCACCTTACAGATACAAATTCAAAGCACGAGAACTTGATCCCAGAATTCTTGAAGGTGGGCCCATCTTGCCCAAGAAACCGCCTGTGAAACCACCCACTCAGCCTATTGGTTTTGATTTGGAAATTGAGAAAAGAATCCATGAGAGAGAGTCAAAGAAGAAATCAGAGGATGAACACTTTGAATTTCATTCCAGACCTTGCCCTACTAAGATCCTAGAAGATGTTGTGGTAAGAATAGTTGAGGCTCTGCATACTGGCACAAGTGTCCTGCTCATGACCAAATCTCCACCCATGCACAAATGTTTGAGTAGATACTATGAACAGGGCATCATGTTAGGAGCTATAGGTGATAAGGAGACATATCAGAAGTAGATTTTGCTCTCAGACTACTGAAAGTCCAGTAAGGGAGACAACATATTTGTAAATAATATAAAAGTGTGTTTCTTTCAGAAGTGTTCTGAGAGAGATGACAGTTAAAAGTACTATAGGAATTCAGAGGAGAGCATGATTTCTTCCAGATAGAAGGTTCAGGGAGTGCTTTGTGGAGGAGGCAGCATTTGATCTGAGCCTTGACAATGTGTTGTAGTACTTGTCATGATGGTGTCATTGTTGTTGTCATAGTACCTGACAGTCTTGTTATGTGCCAGACACTGCTCTGAGCCCTTTACATAATATTAGCTCGTTATTTTTGACAACAGCCCCTTCAGGCAGGTTACTTTAATTATCACCCATTTAATTAATTAATTTATTTATTTTAATTTTATTTTATTTTGTCAATATACAATGTGGTTGATTATTGTGGCCCATTACCGAAACCTCCCTCCCTAATTATCACCCATTTTAGATGAGGTAATTGAGGCACAAAGAGGTAAATGTAACTTTCCTAGGGCATTCAGCTAGTACACTGTAGAGCAAGTATAAGAATTCAGGCACTCTGGCTCCATAGTCTGTGATTTTAATACTTAATTATATTGCCTCTCCATTATGTAATAGAATTAGGACTTGCAGAGATGCAAATGAAATGGACTGGCAGAGCATTCCAGACAATGAGAGTAATAAGAAAAAATCCTGAAGTTGGAAAACATGGGGCATAACTAGAAGCTCTGAGTGGGTCAGTTAAGCTAGAGAAAAGAAACTTAAGAACAAATGGAAACTAGATTATAAAGTGAATTGTGTAGTTTTTATGGTAGTCTCACAACCATGATTTTAGAGAAAATATGCAATCAGGAAGAGAAGCCACAGTCAAAGAATAAGTAAAATAATTAAGCACCTGCATAAGTGCAAAGGTGGTATGCAAATGGAGACCCCCCCCCCATTTGGATTGACTTATTTCCAGGTTAACACTAGAAGAACTGTACTTTCCTGTCCTCTTTCCTCTTTTCGCTTGTTTTAGGTGAAACAACACCAAAAATTACCTTCACCTAAGTACCTAGTTTTATTTATTCTGTTTTCTTAGCACCAAGTCAGAAGCAACTTGAAGTTAAATTTTCCAGGCTTTACAAGAACTATGCCCTTTTTCTTTTTCTTTTGCTATGTTGCATGTGTACTCTAGGCCAAATTCTGTTACAACAAACATTAAGAAACCTCCCCTATTCAAGCAATTAGTCTCCAAGAGCTGTGCCTTCTTTGTCATTACCTGCTAAGGAAACAGTGTTCTGATAGAACAGGGGAAATGTAGCTATATGCAATCCTCAGAATTCTAGAGCCAGAAGAGCTCAACTTTTTTCATTTTACATATAAGGAAACTGAAGCCCAGAGAAGAGAAATGATTTCCTCAAGGCTTCTATAGCAGTCATTTGACACCTTGCTTTTAATAACTTTTTTTTGTCCAAGCTCCTGCTTTTCTCCCTCTTTAAGTTTTTGTTTTTTTATTTAATTCACATACTGCCCTCTCAATTTTTACTATATCCTTGTATCTTATACACAGATAGTGACTTTATATATGTTTAAAGTCAACTCACTTTGTAATTTAAAGTAATTTAATGAGAACTTTTAAATAAAAACATAAATGAAAACCCATACTTTTGCCATGAATAACACAACAATAGTAAATACTTATATAAAGCTTGTTATATACAAGGTTTTCTAAGCTACCTACTTTTATATAATAACTTAATTGTAACAACAACCCTATGAGGTAAGCACTTGTAGGTACTTTTATCAACCCATTTTACAGTTGGGAAACATAGAGGTTAAATAACATCCCCAAGATCAAAAACTAGCCAATGGCAGAGCTGAGATACAAATCTTAGGTAGTATGGTTCTAGGGTCCATGCTCTTGTAGGTTTAAAATAGAAGATTCTTAGAAAATATATAATTATTTTTTAAAAAAAATCTACGTCCCACCTAATCTTCCATATCACCAGTCATGTCAGAATTCCAGTTTTGGAAACACTGATTAGGAAATTGGTTTGTCAGTTTGTTGTACTCTGAAAATGCTAGGCTGAAGTGGTAAGTGGGGAAGGGTGACTAGAGTTACATTAAGACTTAGTTAAGTGAGATCTTATAGAGTAGCACTGTACCAGATTATGCCTGTTGAGAATTCTGTATAAACAGATCTGCAGATCACTAGGTAAGTAAGGTGTGACTGAATCGGTGTGGTATGCTGAAGGGAAGTGTTTGCCAAATCCATCTCATTCTCAGAATCCTCTGGGGCTCTTATTACACAAACAGATTACTGGGCCCCAGCACTGGAGTTTTAGTTTGTTGGGTGCAAGGTAGAGGGAGCCCAGGTAAAGAACTTAGTATAGTGCCTGACACACAGTAAGCAGTCATATTAATAGTAATGACTATTTTGTTGAGTGCTTACATTGTCCTGAGCACTTTATGTAGATTATTTCATTTATTTCTCATAGCAACTCTAAGATGTAGTTTCTATTCTTATCCCTATTTTTCAGACAAGGAAATAAACACTAAGAGGTGTCTAGTATGCAGAACCAGGATTTGAGCCCATCATCTCCTTAAATACTATATTATTCTACCCCATAATGCTTACTGTTAACATTGTTTGTTTTGGCAGATGCAGTTTTTGAGTTTGACACTGGCTGTTTGCAGCTCTACCTACTAAAATTTTAGTGATTTCATGTCAACTCTTGATTTCTAGATAAGCAAAGCATGGAAGGAGACGTTAGATGTCTCTTCCACCCTCTTCATTTTTAAGAAAGGGAGGCTTTGAAAGGAGAATGTGGCTTGCCCATAGAAACATTTTCCAAAGTTGGTGGCAGAACCTGAGATTAGGTCTTTTAACTTTAGTTTTGGACTGTTACTGCAGAACTGAAAAGCCTGACTCCCAGAGTCTAATGCATCTTGTCTCTCTGCCACTATTGTTCCCCATCCTTGTCCCTCTAGTGCTGAAGTTCTGTTTCCATGTGTTGTTACAGTGTTTTTTGTGCTCTCCCACTTGTGGTTGATAGGTGGCAAGGAGACAACAGGGCTGATGAGAGATGGGCTTGGGCAGCAGTGGGCCATGAGGCAGAGATGAAAAGAGGGCTCTTGGGGCAGAGGTGGAGTGATGAAAGCCTTGAGCGTGAGGGTGTGAAATGTGAACTTGGTGCCGACATCTAATGGGGAGCTGGGGCACCAGAGAGGTGGATGTGGTGTTGGTGAGTAATTTTAGCAGAGATATTTTAGGGATTACTTGGGGAGACCAGAAGGCTTTTTTTTCTCTCCTACACACTCTTTGAAATAACATTTCTTCACAGTAATTTCCTAACCTGCTCTGGGACAGGCCTGAGAGCTTGTCTTAGGACATTTGGGGGCATATCCTGTCTTAGAAGTGTTCACCCCCAACATTCCCATCCCCCATACTGGCTGCTTTTCCTAAATGCATCATTTGTCCACCCACATTGTCCACTTGTAATCACACATCACCTCTTTAGAGAGACCTTCCTCAAATGTTCTCATTGAAGGATTTTCCTCCTAATAGACTTTAGCTCCACATTCTGCTGCGTTTCTTGAGAGCACTTGTGAAAATTAGGAAGTATTTGATTTGTTGTTTATTCATTGTCTCTTTCCACCACTAGAATGTGAGCTCCCTGAGAACAGTGACTGGGTATATTACATCTATTTGTTTATTCTGTATCCCGGCACCTAGCATAGTGACTGTCATGACACAGACACTCTGATGCTGGTTAACTGAGTGAGTGATGGTACAAGCTGAAATGGACCAGCCTGTGTTTCTAGCCTCTGTTAGACACTGGGAATTCAAAGACAGAATAAGACGTAGCCCTTGTCCTCAAAACCTCCACAGTCTTGTAGAGCAGATCAGCACGTAAACAAATGATGTCAGCCAACATATATTCATTGAACAGTTACTACCAGATCTTGTAGGTGCTGTGGAGAAGGAGGCAAGGGAATGCAAATGGCAGTGTTCTGGCCCTCAAGGAGCTTATAATTTAAGAAACTTAAAATAGCAAAACAAGAAACCTTTTGTTTCTGGAAACCAAATTTCCTTCTTTTTAATTTCTAATTGGGCCCCCATTTAGCTTTGATTGCTGCGATGATGGGGTGTGGGTAGATAGTTGCTGCAGAGATGATTTTCATAAATCATCTTTTCCTTTCCCCCAACTAATTATGAGAGTTGATCCCCCTCAAATACCTCCTTCATGGCCTACTTATTACAGACTTCCATTGCTTCTCTTTTAAAATGCAGATCTCTGCTGGGTAGAGGCAGAGAGAGGGGGAAAAATAGGAAAAGAGGGATTATTTTAGAACTAAATGAGTCCTCAGATATTTATTTCGATTATTTTATGAAAAAACGCTGAGGCCTAGAAGACCACCTGACATGCCTAAGGTTATACAGATTGGAAACAGAGCTGGGCTAGCACAGACCCCTTCTCCTTGCTCACTGTTCTTTCCACTTCCACATACCCCTGGTGCATTCAAGCAAGATGCTAGTGTCTACCTGTCCAGGATATTGTAGAACACCAGATTTTTGTTGTTGCTGTTTTATGGTAAGCATCGTTTAAAAGCTCATTTCTTGGACTTTTGTCACTCTCTTTACAAGATCTGCTATATTTCATTATGCCAGTGATTCTAGTATTCTTTTAAAAATACATGAGAAATTTCATAGCAGAATGAGCATTCTCTTCACAGTGGTCACCTTGAGAGGCTATAAATCCTTTTCAGTGATTGTGATACTGCACAAAAAGCATTTTGGAAAAACCACTTGTCTTGGATCCTGAGCCACAGTCTTTTGGATCCCTTCAGTGATGGCAAATCTTCATATTTTAAAAATTAATTTGCTTTTAAAAGCTAGTCTGAAGTTACTTGGAGCTAAAACTACTGAGTAGTCCAAGATAATAGAGGCGGAAACAATTTTGTTAAATCAAAAGTAAAGATTGAGCAACTGCCTTGCCTGGTCCAAAAAGTGTCTTTGAAAGCCACTCCAAGAAAGACATTCTGAACATATTTTGAGCAGTTGCAGCATTGTTGGGATTAAGGAGAAGTCTCCCAAGGTATCCTCTTAGAGTCCAGGATATAAATTCTGTTACTCATGTGTTCATTCATTCTTACTGCATTCATTCGACAAACATTTACTGAATGCCTTATACTTGCCAAGGTCTATGTTAGGTGTGGGGATTGATGGAATAAAATAGTCTCCACCTTCAAAGCATTCATAGGCTAGCAGGCGGAGATGAACATCTAAATTAGTGAGTAAATAAAATTTTGTATGTACTGTGATAGAATATAGGTCCTGGGAGTGGAGAGATATATTGAAAGGCTTTAATGGAGGCTTAAAAAGATTAGTTGGGTGCTTTCAAACATCTGGGGCATTTCAGACATAGAGAATACAAATGAAGGTATTGAGATAAGAACCAGTAGTACATTTGGGGAGCTGCCAGTAGTTAATTGTGGTTGGAAGGTGAGGTCTAAGGAGGGGTGAGAGGTGCGCTGGAGAGTCAGGCAGGGTGTCAGGTTATAAAGTGCCTTACATTTCATGACAAGAAATTTGTCTGTTGTAGGTAGGCAGTAGGAGTCACCAAAGAATTTTAAGTCAGAAGTAACATGATCAGATGTGTTTTAGAAAAATAATTCTGACTAAATGCAGAAGATTAATTGGAGGAATTAGAGGAGAAGCTGAAAGACTATTAGGAGACTAGTGGAATAGTGCAGGCAATGTGGATAGTGAAAACTTAGAGAGAAAGCAGAATGTGGATGTGAGTGTGACAAATATAAATAATATGTAAAAATAAGGAGTTCCTGAGGATATCTTAGGATTGTTTATTTTTAATTGATCTGGTTATACATTTTATTCAAAACAACAGCCCAAGAGATACCATTTTGCAGTTAAGATTAATTGCCAGATTTGTGATGGAGTATAAATTCTATGAGAATCAGAAAATGCTTGTGGAACAACTTTGTAAAATGTATTAGTTTTGAATTTGTGCATAGTGTGGTGTATGTAATTCATTCCACAATGATTTAAAGTGTTAGCAGTGTTTTGAACTCATTAAGGGAAAATCTTCAGAGTAGTTGAATGTATTAGAATTATGGGATATGAAACTTAAATTCCCTTCTTAATCCACTTTCAAAGAGATGTGAGAGTTAGCAGTTTGCTGTTCTTTCCAGTTTTGGTGTTCCCTTATTTTCTGTACTTAGATTAATTATATGTACTTTTAAAAAATACACAAAAATGATTTCATTGTATTTCAGCAACTTGTTCCTTTCCCCCAATATTATGAACACTGTTTTATGTCAGTAATAAAGATTTATTTTGTTTTTGGTGGCTGTATAATATTCTATTGTGTGGGTGTACCACAATTTTTGAAAGGCTGTACTTGATCCTTTCTTGATAATAATTGAATTATTTGCTATTTTTTACTCTTTTGAAAAATGTATTGACTGTATACTTCAACGAAACTAAACCCAACAAGATCAAATACTAGAAGTGTAATATTGGGTGAAAGTGTATGACCATTAAAAAATTTAATAGATAATTCCCAAAACATTATGCCAGTTTATATCCTGTACACTCATTCAACTGTATGTGAATGCCCACTTCTCTTCATGCATGCCAAATACTGATATTAATCAGTCTTTTAAGTATTAGTCTTATCGATTAAAAAGATCTTGTTTTAATTTATATTTTAAAAAATTATTAGTGAGATTGAGCCTCTCTGTATCTTTGTGAACTGCTTGTTCTTATTCTTTGCCCATCCATTTATTTGGCTAAAGTGAATAAAACTAACCCAATACATTTTCCCATTTGCCCTTTGAGATGTTTGTGAATATAAATTCTCATTGTAGCACTGTATACAGAATAGGGTTAAGATAAGAGAATAGTCAGAATCTGTTCTGATCCTAGACATGGTTGCAAATCTTTTTTATGTTGTTTTGAGGGACTGGGGATAGAAAGGGAGAGAAACAGTAAACTATTGACATTAGTTTGTTTTCTGTTGTGGTATGTGTTTTTCCTAATACCAAAAAAGACTTTTGGTAAATCATATTTTTACTGAATATACAACTCTACCTATATTCTTGTTATTTGCTGCTCTTATGTCATGATAATCTACCTTTGGAGTACTACTACATACCAGATTTCCCTTTGTCCTGCTTGGCTAACCCACATACTAAACTACTAGCCTTTTTTGAATCCTGACACATGAACTTCTCTGTAAGAGAGGGATTTAATCTTTTCACACAGCCTATTGGTGGTTGTTCTGGGAATTTTAATTGACTTGCTTACTCCTTGCAGGGTGTTCCTGAAAAGAAGGTACTTCCAATCACAGTTCCCAGGTCACCAGCTTTTGCATTGAAGAACAGAATCCGAATGCCCACCAAAGAAGATGAGGTGATTCCCTGGGAGTAAGGGGTTTCTTTTTCCTTCTGCATAGACAATATAAGCCTTATCATTTAAAAAAAATTAATGGAGTTCAAAGGCAACCACTCTTATCTGAAGTTGTCTTTAAGAATGGGTATGAACATTTGATCATGTTTTTTTGCTCCTCTAATAATGTAGACCAAAATAGTTGGTAAGGGTATGAATCTTCTGGCTTTCAGTAACCACTGGTTACAATTTATGGAAGCAACGAGGAGGACTTAGGCATCGGAGGCTTGTGTGTTTCTATGGCAATCAGCTTGTGTTTGTAACATGGATCAAAAGTTGCCAAGCCCTGCATTTTATTTTGCCTGAGTTACTGTCACTATTCAGTGAGTGACTTTTAAAAATTCATACTAAGCAGTTACATCCACCTTGTCCTATCTCTCATAACCCAAGGATTGCAAAAGTGACTTTGTAGTGATGGCTCATGGAATTGTAATATATAAACTGTCATTGATCAGGCTAGTTTCTTGTTACATCTCCTATTTTATCTATAAATATCCAGAGTTAGGGTAATTTTATAGCAGATCTCAAGCATAAGCCTTTTTATAGGTTCATTTGACACTAAAATACACAGTAATCTTATGTTACCAACTTGAACCCAAACAGTTTACTTGGTCCTATTCTGGGTTTGGCAACCATTAACTACCAGTCACATGTTTTAGTGTAGTCTGGAGGCTGGGTCAAAGGAGAGGTTAAGGTATATGCTTGGTTAGTACCTTTCCTCTGGTCTTCATTTTATTCATACCTTTTGATCTCATTTTGTTTTTATAACATTCCTGTGAAAAACCTTAGATCTTGTAAGAGTAGTTGCATTAGTCCTTTACCAAATGCTTTCACATTGGTCTCATCCCTGTGAGGTAGTAGATGACTTAGGTATTATCCCTCTTTGATAGAAAAGGAGGCTAAGACATCTAAGAGGCTGAGTTACTGGCCTTAATTAACGACTTGCCTCATAATGTCTTCTGACTCCACATTCTGAGGAGATGGGAGAGAATGAGGAGTCTTATTTCTAAACTGCAATTTTTCCGTTAGGAAGAGGATGAACCGGTGGTGATAAGAGCTCAACCTGTGCCACATTTTGGGGTGCCTTTTAAGCCCCAAATCCCAGAGGCAAGAACTGTGGAAATATGCCCTTTTTCCTTTGATTCTCGGGACAAAGAACGTCAGTTACAAAAAGAGAAGAAAATAAAAGAACTGCAGAAAGGGGAGGTAGGTGTTTTCATTTCTGCAAGTAGTATAATGCTAGTCTTTGATCCCTCAAAGGTAATCTTTTATGTAGCACTTTTCACAGTAAAATCACTAACTTGCTTTGATACCTCTAAGAACCCTATGAAATATAAATATGGCAAGTAATTTAAATCTTCTGGCACAAGGATATTAAGGGGTTTGCCCCAATCACGCTGCCAGTTATTGGCAATACTGGAAGGAATACCTAGATTTACTTTTGAGCCCATTACTCTTTTCCGACAGATTGTGCTGCTTTGAAAACTGACTGGCCTTCTCTATTTTTCAGATTTTTCCAAATATTTTGGAGCAGCTATTGATTTTTTGTTGTTGTTGTTTAAAAGATGACCGGTAAGGGGATCTTAACCCTTGACTTGGTGTTGTCAGCACCACACTATCCAAGTGAGCTAACCGGCCATCCCTATATCGCTATATAGGGATCCGAACCCATGGCCTTGGTGTTATCAGCACCACACTCTCCCAACTGAGCCATGGGCCAGCCCTGGAGCAGCTATTGCTTTCTGGCTAGAGAGGACTTTATCTTAAATATCATGTTTTCTTTTCCATTAGGTGCCCAAGTTCAAGGCACTTCCCTTGCCTCATTTTGACACCATTAATCTGCCAGAGAAAAAGGTAAAGAATGTGACCCAGATTGAGCCTTTCTGCTTGGAAACTGACAAAAGAGGAGCTCTGAAGGCACAGACTTGGAAGTACCAGGTGAGGGATGTGGCGAGCAGCCAAAATGTGACTTGCTTGATTGATTGATTAGACAGGCAGAACCCACTACACTGAAATCATTTGGTATAACATACTAGATTATTTCAGGGGCTCTCATGCTAAATCAGGGGTTAGCACATTTTTTCTGTAAAGGGCCAGATACTAAACATTTTAGTTTTTTTAAGTTACATATGGTCTCTGTCACATAGTCTGCATATGTGTGTGTGTGTTTGTTTTTCAGCCCTTTGAAAATGTAAAAGCCATTCTTAGCTCAAGGGCTGTACAAAAACATATTGCAAGCTGGATCTGGCCTATAGGCCAAAGTTTGATGACACCTACTCTAGGTGATCACCTGGGAAATGTGAGAACTAATAGACTTTTTTTTGAGTTAGGACTCTCTTTAAGATCTCATCTATTCCATCTATTAGTCTCATTTATTAAGCGTTCACTCCTTTCTGTTGGTGCTTTCGTAGGAAACAGTATGGGAGAATAAATTCTCAATATGGCATGCTATTTTTCTTAGCATGGGAAACTATTTGCTCTTTATAGGTGACAGGTGATTAAAAGCAATTACAGGGCTGGCTGGTTGCTTACTTGGTTAAAGAGTGGTGTTATAACACCAAAGTCAAGTGTTCAAAACCTTCTACTGGCCAGCCACCAAAAAATAAAAATAAAAAACAATTATAGTTGGCCCTCCATGTCAACCAACTGTGGATCAAAAATATACAAAAAAAGGTTGCATCTGTATTGAACATGTGCAGACTTTTTTCTTGTCATTATTCCCTAAACAGTACAATATAACAGCTATTTACATAGCATTTACATTGTGTTAGGTATTATAAGTAATCTAGAGATGATTTAAAGTATATGGGAGGATATGCATAGGTTATATGCAAATATTATGCCATTTTATATCAGAGACTTTAGCATACGTGGATTTTGGTATCTGTGAGAGGTCCTTGGTATCCCTCAGGGGTACCAAGGAACAACTATAATTGGTTATTGGCTGGTTTAATTGAGATCTAATTCTGCCAAGCTGGAAAAATATTACCTTGAATCTGTAAGTTTCTCAGTATTTTTGTGTCATCACTTATCCCGGACTCTGTCCAAAAAGGAGCTCTGAGGTAATCTTTGTTGGTAGGCATCACCCCTCTTGAAAGATGTGATCGCTTACATGACTGAACAAAGGTTTCCAGTTGGCATTGTTCTCTAGGAAACCTTAGGATTGTTGGTTTGAAAGTAGTCGTGCATCTCCCCTCCTTAAGGACCAAGATACATGTCTGTCTAGGCATTTTCCATAAAAAAAATTTTTTTTAAAGTTTTTCAGACATGTGCAAAAGTAGAATGAATAGTATAATGAACTTCCATGAACCATTACCTGGTTATATATACACGGAAGATCTTATTTCATCTGTACTTCTACTTACATATCCCTGCACTGGATACTTCTATCCTATGCCAGACTACTTTGAAATAAATCCTAAGTAACATCTCTTTTCATCCAAAAATACTTGTGTGTGGATATTTAAAATATTAAGGACTTAAAAAAAAAAAAACACAATAATATTATCACACTTAAAAAGATTAACAGTAATCCCTTAATAGTGACAAATAGTCAGCATTTAAATATACCCAACTTTTCTCATAATTTTTTTGAGTTGTTCAAATCAAGAACCAAATAAGGTCCACATTAGTACATTTGTTTGATAAATCTCTAAATCTCTTTCCATTTATAGGCTCCTCTCTTTGAATTTTATTTGTGGAGTAAACTGAATTATTTATCCTGTAGATTTTTCACAATCTGGATTTTGCTGATTGCATTCCCGTGGTGATGTTTAACATGGTCCTCTATCTCCTATACATCCTATAAATGAGTAGTTAGGGACTTGATTAAATTCTGGTTAGATTTTTTTTTTTTAGGGGGTGGGAACAAGAGTACTTTATTAGGGATATTGTGAGTTTTTAATAAATCACATTTAGAGGCATGTAATGTCGAGTTGTTTATTTTTGTGGTATTAAGATAGGTCTTAAAAGTATCTTAAAGATACTTTTCTAGTTCTCAGTGGGTTCAGATACTGTCAGACTGATCTGTTCATTGTAAAGTTTGTGTGAAGGCTTTTAACTGGGGTTTATTTTAAATCATCTGCTGTCTTTATTGATAAAGTCATTCAGAAACATTAGAACTTGAGTTATTGAGGTGATAGTCATGGAAAGTTGTATAGTTCCTTATCTGACAGACTTTCTTTCTAATAGCTGGAAGAAGAACTGAAACAGCAGAAAGAAGCAGCTTGCTTCAAGGCTCGCCCAAATACCATCAGTTCCCAGGAGCCCTTTGTTCCCAAGAAAGAGAAAAAATCAGTTGCTGGTAGTATTATATGAATTCTTGGGGGTTGGGGCAGAATTGTTATACTTCCCATGGGGGTGCTGGGACTCAGTTGTGTCAGTACAATGCTGTGTCATCTAGAGCATTTAATTTTAGAGGATGGTAGCTTTCCTTCCCCCAGACTCAGTCTTTTGCCTTTGTGGAACCCAGCAGCTGTGTTGAGTTGCAGAATGTGTTGAGGCCAGATTCATATAACACAAGCTTTGGCATGAGCAGCTGGCATTTCAACAACAGTTGTAAGCTTTCCCCACCCATACAGTAGCAAGTAAATGAGGGGGTGAGAGCCAGGATGTCTTTCTGGAGTTCACCCTAAGCAAGCCTTAGATACAGAACATTTGATTCTTTAAGCATTGGCAGTGTATTTGAAAATTGGGATTCTTCTACATCTGTCTCAAAATCACTATGTTGTTTTGAGCAAACTACTTTACCTCTATGGTCTTGCTTTTCTCCCAGTTACACTAGATGATTTACAGGGGCCCTTCCAATTCTTAAAATTCTAAGACTTTTTGTATGTGGTTTACTCCACCTTTCTCCCATCAGGGCTTCCTTACAGCTCAGCCTTTCTGCTGCCTCTCATGTCTATGCCACTCGCCCTATCCATAAAGCCTAGGTTTATGTAAGTCCTGCTTGTGCACCAATGTTCTCTCTGTTTCTGTACTCAGAGGGCCTTTCTGGTTCTCTAGTCCAGGAACCTTTTCAGCTAGCCACTGAGAAGAGAGCCAAAGAGCGGCAGGAGCTGGAAAAGAGAATGGCTGAGGTAGAAGCCCAGAAAGTCCAGCAGTTGGAGGAGGCCAGGCAACAGGAGGAAGAGCAGAAGAAGGAGGAGCTGGCCAGGCTACGGAAAGAACTGGTAACTGGGTAGCATGAGCACTGACTAACCCAGAGTTGTCTCTGTTTTGTTTTATCTGTACCTTGCCTTTTTCCAGACAGGATCTAAGGTGGCCCACAAGGCTACATCAAATACAAGTAAAAGGAGGAAATCACACAAACTGAGGGTGGTGGTAAAGTTGAGACATGAATGAGGCTAAAGATGTATACATTGTGATCTTGGTATGAGCTTTAATTTTGGCCCTTTTTGGGAACTCGCATGTTAGTTACAAAAATCACAATGCTCATGAGATATAAATAAGCCAGTTGTTAAAAAAAAAAAGACATTTATCCTTGATACTGAATTTATACAGAATTTCTTCCAGGGGTCTTTATAAGGAGGATGTCATGTGGTATAACCATGCACGGTGATGTATTTCCTAGGACTCTTTTTCATTTGTTTATTTTATTTATTTAACTTATTTCCTTCTGGGCTTAAGAAAAACTAGTCTCTTTTACAGTTAGACAAGAATACGTAGGGTAGGACATGGGAATTGTGTGTCAACTGTATTTTTGTTTTCCTCTTAATACTTGGCTCAAACTCCTTGGAGTTATAGTGCATATTGGTCCAGGTGATCCTCCATGCTAACACGAGCATAATGATTTAGATATTAGTTATCCAAAAAGAAATCTTTTTTTTTTTTTTTTTAAAAAGATGACCGGTAAGGGGATCTTAACCCTTGACTTGGTGCCGTGAGCACCACGCTCAGCCAGTGAGCGAACCGGCCATCCGTATATGGGATCCGAACCCGAGGCCTTGGTGTTCTCAGCACCGTACTCTCCCGAGTGAGCCACGGGCCGGCCCCAAAAAGAAATCTTAATTCACATTAAGGACCCCTTTGTTGGGAAGGCAGCAAGTTGTGTTAACTGGCAACATTCTAAAGCACAATTCAGTCAATGCTGGTTAGCTGACTACTAATCTGGTTTGATTCAGGATTGATTTTAGACTACCCAAAAAGATGGATGGAACCATGCCTTCTCCAGCAACCTTACCTGGTTATTGTTTTGTTGTTGTTCATGCTTTTGGTAAATATTGAGTCAATTAGCTTAAGATCGTACTTTGGCAAATTCTTAACTTATAACTCTTCTCTGATGCAATTGAGTACAGTCCCTTTACACCCTAGTAATTCACACTGGAGATAAGTTTGACATTCTTCAGTGAAAGCTGAGGGACTTGGCAAAGACCTGATAGAAACCTATTTGAGCTCCAAAGCTCATGCACTTTTCCACTATACTGTGTTGCCTTTTATCCCCCTTTAAATTAGCGACTGGTATCTGTAAAACTATACAACCATTTTCTCAAAAAGAAAAAATAAAAACAACTAAAAGCATAGTTCTCTAACGTCCCTCTCGGTGGTAACTTTGTTTTCCTTACTCTGCAGGTGCACAAGGCAAATCCAATACGCAGGTACCAGGGTGTGGAGGTAAAGTCAAGTGACCAGCCTTTGACTGTGCCTGTATCTCCCAAATTCTCCACTCGATTCCACTGCTAAATTTGGCTGTGAGCTGCAGACACAGCAGACACCGGAGCTGCTATTTACATCAAACCTAGAGCCTTCTTCATTTGTTACCGGGTGTGAAGAGAACCAATTTCTCCTACCTACTCATGCCTGACAGAGCATACCTGACAGCTGTGGACTCCAATTTTGTTGAGAATTGTTTTCTTACATTATTTAGGCTAATAATGAGACTCAACTATGCATGTCTCAATCAGATTTTATGTAGTTATGTCCTTTAAACCATCAGTTGTACTTTAATATGGGTCTTAACTCTGACTAGGATTTAAAGTCTCTGTGTCAGCACAGTGTAGTCTCTATTATTACCCCTTACCCCCTCCCTTTCTTTTTCTATTTTAATCAGAAAATAAAGATAGCTAAATCCCGATATAGGGTTTAAGTCATGGTTTAAGTGAGGAATAATTGATATATTGGATTCTTTCCTCACCTCTGCACAGAGTGAATTTATAGTTAAGGAGCCCTTTGCTTTGAGTGTAGAAAACCTCATTAACTGCACCAGTGAGGAAAAAGACTGCACGGACTCATGGGGAACCTTACCACAGCCATTTGGCAAGCTTTGGGCAGAGCTGCTCATGATGGGATGGTGCAGCGTGTATTAAGACCCAGCCTGGAATAAATACGTTTTGTCTTCCCCTCCCTGATTTTGTTATTTCATGTTTTTAAATATGTCAGACCCCTTTGGAGTTCCCATCTTCTTGGGGAAATGGGTAGTTTGAGAGGTGGGTCCAGGAACTTTTAAAAGCACAAGCTCTGTCCTTAAAGTGCTTTGTAATTTTTTTCTATTTTATGTCAGAATATCCTTCCATATTTTGTTAACTCCCTCCCAGTAGCTGCCCAGTCGTGTATGTATGCCTTTGCACAGACTGTGCCTTTTTCCCTAAATGAGCCTTTTCTCATCTAGCAAATTCTTCCTTATAAGACTCAGCTCAAGTAAAATCTTTTTTAGAAATTTCTCCTTGACCATCTGAGCTCCTCAGGTAAGGATGGTCACTTCTTCTTCATACCTCCCAAATGTGTCTTGTATATATCTCTAGTAGAGAAATTATACTATATCTGAGTTTCTTGCACTTGTTCACAAACTCATAAAGATACAGATATGTAAGTTCCTTGAAAACAAGAATTATCATAATCATCTCTGTGTTCCTCATGGCTGGCACAGAACTGGCTTAAGTCCATGTAAAATAATACGTTTTCTTTTAGACTACACATTATTTTTGAATATCTACTCTGTCAGTTATCTACTTGTGCCAAGAGATACAAACTCATCCATGTTCTGCGAGGCCAGTCCTAGGCATCATATATGACATCAAAGTTATTTTATATTCATTTTTTTATTGGTACAGTGAGCATTTCTGTATCTTCTATTATGTACAAGCCATTTTATTTATTTATTTATTTATTTATTTATTTATTTATTTAATTAATTAATCAATTAATTAATTAATTAATTAATTAATTTTTAAAAGATGACTGGTAAGAGGATCTTAACCCTTGACTTGGTGTTGTCAGCACCACGCTCAGCCAGCAAGCTAACCGGCCATCCCTATATGGGATCTGAACCTGGGGCCTTGGTATTCTCAACACCGCACTCTCCCGAGTGAGCCACGGGCCAGCCCCTGTACAAGCCATTTTAGATTTAGCAGTAGTAGACAAAGCAAGATAGTGTTTCTCACAGTATGATTTACAGATCTCTGGGCCTCCTAAAGGCTCAAACTGATGCAAAATGCAGTTCCTTTATTCATTTCTCCCTGTGTCGGCTGGCCACCAAAAAATATATACATATATATTCATTTCCTAGAGGTATGTGGTATATAGTTTTATAACCACTTATTTAATTAACAAATATTTATTTGGTGCTAACTGTATATATGCTAGTACTGTTCTAGTCGCTGGTAATACAACAATGAGCAAAAAAACACCTTGCCTTCGTGGAACTACATTTTAATGGGAGAGATAGACAATAGCAAATAACTGTACACTTCTGTGAGGTGACAAATATTACTCTGACTGTTGTGTGGATAAATAGACTGTATTGGGAGCCAGGGGGACATGTGAGATTGTAACTGGGAAGGTGAGGATGTTCTTGGCTGTTTGTTCAGGTGAGAGCTGATAGTGACTTGGGCTAGGGTAGTAGTAGCAGTGGAGGTAGTGAGGAATGGTTGGATTCTGAATGTATTTTGAAGTTGTAACTGATAAGACTTGCTAACATTAGATATAGAGAGTGAGAGAGGAATTATGGAGGGGGCATCCGGGCATCAGTCCAAACAGACAGGGTCCTCCATTCCTTGCACTGTGAGAAATCCAGTGCTTTAGCCCTTTTATTTCTTATGGGTTTCTAGAAATTTTGCTTCAGCCCTTATATTTCTTATGGATTTTCGGGCACTTTCATTTTTTTTCTGGTCATAGCTTCCTTTGGGTTTTCTACTTCTACTCATCTTTTGATCCCTTCTATATGTCCTATGTAGTTTATCTCTCTACGAGGATACTTTAAGAAGTTCGTGAAAAAATAGAATTAAAAGATAATATGTCTTCCCATGAACTTTTTGCAAAGTACTCTTTATTTATATTAGCAGTTCTCCTCTAATAGTTCACTCTCATTCATATGCGGTATTTCCATCTGGTATCATTTTTTCATATATCTTGTCTATTTTTTGGTTTTGGTTGTTTCAGGTAGGAGAATAAATCTGCCCTTAAATTGAGAGTTTTGGAAAGAGTGTTATTGAGAATTATGGACATATAGGATCCTTCTACCCTGTTTGCTCCATTCTGGATTATCCCCTGCTCATACCCATGTTAGAGTGGTAATGTGTGACAGTCTTTTAGAGACAGCAGATAGGAGTTACATTACCTCAGAGCAAATAGAATAAAATTGAGATGCAAACATCTAGTGTCTCATCCTTCCCCAAATTACTCAATTTCCCAGTGGCTGTCTGTTTCTCCATAGCACAGCCTCTTGTGTAGTATTGAGTTGTCTCTTTCTGGACCACCTCATATCACCTTCATTTTTCAAGTACACCCTCCCATTTTCCCCAGACACTCAAACTCTTCACTTACATTTTACAGAGAAATTCAGGTACTTTATCCTTCAGGCCATGTCCTAGCAAGAGCTTCATCCTTCCACTCAGAGGTCACTCAGGGATTTTCCTAAGCAAAGAACGTGTCCTGAGATAAGAATTTACTGAATTCTACTAAGAAATCTGACTGCCACATTTTGCTTGGCAGTTTTGCAAAGCTACCACATGCATACTTGCAGATTGTCAGAATTCCCACAATTTCTGGGAAAGACATTTTGTTTTCAGTTTAGTTTTGACTTTGTTATGGTTCCCCATTGCTAATATTCTTGTACTAATTAATATTCTGATAAGATTATTATTCTAAGATTACTGTTCACTCTTACTTTGATTGATAATTTTGTCCTTGTATAATTGCTTGGTTACCATTTTGATGCTGTTTTATTTCTTATTGGTTCTTTTCTGTAGAGTTTTGTCCCTGGAAAGAAGAGCCACAATGATAGACTGTAGATGCAGTTGTTCCATTCTTTAGCAGAGATTAGATCTGGACACAAGTAATAATGCAAGATGGGATATGATTCAGAAATGTGAGACAGTGCTGTGGAAATTTAGGGATTCTTGTTGGAAGTGAGGTTGCAGTTTGTAAAGATGTTTTTTCCTTTTTTTTTTTTTTAAAGTAAAAGTTGCAAAAGTAGTACTGTCTTTTGGAAACAAATCAGTACAAACTGTATAAAGTAAACCATGAAAGTCTCCTTCCTTCTCTTACTCTCACTCCCCAGGGGCAACCCATGGTTCACAACTGTGTATTCTTCCAGAATGTTTTCTATGAGCATACACATTTATAGAGCATTTCTTCTTTTTCTTTTTCTTTTTTGGCAGCTGGCTGGTATGGGGATCCAAACCCTTGACCTTGGTGCATCTTTTTTTTTTTTTTTAAATGACAAGATTATAGCATTCTGCATTTGTTTTTAATTTGTTCTTTGAAAGGTTATACATTTACATGGTTTAAAATTCAAAAGATAGAAAGATCAAGTCTTCTACCTTTTTCTCCCAGCTGTTCAGTTCCCCTCCCTAGAGAGATAGTCTGGTGCTGCCAGTTTCTCCTGTTCCCTTGCAAAGATGGTTTCTGCATATACATATTCCTATCTCCCCACCTCCTTTTGTTTTTTACACAAATAGTATTATACTCTACACTCTGTACCTTTTTTCATATGTATTGTGCATTTGAATGATATAGTTCAGGTGCTACCTCAGGCATATCCTGACTTCCTTCCTATCTGAAGTATGAAGCCTCTTACGAGAATCTAGTGACATGAAGACAGACCCCTGCATGATGTCCTGAACTAGTGATCGGAGGTCTCAAGGACTCGAGGGCAGGTCAGCAACACCTGGCCTTTAGCACCTTCTGGCTTAGTTGAGCTTTGGGGGCTTGCTTATTGGCTTGAGTATCTGTTTGAACCTGTGTATTCCATTAGATAAATCTTGATATTACTTCCTGTTCAGTTCCCCTAAAGAAGGCCATCTCACTGAATCCTGTCTGCTGGGGAAGTTCCTCACTGCTGAGAGTATCAGTTAAAAAAGCTGTTAGCCACGTGGCTGGGCTCCTATTTCTGCATAGGCAGGCTGAGTTACAGCTTGGTGATGTGGATCCAGTTAGGAATTGGTCAACATTCTGAATCCTGAGTTGCCATCTGATTGCAGCCTGCTGGGATGCTCAGTTTAGACAACATATAAAGTTTCCTGGATACTAGACAAACCCAGGCCTATGGAAAGAGCAGGAAGGTTAAAGTGTGTAGTACTTTGAGCAGTGACGAAGGCGTAACCAGGGAGCTGACATGTTTGCTCCAATGCCAAGAATTCCAGGACAATTTGTTATCCAGTTAAAGCCAGTATAGTTGCTACAAAAAAGAAGCCTGGGGATGAAAACATACTTTTTCCTTGTTTCATTTGTCTTCTTGCATACCTACTCTATTTTCTAGTGCTGTAGTAAAGGTTGCTGTTATTGGAAATGTCTGATGGTTTTTGCTATTCTCTTTCTTGTAAGAGAATAAGAGGCTGGGCTCAGGCCAAACCATTACTGTTATGTGCTGAAAGTATCATCTTCCTGAAAGGACTTCACAAATGCTGACATTTCGCTCGGAGAAACCATAGTTGGAGGGTCAAGGGTAAAAGACTTAACGGAAATACTAGGTTTTGTCAGGAAAGAATGATTTCACCAGAATAAACCTGGCCTGAAGGCATCAATTGCCCTTCTCCCTTTTTTTAAAAAAAAGTTTTATTGGACAGAGAGGAAATAAAAACCTGGCCTGTCTGATCTGCAGAGGCCCATGTAGATATGGGAGTGGTATCCCAGAACACTACAGGCAAGTGTGTGACTGCCAAGAATTGTAGCCAAGTGCCATTGCTTAGCTTGTTTTGGCACTCTTGTTATTCACAGACCTTTTAGGAGCAAGGGTGGGAGAAGTAGTTTACAGTGGGTCTACACTAAATATTGGTCATAACTTGTAATGTGAAAAGCAGTTTGCAGCAGCATTGTTTTTGGCCTTGCTTGGTAGGAAGGAGAGATGAGAAGTCTCTAGCCACACATTGACGTACCCCCATCACAGACACTCACACATACACTTTGTCACACAGATCTATTTTTTTTCTCATGTGAAACTTTAGTCTGTTTTTATACATCGTAGGGTTTTTCTGTGTGTGTGTGTGTGTGTGTGTGTATGTATATATATGTTTTTTTGGGGGGGTATTGTTTTTTCATTTAGTATAGTAGTAACTCAAATATTTTTCCTATATTGCATACTTTGTAAATAACCAATTTTAACATACTATTTCATTGTTCTGAGTTTGCTTCTCCCCACTGAAAACACTTGTTTTACAAAGGATTTTTCTGGATTCTAATTCTGTTTATAGTACAGAATTATCTAAATTTGCTTCCCCCTAATGTATCATGTCTGTCTCTAAACTTTAAATGGCTGTTTTCAATCGACTTAGCAGTCGATCTTTATAATTAAAATACAAGCTCAAAAGGAAACACAAGCCCCTCCTGAAAGCATAGTTAATGACATTATTCTGGAATACACATTTACAAATTAGAACGCTCCTTTTGGCTGATTATAATGTCAACATTACTAGCACCCATGCCCAGTGGAAGATTTTATTACTACTTAGTAAAGCCTTTCTGGAGATAATTCTAGTTGTGTTATTTTAAAGTCTTGGAATACTATATTTTCAAATAGATTTACACAGTAGATTTATTGTCTCTAAACCTTCAAATAAGATTTGAAAGGAGAAAGCCCTTTGTCTTTCTTAACTCTGGCTGGGGCTGTGAATGTGTCTTTTGGGAAGGATGGGGGCCAGGATTGTAATCTCACTTTTGTCGGTGACATACTGTGTGACATTTAACAAGTCATACCCCTTTTCTGAGCCTCAGTTTTCATATCTACCAAACAAGATTGTGCTAGAACAGTTAATAAGGCTCCTTTTAGCTTAAATATTTTCAGGTTTTTTTTCTAGGCAATTTGTTTAAACCACATTAGCCCTACCTTCGTATTTATATTTCTTCTATAGCCAAATGCTCACTCGCTGCAAGAGTGAAGCCACTGCTCACTCACTCTCTAGCAGGCTCTCCTGCCCCTGTATTTCCATGTGGACTTCAATGAATATGTTGGAGACCAGTGTGCTACCTTGTTGAGAACTTTCCAAGGGTTGTTCTGGAAGTGGAAATGTAGCCCAGATCACTCCAGGGGACTAATCCCTGAATAATGTTGTCCTCTGACATGCACAAATATTTTCTGATGTTTCTCTTGACCTTGGAACTGGTTAAAGACTGCACAGAATGTTCAGTGAATTCTTAAACACTACCATAAAGAAATCTCTCCTATTCAAGATGTGATTTTTTTTCCAAGATGTGAGATTATCTTGGAAGTGATCCTTCTACTGTTGGAGGTGGTTTAAGAATGTCACAGTAAAACTGACAGCTTGCTTTGCTCCTCTTCTGTTTCTGTCCACTGAAATTTAGTTTTTATAGTGTTTGTGGTCAAGGAGACTTAGATTGTTTTTGGATAATTGGCACAGGGTCAGAAAGAACACAGAATTATTTAATGGAATAAATCCTAAATTGGGAATTGGGAGAGCTGCTTTGGCTTTGTGACTTTGAACATGTCATTTGAATTCTCCGAGCCTCAATCTCAGAAATATAATGATGTTTCTAGAAAGGACACTTCCTCTGGCTCAATGGAGGAGAATTTTCCCCCAGATTAAAAATGACCTAAAGGCAGTAGGCAGCAATGATGACTGTCACATTAGGTAATTATTCACCCCTGTTGGCCAGTGTGACCATGCTCAAGTCACATATTCAGTATTAATTGTCAGTGGGTATGTGTCACCAGGGTTGCCAGAAGCCCCTGCTGTTTACCCACAGCTAACAACCTGACAGGACAAGGCCAGAAGCGGCTAGTCAACAGTCAGCTGAAAGCAGCAGGGAGACTTCTCTGCAGGGGAGGAAGCTCATGGGGGTTTGTGTAAGCAAGAGAGGAGAGGGATGGATTTGTTTTTTTGTTTGTTTGTTTGTTTAAAAGATGACTGGTAAGGGGATCTTAACCCTTGACTTGATGTTGTCAGCACCACGCTCAGCCAGTGAGCTAACTGGCCATCCCTATGTGGGATCCGAACCCGTGGCCTTAGGTGTTATCAGCACCGCACTCTCCCGAGTGAGCCACAGGCCAGCCCCAAGAGGGATGGATTTGATTTGAGCTTGTAGAAATCTCATTCCCAGTGGCTGGGGGTTTATGTCTACACTGTAGGCTCTGTAAGCTTAGGGTGGCCTCTTTTTTTGGGCTTTCTTATTATTTGCACATTAGCCTTTTTCTCTCTCTTACTAGTTTGTTATGGTAGTGATAGGAGACTAATGCAGGAAGCAGTACATAGTAAATGGTTGGATAGGAGTTGGGAAGGGCTGCCAGTACTCCGCTCTTCACTAAATGGCTTAACCTTTTGTGCATTTCTCTCTCCTTGAAACATTAGCTGTCCTGACGTTTGGGTCTGAGTGTTTCTGTGTTTTACTCACACATATACCAAACCACTGCTGTTGTCTACTACCCAGAGGCCTCATGAAAATGAGTAGGAACTGGAAGCTTGGCATCTTGGGGTGTGAGACTTCTTTAGGACAGTGGCTCCGAGTTTGGTCTGCAGATCAGTAGCATTAGCATCACCTGGGACTAGAAATGCAAATTCTTCTCTCCCGCTCTGGACCTACTGAGTCAGAGACTGGATGAGGGGCCCCGCAACACGTGTTTTAACAAGCCCTCCAGGGGGCAACGTACACCCAAGTTGGGGATTACCGTGCCAGGAGAGGGACTTGCAAATCCTGATAGACAATAATTCTCCTTACTCAGATGTCCATGGGCCAGGGAACCTGCAGCCCTTCTTTCCTGTGACCCTTATTGCCCAGGCCAGTCTATGGGCATGCTGCCAGTATGAATCTGGCCATCACATCTGGGGCATGAGTGGTGACGATCAGCTTTGTACCCCATGAATATTCATAACCAATAATATATATGTGTATATATATATATATATATAGCACTAAAATGACACTTAAAAAAATAAGAGCCTATCTGAGGGTGAGAACTTTCCTCCCTTCCACCTGAAGAGTCCCTGAAGCTCCCTGAAGAGTCACCTTTGTGCAGTCTGTTTGTATTACATAGGAGAGCTGAATTTGTTGAGTAGGTATGTATCTCCTTAGCCAAGCCTCTATTCCCAGAAAGAAGATGGAGGGAAGAATGCTTTTCCATATGTCCTAACAAGTCATGACAGATGACGAAACTGAGGCTCAAAGTTTTTTTTTTTTTTTTTTCCTTTTCGTGACCAGCACTCAGCCAGTGAGTGCACCGGCCAGTTCTATATAGGATCCGAACCCGCGGCGGGAGCGTCGCAGCGCTCCCAGCGCCGCACTCTACCAAGTGCGCCACGGGCTCGGCCCCAGGCTCAAAGTTTAAGTTACTTACCCAAAGTCATGCTGCTAGTAAGTGACAGTCAGAATTTGGACCCAGGTCTGTGCCTTCATGTGCTCTTTCTATCATACCAAGTTGCATCACTTTAGTAGAGCCAGCTCTAGGGGATGGGCAGCTCCAGGAGGATAGGGACTGACTCTTTGGATTTGAGCTGGAGCCCTCGCAGAACTCTTGACCTTGCAGTGGGAACCTCCAGCTAACCTCCAGAAGCTGGGAGACAAGTCCTCTCTCCTCACTTTCACCTGCCATAGGCACAGCAGGCATCTCGGAACATGCCGGATGCCTAGGTTCCTGTGAGGGATGTGGTAGCTGCCGTCAAGTAAGTCACAAGCCTCAGCAGGCTGGAATGATAGCCAGGGTGGTCCAGGTGTCAAGCGGACTGCAGCCTGGAGGTGCTTCTCCCCGGCCCACTCCTTGTCGTTTATTTGGATGCCCCTCACCACCCCAGGCAGGGCTCTTCTCCTAGAATCCACTCAGAGCTTACCATGTACCCCCTCATTCTTACGGTAACCCAGTTTAGCAAACGGACCTGGAGTTTTATAAATAGCACAATGGCAGGCTGGGAAGCTGTCCTGTGCAACAGGACAGAACATGCATTCCCCACTTCTTGAGCCATTTCCTGGGATTGTGTGACAGGAGTGACTTCTAGGCAGATAAAATCAAATTATTCTTAACTCCTGGGTCTGTGCTCCACACTTCTGTCTTGCATCTACTCTGATGTGTCTGTTTGTCCCCCGCCCCCACTTCCTCTGCCTTCATGTAGTGGTGCTTCCAAGTCTGTTCCTGGGACGTTTCCTGTTCTTGGAACAGCTGCACCAGCCTGGGGTACCCTCCTGCTACTTGATCCTATAGGGAGGTGTCCAGTGGCTGTGGGCAATTTTCAGATGACCTTGTTTCTCTGACGTCATTAGATAGCTATTTTTGGCTTTGCTGTTTATGCTGCAGAAGTTGGGCTGGGATGGGGGAGTAGAAAGAGTGAAGGAGGGGCCAGTCTTGGTTTCCCATTGTCCCAGGGCCTTACCAAAGTAGGAACATTTATTCTTTGACATTTACAGAGCATCTACTGAATGTTAGGTTCTGGGGAAACCAAGTTGACACATAGTCTAATTATTCATCATTCACTCATAAATTCATTTTTTAGTGCACATTACTTTGTGATATGGAGTGGTAATTAAGCCTGAGAGCTCTGGAGCCAGACGGTTGGGGTTTAATTTCTGGCCCCTCCATTTACTACCTCTGATACCTTGGATGAGTTACTACTCTGTGCCTCAGTTTCCTCTTGGAAATGGGAATGATTATAGTATCCACCACATAAGGTTGCTGTGAAGATTCAAGGAGTTAATATCTGTGTCTGGCATATGGTAAATACATAATAAATATTAGTGGCTATTACTATTAACCACAACAGCACCTCTTATTGTACCAGGTACTTGGGATACAAAGTTGAATGGACATGGTCCCTATCTATTCTGAACTGGCATCTCGGTCTCAGATATTGGGATGGTACACACAGTCAACATAAGTTAGAAGGAACACTGCCATGTGCATCAATTTATCCTAACTTGTGGGGGGACATTCAAGGGAAACAGAAGATGACATTTCTGTCCTGGGAGAGCTTTAGGGCAGGTACTCTCAACCCTGACCACACATCGGAATCTTCTGGAGAGATCTTAAACATACCAATATTCTGTGCCCCACCTCCAAAGATTCTGATTTAATTGGTCTGAGCTCAGGAGGGGTTCAGGCTTCAGGTACTGTGAAAGCTCTCCAGATGTTTCCAATGTGCATCAGGGTTGAGAAGTGTGACCCCAGTCTATAGGGATATGTGTCCTCGAAGCTCTCCACTGATGGCACCAATGCAACTCTTTCAGAAGAGTGCCTCAAAGCTGGTCCTCTATCAGGGCTCAGGATGGTTTCCAGTGAGTTGGCCCTCTGACTCAGTGTGTCTCGAACTTGTGTGTGCAATGCTGGTCGTAGAGACAGATTCCTGGGGCGCTGTTCCAGGGAGGCTTCATTTTAAGCAAACTCTCTGGGGCTCAGGCACTGAGAAAACCCATAGTAGCTGAATTGCCAGTTTTCTGAGGCCCTAAGCCACGTCTGTGGCTGAGAAGTCATCCCTGATCATCAGTCCCCAAAACTGCTTCTGAAATCCCACAGTTTTATATCTCATTATCGCTCTTACCATTTCTGCCTTGAATTGAAATCTGTGTCTATATTGATATGTTTTGAATTATTTATTAATCTGATGAATTACAAAGAGCCATTTTTTAAAAAAATTGGAAAATCCAGGCAAAGAATAAAAATCATCTCTATTCCCATTCCTGTTAATGTCCATTTATATCCTTCCAGATATTTTCTCTATAAATATTTTGTAACGAGGGATTCCACTCCATGGATAATTTTTACAACCTTTTTCACCTAAAATGCAATATTAGGTACTTCAAAAAGTTCATAGAAAAATAGAATTAAAAGGTAATATGAATCTTTCCATGAATTTTTTGAAGTATCCTTGTATATGGTGATTCTGTATCTCTCCTCCAACTTCATCTCTGGGACCCCAAAGTGACTAGTTTAGTCCTTGCCACAGAGCACAGTACTCAGTAAATAGTCTTAACAATAAAATTCTATAGTTCTGGGACAGAACAGTGTGTCAATTGGGCTTCCAGAGAAATCAGTGTCTGGTTTGCCACACAGGATGCCCATAGATCTCTGCTTCCCGGCCTTGGTGGGAACGACAGGGTTGCTATAAGGAAAGCAGCCTTACTTAGGGCTTTTCCAGAGGCCTGAGAGGTACTGCCAAAGTCCTGGGCTCAAGGGCCCAAGGTGGGAGAGGGCAAGAGCAAACAACTTGCTAATGACAGCCCTGAGTGGCTCTCAAATCAGGACTAGAGGAAAAGTTGTGAGGGGAGTTGGCTGCTCTCTTTGGAGTCAGAAAGGTCGTTGCTCAACTCCTTGGATTTTCCATCACAGCCGAGCAGGGAGAGGGTCAGGCAGGGAATGTCTCCTCTGAGCAGGTCCTTTTAAAGCCTCCTGTTGGACCGATTTCCTCTCAGGAGCCAAGGAAGCAGTGCCTAGTTGGAGTTAACCACTTCACTCCCAACCACTTCATCCCCCAGAGATGGATGAGCCTGGGAGCTCAGGCTCCTGGAAGGCATAGCTAACCAGGGCAAGAGGCCTAAGAAGCTGTGAACTCTGGCTGGAGAAACCTTCCCTTTGGCCTTGTTAGATACAACAGGCATAATTGCATTCTGCTGACCTTAACTCCCCTGGCAGGTTTAATTGGTCCTGGCATTGCCCCACTTCCTGACCTGTCCTTGTAGAAGCAAAGAGGGTGTCTGCATAGCTGGTACAGCACGGGGAAGCCCCTTCTTTAGGGTGAGCAGGGGCTCTGGCAGCCCCTAGCTGGGTGGAGGAGGTTTCCCCATGCCCCACCCTGGTGCCTCCAAGGAAGCACTGAGAAGAAGCTTGGGGACTCCCAGGGAGCAGCTGGCTGCAGCAGGCAATCCTGTGGATGCGGAACCAGGCCAGCCTCCCATCCCAGTGGGAGGAACTGAGGGGGAGCCAGCAGGAACAGCTGAGCCCTCTACCTGAAGTGTCCACATTATTGAGCCTCCAGAGTGCTGCGGGTACTGTGCCAAGTACTCTACATACATGTGCTGGCTAAATGCTATGAGAGGGAAGCATGGGGCAGAGTGATTATGAGCTGAGTCTTGGATCAGATGATTCCAATCCCAACTCTGTGACTTTGTCCTGTGACTCATGTTTCCTGTCACATCTGCGAAATGGGGATGAAACAGCTGGCATTTATGTAGCACTTACTATGCACCCATGCACTGTTCTAAATGCTTTATATACCTCCACCTGTGAGGTACGTGATCGTCTTTCAGACAAAAAAAACATGTGAAGGCATTTGTTCAAGCTCACAATTTTTGGTCCCAGAGCTTCACTGGCGGAGCTCCCAACAACCATACAGTAAGGCTGTTGTAAGGATTGAACAAAGGACACTCATAAGGTTGCTCACTCCAGGGCCTGGCCCATTTTAGTAAAAGTTCAGTCAGTATTTGTCAGTATTTGGGAATCATAACTGTAACAAAAGTAGCAAATAAAGCCCCTTAACTCATCCCAGCCTGGATTTTGGTCTCATCGGGAGGTGGCTCTGGTTTGAATCTGGATAGTTCAAAGTCACTTACTAGCTACTTACCCTCTCTGAGCATCAGTTTTTGCCCTTAAAAATGGTCTAACACTTGGCCCCTAGAGTCCCTTGTGAGGATCCAGTGAGCCACGGAAAGCCCTTGGCATGGTCAGCCCTGGTCCTTAGTGGGCACTCAATAAATGATCGCTATTGATAACCGCAATAATAACAAGGGGATGTCAGCAAAGGCCACCATAGTAAAGTAATCCCACAAACTCCTGTCCACAGCCTTGCTAGTCACTCAGTTATTTACTCATCAAACACTAGTTGGCAAGTACACTCTGTGCTGGGGACACATGTAAGCATCACAGCCCCTGCCTTCAAGGGGCTCACAGACAGTGTCAACTGACAGTGGGATCATCCGAGGGCACTGAGAGACCAGAGGAGGGGGTCCAACATTTCAAGCTAAACTAGAACATGCTGTGGAGACAACCACATAGAAGGCCAGGAGGTCCCAATAATAGGCTTGAGCAGGAAACACTGCAACATTTAGAATGCTACAAGACCCACAAAAAGGGGACCCAGCAGGGAGAAGGGGGCGGCGCACAGGCTGGGAAGTTTTAGGGAAGAAAGAGGACTTTGGACTTTGAAGAAGGACATTCCTGGCTCAACTCCCTTCCTTGTTGAGTGACTTTGGGCAAGCTACTCATTGCTTTAACTCTCCTTGTCCTCATCCAGAAAGTGGGATGAATGCTCCCCACAGAGTTATCATCAAGATGATGTTTAGAGACAAGATGGATAAAGCTAATAGTATGTACTTGGTAAATGGGAGCTCCCTTCCCTTTGGAAACCCTGGGTTCAGATCCCAACTCAGCCCTTTATAAGTTGTATGGCTTTGGGTAAGTTACTTAAATGCTCTGTGCCTCAGTTTCCCCATCTGTAATCTGCTTCCCCAACCTGTGAGAGGGAGGCATAGAGCAGAGTGATTATGAGCTGAGCCTTGGGTTAGATGGTTCCAATCCCAACTCTGTGACTTTGCCCTGTGACTCAGTTTTCCTGTTACATCTGTGAAATGGAGATTAAACAGCTGGCACTTATGTAGCACTTACTATGCACCCATGCACTGTTCTAAATGCTTTATATACCTCCCCCTGTGAGGTAGGTGATCATCACTACCTCACTGGGTAGATGAGTGAATCTACATAAGAGCACTTAGAACAATGTCTGGCACACTGCGAGTGCCATATAGACATTAGTTATTCCTTTTGCTACCTGGAGGAGGCAGGCTGTCAAATGGACCTTGAAGAAAAGACATAGAATAGAGGAGGGCCAGGACTGGAGAAGAGGGTCAGACATGGAGGAGAGGAACAAGCAGAGCAAAAATAGTCAAGATTGGGGAAGGAGCTCCAGCTCTGGTTTTTGCTAGCCTATACCAAGAACTCTCAGCATTTGCTCACTTAAAAAAAAAAATCACACATTTTGAATAGTAATACATTCACATAGTTCATAGTTCAAAAAACGTAAAAGAGTACACAGTGACATCTCCCTCCCAGCCTTATCCCTAGTTTCTTGTTTATCTTGCCAAGAAACTCTTATGTGTATAAAGTGAAAAATTGTATAGTATTATTCCCCCCCATCCTTTAGACAAATGATAGCATGCTCTGCATGCTATTCTGCATTTTTTTTCTTCACTTTGGAGATTGCTTCATATCAGTTCATTAACAGCTTCCTCAACTTTTTTTTACAGCTATGTGTGTCGCCATTGCTTAGAGGTGCTGCACTCTCCCTTCTTTCATCTAAGGGCAGTGGTAGAGGAGCCGAGGCCATGGAGCAGAGTGGAGTTTACCACGGAGCAGATTGGATGGTTTACCACAGTCAGGACCTGAACGCAGACACTCACTCCACAGCTGCTTCTGAGGCACATGACTCTTGGCTAATTCTCAGGGTCCCCTCAGAGAAAGGCTCTGGGCAGACAGCCCCGGGCAGTGGAACGTCCATCCCATCTCAGCTTGAATACCTTGGGCTGTACTGCCCCGCGGTCACCATTGTAGTGGAGGAGCCTAGAAAAGACTCTCCACCAGCCCCCTCCTTCCAGGTGGGCTATTGGAGAGACCTGGATCAGCTCAGGGGAGGGGCACAGAGCACTGACCATCTCCCATGGCCACTCGGACAGCCTCCATCTCTTCAGGAGCCCAAGACATTTTCCAAAGAAAATGCTTTCAGGCCTGTGGACACATTGAGCAAATGCACCTGAGACAATTTCTTACCCAAAGATGATCCAAGTAGGTCCGGATGCCAGGGGCACATAGCTAGGCACTTGGGCAGGGTGATTATTCCTGGGCCTGTGTGGCTCTAACCAGGTTCTAGGGATACCCAGAAGATGTGGCATGCAGGTTGGCAGAGCCAGGGCCCAGCCTGGGCATAGGCTTGCCCATCAGCCTTGCCTGAGAGCCCCTCTTCTTCCACGCCCCCGCTGATCCTGTCCAAGTTAGGGATACTGGGCAAGACCTGGGAAAAGGGCTGCTCCCCCAGGGCCCCAGGTGCCCCCTCCCTTTTCTCTTCTTGCTTGTTCCAACACCATTCTTCCCCAGTCAGGCTGTGGGAAGAATGCCGTGTCCTCTGAACAGGGGCCAAGAGTGACAGGTGGTGGCAGTCTGAGCTACATGGCCCCTGGTGTAAGAGATCCTCTCCTCCGTCCCCGCCTCTGCTACTCGCGCCCCTGCCTCCGCCTCTGCCCACCCGGCCCAATCCCTTACAACCACCCCAGGATTGCTTGTGAGCAGCCACTGCAAGACAGACGGGCACCAGGTCGCCCCTCTCAGCTCCAGGTACCTCTCTCCTCTCAGTCAGCTGGTCTCGGCCTCTTTTCTCTCCACAGCCAGACAAGAGGAAGAATACGACAGCCTGACACACCCCACTCTTCTTTCTGCAGCTAGAAAGACTTGAGTTAGACAAGCAGAAGCACATACCTCCCTACCGCATGGCGAAAGAAAATGGAGCAGCTGAGCTGAGAATCCAGAGCCTGTCAACAGGTGCCAAGAGGGAGGGAGGAGCTTGAGGAGGGGTGTTTGAATCCAGGGTTGGGCAGGTTCCTCAGTGGGAGTTCTGTGCCTGAGGCTTCTTCGCATGGCCCATGGGGGACTCAGAAATCAGAATGATCTCTGGGTAGGGTTGGGCTGGGTCCAGGGCCTGAATGTAGCCCTCCCGGGAGAGCCTGGGAAAACGTGAAGCCTCCATGGATGGCCGTTGGGGATGCACCTAAACACTCTGGGCAAGGGATGGCGGGGCCATCGAGGCCCACCCAAAGGGTCAGAAGCCTCTCACAGAGGGCCTCCAAGATGCCAGCAGCCCACCTCTGGGCTGCATCAGGTGGCCTCAGAGACTCAGGGAAACAAACATTTGTAAGTAGTTGCCTGAGTGGGGCTGGGCTCAGAGGTGGTCTCTGCCCAGCCTGGCTGGAGACGGAGGGGAATGAGGGTGGATCCTAATGGGTGTCTCATCTCCTTTGCAGACCAAGCACCTAAAGGTGCTGCAGGTAAAGGAACTCCAGCTGCAGAGAAAGACCGTGGCTCCCCAGACCCAAAGAAAAATCCTGGCCCTCCAAACCCAAAGAAAGATCCAGGCCCTCCAGACCCAAAGAAAGATCCTGGCTCTCCAGACCCAAAGAAAGATCCTGGCCCTCCAGACCCAAAGAAAGATCCTGGCCCTCCAGACCCAAAGAAAGATCCTGGCCCTCCAGACCCAAAGAAAGATCCGGGCCCTCCAGACCCAAAGAAAGATCCGGGCCCACCCACCGTGAAGAAATATGCCAAAGCCTCTGCCCCAGAGAAAGGGGATGGTGCCTTGGCCCAACCCTCAACTAGCAGCCAGGGCCCTGAGGGAGAGAGGAGCAAGGGTGAGGGGCCTGCGGAGGGCAGTGCTGGGCAGCCAGCTGCCCTGCCCCAGAAGTCTATGACAGCCGAGGCTAGTGTCAAGAAGCCCAACGCTAAACAGGGAACCTCAGGCAGCCAGGACCCTGGAGAGCCTAAGGTGGGCAAGAAGGCAGCAGAGGGCCAATCAGCAGCCAGGAGGGGCTCACCTGCCTTTCTGCATAGCCCCAGCTGCCCTGCCATCATCTCGAGGTGAATGCCCCTTGCCTGGGAGTGGGGATGGGTCCTGTGCCTCTGTCCCCAGGGGTCGTGCTTAATTCCCCTGTCTTGGGCATCACTGTCATCATATTCAGTGCTGCGAGAGTAGTTTTGATGTTCAGTTCCCTCTGTCCTGGACATTGGCTCTACCACCTTGTCCCCTGCAGAAACAAGGACTTTGCCATAGTTCACGGAGGCCTGGAATATCAGACAGAAGAGGTCTTCAAAGACCACTGAGGCTGAACTCTTCTAGGCCTCCTGGGTCCAAAGTTTTCCATGCTCCATGGGTTTGGGTCTAGGCAAGGGCAGGGCTGACATGTCAGGCAGAAAGGATAACCCTTCTTCTTAGTATAATTATTGGTATAATATGAAAAAGATGATTAATAACCAAATTGGCGGATCATTACTAATACTTTCATAACCATAATACAACATCAGTTAACCTGAATGCTAATGAGGTCACTAATGATATATTGGTAAACGACAATCATAACATTTACCATATCTTTTTGTTTTTTAATTATTTTTTGTTTTTGTTTTATTATTTATTTAACACTTAACCATATCAATTTGATAATTATGTATTAATATCAATTACATCACCACAGTTTTTATGAATCAAGAGCTAGTTGTATCCACATGATGATTAACCATATCAACAATCCAATTAATAATTATTAATGATCTATTAGTGTGTTGATGCTCAAGATAATAACCACAGCCATTTATGGTGTTAACATCCCTTGATTTTGTACAAAGTAAGTTTGGATGTATTACCCCACCCCACGCATTTGGGGTAGTGTTGGGGGGTGGGTGGAGTGGTCAGGGTTGTATTAGCTCCAGATTGCATATGAGGCTTTGGAAGTGAGACCTGCCTGAGGCCTGCCCAAGGCCACAGGTCTGTGGCTGCTGAGGGCTTCATCCCTGTGTTCTTTCCTTCTAGCTCTGAGAAGCTCCTGGCCAAGAAGCCCCTAAGTGAGGCATCAGAGCTCACCTTTGAAGGAGTGCCCATGACCCCCGGCCCCACAGATCCTGGGCCAGCCAAGGCTGAAGGAGGGAAGAACAACCTGGCAGGGAGCCAGAAGGAAGCAGAAGAGAAAGACCCAGGCCAGGCTGGCCAGGCTAAGGTGCAAGGGGACACCTCGAGGGGGATCGAGTTCCAGGCTGTTCCCTCAGAGAGACCAGAGGTGGGGCAGGCCCTCTGTCCCACAGCCAGGGAGGAAGACTGCTTCCAGATTTTGGGTAGGCCAGGGGAAGGTGGGGGCTGGGGATGCCCTGGGGCTGGGGGAGAGAGAAGGAGGCTACCAGTCCCAAGTCTTGCCATTCAGAGAGCTGAGCCGCCCTGAGCCATGCCTCACCCAGACCGATTCATCTAAGTGTCACACAATCCCAGGAAGTATTACCTTTTCAGGGATGGGGAAATGAAGGTTTAGAAAAGGGGAGTGCCCAAAAACATACAGTGAAGACAGGATTTGAACCTGTCAGAACAGCCTGGCTCCAGAGCCCACTTTTCACTTTCTTCTACTTTGGCTAAAATGGGGTTCAAAAAAATTAGGCAGGTTATTGGGGCAACAGGAGCTCACTGGATGGTGGAATTTAAGGACAATCTGTAGAAGGGTTCAAATGCTAGGCTTTGGTAGTTAAACTACATGGTCGGGGGAGAGGGGTTATGGGAGCCATAGAGGGTTCATGAGCTGAGGAGCACAAGTGTCTGTGTGTGGGAGCAGTGACCAAGGAAACGTGGCATGTGAGACGGGGCAGGACTGTGGAGTGGCCCTCACTGATGATTAGACAAGGAGCTGGTGGTTTACTCAGTGGGGAGCAGAAAGCACTGAGCATGAGGGAGCTCAGCGAGCAGGTGAATAGGGAAAGGGTCCCGGAGGGGGTGCAGCACAGCTGGGGGTGGGGTGAGATGGGGTCAGAAGAGCCCAGAGTGTCCTGACACCCCCCTTCCTCCAGGCCGAGGTGCTCTGGGAGACTGTCCAGCCTGCCTGGTGAGCGGCATAGTGCCACCCAGACAGGGTGGGAGGACTTGGCGGCTGGGCGGCAGCCAGGAGCCATGCCTCCTCCCTCCAGCAGCGGCAGAGACCTCCGCTCCGCCCCACCCAGAAAGCACATCCTGGGGTGACGGGATCTGAGCCACTTCCAAGGGCCGTTTAATTTATCACCAGCCCAGCTTCCCTGCCGCCTCTTACTATTTATAAAGAGGTTTCCGTTCCCGATGACTCAGTCTTCAGGCCTTGAGGGTCTGCTGTTCCTCTCACTTGCCGCTAGGTGGCAGTCTCTCCCCACCAAACATCTCAGTCCCTGTCCCGCTCCCACATGGCCCTGACACAGGTCTGGCCAGCATGTGGCGTTATTAGAGGGCATGGTAGGCAGATCGCACCACCTACCGCATCATCCAGACACAACAATCCCACTATCTGGCATTCCACTTCATAGCTGCCAAGTTTATTTGTTTGATTTATTGTGTTTAGTGGAAGCACAGACAGCTTGGGATGGAGTCCTCATACCTTATAATAAGGGAGGGTCGAAGAGGAACAGTTGTCCTCATTGTTCTGCTGGGAGAAGCTGGATCCCCTCTGATGGGGCAGAGGCCTCCCAAGGCATTTTATGTCTTGGTGACAGAACTGAAATTGGAAACTGGGCCCCCAGCACCTCTCCTGGAGCCAGGGGTTCCCCATTTGTCACTTGGTGAACTTAACTTCCCTGGATGGGGCTAGGTCAGGTAGGAGGGGGTGGAGCCAAGGTGAATCATCAGCAGCCACTGACACTGACCATGAGGGCTCTGCTCTGCCTCCCCAGATGACTGCCCACCACCCCCGGCCCCCTTCCCCCACCGCATCGTGGAGCTGAGGACAGGAAATGTCAACAGCGAATTCAGCATGAACTCCAAGGAGGCACTTGGAGGGTGAGAGCTGGGACCCCAGGCTGGCACCCGCAGTGGGAGACCACCCAGCCCCTGTAGCCTCACATCTTCCCATGCAAGGCCCAGACACACCCCACTTGGACATGGCCCACATGAACACATTCACTTCTATGTGGTCACACGTCGTGTGCAAGCTGTCTTGGGCTGATATGCACTCAATGTCATGTCACTCACACAGATACAACATTGGTTATTGAGTGTTTCCCATAGGAAATACACAGTATTTTCCTGTCTTTCCCCATTCCAGGCACCACACTGACCCCCTCTTGGTGATTCCTGCTTTGTAAAAAGCCCTGACTCGGTCTTGTACCTCTACAGATAGCTTCCTCCCCACTGCTTGAAGGTGCCTTCCCCCAGGGCCCTTTCCTGCCCTAAACCTGTGGGGTCGCATCCCAGGGCCTCCTCCCAATGAGCCTGCCCTTCCTGTGCACATGGTCTGTGTGGTTCAAAGAACCTGCTTTCAGCCATTGTCCGGGCAGTGCAGCTCACAGCTTCAGGAAAGAGCCGGGGCTGGCTGGGGTGAGCGCTCCCGTGTCACACAGGAGGATCCAGAGCACTATTGGGTCTAGGGCCAAGAGGGGATCAGAGCACAGGATGCTGCTGACCCCTGTGCTCCTTGGAGGCCCCTCACTCCAGCCTCTTCTCTTTCCAGAGGCAAGTTTGGAGCAGTCTGTACCTGCACAGAGAAAGCCACAGGCCTCAAGCTGGCAGCCAAGGTCATCAAGAAACAGACCCCCAAAGACAAGGTAGTGGAGGGGGGCTGGCTTCTCAGGAGGCGGAAGTGATGCTTGGAGTGGGCACCTCCCACCTCCCTCCACTCAGGCTGCTGAGCCAGGGGCCTGGTGTGGGAGCCTTCTTGTTGTCATAAAGATGCCATACAGATAGATGGACAAACAGACAGCCCTGCTGCCCCTAACCCGAAACCGGGCACCTCAGTTAGTGAACTTATCTGGGGACTTCCTCTTCTAAGCATGGGATATTCATGCCCTCTGGTTCAACTCAACAAACCCTGATGAGTGTAGGCTCTGGGCCAGGTCCCGTGCTGGGCATTGGGAGTCCCAAAGTGAAGTGGATGTGGTCCCTGTCCTCAGGGAGCTGATGGCAAGTCAAACAATACTGGTCTAGAGCTTTGCCTCTAACTCCCAGCGTAGGCCAGGTTCAGAGGAGGCCATGAGCAGTGTTTGTTCAAGTGATGAATGAATGAATATAGGCAGGCAGAGGCTCCCATGGAGTGAGGGAGTCTGGTATGTGAGGAGGTGGTGATGACCTGGCTAGTGTGATCAGAGCTGTAACTCAGGAAAGCTGGAGTGGGGAGGCAATAAGATGTGGGAGGTCAGGGGTGGCTCCTGACTCAGCCCAAGAGGTTAGGGAAACTTCTTGGATCAGCTGTTTCCTAACTGAAGGCTTTGAAGAATGAAGAGAAGTTCCAGTGGAGAAGGCAGGGAAGAGAGTTTCAGGCAGAGCAGACTATGAGGGTAAAGGCCCAGAAATAGCAGGAGGTGCTGCTGACTGAGGTTGTGGGCATTCCAGGCAAAGACAATGGCACGTGCAAAGTCCCAGCACCCAGCAACAGCATGAGAAGCAGCTCCAGAGTGCTGCAGCCCTGAGTTTCCCATCATAGTCTATGTACATTCGGAAGGAATGTATTTTCTAGGTGACTACATCCTTCTCCGTCTCCTCCAGTTGACAGGGCCTGGAGAGGTGTTATTGACTGATGGGTCTCAGACCTGTATCACAGGACCTGGTTCCACACAGATGTTCAGTACCTTTGTGCTGTACAAATTAATTGGAGTTAGCAACTGATTAATTAATTACTGAGCCCCTTTTTTGTGCCATTTACTGTGCCAGGTGCTAGGGAAATGTCAGTGAACTATAAAAGTCCTTGCTCTCATGGGGCTGACTTGCTAGAGTAGAGGGACAGACAAGGAAAAAACCAAACAAAATAAAAAGCATTTAGTGTCAGGTACTGAGAAGTGCTAGAGGGAAAAATAAAGCCAGATAAGGTATAGGGAGTATAGGGCCGGGGGAGGGGGGCTGTTTTAGATAGGGTGGTGAGATTAGACTTCTCTAACAAAGTAGTATGTGTGGGAAATCTGAGTGAAGGAATGGAATAAAGGGAGAAGAGGAGCAATTCAGACAGTGATATGATGGTTCATGTTTAACAACTGGCTCTGGGTGGGGCAGGTTGGGGGAGAGGCCTGATTTGTATCATTTGCCAATTTCCGTGCTGTAAATATTCCCACCATAGCTAATATCAACGTACCAATGTGACAAAGACTTGCAAGCTTTTTGAATATTGGTGGCATAGGGCTGGCTGATAAGCTCAGTTGGATAGAGGCTCGTGTTGATGAAACCGAGGTCAAGGGTTCAGATCCCCATACTGAGCAGCTGTCAAAAAAAAAAAAAAAAGAAAGTGGTGGCTTAGACTATGAAGGCAGTGTTGGAGGACGTAAGAAATGATTTGAATTATAATGTAGTTTGAAAGTATGTGGGACATGAGGAAGAGAGGAATCTGGATAGCTTCTAACTTTTTGTTCTGCACACATGGTGAAGCGTGGTGTCCTTTCACTGATGGGCAAGCTGAAGGCAACTCAATTGTGGGGAAGGGTTTAATTTTAGACATGATAGATTTGAGATGCCTATTAGACAGCCAAGGGAAATGGCATATAGGCAGTTGGATATATTGGAGCCTGGCACTCAAGGGAATGCTCAGAGGTAGAGATATGTATTTGAGAATCAATTTCATTTACTTGGAATGTAAGTCACGGGCATGTAAATTCTCCCTGGGCATTCTCATCCAGTCCCTCTCATCAGTTGATGAAAATGCCCAGGAAGAGAGCAGAGGGAGGGAAGAGATGAGGGGGATGGACAGAGCCCTTGGGCATGCCAGTATTCATTCAGGAGGAGGAGAGCCAGCAGAAGGAAGGAGTTCCAGCAGGAATGGCTGGGAGCAGTGAGGACAGCAGACTTATGGGTGGAGGAGAGATGGAGGCAAGATCAGCAAGGAGGCTGGGCAGTGGTCCAGGCAAGGCCCACCAAGTCCGGCCAAAGGTGTAGGTATGGAGGGTGGAGGACAGGCAGTGATGATGCTTGACTGGTACCCTTGACTTCCCTGGTCCTCAGGAAATGGTGATGCTCGAGATTGAGGTCATGAACCAGCTGAACCACCGCAATCTGATCCAGCTCTATGCGGCCATTGAGACCTCACATGAGATCGTACTGTTCATGGAGTAGTGAGTGCTGGCAGTGGGGGTTGGGGGCTGGGCGGGGGTGCCTGCAGGCCCAGAGCAAGCCTGTGGAAGGGTCTGTGCACACAGCATCGAGGGCGGTGAGCTCTTCGAGAGGATTGTGGATGAGGACTACCAGCTGACCGAAGTGGACACCATGGTGTTTGTCAGGCAGATCTGTGATGGGATCCTCTTCATGCACAAGATGAGGGTTCTGCACCTGGACCTCAAGGTACTGGGGTTAGGGCCTCCCGGGAGGGGTCAGGAGCAGCATCCGACCACCTGAAATCTGTTGGAACTGGCCATCCCTCCATCCTCCCATCCCTCCTTCTCTTTTTCCAGCTACCCTCCCAACCAGAAATTCAAAAAGGGTTTATCGAGCACTTAGTAAGTGCTGATAGCTAGGGATACAACAGAGAGAAAAAAATGGTCCCAGCTTTCATGGAACTTCTTAGTCCAGTAGTATTTGTTGAAAGGGTCATTTGCAGTCCTATGAGCCCCAAGCTCAGTGTCTCAAACATACAAGTGGCTAATAAGTGTTGCAATAGCACCTACCTCAGTGTTGGCCTGTGATAGGTGCTATGAATGTTTGTTTATTGATTCATGCCAGGCAGTGTTCTAGGTGGTAGAGATCCAGTGGTGAACAAATAGATTAAAATCCCTGCACTCACAGAGCTTACAAATAAGTATGGTACCAGTGCAGCTATGCGCATGAGGCAGGTGCTAACAAAAATGCTGAAGGAAAGGATACTTACATCCCTCTTCTGACCTTGCTCAGCATCTTGCACATAGTAGGTCAGGAAGAACAAATAGATTTTATGTACCACACCAACTTCGATCAGGTGATAGCGGCTGCCTGGAGCTTAGAGACGTCTGCCCCGGGCATGGAGTAGGCAGGGGCAGTGCCAGCGCCAGGTGTTCTCCATCCTGATGGCAGATGTTAATGCTTGTGGGTTAGGTGGCAAGACTAGGTGGGTCAGCACCTGTCAGCAGAGTGGATAGTACCTTTATTCATTCATTTCATAAATATGTACTAAGCACCTGCTACTGGACGGTACCTTGTTAGGCATAGGGACTACAAAGGACATGGTCCCCATCTCATGGAGCCTACAGGTTAGTGGAGGAAACAGACATTCTTAAAATAATGACTAAATATACAAATCAACTATTAAAAGTGTTATGAGCAAGTATGGGGAGACGTACAAGGTGAAATTGGAGAAGTAGGCAAGGGCCAGAGCATTCGAAGTGTGAAGCAGAGCAGGGAGATGCTGCTGCTGCCTCCAACCCCAATCCTGGGTTTACCAGGCATCAGACACTGCTCTGAGTGAGTGAGTGCCTGATCCTCCCAACAGCTCACTGGGTTAGGTGTGCTCTTATCATCCCCACCGACAGATGAGGAAGCGAGGAGGGCAAGGAGATGAGTTTCAATGGGGCCAAAGTGGAAGCAGGGAATTTAGGAGGCTGTTGTGTAGGCCAGGAGAGAGCAGACAGGGGCTTGAGCTAGAGTAGCAGTGGAGGAGATGGGACGCAACCAGATGACAGATACATCCTGAAAATCGAGCCAATTTGATTTGCTGATGGTTTCATGTGTGGGGGTTAGGGAGAGGAGAGAGTCAAGAGTGACTCCTGAGATACGGGGCAGATGGTGGCCCTGTTCACTGATCTGGGAGCAGCTGGTGCCTCATGGTGGCATTGGAGGCCTGCCTTTCTCCCGTGAAAGCCAATTTCTGTGGGAGTAGAGCAGGGTCCCCAGTTAAAATGCAATGCCCTGGGAAGAAGCACAGCCTTAAGCCTCTGTATCCTAAAATGTGTTTTTTTTCAGGATAGCAATAAGTTTTTCATCAGAAAAGGTTTTCACAGTCAAGTAAGTTGGGTGAACTCCAGCCTGAAGGTCGTGTCCAGGTCTCTTGGCCACAGGACTTCTGAGGACCTCCTGTGTGCAGATTGAGAATCTCCAAAAGGAGATTTGTCTGCCTTGTTTCCCCAAAAGCTTGTACCCTGGGACCTTTCTTTTCTTTCCCTGTTTTGGTGGGACACCAGGCTGAGCTATTAAATCATTAATGTCCTTCTCTGAATGAATGTATCAATTCTAAAAGGGCCTTCAGAAAGTGTTTATTGGAGGCCTTAAGAGTAGCAATGGGGGAGGGAATCAAATGGCCACAGAACCCAGACAAGTGACAGAAATGTGCTGAATGGGCCAGGTTGAGGTGATGGAGACCACAGGAGAGCTAGAGGACTTTCGTCCTATCTCAGGGGCAGTGGCAACTTACTCCAAGGCATGAGGCCCATGTGGCCAGGGCTTCTGGTTTTTCAGGAGGTGCTAGAAATCAGGGATTTTGTGCAAAATCTCCTGCCTTTGAACCATTGTTAACTTTAAAATGTTTATACCCTGCAACCTCAGATTAGTCCTGTGTCCTTGTGTTACAGGAGGAGGAAATGGTGGCCTAGACTGGGGAGGAAGTAGCTTGCAGTAGCTTCATTCACATGTTCACTTGTGCTTGGGGCACAAGTTTTCTCTGAGCCTTGGCTGAGCACCCACTGGGTGCCTTTGTTAGACACTGACGGTGGGGACCAAGGAGGCTGGGAGAAGATGGTCCCTGCCCTGGAAGAGTCAACCCAGTGGCATTGTGTCCACCCCAGCCCCCATCCTGTAGAATGCACTGTGGGTCCTTGCTGGCCAGCAGCAGCAGGGGGACATCAGGATGCCAGCGCTGGAGTCAGACCATCCTGGGTTCAAATCCTGGCTCTATGACTTACTTGCTGGGTGACTGTGGCTAAGTCACTTCTGTATCTGAGCCTCAGTTTACTCAACTGTAAAATGGGGGTAGATGGTAACAATATCTCACTGTAACAGTTTTATCTCAGATAACAGTATCTGCCTTTAGAGCTGTTGGGAGAATTGATGTGCTAAAGCATAGAAAGGGAGTGACACACGGCTGGACTGTTTTGTAGCTTGTTGTGGTTAGCTAACTGAGGAGACAGAGTAGCCCATCTTTGAGCATATCTGGAGCAGTGTGAAGCCCTCTCTTTTCCTGAGGGGCTTTCTCTGGCAGCCCTGAGCTGGTGTTTTCTTTCTCTGGTCTCTGGAGCTCTACATATCTAGTGGTGGCCTTGCACAAGCCTCCCAGCCTGGGGCACACTTCTCCTCTGCAGCCTTCAGTTTCTCCATCCTCAGAATTGCTAGAATGTTGTTCTTTCATGGCCTTAAATGGAAGGATATCCTGCCTGAATCCACACTAAGAGGTCTTGTGCTTTGAGGTCTGGTACAAATCCCTCTTGGGGCCTCGGGATCCTTATGTATGCCCAGAGCAGGCAAGCCTGGAGACTCTCTGACAGCTGCCCATTCTGGGGGCCTGGGACTTGGATGGGCTTGGTGGGGGAGAGAGGGTGAACTGGGTCAGAGGCCAATCCAAATCACCCCCTTTCTCCTCAGCCAGAGAACATCCTGTGTGTCAACACCACGGGCCATTTGGTGAAGATCATTGACTTTGGCCTGGCACGGAGGTACCACCTGGGTGGGTGGGGAGAACAAAACCAGCCTCTGAGGTCAGCAGGGGCAAGGGAGGGGTAGGGGGTGGCTGGGAACAGGCCAGAAGCTTTGCTCTGAGCTCTCGGTCTTACCCCCAGGTATAACCCCAATGAGAAGCTGAAGGTGAATTTTGGGACCCCGGAGTTCCTGTCACCTGAGGTGGTGAATTACGACCAAATCTCCGATAAGACAGACATGTGGAGTTTGGGGGTCATCACCTACATGCTGTGAGCCCCGAGGGAGGGTGGTGTTTGTGGGCTTGGTTGGGGCATGTGTGCGGGCAGCTGAGGCCAAGATTGGCCTTGGGGTCCTGGCGAGGTGATCCCACCTCCCCAATCCCTCAGTCAGGGGTTTTCTGGGGGTGAGGAATTCAAGGGAGAACCAGGAAAGGGGAACTTTATGCCCATTTTATAGATGGAAAAACCAAGGCCCCTAAAGGCATAGCATCCCAGCCTAGGGCTCTGGACAGCTGATATCAGGTGACCCAGGGTGGGGGCAAAGGAGTAGTGGGGATTTTTTGTACACTCACCACGTACTTTGCACTCATCATTCCTCATCTTCACTGTAACCCTGGGAAGCGGGATGATTATGCCCATTTTACAGATGAGAAGAGTGAGGCACAGAGAGGGGAAGTGACTTGCCCAAAGTCACCCAGCCAGATACAAACCCAGGTCTGTCCCACTGGAGAGGCTGGGGGAGTTTTCAGCTCATGGTGCTGCCTCCTAGGTTCTGCCCCCATTCCTTCTCCCCCCAAAGGTGACTCAGCATCTCTGATCTCACCTACCTGCCCCCCACCATCCCTTCCCTCTAGGCTGAGTGGCCTCTCCCCCTTCCTGGGAGATGATGACACAGAGACCCTAAACAATGTCCTATCTGGCAACTGGTACTTTGACGAGGAAACCTTTGAGGCCGTATCGGACGAAGCCAAAGACTTTGTCTCCAACCTCATCGTCAAGGACCAGGGGTGAGGCTCACCCAAGGATGCAAACCCTGTGTGTGCAAGCTTAGTGCGTGTGTGTGCCCGCGGTGTGGGATCCAGGCCAGGAAGCCAGCTGGGCTCCGGTGCCTCACAGGCGTGCTGCCCACCATCACCACACTGCTCCGCTCCCCACAGGGCCCGAATGAGCGCCGCACAGTGCCTTGCCCATCCCTGGCTCAACAACCTGGCAGAGAAAGCCAAGCGCTGTAACCGACGCCTCAAGTCCCAGATCTTGCTTAAGAAATACCTTATGAAGAGGCGTTGGAAGGTACTGCTGGACCTGGGGTGGGGAGGAGGGAGGTGTCATCGGGCAGGAAGAGGTCCTAGGTTTCACCAGCCCTGCCTTGGCAGGTTCTGTTGATCAGGTCTGGTCCTGTCTGGGAAATAGGGTTGGCTTTTTCCTCTTTGTCTTGAGCTGGCTCCTGCTCTGGAACCAAGAATCCACCCACACCCTCCATCTTGGGAAGGGGCATCTATCCAGGACTTGAGCTCAAGAAAATATCTCCGACCCCATCACGGGTTACCTTCCTTTATTTCTCAAATACTTATTGAGCATCTACTACTTCTGGGATGATTATGCTCATTTTACAGATGAGAACAGTGAGTCTCAGAGACCAGAAGTGAATTGCCCAAAGTCACCCAGCCAGATTCAAACGCAGGCCTAGACACTAGGATACAACAGTCAGCAAAAGAGACAAGGATCTCAGTCTTTGCGGACTTACTTTTGGTGGGAAGTGGGGAGTTATTAGAAGGGGTTAAGAAAGGGCTCTAAAAAAATAAAGGTGGTCAGGAGTGCCAGGGGAGAAATTGTACTTTTAAATATTGGGTCAGGGAGGGCTCACTGAGGAGGAGCTTGTGAACAAAGACCAGAAGGAGGTGAGGGCTGAGCCATGCCAGTACTGGGGAGGAGTGTTCCACTGTTCCAGGAAGAGGGAACGGCCACTGCATAGGCCCTGAGGCAGAAGCACAGTTGGCAAGTATGAGGAAGAAGTAGGAGGCCAGTATGGCTGGAGTGGAGTGGATGAGGGGGTAGGCATGAAGTCAGAGAGGAACAGGGGGACAGGGTGTGGAGGGACTCACTGGCCATGGCAAAGGGACTCACTGGCCCAGGCCTGTCTTTTACCTGGAGTGGAATTGGAGCCATGGGAGTGTTTTGAGCAGAGCAGTACTCAGTTCAGGTCTGGCTGACATGTCTGTTGAATGAGGGAAGGAATCCTAGACAATGCAGTGTCATGGCGCCTCCTGTGGCCATTTTGGGCACTGCACCCTCCCTGGCCTCTGACCCTCCTGAAATGAAGGGGACCTTAAAGATGACACTCAGCTGTCCCACAGCTTCTCCTCTGCTCCAGTGTTGACTGGGATTCCCTTTCCCTCATCCTCCAGAAAAACTTCATTGCTGTCAGCGCTGCTAACCGCTTCAAGAAGATCAGCAGCTCAGGGGCATTGATGACTCTGGGGGTCTGAGTCCCAGGAGCAGCTGAGGCCTGGATGCAGCCACACAATGGCCAGGGCTGAGGCCACCCAGCCCAGAAGGCCAGAGGAAGCAGGCCAGATCCCTGGGGCCAGCTGGCCAAGAAAAGGCTGCACCAGGCTGGGAGGCTCGGGGCCCCTATGCAGTGACCGCTTCCCCAACATGAGCTGCCTCGGAGCATGGCCTGGATCCATCCTGCTAGTGCCTCCCTAGACAGTGCTCTGGCCTGTCAGCTACACCCCAGACTCCATGGGCCCATTGAAGCTGCTCCCTGTCCCTGCCCAGCTCCCCCTCTTTGAACTGCTGCCCTGGTGATCCCTGCTTTGCCCCACCTGGGGCATCCCCAGCCTAGGCTTGCTCCTAGCTAGGGTGGGATGGCTGGGGGTCCCAGCATGTAGGGCTTCTGCAGTTGTGGATGGGAGGCTCATGGCAGGGCAGGAAGGCAGCAACTCCAATTCCTAAGGCCCAGCTGCCAGGGAAGACAGAGCAGGCTTTGTGAAAGAGGACCTCCATGCTCCTGCCGCCTCCCCACTCCCAACCGATAAGGCCTAGCACACACCATCTGGCCCGGGCCCGGCCCCCACCCACCTTCCTTGCGACCACCAACACACAGGAACTCTGTGTGAGAGAGAGGGCGCCCAGCCCAGGCCTGGCTGAGGGGGAGGGGAGAAGCCTGGGGGACACAGGAGACCACCCCTGAGCTTGCCTCAGGGCCAAGCAGGCCCAACCCAGACACTCCGGGCCCCCGTCCCAGGGGTCACCCATGGCCTCAGATGATGGGGGCAGCAGGGCCAGGAGTGGGAAGGCCATTGGGTGGCCCCCAACCTGCTCTCAGCTTGTGCCTTGTAAATAAATGTACAGGTTGGATGTGGTCTCCTTCCGTCTGTGTGTGCATGCACTTGTGTGAGGTCATAGATGATGGCTGTTCACTGAGCACCTACTGTGTGCCAGGCACTTCAGTCACATCCATCAGCTCGCAAGGTGGTAGTTACCCAGGCAGGCTCAGGAGCCAGACTGCCCAGCGCATGATCCAGACAAGTGGCTTCCCTACTTTGTGCCTCAGTTTCCTAACCTGTTGAGAGGCAGTTCACAACAACAGCCAACATTTATTAGGTGATTACTGTGTGCCAGGCTTTTTAAAAAGTGCTTGTACATATATATATTAACTCATTTACTCCTCACGGTAAGGTTATGAAGTTGATGTTATTGTTCCTATTTTACAGAGGGGGAAACTAAACCAGAAATACTGGACAGTGATAAGACCTACCTTATAGGGTGGGGTGACAGCTGCATCAGTCAGATGGAGGTAAAGCATTCAGGGCTGTGCTTGGCACAGGGAAGCGCTCACTCGACGGATGAGGAAACTGAGGCTCAGAGAGGGGAAGGAACTTGAAGACTACTCAATAAGTCAGGGGTTGGGACTTAAATAAACTCTTCTGTCTCCCAGAGCAGGCTCAGGGCTCTGGCATGAGCTCATTCTGCTTCTCCCCAGACAAAGTGTTAGCAGAAAGCAGGGTCTCCAGGTGTAAGCCAGAAGACCGGGTGGGCCTGCGATGCCTTTGCTGGGTCTGCAGTGATGGGGGTCTCCTGGGAGGCCTCGGGGGAGAGGGCTGTCCTCTGCTTTTCCCACTGGCCATAGCCAGCCTCACCCCAGGCCAACAGTGCAGGGGGTGCTCCATTTGCTGGAGGGAGGGTCAGTCTGGAGGGCAAGAGAGCTCAACCCTAATAGGGTGCAGCCTTTCAGGCTGTGAGCACAGCTGACTCAGAAGTGCGACTGTCCCTCTGGGGGCATCGGAGTTCCAGAAGGAAGAGCAGAGACAGCAGTTAACACGCATTGAGCACCTGCTGGCTGCTGGCCCTGGGCCTGGCACCATGTTCATGATCACATCAACTGCCCACAGTCACCCTGTGAGGTGAGTGCTGTGTCTATTTCTCAGAGGGGAAGCCAAGCTCAGGGAGGTTCAGCTACCTGCTCAGGGTCACACAGCTAGTCAGTGATGGAACAGGATTTGTGCCCAGACAGTCTGGGTCCAGAGCACTTGCTCTTGAACACTACACTGCCTGCCTCCTGAGAAACCTTAGACTTGCCCATGGATGGAAACCTTGACAGTTCGTCCCATCCCTCTCCTTCCTCCATGAACACTGGCCTGGAGGGTGAGGTCAGGGTCTTCACCCCGATCCCTACCCTGTTCCACAGGTGGGTACAAAGTCACGTTGCAGCAGGTGCCACATGGGGTGGGGTTTGGGGACTCTGGAGCCTGAGCATGACCCTTGCAGTCAAGGGCTTGAGGAGCCTGGGGAGCCTGGCTTGGGCTTTTGGTGAGAGGTGTGTTTATAGGCAGGGCCCCCAGGGCTGTGGATCCCTGCCTGCCTGCCTGCCCACCACCACCTGCCAGCTGGGCCAGGTCTGTGGTTTCCTCTAAGTGGTTCTCTCGGCCTTGCTGGCCCCCACCCAGGCTGAGTCTCGGCCACACAGCATGATGATGAGGGATGAGTCACCACTGTAGGGGGAGGGGAGGAAATGATGTCCAGCCAGAGCAGAAATCCAGGTCTGGATCTGGCTGGGGAAATCGAGGCCAAAATCAAGAAGGCTCCTCATTAAGAGACAGCAACAGCTGGGACTAGAACACAGGACTCCTGACTCCCAGCACAAGCCTTAGTTTCCTCCTTTGTAATGTGAAAATGACAACCTCAGTTCTTCTCTCCTCTGCCAATCCTAGGGCCAGTGACAGTTGAGAGAGATGGGATAGAGATGCTTATTTACCATATTTCACAGGTGAAAAAATGGGCTCAGAGAAGGAAAGTGACTTGTCTAAGGTCACAAAGAAAATTAACATGTGCTGGGCAAGAAGCCCACCCAGAATCATGAAACAGGGCTGATCACTGTACTTAGCCCCATCTTCTCCCAGGAGCACATCCTAGAAAACTCTTTTTGAGTCATCAGGTGCCTCCTTTGGGCCTCCCCTGGCCCCTGGAGGCAGAGAATATAGACTCAAGAATATAGATGGGGAAATGGGGATTCAGAGAGATTGTGTTCCCACCTGAGGGCCATAGAACACACTGGGGCAAAGCTGGGGCCACAGCCCTCGGTGTAGAGCTGGGCCTGCCTCTCTGCATGCCTGGGCCTCAGCCCCATTGCTATCAGTAGAGCTCTCATCCCTGGCAGCTGCAGGGAAAAAATATTTTTCACTCTAGGAGTTGCCTGATGGAGGGAGTGAGTCTACAACTGGTTTGGGACCGCCAAGCTAGAGCCAGGACTGAGCAAGGGTTAGGAACAAGGCTCTGGGTCTGGGGTTCTGCAGTTCCCAGCGTGCTAGGCTATGAGCTCCCCTTCCCTTTGCATGGTCTGCTCTGCCTGCCACAGTACCAGGAGCATGGGCTCCTCCTGCACAGTGTCCATCACAGTGCCGATGCTGTGATCTTCCCCTACAAGGTTCTCTGGGCCTTCAAAGCACCAGGGCCATGGGTCCTTGGTCCCCCTTGTGGGCTAAGAAGGGTTAACACCCTCAGTGGGACCGTTCCTCCCAGCTGGTCCCAGCACAGAGAGCTCTCCTCCAAGACCATTTCCTGCCTCTGGGCCTTGGCCAGGCCCTCAGTGACCACCCCCATGGGTCTGGAAGCCACTGAGGCCACATCTGGTTTGGATTACATCAGAGCTGGTGACGCTGCCTTTTCCTGTCTGGGTCCAGTGGCCTTGAATTCCACCAGCCACCTTAGACCCAACAGGGCAGTGGTGGGAAAAGATTTAGCCAGTGACAGGGCTGCCCCAAGGGTCTGAAACAGCAAGAACTATCTTAAAGGATGTGCCCACCCGGACAAAGCTCCTACCTGTGCAGCTGCCCACACGCCTCTCCCTCCCTCCCTGCCTCCCTCCCTCCCTCGCTAGTGGGTAATATTTATTGAGCACTGGGAACTGTACCGAGTGATTCCCATGTATAAACCATTTCATCCCTACCCTGTGAGTGGGTATTTTCATAATCGGCCTTTCACAGATGAGGAAACTGAGACACAGGGAATATATGGACAAGTCCATAGGCTTCCGGCTGGTAAATAGTGAAGCTGGGATACGAGGCAGGGAGTCTGACTTCCTACACATCCAGTGTTTGTTGGGACCTGCTCTGGACCTGGCCTCAAGCCAGAGCTGGAGATAAATTAGTCATGGTCCCTGCCCTCAGGGAGCTCACAGCTCTGGAGCCCTGGTGGGAGGGTGGGGATCAGGGTGGAGCTGGAAGGAAACTTATGACACCACGAGGATAGGAAGGAGACGCTAACCTCTACTCTCTTCTCTCCAGTGGCAGTGACACCCAAGCTGAGGGCACATAAGGAGCAGGGCTTTTCCAAATAGCGAGTGAGGTGTTCCAAGCAAAGGGATGTGCATGTCCAAAGACTTACAGCTGAGAACAAGCTTGTCCTGTAGGCCTTTTGCATAAGATGAAGCAAGAAATAAGTCTGGAAAAGTTAGCAGGAGCCTCAAATGGCAGGCTGACTTGGGGCAGTAGGGAGCCATTGAAGGGTTTTGAGTAAAGGAAGGACATTGTCAGATCTATGCTTAGAAGGATTCCTGCAGCCAGGGTGGTCAGTGAATGCGAGAGACTGGAGGCAGGGAGACCAGGGGGAGACTGGGCCATGTCTGCTTGTTGAGAGGGTGTAAGAACTGTGGGGTCAGCAGGAGGGAAGCACAGATTTCAGACTCCTCTGTGACAGGCTGATGACCGAGAGTGGGTTCCAGGTCAGACAGAATGGGGTTCAAATCTACTTATTTGCCCTCTCTGAGCCTCAGTTTTCTGTCTGTAAAATAATACAGTACTTGCTTCCCAGGGTCGATGTGAAAGTTACATGAGAAAGTTATGTTTGTTTCACAACTATTTCTTGGGCCCCTACTATGTTCCAGACTATTCTAGGTGCTGGGGACAAGCAGTGAATAGATAAAAATCCCTGGCTTTGTGGAGCTTCACTCTGGGGTGGTGGGGCAGGGAGAGGGGAGCAGACACTAAACAGCAGTAATGAATTTAGATGTGTTGGCAGCAGAAGGTGGTGGTCAGGGAGGGCTTCTCTGAGGACGTCTGAACAGAGACTGAAGAAGGCAAGGGATGGACCCTGTGGGTATTAGAGGTGGGCCGTTCCAGGCAGAAACAGAGCAAGTGCAAAGGCTGCTTGGAGTGAGGGGGTTGGGGGCAAAGGGAGATGAAGCCACATCACCTGGGCCCTTGCCCAGAACGACTTGGACTTTTGCTCTGAGACAGACAGGGAATCTCTGGGGGGTTCTTTTAAATTTAATCCATGGTCAGTGGATCAACCATGACTCCATTCGCCCACTCAGCAAACCTTTATTGAGGGTCTACTATGTGCTAGTCATCAGGTTAGGAAAGTGACTAAAAGGAATGAGGCGGGCCTAACCCTTTCTCCCTGGAGCTTACATTCTAAGGCAGAGACAGCATAAAAAATGAATACACGAACTGATGCATAATTCCACATTGCAACAAGTGTCGTGTGGAAGAAACAAATAGGATGCAGAGAAGGAGAATAATCTAGGGCATCTATTCAGGCAAAGGGGGTGTGAGGAGGCTTCTCTGGGGAGGTGATACTTGATTTGGGCTCTGGATGTTGAGAAGTCAGCAGTGGGGGTAAAGCATTCCAGGCAGAGGGGACAGCTAACTGGGAAGTCAGGAGCAGGAGGATCAGTCTCTCTTGTTTGCAATCAAGTGAACTCAGAGCGGCCTCAGGCCTGGCGCTGAGGATTGTGGTTGGGAGGAGGCAACCCTGGCCTTTCCAAGAGGCGCCAGGCCGGGTCCTGGCTGACTGTGTGGCCAAATGGACCTCTGGCCTGTTTTTAGCCATGAAACCACGCTTCCTTCTGCCCCACCAGCTGCCTCCCTGAGTTCCCACCCAGTTACCAGCAGGGTGGGAACAGGGGATTAGGCACCTCTGGACCTGCAGGGATGTGGGGTTTGCCATGTGCAAAGGAAAGGGCAGAGAGGATGGGGCTGGTGGTAGGAGGCGTTCCAAAATTCCATCTTCATTCCTCTTCACTGAATTCTGCAGTGTGCAGGACCAGGCTTCCCACATAGCAGTCCTGGGATTTGAAATCATTACCCCCATTTTACAAATGAGGAAACAGACTCGGAGAGGTGAATCCACTTGCTCAAGGTCACATAGCAAGGAAGTGGAGATGCCAGGAATTGAGTCCAAAGCCTTGTCTACATAACAGATCTTCCTCCCACAGCTTCCACAGCAACTAACCACTCCTCTAGGGGTAAATCAGGTGAAGGGGGACATGCCCAAGACTCAATTGCCCATTTATTTTACTTAACAAACACGTATGTTGCAGTTTCCACAACCCCACGGCGATAGGTACTGTTAGTGTCCACATTTGACAGTTGAGGAGAATACAGACAAGGGAAGCAACTTGCCCAAGGTCACACAGCTAGGAAGCGGTGGAGCTAGGATGTGAACCCGGGCAGTCAGCCTCCAGAGGCACCTACTGCCTCTGCCAGCCTGTCTGTGGGGTGACAGGAGTCTGTGGGGAAGGGATATTTGTCCAAGGCTTGGATTCCTGGGTTTGGCCCAGCAGGCAGACATGCCACGCTGGCCAAAACAACCTCCTCCTTCTTCCTCATCACTGCGGCAGCCTCAGAGTGCCCCCCTTTGAGGCAGAGGGTCTCCCACCCGGGCCAAGGTGCTGTCTGGGGTATGGGAAGGAGTGTCTAACTCTGGGCCATGGAATGCCATAAACCGGGAAGGAAGCGATGAGTGGGAGAGCAGGAAGATAAGATGTGGGGGCGGAGGAGCCGGCCACCCGTGGAAGGCCAGCCCTGTGAGTGGAGGTGCCCTCCTCGGAGCAGGGAGTCCTCTCCACCCTTGGGAGAGCAGAGACCAAAGACCCAGCAGGTGAAGAGCTTCCTGACAGAACTTCAGAGCTGCCAGACTTTGGTGGGAAGGGGTCACCTCTGAACACAGTGGGCTCCCCTTTCCTAGAACTCCATGTGATGTCGACCACTGGATATAGAGGGCATTCAGCAATTGAGCAGGAGACACCCTTTCAACTCTGATATTTCAAGAATATGAGCTGCTGTCGTTAAAAACTCTGGAATATTCTGAAATACCACTGATTCTACCATTATAGGATTTCATTTAGCCTAACTCTGCAAGGCAATCAGTATCCTTTTTTGCTATAACTTTCTGAGGAGGAGGATTGGGGACTGGGATCCTCTCCTGGAAACAGACAAGCCACCAGTGAGGAGGGACCTTGATGTAGAGTCAAATGCAATGACCCCTGTCCCCTAAGAGCTATACAGTTAAGGCAGCAGAGGGGGTACGATAGATGGACTGAGAAGACAGTGCTGCTGCTGCCTTGCTGTGTGACCTTGGGCATGCCACTTACCCTATCTGGGCTTGGGCTCTCCATTTGTGCCAAGGTGCTGTCTCTGGGTCGGCCCAGATTAGGCATTCTGAATCTCTGCTGAGCACTTGCTGCACAAGGTCCAGGTGGGGGTGGTCAGGCAAGAGCCAGAGGTGTCTGTTGGTCATGGAAAGAATGTGAGGGCAGGAGGCCCAGTGGGTGGAGTGCTGGCTGAGCAGCTAGCAGAGGGCAACATGAGATCATGGCGTCTAGGCCTCCTGGCCCGGCACCCCAGGGATGGGATCTCTTCCAGGCCCTCCCCCCAGCCCGACCCTCCCATGGGATTCAGACCCAAAGAATCAGGCAGCCCATTCCCCCACCCACTGGGCAAAGGGAGTGAAACCAAGGCCCAGAGAGGTGGGCACTCATCCAGGCTCATGTAGTGAGTCCAAGGCAGGCACTGAGCCTGGGGTCCTGCTTGGGGATTGGGGCTGAGGGGCCTGTCTTCACTTCTTGACTATGTTGAGGGGCCAGAGAGAGGTGTGCAGCGGGGTCTCATGCCTAGTACCGAGTCTGTGCATCTGGGTGTGCTTGACCCTTTTCATGTTCTCCCAGGGCAAGGGGTGAGCAGGGGACTCAGTCTTCTCCACAAGTGCCCCCTCCAGTTCAGAGGCTAAACCTCCTCAGAGGTAGGGGACAGGATGTTGGGGACTGTGGCTGCAGACTCAGTCTGGCCAGCTTTTTATCCTCCTCCTAGCTCAGGACACAGGCTGGGAAGGGACTGGGGTCACCAGGGCTCCACAGGAATGCACAGCAGGGAATGATGCCCAGCAGAGACCTCCTTCCCTGACCCAGCTGAGAAAGAACCCCCACCCCCTCAACCATCTCTGTCTCTGTCACTGCCTGTCTCTTTGCATCTCTCTCTCTCTCTCTCTCCCTTGCACACACACGCACGCACACACACCCCAAGACCTATTGACCCACACCGGCACACACCATCATACAAACCCACATGAAAGCTCCTTCCCCCTCCTCACCCGTGCCCCTCACACATAGAGGGCCTTTCTCCTCTCCCCTCTGACCCATGAAGCTGCCATGTAAGGCAGGACAGACCCTCATGCCTCCCCCCACTGGTGGATGGGTTCTGAGCCAGGGTTTAACAGGCATGGTGGGGAGGGACCCCACTGCTGGCCAGGCATTTTCCCAGCCTCTTCTGCCACATCAAGCCCCCGCCCCGCAGGTCCCCCTCCACCCCGGCTCTGGAGTCTGTGGGAACCAGACAGTTCGGGCTGTCCAGCCGGGCCGGCTTCCTCCCAGGCCCCAGGAGACTTGCTGAGGGAGGAGGGAGCCACAGAAGCTGAAGCCAGCGTGGCTGCCTGCCCAAGGGAGGGGACTGGGCTGCCTGCCCAGTGAAGGGGTCTCCAGACTCTAGTGTCACCTCCAGGCCCCACACCAAACACCAGAATGGGGGTGGCCCCAGCATCCTGGCCTCTCTCTTTTCTCCCTGTACCCATGATCCAGAAGGGATGACTGGCTTCGGGAAGAAGCCACTTGCCTCTGCTACTCCAGTACTGGGGGGCTATGTGCATAGTGAAGTTTTAGGTTCCTATGTCTGTTCCTCTGATGGGAGTCACAGATGCCCCCATTTTTCCTGCTTCCTACCAAGAGGGTAGCAAGAGAAGGCCAGAGGTCAGTCTTAGTCACTTCTGATCTGCACTCAGGACCATAGACCCTGCCCCTGCCCTGAGAGAAAAGCTTTCCTAAAGAGTCACCAGGAGACCTTGAAGAGTCAGGGGCTCAGGAGAGGTTCGTCATTGGTATGGGAAATCCAAAGAAGGGGAATAGGTACTACCTTGGGAGCCCTGGGTGTCCTGCCTCTTCAATGGTAAGGGGTACCTTTTGAGCCTTAGCACTCTAGGATCTCAAAAAAGCCCTCCCTCCTCTGCGGCCACCACTCATTCTGTTCTGGCCCTGTTCTCCACCTCTGTAGGTCAGGGCTGGAGGGTAGAGCCACACAGATCTGGTTTTGATGTCCTCTCTGCTCCTCATGTGCCATCTGGAGTTGGAACTGGTGAGTCCCAAACTCTCTGAGCCATAGTTTCTACCACTGTAAATGGGGCTAACATTCCATAACACACAGGTGAGGATAAACATGCCCAGGACAGAGTAGATGCTGCAGATGGTCACGGTTATTACGATGGCTCATAACGGGGGGTGCTAAGAGTTGGGGGCTGGAGGGTCAGCCCCTCAGGACAGCCCAGCCTCACCCTTGCCCAGTCTCTCTCTTGGTTGTATCCCTCCTCTCCCTGCCCCCATTCTTCCCTGCTTCTCCTTCCTCTGCCTTCTTGGGAAACTCCCTGAGAAAGTCCCCAGCTGGAGAAAGCCACATGTGAGACATTTCCATCCAGGGTCCCCTGCCCCTGCTGCACAACCCCACAAACACAGCCACCCCGCACAGAACCAGGCCTCCTGGCTCTCAGCCCCCAACCATCCAGCAAGCTGACCCTCATCATCACACTGGCTTTATTGGCCCTGAGAGCCACAGAGTAAATCCGAAGGGGCCCCAATTCCCCTCACCCCCAAGTTTGTCCGGAGGCCCCTAGGGCCTGGCTGAGCATTTGCAGCTTCGATCCTGGCTTCCTGTCCTGGTTGTCCTTGGCTTGCCAGGGCTGGATCCTTCTAGAGCTCTCCCGGTCCTAGAGCCGGGCTCAGCCTGGAGGGTGCATTTGGCAGGGGTCCTGTCAGGTACTGCCCGAAGCAAGGCTGCCTTCACTCAAAGAAGAACATTCCTGGCGTCCGGTATAGGCAGGGGGTCAGCCCCAGTGGGTAGCTGGAGCCTCCCTGGACAGGGAAGCCACCTGCCACCCAGGGTTCCTTGGGGTCAGCTGGCAGGGGCAGCGGGGCCCGGAGTGAGGCTGGAGGGGTGGGTGGTGCAGGAGAGGGGGCTGCCGAGGCCAAGAGGTGCTCAAGGCCTGGGTCAGCGCCCATGCAGAAATTCAGCGCCTGCAGCCGGCACTGGTAGCTGCTCCCGATGCCTGCTTCAGGGGTCAGGACAGGCGTAGGGGCCTTGCTAAAACCCTCAGGCTCAGAGAATCCAGCAGGAAAGCCAAATGCCGGGCATGGGGACGATGAGGTGGCCAAGGGGAGTTCTCCTGGGCCTGCAGGCTTGGGTGTGGAAATCTCTTTGGGTTCTGCAGGCGGCTGAGACCTGGCATCAGTGGTTGCTGGGCACATGCTAGATGGCAGGGTGCCCACCAAACCCCCAAAGCTTAGGCCCTTGGAGTCTGGCAGTTCTGGTGGGAATGGGCACTGCCCGGCAGTTGCGGTGTTAGGGACTCTGGGGTCCTGGCTGGATGCTTTGAGGGGTCCGCGGCGTGTTTTCGCAGGGCCCTTGGTGCCCTCCGCACCTGTCCGCCGGGTGAAGCGGCGGCGGCGGCGTAGGAAGCTGCCATGCTCAAACATGTCGTGGCAGTCGGGGTCCAGCGTCCAGTAGCTGCCTTTGCCTGGCTTGCGGTCATCGCGAGGCACCTTGACAAAGCACTCGTTGAGTGACAGGTTGTGGCGGATGCTGTTCTGCCAGCCAGGCCGGTTGTGGCGGTAGAAGGCAAAACGGCCCATGATGTAGCGGTAGATGCCACTGAGTGTGGCTCGCTGTCCTGGTGAGCTCTGGATGGCCATGGCAATCAGGGCTATGTAGCTGTAGGGAGGCTTGGTTGGCTCGGCTGCAGGGGCCAAGGGCCCGGGTGAGGGCTGCTGCTGCATGCTGGCCTGGCTGCTGGGAGCACAGGGCCCAGGCACGGCGTCCAGGGCTGGCGTCTGGGACAGCCTGCCCGGGCTGGTTAAAAGGCGCACTGGCCCAGCCTCCCGGCCTGGAAAGGCAAAAAGGGGTGGGCCCGCCAGGCTGTCCGCCCTTCCTCCACTCCCCCAAGGCTCGAGAGAGGCCAGCACTGGGAAGCTGTGAGCAGCTTCCAGGCGTGATGAGGTAGGAGGGAAGCGATGAGAAACAAAAAGAAACAGAGAGATAGAAAAGAGAAAGAGACCTCTGTAGAGACATAGTGAGAGAGAGAGAGAGAGAGAGAGAGAGAGAGAGGCAGACCTAAAGAGAGACAAAGATGACACAGAGATGGACAAAATGGACAGACACACAGAGCCAGAGAGAGAGACACGTACACACACACACACACATACAGAGAAAGTCAGAGGCACTGAGAGACAGAGAGAGAGAAAGGAGATACAGAGAGAGACACAGGTACGGACACAAGAGGGGAGGAGTAGAGAGAGGAGAGAGACACAGAGTATAAGCCGAGTCCCCATCCAGTGAGAAAAGCGCAGGGGCCTCTCAAATTACCCCCTCTAGTCCCCCTTTTCCTTCCCTCCTCTCAGCCCCGTGGTTGACTTTCTGCTCCCTGCAGTGCAGAGAGAGCCCTTGGGCCACACTATTCTCGGTCCTCCTAGCACTGGGGTGTATGCCAGGAGGGGCGCCTAGGATGGTGGTGAGGGCCAACGGCACCCGGTTCTGTCGAGCCCCTGGCGCCCCCTAGTGACTGGTGTGAGGAAGACATCCGTCTGGGCAGAGCTCTTCCCTGGGAAGAAGTAGCTCAAGACCCTGGCTGAGGGGGAAGCCGGGAATCTGGAGTTTGTGTTTAATGGGTATATAGAGTTTCTGTTTGTGATGATGAAAAAGTTCTGGACATAGATAGTGGTGATGGTTACACAACATTGTGAATGTCATTCATGCCACTTAATTGTACACTTAAAATGATTAAAATGGCAAATTTTATGTTATGTGTATTTTGCCACAATAAACAAACACCCCACCCCCCAAAAGACCCTGGCTGAGCCTCAGTTTCCCCAACTTTTAAATGGAACTGGTGACTCTTCAGCTGTCTGGGCCACACTGAGGAAGCAACAGGCTCCCTTACACAGAATCTAGCACCCTTGGAGAGCCTAGCACAGAGTAGGTGTTTGAACAAGGCTGTGGACTGTCACCCTGAACTGAGGCTCCCCTAGCTGAAGCCTCGGCCTGGGAGGTACAGTGAAGCCCAGTACAGACAGGTCTGAAGGATGGGGCAGCATCCTCCAGCTCTCCCAGTCCCAAGTCAGTGGTTACCTACTCTAGGCCAGGCCAGCTCACTTCCTCCGCCACATTTACTCCTCAGATCAACCCTGCTCCAAAGGTCTTCATAGCTTGTTGTGAAGAGATGAGGGATCTGAGGCTCAGAGAAGTTAAGAAACTTGCCTGAGGTCACACAGCCAGCAAGTGACAAAGCTGTGATTTTAACCCGGAATATTGTAACACCTTAACATACCCCTTCTGTGAGGGGTGGGGGTTAGGAGACAGTCATTGGATCCCTAATGGAAAGCAAACTGTGAACCCCAAGACAGTAGGAATCATGCTGTTTTGCTCTATCCCCAGTATCCAGCACTGGACACTGGAACAGAAGCCTGGAACAGAGTAGGTGTTCAATAAATGTCTGTCGAATAACAAAAAACAGCAATTAATTGACTATCTTTTGTCAAATCATACAGTTTCCTATTAATATATCACTAAAAGAGATTTATTACATTAGTGTCTGTAAGAGGATTTGTATAAACGAAGTCAGAAATCAGAAAAGAAAAAAGTTCTGATATCTGGGGTGGGAAACAGTTACTTTACTCACAAAGGCAGGGGGAACCAACTTTATGGTTCTCAAGAATTCCTTATAACTTACAGCTTGCAAAGATCAATGGGACTCGCAGAGGGGATGGACTCCCACTTTGGCCTCTGCCTTAGGGCTATATTTGGGGGCCTGCCTCAGTTTCTCCAAAGAGAGTGTCCTACAGGTGCTGGTGCTTTAGCAGGTAGCATCCAAAGCCCAGAGTTCAGGCCAAGTCCTCTGTTTTGGACCCCTCTCCCCAAGCCCCCAAAGAAGAGAGACTAGTGGCAGGTAGGAGAAAGGGTCTGGAAACCCAGAGCCCCTCAGAGGCCAGGCAATTTTGTTACTGGTTGGCCCCATTCTAAACAGCCCTGAGGATCTAATTATTGGTAAACTCAGCTTTAAGCAAGCATTATAATAGACAGAATTGCAGGTTAAGGCCAGCTTAAAGTAAACCTGGTGTTGGCATGTTGGGCTCTCAACAAGAGATGAAGTCTTGTTTCTGCCCCAATTGTTACGTTCTGGGGCCTCAAGCTCTAGTTCGGTTTGGGTTGATGCCCCATGCACAGCTGCCTGGTAGCCACCTGCTCGCCATGTTCCAGGACAGAGAGGTTGAAGGCCACCATAACTGACTTCTGTCCCGCTGACCTGGGCGAGGGGTTGGTGGGGGGATGTGGGGGGCAAATCCACTGGCTCAGTGTGGGCAGGGTTGGGGTGGGGGTAGGGGTCCGCACCCTGTGGGGGCTGCATTTCGGGGGTATCAGAGGAGGAAACCTCCCACCTAGGGCGGACTCAGCTGCGTCAGAAGGTGAGTGACACCATCAGGGATGCCGGGCTGGGGACCCAGTGGGGCGTCAGTGCCCAGGAGCTTTGAATGCAGGAGGAGCTCACGGGCGAAGACTGGCTCCACCTGTCAGGGTTGGGGGTGGGGGCAATGAGCCAACCCTCTCCATTTCCAGCCCGCAGCATTCCCGGTGGGAAGTCACAGCCCTAGTGACAGCCCCCTCCCCACATCCATTTTTCAGGCAGGATCATACGACCAAAGGGTCATACATGGGGGGGGGCTGGGACTGGGAGGAGTAAGTGAGGGGCCTTTTTGAGGGTACTTCAGGGTGTGGCTCTCCTGCTACAGTGGAGGAAGTGACTCACGTGGGCCATGATGAGCCGCTCCTCAGGCTGGTCTGTGGGGCCCGGATACTCTTCACCAAAGCACAGGCGGATCTGGTACTCTGGCTCCGGGTGGCCGTCCTGCAGGTGGGCACGCAGTTCTACGGGCACGGAGATTGTGGGGCTGGGCCAAGACCAGGCATCCTTCCTAGTGCCTACCTTGTACTTACACCCATGCCCACGTCCTGGAAGCCCACATCCCCATTGTCTTCCCGTGCCGTGTGCCTACTTCCACGTCCCTATGTTTGTCCTATGTCCCACATCTGTGTCCAGTTCCAGTGCTCATGCCCCTTGCCTGGTGCCCCTGTGCTCACTCCTATGCCTTTATGTCCACTGCACGCCCACTGCCTTTCATCTATCTTGTGCCCAATGACCCTGATGACCACCCTATGCCCAGCGCCCTATGGCAACTCATGTACCCAAGTCCCATGCTTATGCTCCACACCCAACGCCCAATCCTGTCCCGCGCCTACACTCCGCATACGCCTATGTCCATATCTGTGCCCAGCCCTCCTGGCGCCCATATTCTCTCCCTCTCTCTCCCAGTGCTTCTGTGCCATATCCTTTGTTTCGGTGCCCACCCCATGCCCGACTCCCTTAAGCCCATTCCCCCACGCCCACATCTCGCGTGCCCACTCTCCTCTGTCCACGTTCCTTTGCCCGCCCTGTGCCTAAGCGCCCCGGGCCCACGCCACTCTGCCCCATTCCGTCCGCCGCGCTGCGGTCGCGCTCTTACCCTCGAGGAATCGGCGCGTGTCGAGCAGCTGGCAGGTGCGCTCGCGCTCCAGCTTGTTGGGCCGGGCGCGGTGCGGGGCGAGCGGGCCTCGCCAGTACACGCGGCCCTGGCACAGGCGCTTGGCGAACACGCCCTCGGGCGCCACCCACAGCAGCACGCCGCGCTCCAGGTGCGGCAGCAGGCGCCGCAGCACGTGGGCGCCGGCCGGCGGCTCCGGGAAGCGAAGTTGGGCGACGCGCGGGGGCGGCCCCAGCAGGCGCTCAGCGGCGCAGGCGGCGGCCACCCGCGGGCTCAGACAGCAGCCCTCGGCGGCGCGCGCCGTGGCTTCGTGCACCAGCGCCGCGCCATAGAAGAGTCGCACGTGCAGCCAGCAACCTGCCGGGGCGGGGACAGAGGGGGCGTGGGCCCGGTGTCCCCCACATCACAGCGGGCAGGGGACCCGGAGATCCTCCCGGCCCTCACCGCGGGAATTTGGGGCGCTGCTTCCCAGAGATAATATAATCCTAGTAGTAGTACTAAGTCTTCGTCCTGAACAATAGCTTGCAGTATAAATGAGCTGATAGTCGAGCTGCGCGGTTAAAAGCACAGGCTCTGGGGCCGTCTATATAATAAGGGCATGACCCTGAGGCCTTCCTAGCCCAGATCTTTGGGATTTTAGGAGCTTCCTTCCAGCAAAGATTTATACTTGTAGAAATAATAACAACAGCAACAGCAATAACAACAACCTAGCAGCAGCCTCCCATAGGAGGCGCAGTGGTGCAGCTCAACGGTTGGGGCTCTGGAGCAGGCCCCTGGATTCTGTTCTCTCATTGCAGCTTCGGAACTGTGACCTGTTAGTAAGTTTTCCAGGGTTACTAGCTGTGCGACCTTGGGCAAGGTTCTTAACCTCTGTGTCCCAGTTTCTGCATATGTAAGTGGGGACAACAGCAGCATCACAGGGCTGCGGGGAGTGCTGAGAAGGATGCCTGGTGGAAACGAAGCCCTAGGCAATTGTTAGCTGCTGTTGTGGTTGTTGTGAGGAATCTGGGCTGGGTGCTTTGGGTGGGAGACAGAGGCTAGCTGGCCTCATCCCTGGGCCCTGCTCAGTTCTGTACACTGGTCAGAGGGTATAGCCTTTAGGTTTCTTACCAGGGTTGCTGAAGTCTTCCGAGAGTGTCAGGCTCCAGAGGTGTTCGGGACCCCGTGCCTGGTACCCTGGGGAAGGAAAGAAAGCAGCCAGGCACCACCTCACCCTGGCCCCCTCGATCCCTAGATCAAGGAGGAGGCAGGGGTGGGTAAGGAGACCCAGTCCTTACTGTGGTCAGCCAAAGGGCATGGAAGGAGAGCGGCTGGTGGCAAGGAACCCTGCTGGGCCAGCCTGGGGGGCTGCTCCTTGTCTTCATCCTGTGTGGCTAATCTGGAGCCATCCTGAGCATTGGGAGAGAGGGCTGTGAGGGTAGGAGAGGAGACCCGTGGGCCACAGGAGTTCCCAGACTATCCCTACCGGGGCAGAGGGAGGTCTGTGCAGATCGAAGGCCAGCTGGCGTCGATAGGAACTTTGAAGTTTCAGAGGGCATGACTCTCCACCCCCCACCATGGAGGCAAAGAGTCGATGGGGTGATAGTTGTAGGCGATAGGGTCAGAGATGGGTCACTGTGACAGGCAGAGAAGAGCTGGGGCTGAATGCAGAGGTGAAGGAGCTAGAGTTGATAGAGATGAGGGGACAGAGCCATGGAACGGATGCTGATGAGGGCACTAGGGACAGTGGGATGGATCAGAGCTGATGGGGGTGGGGTGAGGGCATAGCAATGAACCATAGGTATGGGGGCATGGTGACGGGGTGGAGACCATAGAGGTGACACAGACAGAGTGATGGAGATAGAGCAGATGATGGTGACGGGAGCAGTGAGGGAGCCCACGGTGATGGAGGTGAAGGGGACACGGTGATGGAGCTGGGTCCAATGGGGTGCTCAGGGGTAGAGTGATGGGCCCAAGGATGACAGGGGAGGGGTGAATGTGAAGAAAGTAGGGTTGATGCAGACAGAGCGATGGAACTGAAGATGACAGGCTGATGGCAAGAGCGAGGGGGCCAGGCAAACAGGACGATGGAGCTGGGCATGGTGGAAGGGACGGAGCAGAGGTAACAAGAGGTAGAGCCAGCAGGAGGATAGGGACAGCGATGGAGCTGGGGCTGCTGGAGGGATAAGATAAATGACTGTGCTGGAGACCACAGCCAGAGAGGGTAGGGCCAATGGGTGCCTCAGGTGACAGGTGACTGAGCTGACAAGGCTGCAGGGGCTGGAAGGACACACTGACCTGGCCTGGTCTGCAGGTGGGCTCACTCACTTCCCCAGGGGGTTCCTGCTGGCTCGGGGGAGTGCCCTCCTCTTCAGGGGGAGCACAGGCCCTGGTGGCTGGATGGAGAAAGAGCAGCCTGTTGTTCCCTGGGCCCCAAGAGGAACCCCCTCAACTGAGGTGACCCCAGACAAGAGGACCCCAGCTCACTGCATAACCTCAGATAAGACCTACGTTCTCTCTCTGGGCCTCATTTTCCTCCTTTTCAAATGGGGGGGGGGATAAGTTGAGATGGTCTAAGGGTCCTTCTAAATCGACCAGCCCATGAGTTTAAGCTCACTGAGTCCACCACCTCCCATTTTACTGATGAGCAAAGTGAGGTCCTTACTACCCAGGGATCCATCCTCGGCCACTGCCTCCAGGGGCAGGATAGTACCTGGGCCATGGGCACCATCAGACACAATCTGGTAGACCTTGTAGGGGTTGGAGATGTCCAGTTGGCTGCGCTCACGGACCTCACGGAAGTCGGCACTCTTGTTGAGGGCGCAGCGGAGCCGGGTCTTCCAGGTGGAGGGGTCCTCCTTGTCAGTGCCCTCCAGGTGCTTGCCCTTGTATACGGCCCAGGCCTGGAGAGGAGCAGGGGAACGTGCAGAGGGATGGCTGGGGTAGGGGGCTGGTGCCATGCAAGGGGATGAGGAGCTGCCTTGCCTCCCACCCTCTTTCTCTCTCCCTTTTTCCTCCTTCCCTCCCTCCCTCCATCCAACAGGTATTCTTTGAGCTCCTATTATGTTCTAGACCCAAGCTAGGGATGGGGATTGAATGGGGAACAAGACAGACATGATCCCAGCTCTCAAGGAACTCAAGCCTAATGAGAGAAGACAGCTTCAATCACCTAAACACAAATAACTATGTTTCAAATTATGGATTGTGATAAGTAAAATAAATAAATAGGGTGATGGGATATAAAATAATGGCAGTGGTTTGCTATCTGGAGAACCATAAAACTAAATCCCTATCTATTTCCACACACGAAGTAGACTCCAGATGATTTAAAAAAACCAAAGGTAGGAGGTAAAGCTATAAAATCAATAGAGAGTTATAAAGGAGAAAATCTGGGGCAGAGAACACTTCTTAAAGGAAACTTAAAAGGCATGAACTATAAGGCAAAAAAGAAAAAGAAAAAAATTACAAAGTCTGAAATCAGCAAGGGGCTAAGATCCAGAACATGCAAGGAACTTCTGCAAATCAGCAAGAAACAGCATCCCCTAAAGAAAAAATTCTTATCAAAGGATAGTAATTGATTGATGGTTTACAGAAGCCCATGAGCATATGAGGAGGTGCTTAAACTATTAGTGTCAGAGAAATGCAAATAAAAATGTGAGATATCACCTCTAAACTGACTAAATTGAGCAAGTTGGATAGTGCCAGGAGTTGGTGGGGATGTGGACACTGCTGGTGTGCATGGAATGGGAGCAGTACTGCTGGATGGTAATCTAGTGAAATGAAATAATATAAACATGACCTGGGAACAGAAATCCCAATTCCAAAGGAATTCTCACAGGGGTTCCTAAGAGGGGTTCCTGGTTGAAGAAATCCACAGCAGCATCGTTTGTGGTACTGGGAGCTGGAAGCAAACTTGTGTCTATCCCTAGGAAAGTGGATGGGGGTGTGAATGTGATGGATGCCCACTGTAGAGTCTACGCAGCATCTAGAAGCAACAGAGTAGATCTACAGAGGACGAGAACAAATCTTCAAAGCACGGTTGTGAGTGAAAAAAAAGTAAGACAGCATGAGATCTACAACACAGTAGGATGTGCACAAAGTAAGAATATACCCCAAACAGCAATGCCCGCTTTGCAAGAGTACATACAAACCAAAGGTATTCATAAAGCACATTGGAAGGATCATGTGTTATAGTAGAGGGACTCACTAAATAAAAATAAAAATAAAAATCAGGGGCTACTTTAAAGAGGGTGATCAGAAAAGGCCTCTTTGAGGAAATGACATTTGGCTGAAGTCTGAAAGAAAAGAATGGAGCCTGACAAAGAGCTGGGGGAAGGGTGTTCTAGATAAGAGGAACAGCAAGGGCAAAGGACTTGAGGGAAAGAGATGGATAAATCTGAGCAAGGGCAGTGTGTCTGGAGCAGTGTCGTCACCTTTGAAGCCATTAAGAGAGATAGTGCTTACATTTAGCACAACCAGGGCCAAGAGGGACTTAACTGATGAATTGCACTCAATCACTGTCTTCAGAGACTCCAGGTCTAGTGGAAACATAGACACCGAAATAGAAAAGCCACAGATCCTTTGTCAATGCCAGGGGTGAGACCTTTTGAGGCTTGATTTTGTTGTCTGGAAATGTTGTGTGTAGGTGTCAATAATACCTAAACTCATGTGGTTGTGGTGGGTGTAAGATGAGCTGGTGTATGTAATGTGCTTAGCACAGTGCCTGGCACACAGTCGGTGCTTATTTATTACAGCATTTATTCATTGTATGAAGGTATTTCAAAAAGTTTATGGAGAAATAAAATTAAGAGATAACACGAATCTTTCCATGAACTTCTTGAAGTATCCTCATATTAAAGATACTCTAGGGATGGTTAGTTAGCTCAGTTGGTTAGAGCGTGTTGTTATAACACCAATGTCAAGGGTTTGGATCCCCTAATGGCCAACTATCCCCCTCCCCAGAAAAAGATACTCTAAATCAAAAGGTAACAAGATACTATCACCATGACAAGAGGGATCTTCGTCTTGTTCACTGCTCTGTCCCCAAGCAGAATAGTGCCTGGTACACAGGAGACATTCAATAAACGTTGAATGAATTGAGCCAGGCCTTAAAGGGTGAGTAGGAAGTTGAGAGGTGAAGTGACACTCCTGGCAGAGGGAACAGCTTGAGCAGAGGCCTGGAGGTGTGGAAGGGCATGGTGCATTCAGGGAGCAGCGAGCAGCCTGGCGTTGCTGTTGCTGGGTATGTGTGTCTGAGTGTACGTGTACAGTCGATTCACGTTATTCTCAGTAGTTATGTTCTATAAAGTCTCTGCAAACATTGACTTAGGGAATATAGAACTGTTGCTCCTAGAGGAAATACAGGGCTAGGTTCCTACAAGCCTTTGGTCACACCGTTTTCATCAACAGATCAATATATAACCTGTTTAATGTGTTTCTGTTTAAGGACACTTTATTTAATATATACTGTTGATTCATTAACTTGAACTAGTGGTCAACAGCACTATATCTCATGGCTGAACAAAGTTTGTTGAACATACATTTTCTCCAAAAGGCACATCACAACCTTGCCATACTCAAGAACACTAGACAGCTCTTCAGCAGGATGCTCGAGGATCCTTTTACACAGTGAAGTCACCAAGAAAAAGCTCAAAATAAATATATATATTTCAAAGTGGCATTAATAGACTGCAAAAAGGGCACTTGTTTACAGTAGGAGAGCCAAAATAAGAAGGCAGAGAGTTGCCTTGTTTGACCTCAGTTTTGAATGTTCTTGTTGGGTGACAAATTGTTTGTCATTCTGTACTTATCTATGAATGGCCGCAAACATGACTCAAATATTGATTTTGGGATTACAAATAAATTTTAGCGAGTAGGAGAATTTGCAAATATGGAATCCACAAATAAGGAAGATCAACTGTATGTCGTGGGAGAAAAGGAAACACGAATTAAGGAAGAAGCAATAGGCTGAAGCCAGATCTACAATGTCCTTGAAAGCCAAGCTGTATGCCATGGGCTTTGGGGCTCCAGAAGGGTTAGGAGCCAAAGAGTCACATGTTTGTGTCAGTGGTGGATTTAGGGATGGGTCAGAGCATCTAGAAATATGGGGAGAGCCAGCTCCCAGAATCTCCCTCTGAACAACAGCGTATAAGTTTTAAGAGACAGACCATGCAACCACCCTTACTGAGCACTTACTGAGCACCTACTGTGTGCCAGGCACTGTGCTCAGAGTCACCATCCTCAAGCAGCTCATGGTCTACTGGGGGACAAAGACTCATACCAGGCACATAAAATTCACAGGGGAAATGTTTCCAATGGGGGAAGAAGGAGTCAGGGATGACTTCGGAGAGACACTGAGTTGGAGTTTAACAAATGCATTGAATAAACGAAAGTATCAGGGAAGGCTCTCTTGAGGAAGAGATGTTTCAGCTGAGGACGATGGGAGATGGCCAAGTGACGGCGAAGAGGAGAAGGTGTTGCAGGCAGAAGGAACAGCGTGTCCAAAGGTCTGATGGTGGTAGACACATGAAGCGCTTAGAAATGGAAAGAACTGAAATTGCGGAGGGGAGGGAGTGGAGAGAGACGAGGCCAGGGAGGGACATTTCATGCAGGGCTTTGATGCTGAGGTGAAGAGTTGGGAATTTACCACAAGAACAATGGGGAGCCATAGGAGGATTCTGAGTGGAGGAGTGTCGAGACCAGATTTGCATTTAGAAAGATGCCTCTGGAGGACTGAGGGGTTGCTGAGGGACTGGGGGAAGCAGGGAGCCCAGCAGGACACTTCAGTTGTCCTATGAGAGAGGTAGAGATGGGTTCGGGTAGGTGGACTAAAGAGATAGTCTGCAGGGATAGCCAGCAGCAGGCCTTGGTAATGGGGTAGAATGAGGTTGGAAGAGGGGGAGCGGCCAGGGTTTAGGTGCCTGGCTCTGGTCCTGGTACCCAGGTGGCAGAAGGTAGTGGGGGCAGGTAGATGAGTGTGGTATTGGGGATGTGCTGAGTTTGAGGGGCCTGGAGACCATCCAAGAGACAATCCCCGGGAGGCAGCTAGACCAGCAGGCTTGGGGCTTGGAGGGGAGGCCCGAAGCCTCTATGCTGAGGCCATGGAGGGCGAGAATGGAACTTGAGGATGGAGGTCCAGGAGTGAGTGTTGGGAGCCCCAACAGAGGAGGGGACAGGACGGAGGCTGAGAAGCAGGGGCCTGGGAGGTAGGAGGAAAAATGAGGGTAGGAGCAGAGATTCTGGAAACCAACTGAGTGTTTCCAAGGAGGAGGGAGGGTCCACCAGGTGCGGACCCACCCAGGAGTCAAGGAAGATGAAGACAGTGGTGCACCCTTGGATTTGGCAACTAGAGATATATTAGCAGGAGGAACAGAAGCCAGACTGGGGAGGGGACTGGGGAGGCTAGAAGAAGGGGGTTAGGGAGGAGGAGACTCTCCAGGGGATTCACATCGTGAAAGAGGAGGCAAGGCCAGAGAAGGAGCTGGAGGTGACTTCCATGTTTAGGGTGGCTGCTTATCGTTCAGGGGAGAGATCCCAGAGTTCAAATGTTCATGAAAAGGAGCCAGTTTGGAGAAGGTTAATAATGATGGCCAGGGAAAGGAAGGTCATCCTTGCAGGAGGTCCTTAAGCAGAGCTGGTGCTGGGAGCACAGACAGGTTCCCAAGCTGCAGAAGTTAGCAGTTTCGGGGGCGGGAGGTTGAGGGGATTCCCAGTCTAATTTCCCCGCGGAGTAGGAGGAGAGGTGCAGATGGTGCCGCTCACCGCAGGCCTGGCTGGCTCTGTTTTAAGAGGGTGTCTGAGGGTCTCCTATATATGGTGGACACTACCCTCAACCCTAGAGGCCAAGCGAGAGTGACACGAGGTCGCACAGCTCCTAGGTCGTCGGGCCCTGGGGCCGTGCGTGTCCCGAGTCCTCTGTCGCCTTACCCTGAAGAGCGCCGCGTCCTGCTGCGCCTGGTAGCCCTGCTTGGCTACGTGCTTCCAGGGGATGCGGAAAAGGGTCTTGCCCGCGTCCTCCCAGCGCAACCCCGCGTAGCGCCCGCTCTCGATCTGTGCCACCAACCAGTCGCGGAGGCGCAGAGGACCCCCGGCTCCCGCCATGGGTCGCCTGCCGTGGGGACGCGATGTTTCGGCGGGCGGGGGGGGGGGAGTGCGCGGAGACTGGACCCGCGCGCGTCCGGGGATCACAGGGCCACCTGGATGGTGCGCGGAGGCGACGAAAGCGAAAGTCTGGGCGGATGGGTTTCACTTTCCATTCTATCCCCTCTCCCGGGAGGCCCTTTGCCTTCGCCCCTCCCGGTGGCAGCCTGGCCTGGAGGGCGTTGGGCCGCGCGTAGGGTGCAGCGAGGGGGACGCCGTGGGACGCCACGACCCACCGGAGCGGACGGGGTGGGGTAGCCTGGGCTCAGCCGGTAGCAGGAGGAGGGTCCCCAGGGGCACCCAGAGACGCAAACTTGTCCCGCCACTGCACCTGTTGTCTGCTCTTCTCAGCCCACCTGGAGACTAGTCCTTCTCTCGTCAGGACCCGGACTATGGAGGTTAGAAAGGCATAATGCTTCCCACACTAACTCCCGTCAGAGCTGGGAGGCAGGGCCTGGTCTTCCAGGCAGACTCCTGACCTCCATCCCACACCTGCAGAATCAGACTTTCAGGCCAGGAAGCCCAGGAACCTGCCTTTCAACAAGTTCCCACATGGGTTTCTGGTGCGGGTTGTCCACACTTATTTCCTTAAATATTGGGAATCCGCATTTACTAACTGCTCATCACTGTGCTGGGCCTGGCTAAACCCTTTCCGGCAGTGTCTCTGTTGGTTCTGGCAGCAGCACATGAAGTGGGTGTAATTATCCATCTTAATGTTAAGGCTGAGGCTCACAGAGGTTAAAGCCCTGTAACAAGGTCACAGAGGTAGTGGGTGGGCGAGCCAGGATCCAAATTTGTCTCTCTCTGTCGGCCAGAACCCAGGAGCCTAAACAGTGACCCACACTGCCTCCTGACACTACACCCGGAGTTTATGGGTTCCTGGTGGGGTCTGTGACCCCTTGAAAGTATATGTAATTTTTTTTCACATCTGTGCATTTTTCTGGGGGTTATATCTTTCATTAAATTGCCAAAGGGGAGTTGTGATATGAAAGAGGTCAGGTAGTTCAGACTGCTCTACGTGGACCTTCCTGTGTATGTGGGAGAAATGAGCCTCTACTGCAGTGGACACAGAGATGGGTGACCAGTCACCACTGGCCAGAGGCTGGAAGCACTGTCCCTCATGTGTACCTATTAGGAAGGCTTTCACCTTCTCTTCCCCTGCCCCCATATTCCAGCAGCCACCTGGTTCTGACACTTCTAAAGACACAGCTGGGATTCAAACTCAGGCTCGTAAGGCTCCCATGGGGACAAAGCATTTCATATGGTTAAATACAAAAGTAACAATTACATTGAAGTAGGACTCTTTAGGGTGTCAGATGATCCCTTCATTTTTCTAGGTGATGCAGGGTAGTAATTAAGAGGGTGGGGTGTGCAGTCGGACTGCCTGAATTCATACCCCAGCCCCACCGTTTGCTAGCTGGTGATCTTGGGCACCAGCCTCAGTTTCCTCATTGGTTAAATATCAATATGTACTTCATAGGGTTGCTTGAGGATTAAATGAGATGCAGGAAAGTGTTTGGCACAGCACCTGGAGTGAGTGCTCGGTAAATGAGTGGTATATTGCTGTTGTCAAGTCAGAGTGTGGTGAGATAACGATGGACCAGGGAGAGAAACCATCTTGAAAGACCTGGAACACCAGATCAAGGTGCAATGTTTTGTCCTATAGATGATGGGAGCCATGGAGGTTTTTAAATAAGGGAAGGCACCATCAGAGACGTAAGGGTGTTTTAAAATGGGTAGGTGATGGTACCACTAACTAGCCAGGAGGACCGCATCTTTGAGGAGTCACCTTGCTCTTCATACTCAGGGCCTTTTGATTTTCCTGTTCTCTCTGCCTGGAATGCTTCTGCCAGATAGCACTCTCTCACCATCTGGATATATTTTCCTGTTTATCTGGTGTCTTCCCCACCAGAATGTCAGCAACACAAAGGCAGAGGTTTTGCTCATTGCTGTGTCCCTAGTGCCCAGAACAATGCCTGGCACACAGTAGGTACTCAGTGAGCATTTGTTGAATGAATGAGGCATAGGAGGTTGAGCGGCAGGTGAAGATTTTTTTGTTTATCCCCCTATCCCAATGCTGGAATCTGTGCTTTTCCCACAGCCCTGAGCACAGTGCTTGGTGCATAATAAGAACGCCGTACAAGTGCCTATTGGGTTATAGCTATTTCAGACTCTTCTCACTTCCGGTTAATTTTAATTTAGGAAAAATCAGCTCCAATGACCTCTATTCATCCTCGAAGTTAGTTGCTGCTTTATAGGGCTGCCCTGGCCTTTAAACTCTTGGTGTGAAGGATCATTCCCATTGCTGAGGGGTGGTCCTCCTTGCCAGTAAGCTCCCAAACCAGAAGGAGCTACTTCCTAACAACATGGTACTCAGACTGACTAAGTTCACATCCGACCATCCCTGCTTTAGCTGTGTGTCCTTGGGCAAGCTGCCTCACCTCTCTGAGCCTCAGTTTCCTCCCTGAGGATTAAGTGAGCTCATGCAGTAAAAGGTCAGGTGTGAGGGGGGCACTACCTTGCCTTACTAACTAGTATTTGTGAATAGGGAATGGGAGGGAGTTGGGGTGCAGGAGAGGATTCTGGGAGGGAAGGGGCCCTCAGGAAGGTGGAGGGGGGCTCAGAGAGGTGGAAGGAGGTTCACGGAGAAGAAGGGACACAGGGGCCTTGTCAGAAGACTAGGGCTCCGGGAGAGATATACTTGGGGTACTTGGTGGGGGGCGGGTAGGAAGAGAGGGGCGCGTGGTCCCAGAGTTCAGCTCTGCAGGCTGCCGTCCTGGAGGGTGGTAGGCTCCTCAGGCCCCTAAGGGATGCAGCTCCCTCCTGTCCGTTTCCTGCAGGCGCCTGGCCCGTGGTAGCGTCCTGCGGCCCTGCCTTTGCTGAATGACTGGGACGCGCACTCAGACGGGCAGCTTCTGTGTCTCTTTAATATCCTCCAGGCTTGTCCAACCTCAACTCCCACCCCCACCCCGACTCCCGCCGTCTTTAAGGGTGGAGGCCCGGGGCCCCCTCCCCCAGGCCAAGGACTAAGGCACCAGGTGGCTGCAGCAGGCCGGCCGGACACAGAGACGCGCAGATGGAGGACACACTCACTGCAGACGCAGACAAGCAAAGGCGGGCATCGCGGGCGGGGACCAGGCCGCCGCGGGCTCCCGCAGCCTCTGGGCCCGTCCTGGAGGCCGCGGGAGACGCAAACAATTCCCGAAGGGGACCAGTCGGGAGGAAGAGGGGAGTCACGGCGGGGCGGGATCCTCACTTGCCGCCCTTGCGGGACAGGCACCGCGGGAGGCAAGAGAAAGTCTGCTTGACGCGCGCCAGCAGCGGCAGCGGCCGGTGGGCTTCGCGCGGCGTGCGCGGCACCAGGCGCTGCAAGGCTCCCTCGGAGGCGCTCGAGTGCGGCGGGGCGGAGGCGGCCGAGGTCGCAGAGCCCTGGCGGCGGCGCTTGCATAGCGGCAGCAGCGCGCGCACCTCCTCCTCGTCGCGGAAAGGGCTGTCCCCGAAGCGCTCCTTCAGCTGCAGGCGAAGCTGGGGGGGGTGGGCGGGCGAGGGGGCGGGGTCAAATCCCGGCCCGCCCCCTCCCCATCCTCGCGACCTCTGCCCTGGCTTCCCACACCTCGCTAATCCCCTCCCTTCCTAAGCACCCTCTTGGCCTCTCTTCTCGGAGTTTCCATCCCCTCAGTGGGTCCTCCTTCCCGTCTCTGAGCCCCTTCCCTCTCGCTGAACTCCCTCTTCCAGACCTGCTAAAGTGACCCCACCTGCCCAGTGAGGACCGCATTAATCCCTCCCCCCTGTGCCTCTGTGTCCCGTGGTCCCAACAACTCCACTCACACAGGGCCTCCTCCTTGCCTGCCTAAGGCAGCCCCGCAGATAAGCCTCTGGGTACCACCCGCTGAGAGCCTTTCTGCGGGCCTCAATTCCTGACATTTCCACGTGCCATCTACCCAAGAGGTATAAGAGAAGGAAATGTTTTGGCCTCATCAAAGACCCAGTGGTAGAGTAGGACATGGACAATCCTCCCCAAGGGGTCACTCAAATGCTTTCAGGTTCCAGGCAGGTAGAGCAGGCAGTAGGGGTGCTGGGAGACCTGGTCAAATGGAAGGACCCACTGTTCGGTCTAAAGGCTTTCAGATACTAAATTTGAAAAGAAAAGAAAACACCTGGCTGTTGGAAGCAACTACACCTTGGAGCTGGATTAGCTCAAGGGCCATGAGTTTGAGACCTCAGAAAAATCTTCTGCCAGGTTTGAAGCACAGACAATTCTTTCCCCTCAGTGCTCAGTTCAAATGGAAAGAAAGATCTCCCACCCCAGGCTCAACCCAGCTCCTGCCCCAGGGTCCCTACCTTCCGGGAACTGCCCCAGCCAAACTCTTCAAGCTGCTGCCTAAAACCTGGGTTGGGATTGGCGATGGGCCGGGTGGCTTTGATGGCTTCAAGCACGTCCAGCCAGCCTAGGCCCGTCACAGTCATCACATATGCTGTCACAATGGTGGTGCTGCGGGAGATACCTGCAAAGCTGGGATCCCCACAAGCCCCAGGCTTTAGGTAAGTCCCAATCTCCTCCATGCCCCGCCTCCCACAGGGACTCCATCCCCACTTCAGCTTTCCCACCAGTGCCTCCTGAGCACCAGCCATGAGGAACCTGTCAGGACCTATCTTCCCATCCCCGAGCCATTGCCCACGCTCTTTCCTCTGCCTGGAGTATCCTGTGGCATTCTCCCACATCAAAGGCCTGAGTGAATGAAACATCATTCATTCGTTCAACAAACATTTCCTGAACACCTGTTCTTTTTCAGGTACTGGGGATATAGTGGGGAATAAAACACATGGTCTCTGCTGTCCTGGAGCTTACAGTATGATTGGGGGAGACAGACACTAAGCAGAGAAACAATTTCAGATAGTGATAATTGCTTTGAAGATGAATCTGGGGCTAAGGGATCCACATAGGAAGAGACATTAATCTAATGTGGGGATGCAAAGAATGGCGAGCATTAGGGAAGGGGTTCCTAAGGAAGTGACATCAAGCTGAATCTTGAAAGATGGGCAAGGGTTAGTTAAGAATGTTCTGGGTAGCATATACCAGAGGTGGAAGCCTGGAAGATTTAAAGAACGGGGAGAAGGTCAGTGCAGCTGGAAGGGGGAAGGAAGGAGACGGGGTGGGAGGCAAGGCTTGAGAGCGCCGGTCTCACTGCTGGGCTCTGGCAGAGCGGCAGAGCGGGCCTGAGCCTGGCATAGGATAGGTGCTCAGTGAGCAGTTACGCAATGAATGACATCAGCAGGGCCAGGGGCACCAGGGAAGACTCAGAGGTCCCCTCTCCCAGCTGGGGGTTCCCCACTGCCCTGCACCATTGCCTCAAAGGCCTGGAGGGGAGGAAGGGGAACTGGAACTATTGGAGCTTGCTGGGATACCCACGTGACCTCACCTGTCCCTCCCAACAGCTCTGTCAGGTCAACATTCTTTTCCCCATTTTCCAAATGAGGAAACTGATTCTCAGGGAAAACAGCTACTTGGCCATGGCCACATATCTGGTAAGGAACAGAGGCCTGATTGGAGCCTCTGGTGGGCCTCTCCCAGCTGAATGGTGGACTGTCAGGCATAGTGACAGGCTGGAGATCTCTCCAGGTGGGTTCTGCCTTCCCCACAGGATGAGTGTGTGTTAGGATAGAGGACAGTCACTTTCTCTCCCCTGTCTCCCCTCTCAACTCACCAGTGCACAAGGCAGTTCCCCCCATTGAGGCGGCAACAATGGATGAAGTTGATACATTCTTTGAAGTGCTTTTTGCTAGAGAAGAAAGCAATAGGGTAGGAAGCAGTGGGGGGCAGGTCTTTTAGGAGCTGTCCCCTCCCTGTTTATGGGATAGCAAGGGACAAAGAGCCCTGGGGGTCCTCAGGCCAGCCAGCACATGCAGTGAGTAGGGGTCAGTACTATAGTACGAGGTGGAGGTGTGGGTAAAGCAATGATGGTGGCATTTCAGGCAGCAAGGAAGGCCAGCAGTGGCACATCCCACCGTCTAGGCAGGAGCACCTCTCCAGTGGTCCTGTGGATCCTATTTTCACAGTGGGCTTATTTTGGCTTTTCAAGGAAATCAGTGGAAGGAGGCACAGGGGTCCCACTCTGAGGTCTGCGATGAGAGCATCTGGGAAGAATCATGGTCACAATGGGCTGGGAACAAGATTCCCAAGGGGCAGGAGTGTCTGTCTGGGTTTATGCCATATGGGGGAGCACTGCTGCTAATAATCAAACAAAAGTCCCATCTCCTGAGCCCTTGTTACACACCAGGCCCTGTCCTAGAGCCTCAATCTGTGTCACCTGATCTTTGAAAGCCTCCTTGGCTCTGATCACATTTCTGTTTTACAGGTGAGGCTCAGAGAAGGGAAGTAATTTGTCCAAGGTCACACAGCAAGTAAATGACAAAGCCTGGCCAAGAGCCAGATGTCTTAACTCCAAAGTCAGGAACAGGCTGAGCATGACCCTTTCAAATCTGCTAGCGCATCTAATCCCAAGAGACAGGGTACTTTCTCCATTTCATAGCTGAGGAGACAGGCTCAGGAAGATTAAGAGTCTTAGTCAGGGGCATACTGCAAGGGCATGGTTGAGATAGAGGCAAACTCGGGTCTGGGTGACCACTTGTGACAGCTTTCTGGCCTGAGTACTCTCTGTCCTCCCTTAGGCCACCTCCCCACATCCCTATCTGTTGGCCCATCCAGGAGAACTTACATGGGTACCTCAGGGGTATCGGCCACCGGGATGCGAAGGTAGGTGATATCCTGCAAGTACAAAATACACTCAGGCAGGGGGCCTTGCCTGCACCCCTCCTGCCCTGGCCAGAGCTGCCCAAGCACTGTGTGACCCCAGCCCAGTTCCTGCCCCTCTCTGGGCCACTGCTGTCCTTTCTGTCCAAAGAAAGGAGACACCATCTCTGAGGACCTCCCAGCTCTGACCATCATGTGATTCCAGAACCTTGTGAGCAGATGATGTCCTAACCTCTTGGGTGACTTGGACTCAAGGACTTGATAAAAAGAACGCAGTGACCTTTTACCTAATAGCTGGGAAAAGGATGCTTAAAGTGACTCCCTTCTGAATGGGGATTACAAATTACATAGTAAAAAGGGCAAAGCAGATTTGATTATCTTGAAAAGAAACAAAAATTACAAAAACAAGTTAACATTTCATAAATTACAGTTATAAAACTAAGTGCTAATTATTAGAATAATCGAGGAATAAATTGTCAGTAATTTATTCAACAAACTTGCTGTGACATCCTTTGCTTCATGCTTAACCTCCACACAGTATCGTAAAGATTATTTTTGCCTGTGTTCTGAGAACCACACTGCTTTCCTCAAGTACCTCCCTCAATACTCTGATATTCAAATGGCTCTTTTCAGGTGCCTTGCCCACCACTGGCCAGTGGTTAAAGGGCCACCGATTAGGTTCTCATTAGTTCATGGCTTTGTGTGAGATTCCAGCCCTTCTCTAACTCACTTTCCCCAAGGACACGAAATCCTGCCTCTTGCAAGGTTTACAGTTTCACTGTGCAACACATTTGGCTTTGGGTTTGCATGGCATTATCAAACCCTGACCGGTAAATTCACTGATGGATGGAGAGAGAGGGACGCTTGTAAGAGGGGAGGGCTGCTGGGGCAGGGGCCCCTTTGTTAGCAGTTGTTTCATTAGTAAATATATTCATGCCTTGACAACCTTCCCCATGCAATCTGGTGACTGCTTACTCCAAATACTTCAAAACAAGGCTGTCCTCTCAAGCAAAATCAGTCTTCATTTACCTGGAAATTTCTTCTTTGGATGACACTGAGAATCACAGATTATTAGAGGTTGCTCTTAGAGACCATCAAATCTGACACATGGGAAAACTGAGGCCCAGAGAGGAGAGGGACCCTGACTGAGGTTGCACAGCAAGTCTTGGCAGAACCTGGTCTTAATCTCAGATCTCCAGAGCCTTTTCCCACCCACAGTTCTTTCTCTTTAGTGAATAACACAGACTCTAACAGATAAGGAGGAAGGGGCTCTGTTTATGGGATAAGGTTATTAACTTTGTTATTATATCAGTTGTAATTTTTTGAGCACCTACTATGTGACTCCCAACTATTCAGTGAGGTAGGTACTGTTATAAAATTCCCATTATACAGATCAGGCAACTGAGGCTTAGAGGGGTGCAGTCCTGCACCCAGGGTCACAGATAGCAGAAATGATGACGATGTGAACTCGGGTCTCTTGACTCCAGCACGTGTGGTCTGGATTATCTACTTTCCTCCCCTGGGTCTTGACACCTTCATCAACCTGTCTGGTGGGGATCATGCTTTACAGTGTGCAAAGCATCTTCACCCTCCTGCAGTCCTGTTGTATCTTCACAACAGTCCAGTGGGGCCAACAGGCTGAGGGAGCAAAGGCCCAGAGAGGTGAAATCACAGCTCAAGGTTGCACAGCAAGACACAGCGTCCAGAGTCATCCATTGGAAATCATTCATCCAGTTGGGCAATGGGAAGCCCATGTGGGGGACCTTTTAAGGTCACTGTCAGATCTTTGGGGCCAGATGACCTGTGTTCAAACCCAGCTTCCTGGATGTGTGACCTTAGGTGAATTAATTTATCTCTCTGGGCCTCAGTTGCCAAATAGGGATGATAATGTAAAACAGTCCAGTGGTGAGGACTGAATGAGTTAGCATGGATCAAGAAGGCAACATAGGAGATACTTAATAGCACATAGTAGATACTCGATAAATGGCCTGCAGCCCACCCTCCCCACCCGCGAAGTGCTCTGGGATGGGGGTAAGGAGTACCTGCAGCAGAGGCTGGGATGACTCATGGATAGAGATGATGTGTGTGATCTTATTCCGGCCCAGCTGATCCGGGTCTTTGGCATCTGAAAGAAACAGGATACTTGAGCCAATCTGGAAGGTGTGACTTATTTGTTCTCAATGGTCAAGTGCAGAGGGAGCTCCTGCCAGCTCCCCTCCTCTCCCTTCCCACTCCACCTTGGCTCACCCTCTGCTGGCTCCCTGCTCCATCCCCACCTCCTGCTCCAGGCCTGACAGATCCTGTCACTCCCCTAGGCTTCAGTCTTGCCTCTGGGGCACCCCCCCCAGTAACAGCACAGCACTTCGCAGGCATTGCTTATACTATTTTCATCCAAAACACCCTACTTAGCAAGTCCTTTGACACAGAAATTCTACTTCTAGGAATCTTGTCTACAGAAGCATGTGCTCACACAGGAAACCGTGTATAGAGGATGATGTTCTCTGCAGTACTGCTTATATCAGAAATAGTTAAAAAATGGGAACAACCTAATGTCCATCCAAAAGGGACTGGATAAATAATGGTATATCCATAGTTTAATATTGTGCAGCCATTAAAAAGATCTCTATGTGCTGATGTTTAAGGATGTCAACAATATATTTTTAAGGGAGGAGCACAGCTTCCAGAACGGTATGCAAAATAGGTTTCCGTTTTTGTTTTAAATATTATATCTGTATCTACAAAGATATATGAAAAACGACCCAGGGATATACCCCACACTACTATCAGCGGCCATCTCTAGCGGCTGTATATCCACTGTGTGTAGACCTTTCACAATCAGGATAAATAATACATATTTCCTCTTTCTATGTCCACTTCCTTCAACAAACATTTACTGAGTGCTTGCTGTGTGCAGCCTTTGGCTGGACACTGGGGGTCTGGGGTCACCTTCGTGGCTCCTGCCCTCATGCTACCTACACACTTAAAGAGGTTCAGACCTTACTTAGCCAGATACTCACAGAAATCAATGTGGCATGAGCTGCTGCGGTAGCTCCCAGGAAGGAAGGGACCAGGGTTTATGAGGCTGGAGCACCTGAGCTCCTCCCCCTCTGAAGCTTTCTCTGACTCCGCAGATGGAAGTGACTTTTGCTACCTGAGTCCCCCAAGCCCCAGACCGACCTGTCTCTTAGCACGTTTCCTATTCTGCAGCCAAAGGTCTGTGTTCAGATCTGCCTCCCTACCACCGACCTGGAAGCCCTTGAGGGCAGGGATGGGGTGTCTATCCGTCTGTGTCCCTTCCCCCTGGTTGAATATCGTGGAAGGGCGAGACGAGAGATGAGGAATGCGAGAGATGCAGGCTCGCCACCCTTCGGCACCAGCCCACCCCACTGCTCATCTCAAGGCTCCCATGGGCGGTGGGGTTGGTGCTCAGACGCTGCTTACTGGAGGTCCCAGCCCCAGTTTCCAGAGACCTCTCCTCTGAGGAGGAGGTTGTGGGGGAAAGGGTTCCCAGCTTCCCAGCTAGAAGCAGCACCCCCAAACAGACCTCACTCCAGAACCTCAGTGCCAGAAGAGCCCTTAGAGGCTGGTGGGCCTTGTGCTGAGGAGGAGGCTGAGGCTCAGAGCAGGTGCACACTTGCCCAGGTCCACAGCTCAGGTCCTGAGACCTTTGCTCTGTCCCTTTGACCTCGTGGGGTGACATTGGTGGAAGGTTGAATGGGGGGGAGGATGGCAGTGTCAGACCCCTACTGCTCCCTCCATGTCCTGTCAGGCCTGGGACACTCCCCCACCCATGTACCCACTAGTCCTCCATGAGCCCTTGCCCCTTCCAACCAGTTATGGCTTCCCTGCCCCCAGCCCCATTCCTGAGCGCATCTAAGGTGCGTGGGCCAGAGCATGAATGGTGGACACAGGCCTGCGACAGACAGAATGCCATGGCCTTGGGACAGAGTGGGCAGTGCTCACCAATGAAGTTTCCAAGGTAGAGTCCAGGAAGTACCTATAGGAAGGACAGGCAGGGGTCAGCGGGGCAGGGGCTGCACCCTCTTCCCACCCCGGCAGCTGCGAGGCCATAGCCTCTCACTGTCCCCTGAAGGGTGTTTGGACCTCGGGACTCAGGGAGCAATCTCCTACCTCTCAGGGGGCTTGAGCCTTCTGTGAGAAGAGTCTGTGACTCTGGGGGGGAGGGGAGGGGGCAAGTTAACCACAGGGAGGGACCAAGGAAGGCCACCTTGGGTATGATGAGAGGGAAGAAGAGGGAGGCTGAGGGGGACAGTGGAGGCAGTGGTGGAAAGCCCTGGGGGAGAGATAAGAGGAGCACAAAGGAGTGGGGCCAGGAGAGAGGGGGACCTGCAGGGTCAGTGGGGGAGGACTCTGGGATGGAGGCAGGCAGGAAGCCAGGGACAGGTGGAGGGTCACGCAGAGGCAGAGGGGCAAAGGGGCAAAGGATAGAGCAGCAGCGCCAGAGAGAGTCCGGGGAGTCAGAGACAAGGGAGAGACACAGAGAGGCAGAGGAGCGGACTCACTGAGCTGCACAGTCTGGAGTGACAGAGAGCCACGGAAGACCTAGCCAGAGATACAGTCACAGCAGGAAGGAGAGGACAGAAACAGGCAGAGACAGAGACGCAGAGAGGCAGAGTTAGAGACAGACACAGGCAGTCTGGGAGTCACAGCGAGACAGAGATGTAGCCACTCAGAGGCTCAGAGCGGGACCCAGAAGGTCGGGGGCGGCCAGGGGAGGGCTGCGCGGTCCCCGCCCCCCTACCTTGGTCATGCCATTCCCCATGATCCCGGGGGCGGGGGTCCGGGCGCACCCCCAGCTCGCCTCCCGGACAGCGCTCGGGTCACAGCTTCCCTGATGGCCCGGGCCCGGCGCCTGCAGCGTGGCGGGGAACGGGGCGCCCGGCGTCCGCGGCCGTGCCCAGCCCTGCCCAGCCGCCGCCGCCGCCGCCGCCGCAGGCTCCTCCTACCCCGCGGTCATGTGCGCCCCCCGCTGCGGGTCGAGGCGGGGCCCGGACAAAGCCCCAGTGTGCCGGGCGCACGGCCCGCGGGACAACGGCGGCTTGTTGGGCCGCGTGGGGCCGCCACCTCCGGGGGGCGCTCCCCCCACCCTGGCACCGTCAGGCGCGGGCGGATGGGGACATGTCATAAAGAGTCCCCCCGGCCGGGGCCCAGAAGCTCAGATCCCAGTTGCAGCTCTACCCGGACCTTCCTGCGGGCCCTGGGGCAGAGCACCCAGCTCTCCCCACTGGGTTTTCTAGTAGAAACGTGATGGGGGCTGGACCTTGATGGCTAAGGGCTCTCAGCTCTTCAGTTTCTATTTGTCACCAGAAAAGTGGGTAGTTCCTTCCCTTACATCCCTCCGCACCCATGCAGCCATCCTAGCAGCCAGTCCTCCTCCTCTCCTACTCACCCACCCGTCCGTCCTCCCATCCCTTCCTTCACCCACTGCGGTCCCTATGAGCACGATGCCATCTAGGAAAGCTCTGTTGGGACCAAGAATAACTGCCATTAGGGGCCCGAGAAATCAGAGAGTTAAACAGGGGCAGATGGAGGTGTTCCAGTCTCCTGGGTCCCTTGTAGTAAAGGAGACTACAACAGGATGTAGTTAGAGGTGAGAGTTCTGGAAGGTGAGTCTGTAGACCAAGATTGGAAGCTTTGTTCACCTCTGACCTGCTAGGTGACCCTGGGAAAGTCCCCTTGGGGCCCCAGCTGACCCTATCTGTATGTCTCAGGATGTTGAAGTGAGCCCTTCCTGGCTGCTAGAACCAAAGATGAAGAATGTAAAATGACGGAGACCAGACACCTCCTATGAGACAGAAATAGAAGGAACTGAACCCGCTTTTTCCCTCCAGCCACCCCCCCACCGCCCCTCTATCTATAGTAGTAGGTGACTGTGAGGCAAAAGTCCTACAGAGCAGGACAGAGAGTCCACAAATTCCATTTGAAATGCAGTGACTGGAGAAAAATAAAACTGTTCCCTTCATGTTTCTTCCTTCCTCAAGTTCACAGCATACATGTGGCTGCCTGTCTCAGCTCTCTCTGTGCCCAGAGTGCTCATAAAAATCAAATTATTCAGCAAACACTTGCTGAGTACCTACTATTTGGAAGGTACTAGGGGCACAGCAGGGGATAAGGGAGAGACGGTTCCTACCTTCGTTAGCTAACAGTCTATCTAGACTAGCACTGCCCAATAGAAATATAATGCCAACCACGTGTGTAATTTGTTAATAATATTTTTATTTAACCCAATATATCAAAAATATTATAATTTCAACATGTAGTCAACATTTTAAATTTATTAGTGAAATATTTTATATCCTTCTTATTAAGTCTTCGAAATCTGTTGTGTATTTTAAACTTAGAGCACATCTTAATTCACACAAGCTGCATTTCAATGCTTAATAGCCATGTGTAGCTAGTAACTACATATTGGACATTTCAGATCTAGGAGGGAAGGACAAAGAAAATAAGCAAATAGACAAAGCATTTACAAATGGTCATAGTTTTCTATGCAGGAAACAAAGTGGGGGAGGTGGTCAGAGAGAATCTCTCTGAACAGGTGACATTTGGGCTGTGACCACACATGTAAGAAGGACCCAGGGCACCAAGCTATATGTGGAAAATTGCACCAAAGATGTGCTGACATCTGACTTGATTTCCCCATAATGCCCTACCCAAGGATGGCATTAAAAAATGCTGATAAAGGAGCCTGAAGACTACTTCCTCATCATGGCCCTGGCCTTAACCCATGAACCTAGGCAGATGAACGAATGTTCCTGGGTCTGTTTCCTCATCCATAAAGGGGCAATTATAACAGGTCTTTGTACCTCCACTTGGTTGTTAGGGGAATAATCAAATCACATGTATGAAAGAACTCTGTCAGGTTAAAAGCCCTGAAAAAACAAATAAACAAACAAACAAACAAAAAACAGATGTAGCTATTAGACAACACATTTAATATCCATGTACTATTTAGCCTTTGAAAGTGTTAATTATTGCCATAAACCCAATTTGTCTTAAATAAATCATGAAGTGACTGTTTTACAAAACCAGTAATTTGAAGATGCTAAAATGCAGGTCTCACTCTGTCATTCCCTTGCTTAAAACCCTTCAGTGGTTCTTTGTGGAAGGCAAAATAGTGCCCCCCCCCCCCCTGCAAAGATGTACATGCAGTAATTCCTGGAAACTGTGAATATGTTATGTTACCTGGGAAGATAGAATTACACTTTCTAATCAGCTGACCTTGAGATTATCCTGGAGTATTCAGGTGGGCCCAATGTAACCACAAGGGTCCTTACAAGTGAAAGAGGAAGGCAGGAGAGTATGAATCACAGGGGATGACAGGAGTGGGGGTCAGAGGAGAGGCGTGATTGCTGGTTTTGAGGATAAGCAGGGGCCGCAAGCCAAGGAATGCAGGTGGAAAAGGCAAGGAAACATCCTCCGCTAGAGCTTCCAGAAGGAACACAGCCCTGCTGACACCTTCATTGTAGCCCAGTGAGACCCATTTCAGACTTCTGACCTGAAGAATTGAAAGATAATACCTTTGTGTTGTTTTAAGTCACTAAATTGTGGTAATTTACAGCAGCAGTAGGAAACTCATATACTCACCAATGCCCTTGGGAAAAAGTCCAACCTGCTTAGCATAGCACATGGGGCCTGTGGGATCTAGCTTCAGCCACTGTGACCTTGAGCAAGTTTATTAACTTCTCTGGGCCCCAGTTTCGCCATCTGTAAAAACGGAGGAAAAACTCCTTATAGGTCTGTAGTGAGATTAAATGAGAGGACATATTTGAAGTACCTAGTAGAGAGAATGGCATACAGTATCATCGCCATTATTATCACCGTTGTTACTATTATCAGGGAACAATTGAGGGAAGGTGAGAGGTCTGGGTTCTACTCTTCTCACTGGGGCTCTATTTTCACATGTGTAGAAAAGGAAACAAATAAAAGCATGCAGTTTTGGCAGCCTCATCTCTCCTCTCTTCTCCACACTTTCCTGGTCACTGATCTGCATTCATTTCCTCAAAATTCTTTGCTTTCTCTGACTTCCAACTTTGCACATGCCATTCCCTCTGCTTGAAATGCTTTTCCCTTCCCCTTTGCCAGGCTGACTCCTATTTCCTCCTGGAAGTCTCTACTGACTCCAGTTAGACTTGTTTAGACCCCACCGTTATGCATTCCCAAAGCATCCTATACTTCCTCCATCATATTGTTGTTACAGCTTGTGTGTTTTTCATTTGCAAAAAAAATAAATAAATAAATCTTGAATTCAAGTAAGGTTACTTTGACCTATTTGCTTCAACTGTGTTGTTTAAATAAAATAAAATAGCCCAAATAAACTTGAAGTAGTTGGAGTTCCCTTTTCTCTCCCCACTTGGTTCCACAGGCAACCATTATCATGAATTTGATGTGTATCTTTTGAGTTCATGTTTTTAAACTTTTAATTCCTGCATACACATAAGAATATAGAATATACTTTTGCATGTGCTTATAATTAACACACAAATTTCAACCTTTAAAAAAACATTTATCATTCTACAACTTTCTTTTATTCACTTGACAATAGTTTTGGGGGACATTTCCATGTTGATTTAGATCTGGATCATTTTTATTGCTGTATAGTGTTTTATTATTAGAACATATCCCAATTTATTCATTTGTTACCCTAACAGTGGACATGTAGATTATTTCTAATATTTTCCACTATTATGAAGAATATTGCAGAGAACATCCTTATACATATGACTTATATACAGGTGCAAAAATTTCTTTAGGAAAGTTTGTCACCTTGCACATTAGCTACAAGATGAAAGGTACTCCATGGGGTTCTGCAGCTGTTTTCCCTGTGCCTGTAGGATATATGTCTACTAATGAAGTTGCTGGGTTGTGAGTGTGTGCATTTCCAACTTCATGAGATATTGCCAAATTGCCTTGCAAAATGTGAGGGTATGAGCAGCATATGAACGTTCCTGTTTCCCCACATCCTCACTAATATTTGGCCTCGCAAAAACATTGATATATGTTTTTATTTTTATATATAGCTGATGTATTTCAAATCATGTAATTGCTTAAATTTACCTTTCTCAATTGGTTTACTGGTCACTTGAATTTCTGAATATTCTCTATTCATATCCTTTGTTCATTTCTTTTTCTTTTGCAAGCGTGGAGGTGTCTTTTTCTTAATGATTTGTAGAAGATTTTTGAGCACCAGCTCATTGTTATATACGTTGCAGGTATTTTCTCCTAGTCTGTAGCTTGTTTTTTTTTTTTTTTTAAACATTTTATTTATTTTTTTACTTACTTGGTGTCTGGCCAGTACAGGGATCTGAACCCTTGACCTTGGTGTTATCAACACCATGCTCTAACCAACTGAGCTAACCAGCCAGCCCATGTAGCTTGTCTTTTGAGTTTACCATGACTTTTGTTATATGCCAGTTTAAATTCTGAGGTAGTCACAGATCAACTTTTTTCTTTATGAGTAGTCCTTTATTATTGCTTATCTTAGAAATCCTTCTGCACCTTGAGATCATAAAAATAGACATATACATCTAAACTATTTATCATATTTACTCTTTAATCCACTTGAATTCAGCATGTATTTTTCAGCCCTATGGAAAGTGAGTTTCTCAGTGCCATTTACTGTGTCCTCCATTCTTTCCCCACTGATTTATGATGTCACCTCTATTATACATCAAATTTACACACACACACACACACACGTGTCTGTTTCTAGGCTTCTCATTGTTTTCCACTGCTATTTGTCTCTCCTTGAATCACAATAGGACTTGATGGCACAGAAGTGTCTCCCTGGTTTTGACAAGATCCCTCAAAAATCCTGACTGGATTTTGGGAAAACATGTATTTCTAATATTAGTCTTGTCATCCATGAACATGGAATAACCTTCCATTTATTCAGGCCTTATTTAATGTCCTCCAATCACATTTTTAAATTTTCTCTATCAGAATAAAAACTCCACAGGGGCAGGTGCATTGTTGGTTTTGTTCATTGTTGTATCTTCAGAGTCAGGAACAGGGCAGGACACAGAGTAGATGCTTAATAAAATTTTATTGTTTAATGAAATGTCTTACATATATTTTGTTAAGTCTATTTCCTACATATATTTTGTTGCAATAATTTTTTTTTTTTTTTTTTTTTTTACAGCTGGCCGGTTGGGGGATCTGAACCCTTGGCTGTTGCTATAAATTTTTAATTACAGTTTCTAATATGCTGTGATTGGTATATAGACATTCAAATGTTATTTTTGTATTAATTTTTTAAAAAGCTCTTTCCTTTGTTCTAGTAATCTCTCTGTAGATTCTTTTGGATTTTTAAATGCAGAGTTCTGGTAGACATCTGTCTCAGAAGAAGGGAAGAATGGATATTGTATAGGCAACAAGCAGCATCTTCCACACTTCTAACTGTGTGAGGTAAGAAGAGGCAAGTACACTGGCCTTGGCAGGTAGAGCAGAGTTTGTGAATCTGAGTTCAGTCAACTATATGCTCTTAGCAAAGAGGACTTTGAATCTGAAGGAAATAGTACAAGTAAACAGGTGTCTTTTGAGAATTCACATGGCCAGTACTGGCACTAGCAGGGGTATCTATTGAATAGAGGTGCTGGTACCAACAATAGCAGCCAGTGTTCAGTGCCATTTGCAGCAGTCATATCAGTAGTGGTGTCCAATGTCCTGCAATAATTTGCGAAAGCATTCCAAACAAAGTTTCTGTGAACCCTGATTTTGACTATAGTTTTTGATCAGCTAGACTCCCTAGATTCCTGCCCCTTTTAAAATTCTGATTATCTGAATTTCCTGTCAATTCTGTGACTCATCTAATATCCCACCAATGAATTTCATTTCTAGTTTAATCAAAGATAGTTTCTGTATTTTGTAATCAAAAACGGTGAACAGTACAGCTCTCAAGCAATCTGCAAATGACAACTTTGTGTCTTCCTTTCCAAATCTGATACCAGTGATTTATTTTTATTTCTTGTGTTATTGCATTGGCCAGTATTCCCAGTTTAATGTCAAATAGTAGCAGAGATAATTAGCATTCACACCTTTCCCTGACTTTGGTCAGCATGCTTCTTAAATGTCACCATTAATGGGGAAGCTTGCTGTTGGATTTTTTTCTCTTTACTCGTTTTTTTATTGAGATAAAACTTACAAATAATGAAATGCATAGATCTTCACTTTTCAATTCAGTCAATTTTGATGCATGCTATACACATGTAACCCACATCTTTATTAAAAGATGGAAATCTCCATCACCCTTCTGTCATTCCCAGTCAGCCCACCCTCAATTACTTAAAACTACAATGAGCTATCACTGCAACAGCAAAAATGAAAAAGATGGATAAAACCAAATGTTGATGAGGATGTGCAGCAACCAGAACTTATCATGCACTGCTGGTAGGAATGTAAAATGGTACAAACACTTTGGAAAACATTTTCATAGTTAAGCATAACTTATATACCAATAATACATGAGGTTAAGCATATACTTACCATCTGACTGTGCAGTTCTTTTTTTTTTTTTTTTTTTTTTTTTACTGTGCAATTCTAAGAGACAAGAGCATTTCCCGGTAATCACCAATCTGTTTTCTGTCTCTATGGATTTACCTATTCCAAACATTATACATGGAATCATACAATATGTTGCCTTTTGTATCTGTCTTCTTTCATTTTGCATAATGTTTTTGAGGCTCATCCATGTATCAGTATCAGTACTTGGCATGTCAGCATGTATCAGTACTTCATTCCCTTTTATGGCTGAATAATATTTTATTGTATGTATACACTATGACTTGTTTATCCATTCATGGACATTTGGTTTGTTTTTACCTTTTGGCTATTGTGAATTGTGTTCTATGAACATGCATGTACAAGTGCTTGAGTACCTGTTTTTAATTCTTTTGGATATATTTCTAGAGTTTATTGTGTTTTCTTTCTTTTTTTCTCCCATAGTTTGTAACTATCCATTTAATTAATTTCTTATTTATCCATTCAATAGACATTATTGGCCATCTGCCAAGTCCCAGGCATCGTGCTAAGCTCTGGGAACACAAGGGCCCCAAACGAAACAAAACAAAAACAAGAAAACCCACAACTCAGTCTTTTCTTTCTTGGTGCTTGTCTTCCTTGGGGTTAGACATTGAGGACTTAAAACAAAGGAACCTGCTTAGAGGAGTGGGTAGTCAGAGAAGGCTTTTTCTGAGGTAAAATGCAAGCTGAAATCTGGGCAGAGAGGGTGACAAGAACCACCAGCTAAGGGAACCTCAAGCTTAATAGAGATATGTGTGTCTATGGGAGTGTGGGGATGAGAAATAAAGGTTAAACTAGTAACTGAAAGAAGGTCGGAGACTGGAGTGGGGAGAGCAGGGGGCAAACAGCAGGACAGAAGAGGCTGGCAAAGTCCTCAGGCGCCAGATCAGTAAGAGCCTTGTTGGTCAAAGTGAGAAATTCCATCCAGTCCTTATATTAACGGTGATGGGGAGCCATGGAAGGTTATATGTAGGGGAGAGACATAATCTGTTTTGTGTTTTAAGGAGCTCTTTGGCTGCAGGGCACAGAATGAATTAGAATGGATAGGGCAAGGGTGGGCACTGGTAGACTGGTCAGGAGGCTGCGGCAGGGGTTGAGGTGTGTTCTGGCACACAGTTGGTGCTTAAGAATTAGAAAGTGACTGGGAGAAAGCAAAGCTGACTGATGGGGCGTGTTACCGACTGTCCAACCGACTACGTGACTTAGTGAGGGACCTTCCTTGAGTAAGGAAACTTAGTACCAAGCTAGCAACTTTTCAGACGCAGCGCTGTTAGGTCCAGGGAAGTGTAGTTAGGGTTAGAGTTAGGTGCTGGGTGGTAGGTGTCCGAGGCACGCAGGCAGCCTCTGGCCAGGGGGCGGAGAGGTGGGGCTGGAAGAAGGTTGAGGTACCTGAGGGGATAGTCGCCCAAGAGACTCCAGGCTCTCGAATGCACCTGAGCCTGCGTACTCCGCTGAGAGGAGTGTCGTTGGTTCATCCAATCCAAGAGGCGGATTAGCCCTTCCGTCGCCTTGGCAACGAGACGCACAGAGTAGCCCCGGCCACTGGGAGTTTGATCGGGCTCTGGGGAATCGTGTCATGTCGCGACTGAAGGTAGGAGTGGACCCAATCCAGATGCTTTCATCGTCCCTAGAGAGATGACGGGAAGCCGCAGAGGGATTCGGAACTGGGGGTGGGTGGGTGGGGGTGGGGGTCCTCGAGGAGGGACTCCGGATGAAGGGAGAAGAAAACGTCGAATTCAGAGGAAAGACTACAAGTCCCGGCATGCCGCGCGCCACCCGCGCTGCTGCGCATGTCCCGCGAGCTCAGCCTGCTGGCGGGAAGTTTACATCAGTCTAGGATTTTACGCAGAACTCAGCGGTTTCTGTAACCCTGGAGGAAGCTCAAAATTTCAGATTTTCTGACCTGGAGAAATCCTAATAGATCTATTCATCCCGCCACTCGCCTCCCTATATTTATCCATCCATCATCTATCCACCCCCCAAAACGCTAATTAGTGCCTTTTCCGAGACGAGCTAGGGAACACAAGTGAATCAGACAAGACCCTGCCCTCTAGGAGGGCACAGGCCAACTCCTCCTTTTTGAGTGCTAAAAATGAGGCCCAAACACGGGAAATTAGTTACTCTAGAATCCAGCTTCCTCATCCCAACTGGCTTCTTATCCCGTGTTTCACCTTTCATGAATGGCACCTCCTTACTTTAATTCTCCCTCATAACCAAAAGCAAGTTTATTTGCTCTTAAACTTCGCCTTTTTACTACAAATCATTATTCATGTGATTATTTGTTCAATGTCTGTCTTCCCTGCTAGACTCTGAGATCTCGTCTGACTTGTTCTTTCCTGTATCCCTGGCACCCGGCACAGAACTGACATACAGTTGATAACTGTTAAACGAATGACTATTGTTGAACTCCCCAGCTAGTTGCTCAAGCCAAAAACTGGTACTCTGTCTCGACTCCTCTATCTTCCTCACCGCCCATGTCCAATAAGTCCTCCTTTAACTTTAAAAATATATCTTGAATTTATTCTTCATTCCACCTCAAGTACCGTTATTCTGATCATGATCTAATTCTCAATTTTAAAAAAATCAATACTCTTTAAACACACGGATCAGGACACATATCACTTTTTAAATTTTATTTATTTTTATTTTTAAAAAGATGACCAGTAAGGGGATACTAACCCTTGACTTGGTGTTGTCAGCGCCACGCTCTCCCAAGTGAGCCACGGGCTGGCCCCATATCACTTTTTAAAATTACTATTAGAAAAACAGAAAATAAACGTGCTGAAATAGTCCCTTCCCATCAACCTGACTGATTCCTTTGAAAGGAGGGACAAACTGCAGTTGCTGAAAGATGGACATACTCTTATATACGGTCTGTACTGTGAATATCAGGCTGTGGCAGACCCATGTTGGATGAGGGGGGAAAGTAGCAGACTGCTTCTTTGTGACACTATGTATTTTGTTCTGGTTGCTGGAGAGGGAGGCAAAGGTCATATATATCATGACTTAGGACTTTGTGGTTTCTTTCAAATGACTCAGTGGAAATGGGAATATGAGTTTATTTAAGCAAGAACATGAATGTTGGTCTTAAGAGAGTGTGCTAGGATATATTGTGTGTATCCTCACAAAAATATGCCCAGAGAAGGCCAGAGGTCAGAACAGTATGTATCCTAATCTTTGATCTCACCTCCTCAAGGTTGTGGTTCCCAGGGCCTCAGCTCCCAGGGATGGTGGAAATTCTCCAGAGGGATAAGGGGGAAGTGAGGAATGGGATCAGGGCTGAAGGAACAAGTTGAACAAGGAAGCTAGTCTCTGGTGAAGTGATCAAAGGCCAGCCTTTGACATTCTTACAATGTGTAAGCTGCTGTGGCAAACTGGTTCCAGTATGGATGTCCCCACCTGGCAGGTAGGACCAGGGAGCTTGAAGCAGGGCTTGTGGCATAGAGGCAGGAATGAAGGAAGCTGGCTGTGTCATGAGCAAATGCTCCCCTGATTCAACACCAACTGCTGCCATTCATGGCCTCCTTCCATTTTTGTATGGAGCAAAATAAGACATAAAATTAAAGTTCTCTGTAGCCCACAAAAGCAATTGAGCCATCTCTGAGTCATTTTCTCTATAAGACCACTTTTTAATAAGTCTTGTAGCCTTGTCTTCTAAATGCACTGTTTTAGTTATTCGGGGGAAATATTCACATCCCTGGACTATTTTTCAGGAGTTGAAGGAGTGAGGCCCACTGAGTAGGGAGTTTGTACTGAGACCTCTCTATACAGCTGGAATCTTCAGAGGACCCCACCCATAATAATGGTGTTAACTAGAACAAATTTACCCTTCAGCAACGGGAGAAAACTAGGAAGCTAGTCAGACTTACTGTGTGCTCTAAGTAGGGAGGAGATGGGGGGGGGGTCCCAGAGGAGTCTCTCCTGAGAATTCTTAACCTTGGATGAGCCCTCAGGCTACTCCGGGAAATGCTAAACCAAGACCTTACCATAAAATTTATTGTTCTTGAGTGTCAAGCAGAAGTAAATGTTAAACATTTCTGAAGAACTATTATTTTGACCATGATAATGATTGCATTATATAATAATTATGTAATAAGAGATGCTTTAAAAGAAATAAAAATGAAACACCTATTCATGATAACCCTCAAAAAACTAGGGAATGAATGGTAGGAAATACATAGGTAGAACCTATAGCTAATATCACTCTTGAAAGTGGAAGTAGAGAATGCTTTCCCCTTAAGATTAGGAGCAAGATAAAGATGTCTGTTCTCACCACTTTCAGTCAAAATTGTACTAGAGGTTTTAGCCAGTGCAGTAAAGCAAGAAAAATAAATAAAAAGCATAAATATTGAAAAGGAAGAAGTAAATCTGCCTTCATTAACAGATGACATAATTGTATACAAAGAAAACCCAAAGGAATCTAAAATACCAGAACTAATGTGTGTTAATTTCCAGTGGCTGCTGTAACAAAATACCACAAGATTACTGGCTTAAAACAACAAACTTACTATCTTAAAGTTCTTGAGGTCAGAAGTCTGAAGAGGGTCTCACTGGGCTAAATTCAAGGTGTTAGCAGGGCTGCATTCCTAGGTGGAGTATCTAGGAGAAAATATGTTTTCTTGCCTTTTTCCATTTCTGGAGCTGCCTCTATTCCTTTGCTCATGATCCCCTGTCATCTTCACAGACAGTCTTTCTCACATTGCATCACTCTGACACTCTGACGCTGACTCTTCTCCATCCTTCCACATTTAAGGACTCTTGTGAGCACATTGAGCCCACCCAGATAACCCAGAATAATCTATTTTAAGGTCAGTTGATTAGCAACCTTAATTCCATCTGCAACCTTAATTACCCTTTGCCATGTAAAGTAACATAAGAGGGTACTTCAAAAAGTTCATGGAAAACTGGAATTATAAGATAATATGAATCTTTCCATGAACTTTTTGAAGAACCCTCATATTTACAGGTTCTGGGGATTAGGACATAGACATCTTTGGGAGTGACATTATTCTGTCTGTCACAATTTACTGTCATCAAATAATTAGAAAATGAAATTTAAAAATACTGTTTACAATAGCATCACAAAATCAAATACCTATGAGCAAGTTTAATTAAAAGTGTGCAAGACTTCTATACTGAAACTAAAAAGTATTGTGGAAAAAAATTTTAAAAAATTAATGGAGAGATAGACCATATTCATGGATTGAAAGACTCAATACTTCATGATGTTACTTCTTCCCAAAATGATCTGTAGATTTGCTGCAATTCCTGTCAAAATCCCCACATGCTTTTTTGTAGAAATTGGCAAATTGATTCTAAAATTTATATGGAAGTGCAAAGCACCCCTATTACAGAGACAATCTGGAGAAAAACAATGTTGGAGGACTTACACTACCAGATTTCAAGATTTACTAGAAAGCTAATCTTACCAGCCAGCTGTCAAAAAAAAAAAAAAAAAAAAGAAGCAAAAGAAAAAAGAAAAAAAAAATGTGATAATGTCATAAGGATAGGCAAAGAAGTAAACAAAATAAGAGTCCAGGTATAGATTCACATACATATGGCCAATTGAATTTTGACAGATGTGCCAATGCCACTAAGGAAAAAAAAAAGTGCCAACAGGGGAAGAAAAAAATTTTTCAACCAATGGCTCTGGAGCAACTGGGTAAAAATAAGGAAAGTGGAATTGAAAGTATGAGAGAGGATTAGAGGTATAATTTTAAAAAGACTAGAATAGCTTGACTAATGCTGAGAGAGTTGGAGGGACTTGAATAGAAGAATGGAATAAGATTTCACTTCATTTTCAGAGGATTACTTCTGCCACTTTGGTAAAGTGATATCCTCCATTCCCCTCCACTGCTAGGATGATGTGGTTAGCAGCATTCAAACATGGCCCCAAGGCTCTCACTTCTGGGGTACATGCCTTGTATAATTCCCTCCCCATGAGTATGGGCAGAGCTTGTGAATTTGATGGTATTTTATAGTTACTACCATGATCACATTATATGAGACTCTATCATTGCTGACTTGGAGGGAGGAAGCTTGGAAGCCAGAGGAATGTGGTCCAGGTGGCCTGTAGGAAAACAAACATCTAAGTTGTGAACGGCCTATGGGGGCCACGTTGCAAGGAACTGCAGGCAACCTCTAGGAACTGAGAGCAGTCCCTAGCTGACAGCTAGCAAGTAAGCAGGGACCTCAGTCTGCAACCCCAAGCAACTGAATTCTGCCAACAATCTGAGCTTGGAAGAGGATCTCAAGCCTCAGATGAGAGCCATATCCCCAGCTACCACCTGAGTTGTAGCCTTGTGAGACCCAAGCAGAAGATTTAGCTAAGCTGCGTCCACACTCCTGGCCCATGGAAACTGTGAGATAATGAATTTGCATTACTTTAAGCCACTAAGTTTGTGGTAATTTGTTACACAGCTATAGAAAACTAATACAGATGGCAGGTCTCTTCAGCTGCAAAGGTCATTTTTATTTATTTACTTTTTGGTGGCTCGCTGGTATGGGGATCTGAACCCTGGACCTTAGTGTTATAACACTGCATTCTAAACCAGCTGAGCTAACCGGCTAGCCCCTTGGACTAATTTCCATTTCTCTTTTCATATGTGCCTTAGGGATCAGTCTTATCAAAATGGAGGGCCAAGCTGTTTTGGACATGGTTGGAGCACAACAGTACCTACTAGCCACTGAAAATGTGAAAGGTCCATTTCTGATGAAAGGAATGAACGTTGCTCTGAGTCTTTGACCCAGCAACCTCCTGGATCCTGGGTCTAATCAAACACTCAACGTTAGAGTAGAAGGTACAGATCCTTCTCACAGAGACTGCTGAGCTGAGCTATCAAAACTGGGGTTTAGGGTTGACCTTTGTAGCATTGAAAACCAGGCATTCACTATACTGGTCACACTTGTGAAGCAAACCTACAGCAAGGTGGGCTCTTGGATACTTGGGAGTTTATTCCAAGGATAGCAGGTAAATTCTGGACCAATTTGCTGGCACATGGTGACCAATGAGTTTGGAAACTTCATGTCTCAGGACCTATGCATTGTTGAGTCTGATTGTTTGAGCATTTTGCTATCTGTAGTAAGTTAAGCTGAGAAGTCCAGGTTGATATACAAAACCAGTTACGTCCTTTTCCTTTTCTCATTGCAGAATCAAAATTACAAGGGCCATGGATTGTCAAAGGGAAAAGAGCGGTGAGTGGTCCCTGCAATCCAAAAACCACAGAACTAATGTTCTTCCTTCTTTCCCTCTCTTCCTCAATCCATCTCTCTTTTCTTCACTAATGATAATGATAATAATAATGGCAGTAGTAATAATGATAAGCAATTGTTGAGCACTAACCATGTGCCAGGCCCTGGGCTAGTAACTTTACCTGTATTTTCTCATTGAATCCTTCCCACGATCCTTTGAAGTAGATACTACTATTGTGTCCATTTTACAGATGGAGAAGCTGAAGCCCAGAGAGGCTAAATGACTTGCTCAAGGTCATATGATGAGTTAGTGGCAGACCCGTTGGACTCCAGGGCCCACCATCTAACTATACTCACCTGCCTCCTTCAGCAACCCTGTGCGGACTTGATGAGTCCAATGTCAACTCTGTCCTGATCCTCAGTAACCTCGATGCAGAACTCAGCACCTCTTTGGATTCCCTAAACAGAATCCGTTTGTACAAAGCAGGAGTGAACAAAGTAGACTTTACTGAAGATTTTTTATGGAGAGTTAGGAGAGATAGTTTTCACTGCACGCATCACAGCAAATATTTTAGATATTTCTATTCTCTATTTCTCTGGATATTTCTTTTCTCTCTAAGGTCCCTCTCGGCTATACCACCACTGAGCACAGCATGTGTGGTCTTGACCCTTACTCTCATGCAGTATTCATCTTTGCCTTCTTTCTCTCCACACTGACTGTATCCCACCAATTTCAAAATTCTCACTCTCTTATGCAGAACGACTCTGCTCTGTTCCAGATCCTGGCCCTAAACTTACATGCCCACCCCCACCCCAACAAAACAAAGAGCACTTTTGTTAACAGGACCCATCCACCTATTTTATTAAGGGCATATATAGTAGTTTCCCCTTATCCTCAGAGGATACTTTCCAAGACCCACAGTGGATGCCTGAAACTGCAGATAGTACCAAACGCTATATGTACTGTTTTTTCCTATATATACATGCATACCTATGATAAAGTTTACTTTATAAATTGGGCACAATGAGAGATTACTGGACCCCAGAAAGAGAGTTGGGGACCCCGAGGAATACGTGGAACATTCTTCATGACCCACAGCTCTAGGGGATTATACTATGCATTTTTACCTAATCACATTCTACCTTGGATCAATATGATAGCACTTCATGTATAATGTAAGAACCTACAACAGCATGCTTTTGTTTACTCCTCTCTGCTTCTTTGTGTGGCTATTTTTTTTTTTTTTTTTTTTTTACTGGTAAGGGGATCGCAACCCTTGGCTCGGTGCTGTCTGCACCACGCTCACCCAGTGAGCTAACCGGCCATCCCTATATAGGATCTGAACCTGTGGCCTCGGCACCATCAGCACCTCACTCTCTCGACTGAGCCATGGGGCCGGCCCTGTGTTGCTATTTTTGTCATATATTTACTTGTAAATATATTATAAACCCTACATTACATTCCTATTATATTTGCTTTAAATAGCTAGTTGTGTGTTTTTTAAAACTTTAGACACGGAAGAAAGTATTTCATGTTTACCCCACGCCTCATTCCTCCTTGCAAGTCTGAATTTCCATCTGGTATAATTTTCCTTCACCCCAGAGAATTTTCTTTAGTGTTTCTTATAGTGTGGATCTGTTGGCAATAAGTGTTCTCAGCTATTGTTTATTTGAAAATGTCTTTATTTCACTTTCATTTTTTAAGTAAAATTTTACTGGATGTGGAATTCTAGGTTGACCTTTGTTTCCTCGAAGCACTTGAAAGAGGAAGCTCCTTAGTCTTCCAGCTTAGAGAAGTCAGCTGAGGCTCCTGTCGTCTCCCCAGCCCTACCCTCTTCCGTCCATCTTAACTCTCCCCACCCCCAACACACACACCCAGTTTGTAATGTGTCATTTTTTCCCCTGGCTGTTTTTAAGATTTTTCTCTGGTTTTCAGCAATTTGACTATGGTTTGCCTTGGTGTGTTTTTTTGTTGTGTTTATTTTGCTTGGTATTAATTGGGCTCCTTGGATCTGTGGTTTGATAATTTAACTGAGTTTGGAAAAACTTTTAGCCATTGTTTCTTCAGAAATATTTTCTGTCCTGTTCTCTTTCCCATCTCTTTTTCGGACTGCAATTACATGTACAAGGGTACTACAAAAAGTTCATGGAAAGATTCATGTTATCTTTTAATTCTATTTTTCCATGAACTTTTTGAAGTATCCTTGTATGTTAGACTGCTTGATATCATCCCAGTGTTTTCTTCCTTTCTGAACTATGCCCTTTTTATTTCTTTTTATTGCACTGGCCAGGACTTCCAGTACTATGTTGAGTAAGTGGTGAGAGTGGATATCCTTGCTTTCTTGCTGATGTTAGGGAAAAGCATTCAGTCTTTCACCATTAATTATAGCATTACATAGAGGTTCTTTTTTTTTGTTTTTAATTGGCAGCTGGCCAGTACAGGGATGGAACTCTGGACCTTGGTGTTATCATGCTGTAGCCAACAGAGCTAATGGGCCAGCCCTAGCTAGAGGTTCTTTAGATGCACCATGTCAAGTTGAAGAAGTTCCCCTCAGAGAATTTTTATCATAAATGATTGTTTAGGGCCGGCCCGTGGCTCACTCGGGAGAGTGCGGTGCTGATAACACTGAGGCCATGGGTTCGGATCCTGTATAGGGATGGCTGGTTAGCTCGCTGATTGAGCGTGGTGCTGACAACACCAAGCCAAGGGTTGAGATCCCCTTACCGGTTATCTTTTAAAAAAATAAATAAAATAAAATAAAAAATAAAAATAAATAAATGAGTGTGTTTAGTTTTGTCAAATGCTTTTTCTGTATCAGTTGATATGATCATGTAATCTTTCTTCTTTAGTCTGTGTATGTGATGGATCACATTGATAGATTTTCTAATATTGAACCAGCCTTATCTACTGGTAAACCATTTAATTATGGTGTATACTTCTTATATATTGCTGAATTCCATTTGCCAATATTTTGTTAAGGATTTTTGCATCTAAATTCATAAGGAATATTGGTGTGTAGTTTTCTTTTTGTGTACTGTCTTTGTCCGGTTTTGATACCAGGTTAATATGAGCTTCATGAAATGAATTCAGAAGTTCTCCCTCTTCTATTGCCTGGAAGAGTTTGTATAGAATTGGTACTAATTCTTTAAATGTTTGGGAGAGATCTCCAGTGAAATCATTTGAGCTTGGAGATTTCTTTTTGGACAGTTTTAAAATTATAAATTCAATTTCCTTAATAGTTATAGAGCTATTCAAACTACCTATTTCATATTGGGCGAGTTGTGATAATTTGAGCTTTTCAAGGAATTGATCCATTTCATCTAAGTTGTCAAATTTTGGTGTGTAGTGTTGTTAGTAGTATTCCCTTATTGTCATTTTGATTTCTGCAGGGTCTGTAGTAGTCTCTCCTGTTTCATTCCTCATATTGGTAATTTTGTCTTTTCTTTGTCAATTTTGCTCACAAATAGATTTGTCAATTTATTGATCTTTCCAAAGAACTAGTCTTTTGTTCACTTTCTCTGTTGTTTTTCTATTTTTGATTTTATTGATTTCTAACTCTCCACTAGGCCTCCTTTGACATCACCCAGAGTGGGGGGGGCACCTCATTATTGCCAGGTGGGGGAGGAAGTCCATGCTCCACCCATGGCATCCATTGACACAGCGGGGGTGGGGGCATCATTACCACCTGGTGGGGATGAAAGCCCCGGCTCTGTCTTTGGCCTTCTCTGCTGCCATCCAGCAGGCGTGTTGAGATGCCTTGTTACAACCTCAAGGGAAGTCTAGACTCCCCACCTGGCCTTTGCTGGTGTAAGTGGAGGTGGGCCACAGATGTTTTTCATGGGGTTTGGCTGGTGTAGAGCAGTTATTGTCTGTCTTCTGTCTTGCTAGGTTGTTCCTTTCTTGGGCCTTTGCTAGAGAGAGCAGGCTTTTGTTGGAGCTTTTTTGGTCTGTGCCCTTTAGCATTTCTGGATTGCTGGGTTTTTTTTATCTCCATATCTGGGATATATGGGGCAAAAAGAAAACCTAAGAAACTCACCATCATGTTGTTCCTTTGGTCCTGGGTTCCTAGCCAATCTACTCCTTCTCTACCTTTCAGCCTTCTTATATTTGTTTTATTTTTTTATTTTAAAAAAATTGATTTTAGCAGCTGGCTGGCACAGAGATGAAACCCTGGACCTGAACCTTGGTGTTATCAGCATCATGCTCCAACTGACTGAGCTAACCGGCCAGCCCCTTCTGTTTGTTTTATGTCAAATGTCTTGGGTTTTTAATTATATTAGTAGGAAAAACAGGGAAAAGTACATCCGCTCCATCTTCCCAGATGAATGCCAGGAAAGGATATTTGCAAATACTTAGCATTTAATATAAGGATTAGTCATGGCACATGTAAAGCAACCAGACTGTGCCTGGCACATAGTAGGCACTAAGAAAGATGGTTGTTATTTTTCAGTGGTTCAAAGATTCTGTAATTTTCAGTTTGATTATTTTAAGTGTAGTCATGCTATGCAGCTAAATTCCGAAATTCAGTAATTGGCATTTCCAGGTGTTGGGCTTGACCTTTCTTCCTCCTCCTTTTTTCCTATCCCTGGGCTATTCTAGAGAAATCATTGATCCTGAGCAAGTGTTGTGTTTCCTTGTCTTGCAGAGAGCAGAGAGCACCAGTCCGGTTCAAGACTACTCTTGTGAACACTCTCATGGACGTTCTTCGCCACAGGCCAGGATGGATGGAAGTGAAGGAGTAAGGTGCCCCACCCCCAACCTCGTCCCTCCTTCCTTTTGTCTCCCAGGTGCTTGTCTCCCTTTGTTTTTCTCCTAGTTCCCCTGGGTGGTCACTAGAGTTGTCCCAAATTGGTTATGACATTTATGTAGCCCTCACAACATGTCAGGTGCATTACTGATGCCATCTCTGTCTTATTTAAGCCTTACAACCATCCAATAAGATATAACTATGTCCAGAGGTATTAAGCCAATTGCTTAAGGTCACACAGCACATAAGTGTCAGAGTGGGATTCAAACCCAGTTCAGCTTGACCATTGCACAGTGTCCTATGGCTCTTGGTAGAAACAAGGAATGCAGCCACCACAGACCCACTGGCTCAAGTCCTCCAGTGATGGGTCCAGGTCAAGCACTGCTCTTCCCTGGCCACTTCCTAGTTCTGGGACCTAGAATAAGTCACTTGACCTGTAAGCCTACGTTTCCTTTATACAGGGTTCTGGGACAAACAAGCGTACATGGTAGGTGCTAATATTAGTTAGGGTTAAGGTTTGGATGATGAAACGGAGACCCAAAGTAAAAGAGGCTCCAGCAGGCTAGAAGTTTATTTACCTGTCCCATTGAGGTCCATATGTAGGAAGTTCAGAGATGGTAGGGGAGCTCCCCAGAAACGCAGGGCCCATCTGCTTCCGTCTTTCCACTCTGCTATCCCTTGACTGAGGCCTTTGTCCTCAGGGTCCAAATCGGAGTGCCAGCCTTACCTACACACTCCAAGCAGCAGTAGGTTGGAAGGAGGCAAGAAAAGGCGTGCCCTGCCCTGGAGGGACACAACCCAGAAGTCCCTCAAGTCTCACTGGCTGGAACTTAGCAATGTGGACACACCTAGCTACAAGGGAATCTGGAAAATGTAGTCTTTATTCTGGAAAATGTAGACTACGTTTTCCCCTGTAAAGATTGGGAAATCTATTATTGCAGAAAAAAGGGAGAATGGATACGAAAGGTAAGGGACAACCAGTTGCCTTGCCACTGGTGCTCAGTAAATATTTGTCACATAACAATAGCTAAGCCTGCTAGGCACTCATTAGCACTTTACATGCATGATCTCTTTTAATCAAGCCAACAGTTCTTCCAGGTAGGTGCTATTGTCATCCCTATCTTACCAGTGAGAAAACTGGGCACAAAGTAGTGAAAAATGCCATGTTCGAGGTCACTCAGCTCATAAGGGCTGGGGCTAGGATTTGCACCTAGTCTGTCTGTCCATGGAGTCCACAGGCTCATCTCCACCCCATTCTAGCAGCCTCACAGTGAATAAAGGCACAAATGAGCAAATGTTATGAACCTGTGATTCCCACTGCCTTGTGCTGGAGAGACAGATTTTAACTAAATCATCTCATAAAAAATTAGGAGTTGGCTGTCCATGGCAAGCTGTGGTTCTGGTGACCCAAGACAGCAGAGTCCTCTCTGTGGGACTTGGGGGAATATTACAACAGTGGTGATAATGATGATGATGATGGCAGCTACCATGGATTTGTCTTCTTGGTTCTCTGTTGGTCGTGCTAATATTAGAATGAGTTTCCTTCCCTAGATCCAGAAGAACTAATATAATGAAAGGTGAGTGGAAGGAGCTGGGGGGTGAGTTACAAGAGAGTGAGGTGACTGGCAGGTGGGGGTGGTGTATGGGAAAGGGCACTGTCCCCACGTGCTGTGTGATCTCAGGCCACTCCCTGCCCCTCCTCAATGATCAGGTGGAAAAGGGGCTGAGGACTTGTCTGATGCTGACAGTGTGGGAGTCTATGAAGCAGGATGCTCCATGGCTGACCCCAGATTGCTTCAAGAGTCGTTAAATCACAAAGTGCCCAGAGGCCAGGGCCTTCATTCATCCCTTCCCAATGTGGCTCTTGAATCCAAGGCCTTGTCCTTTAGGACCTACCTGGGGTCTGGTATTTCCAGACAGAATCAGGTCTCAGTTCAGACTGTTGGCCTGTCAGATCAGAGTTTAGAACAGTTGTGGCAAGAGCTGTCCCTTCCCTTGCTTCCTGCTGAGAAGACTGTCATGAAGGCTGGAACTGCAGCAACCACATTGTGACCCAAGGTGATGGGCAGGAGGACAACATTTTAAGGATGGCAGGATGGGAAGGTAGAAGGAATCTGGATCCCCACTGGCGTTATTGAGCAGTTTAGTGTCTTCCTGGGTGACTTAAGAACAACTTGACTGCGACAGACATGAAGATGGTTTGTGAATGAATGAATTTTCAGTCTCAGAATAGGATCCAAGGTCTGCATTGCAGTCTACAAGCCCTGCTTGATTGGGTCCTGCCCAACTCATCCGTGTCATCTCCAACCTCTTTCCTTCCACCTGACTTTTCTTCACATCCTTGAGCACATCATTTCCAACTTCAGGGCCCCAGTTTCTGCTCTTCCCTCTGCCGGACCCTCTCCCTGCTGCTCTTGACCTGGATGGTCCTCCTCACCCTTCAGATCTCAGCTGAAAGGTCACTTCCACGGGTGGCTTCCAACACAGGTCCCTCAGCCACCCTGCCTCATGGCGTCTACTGGACTCCTCTGTGGCACATTTCACAGTTCCTTATTATAGTTATTCATTTGTTCTCTTGTCTATTGTTAATCTTCTCTACAGGACTATACACACCTGGCCAGGTGTTTTGTTTCTTCATGTATCACTGGCACCCAACATTGTCTGTGACATGGAGACCACCTCAACACATATGTGTTGGATGAATGAAAGAATAAGTAATGCCTTATTTATTCATTCATCCATTCAATATCCAGATTTTTCACTGGGGCTGGGGAAAAAGTGATGCATTGGTCCAGATCACACCCTTGTATTGCTTAAAAGTCGCTACTATTTTCTAATGAAAACAGAGCCTCAAAAAACAGCTCTTGGATTGACTAACTTCCCTAGTCTTCCTGGTCAGGTGACAGATGCCAGGGTAGTGATGGCAGTAAAAGTCCAAGTTGAAAGGAGATCTAGAGATCGGTTTTGCAACCCCATCCTTTATTTTTTGAACATTTTTTATTTTTGGCAATTTGAAAGAAATATTTTATTACTACATTTTTAGACCTGACTATTTTAACAAAGTGCATGTCAAACTAATTTTTCCTTTTTCTTCTTATTTTTAATATTTCCTCTAGTTCCAGAACATTTTTATCATCCCCAAAAGAAACCCTGTACCCACCAGCAGTCATTTCCATTTCTCCCTCCCTCCAGCCCCTGGCAACCACTAATCTACTTTCTCTCTATTTATCTATTCTAAACACTTCATGTAAATGGAATGGTACAATATACAACCCTTTGTCTGTCTTCTTTCTCTCAACATAATGTTTTCAGGCTCATCCATGTTGTATCATGTATCAGTACTTTATTCCTTTTTATTGCTGACTAATATTCCATTCTATGGGCACTTCACATTTTATTTATTTGTTAATTAGTTGATGGACATTTGGGTTATTTCCACTTCTTGGCTATTATAAATAATGCTACTGCGAACATTTATGCACAAGTTTTGGGTGGTTGCATATTTTCATTTATCTTGGGTATATACCTAGGACTGGAATTGCTGGGTTATATGGTAACTCTATGTTTACCTTTTAAAGGAACTGCTAGACTGCTTTCCAAAGTGGCTTCACCATTTTACATTCCCACCAACATGTATCAGAATGCCAGTTTTTCCACATTTTTGCCAACGGTCATTATTCATCTTTTTTTATTTTAGCCATCCTAGTGGGTGTGAAGTGGTATCTCATTGTGGTTTTGGTTTGCTTTTCCCTATGGCTAATGATGTTTTTAGTATCTTTTCATGTGCTTTTTTGGCTATTTAAATCTTCTTCGGAGAGATGTCTATTCAGATTCTTTTCCTATTTATGAATTGAGTTCTTTGCCTTTCTATTGTTGAGTTTTAAGAGTTCTTTATGCACTTAGATATGACTTGCAAATATTTTCTCTCATTTTGTGGATTATCTTTCCACTTTTTTCCCCCCACTCTCTGTCCCCCAAAGTTTTTTTTTTGGTTTATTGTTCTTTGATGGCTGGTACAGAGATCAAACCCCAGACCTTGGTGTTATCAGCAAGGGGGGTGAAGGGAACAGCCCAAACACCTCTTAATAGGAAAATGGAGAAATATATTGTGCTATGTTCACTCAATGCAATGGAATGTGGCAGTTCAAATGACCGAATTAGACTCGTGTATATTAAATGGATAAATCTCCAAAGCAAAAGGTTGGTGAAAAAATTTGTGAAAGAAAACAGGTAAGAGTGATTTTAATCACAGAGCTTGGACTCTGGAGCCCAATGAGCTGAGTTCAAATCCTGCTCTGCCACTAACTAGCTGTATGAATTTGGGCGAGTTTCTTAACCTCTGTGTGCCTGCCTCGGTTTCCTCATCATAAAATGGGCATGATAACAGAACCTAACATTTAGGTCGGCTATGAGAATCGATGAGTTAATATTTGTAAAGTACTTAGAATAGTGCCTGGGACATGGTAAGCCATTAGTATAACCAATTAGAAAGTTTAAAAAAATATCAAACAATGCCATGTGCTGTGTATAGATATACACTTATGAGGGTACTTCAAAAAGTTAATGGAAAGATTTGTATTTTATATATATATATATATATACTTTATATATATATTATATATTTATTATATATAATATTAACATGTAATATATTAATATTAATATTTTATATTTAAGATATTTAAAATGTAATAAAAATATAATATATATATTTATAAAATTTTATATATAAATTTACTGTATATTTTATATATATATATATTTTTGCAGCTGGCAGTTATGGGGATCAGAACTCTTGACCTTGGTGTTATAACACTGCACTCTAACCAACTGAGCTGATGGCCAGCACCTGTGTTATATTTTAATTCTATTTTTCCATGACCTTTTGAAGTACCCTCATATATACATAGCAAAACTATAAAGATACTGCATGCAACAAATTGAGGCTGATGGTTTCTTTTGGAGCAGGAGAGAAGTATAGAATTAGGCAGAGATATACAGGGGGCTTCAGTTATATCTGTAATTTTTTACTTGAAAAGAATTGGAAGCAATCACGGTGGTGGTATTTTGCTTCCTCTTGCATCTTTTCCAAGCACCTCCTCCCTGCACCCCAGCTCTGGTACCCAGATTTGGTAGGTTAGTCTGGTTTCCTGCCCCTCTCCCTGGCATGGTGGTGAAGAACAGGGCAGAAGTTGGAGTCTGGCAGAGCTGGGAATGAGTCCTGGTGCTGCCGTGTCTTTGGTGAGAAAGGCCATTGTCTTAGAGCTCTGGGATAATCAGTCACCTTTTGGGGCTGGTCTGAGGATTTAGTGAGAGGAGAGCTCTGTGAACTGGAAAGGGTGGCCAGTAGCATGATCAGGTGAGGCTGGCTGGTTTTCACGGGCCACAGGGAGTGGTAGGGACTGTGGTCTGGAGAGGGCATCCCCTGTCCGAAGCAGCGGCAGCTCCTGAGTCCAGCCGATTGGTGCCAGGGTGCATTCTGGGCTCAGTGTGGCTAGACTACTGCTCATAGTTCAGGGAAACCAGCAACCTGGATTTCTGTAGGAACATTTCCCTAGTTTTCATTCTGGTCTCCTGATGGACACACTGCTGTGTACCCTTTCTCAAGCCCCCTCACCTGCGCCTCCCTGGGTCACAGATCCCCCCCAGCAGTGCTGAGGTCCTCAGGTCATGACCTTTGTCCCCCCACCCCCAGCGAAGGGGAGTGGGATTTCTACTGGTGTGATGTCAGTTGGCTCCGGGAGAACTTCGACCACACCTACATGGATGAGCACGTGCGGATCAGTCACTTCCGGAACCACTATGAGGTAAGCTGGGCAGGCTGGAGGGGACTGAGCCAAGCAACTCATGTCTCTGGGTGTGCCAATGAGCAGGAGCTGCTTTGGGGAGTACAAGGACCAGAATGGAAAGTGTAAGGGAATTTGGGGTACATGCCAGGTGGGGAATATGTGAACTAAATATATGACGACCTAAATGGTTTGAGGGTGTAAGGTCTGAGGAGCAGGCTGTCTTGGGAAAGGGACTTGAGGTCACAGACTGGTTGGCATTTCAGCACTAGACATGTGAGAAGCAGGCCGGTTTAGGGGAGCAAGGACCAAAGGAGCACGATGCTTGGCGGATTGTGGTGATTTTAGGGTGGGGGCACATTGACAAGTTTGGGGTCTAGAGATGGAAAGAAGGTTTAGGAGGAACTGAACCAAAAAGATGGGACTGAAGGAACCAGTGGTGGGAGATGTTTAAGGTCAGAGTGGCTTAGTGGTTAAAAACATGAAGTTTGGAGGTGGGCAGGCCCGGGTCACACCCCGTCTGTGCTGTCCGTTGGTTGGATGGTTACCTTTCCCAGCCTTAGTTCCCTCGCCTGTGAGGCGGGGATAATTATAGACTAGAGGCTCTCAGTCACTCTTACTCGTACTGTTATTTTGTGGGCTGCAGAATGGAGGCTGGTGGCGAGAGGAATCAGTGGGATGGTTGTTGGGGAAAGGGAGAGGGCAGTGAGCAGGGGTGCTGATGGCCGGCCCTGCCCATCCTCCTGCCAGCTCACCCGCAAGAACTACATGGTAAAGAATCTGAAGCGGTTCCGGAAACAGCTGGAGCGTGAGGCAGGAAAGCTGGAGGCAGCCAAGTGTGACTTCTTCCCCCAAACCTTTGAGATGCCATGCGAGTACCACCTGTTCGTGGAGGAGTTTCGCAAAAACCCAGGAATCACCTGGATCATGAAGCCTGTGAGTGCCCGGTGCCAGGGGCGGGGGATGGCAGGGCTGGGGGTGGGGGAGGCTGGAGGGCGGCAGCGGGGAGGAGTCCGGGTGCCAGAGCAGGGATCCTTCATGGCCCATCTCGGGACCAGACTGGGCCTGGGAATTCAGCCTTAGATGCACTGCTTGCCTTCTGCACGTAGACCCAGCAGCTATGACTGCTGGCACACAGTAGGTGCTAAGTGTTTACTGAATGTACAAGTGATCCTAAGGACACAGGGCAGGGAAGCCAGAGTGTCTCCTCCTGACACACAAGAAAACAGTGGCCAGGCCCTGCCAAGTACTTTACCCGCATTACCCCAGGCCTCATGATGACCCTTGGAGGTATTACCAGACCCATTTTAAAGATGAAGAGCCTGAGGCCTGTGTATTCAAACATTCCACAAACACTCATTGAGTTAGGTGCTGGGAATACAGCCCTCAGCAAGTCAGAATGGTCTCTCCCTCCTTGAGGGCAGACAATACGCAGAGGCTGCGTGCGCGTGTGCGTGGTAACAGCTATGCTGAGTGTTAGGAGAGTGGCGTCAGCAGAGGGAACCACAGGAGGATCTCCCCAGCCAGGCAGGCTTCTCTGAAGTGAGAGATTGGACTCTGAGGCCAAACCCTTTGGTTCAAATACTAGCCATACCACTTACTAGCTGTGTGACCTCAGGCAGATCACTTAACTTCTCTGTGCCCCAGTTTCCCCATCTGCAAAGTGGGATAACTGTAGTACCTATTGCATGGTGTTGTTGGGTAACTAAATAAGTTAACAGGTAAAGCACATAGTAAGTACTCAATAAGTGATAGTTGTTGATATTATCATAAGAATTAGTACTGAGCTGCAACCTGAAGGATGCATAGGAGTTGGCCTGGAAAAGAGTGGGCATAGGGAAGAGCATTCTAGGCAGAGGGAACTGCATGAACAAAGGCCTGGCATCAGGAGGTAGCCCTTCAGGGATCAAGAAACTAAGTGAAAGACGAGGGTGGCAGAGCACCTACCAGTCACTCAGCCCTTCCTCATGCCAGGGCCAGTCTCTCACCACAAAGCCATGTGCCACCATAGCCTCGAATGGCATCATCAAAGCCCCCTTATGTTTTCCAGGCTTGAGAATGTGCCAGGCCTCAGGAAGAGAGGTGGGGGGAGGAGGGAGCAGCCCTTCCTTGCAGAGCTGAAGACTGGAACCTGGTGTTGGCTGATGCAGATTTAACCAATGGCACAGGGGCTTGAAGGAGGAACCGACTCGGGGCAGACAAAAACAACAGATACTCCCAACGGGGACTGAGCCAGGACACATCCCAGGACATATCCACTTCTCCCTGCTTCTTTCCCAGGCCCCTCCCGCCTCTCCTGTGTCCCAGAAGGAAGGCACAATGAGGAGGGCTCTGGCTGGAGCAGAAGGAATTAGGCATATGAACGCTGTGACCCACCAGGGGCGGATTCCAGCTCCCAGCATTATCCTCCCAGACAAATGGTAATTTGTGCTAATTGGGAACAGCAATCGCATATTAAGTTGATTCCTTTCCCAGCCCACGGCCTTTGTTGGTGGCAGACACAACGACGGCTGTAATTAAGAGGAGGAATCTTGGCTCTGCGTGCGCGCTCGCCCCCAGTAGCAAGGCACCCTGTCTGGAGCGGGGTGTGGAGAGTGGGTGCTCCTAATCAGACTGGCCTGGGCTCTAATTCTGTATCCACCACTTACGAGCCACATGAGCCTGAGCAGGTTACGCAACCCCAAGTCCCTCCAAGTCCATTTCCTCATCTGTAAAGTGGAATTAATGAGTGAATCTACCCCACAGGGTTGAGAGAATTCAATAGTTATACATGTTAAGTACATGAATTATGCAAATTATATACAGGGTTGGCATTAGGTGACCAATCATTGGCCATTGTATTGTTATTTCTGAGAATCCAGGAAACACCCTCTCCTCTCCCTGCCTTTGGGAAAGTACCAGGTCAACGTTTCTCAAACTTTAATGCGTGCACGTATCATCGGAGATCGGGTTAAAATGCAGAGCCTGAGTCAGCAGGTCTGGGTGGGATCTGCAAATCCATGTTTCTAACCAGCTCTCCAGGGAAGCCAGCGGCGCTCCTCCACGGATCCGCTCTGAGAATGGAGGTCATAGAGCAGCCGTTCTCAGACTTGAGTGTGCAGCAGAATCTCCTGGAGAGCTCGTTAAAGCACCCCACCCCCAGTGTCGGAGTCAGTAGGCCTGGGTGGGGCCTGAAGATTTGCGTTTCTAACAAGTTCCCAGGTACACCAGTCAGGGTTCTCCAGAAAAGCATTAGGGTATGTGTGTGTGTTTAAGGAATTGGAGCATGCAATATTGCGGGGACTGGCAAGTCTGAAATCTGCAGCGTGGAAACTCAGGCAGGATTTCTATGCTACCGTCTTGAGGCAGAATTGCTTGTTTTTCAGGAAACCTCAGTTTTTGCTCTTAACCCCTCAACTGATTGGAAGAGGCCCACCTATGTTATCAAGGGTGATATCCTTTACTTAAAGTTACTGTTTGTAGATGTTAATCACATCTACAAAATACCTTCAGTGCAACATCTAGACTAGTATTTGACCAAACACCCCTGCACCATACCCTGACCAAAATTAACCATCACATCAAGTTATGAGAGTGCTACTGGTCCAGGTGCCATACTTTCAGAACCGCTGGGTTAGAGTATTAGTTCTGGGATGTTATTTGGGTTCCTTTGGGGAGGAAGGAGTGTTAAAAAAATAGAATGTTACCTAAATTTGGAGCATAGAGGGGAGAAAGTCCCTGAATCCCTTTGCTCTACCCATAAGGCCTGTCTTTCTGCCCCAGTCAGTCCTTGTCTACCTCCAGGCAAAAGTGTTCACATAATTGCTGTAGCCGGGCCAGTCGCAGGGCAGCACTTGGCGTCTGTTCTGCATGGTTCCTTGGAGTCTGCTGAGCCTTCGTCTTCCCCTCCAGTGTTGGCAGAGCAGCCCAGGGAGGGGTCAAGTTATGTCGTCTTCTCTACACCATCCTGTGGGGACCCTCTTCCATCTCAGAGCTTTGCCGTCACTCTCAGGGAATGGAAGAGCAGGCCCTTGGGTCAGGCATTTAAAGTCCAGTCTAGTAATCAAACTTTTTTCCACATAAGCAGCCTCACCTCCAAGCAGCTCAGGCCTGCTGGGTTGGTGGGGAGGTGGGCAAGACATAGACCATGGGGACCACTTGTTCCTCCAGCCTCCCTCGTGGTGCTCGAGGCAGGTGCTGGGCTGTCAGGGGACCTCCGTCAGTCTGTCTGTGTGTCCCTGAGATAGTGTAACACTTCACACAGGGTGGAGCGTCCTAGGCGTCCACTGGGCTGCTCTCAGCGGTGGGGGTCTCTGTCCAGTCTGCAAGACAGGAAGAGCCACATGTTAACATTTGGTGACGCTAGTGTACCCCAACCAGAGCTTCTTGAACTTTTTCACTGAAAACTTTTAAGAGTTGTGATGCCTTGGTCAGTAAATATTAGAAAGCCCAACCAACAGGTGCTTAAACAAGAGGGCAGGAGTTCTAAAATGTTTTTATACCATGGGCCTCTTTGGCATCTGCTGAAATGTACGGACCCCATCACAGAACAGTGGTCCTTTTTTCTTTAAAACCACTTTATTGAGATATAATCGGCATACAAAAAATTGTACATATTTAATGTACCCAAACTAATGTGTTTAGAAATTAGTATACATCTGGGAAAGAACAACGGCTTTAAAAGCATAAAATAGGGACTGGCTGGTTAGCTCAGTTGGTTAGAGCTCGGTGTTGTAACACCAAGGTCAAGGGTTTGGATCCCTGAACTGACCAGCCACCCAAAAAAATAAATAAAAACATAATTCATTATAAAAGAAAGCAATTATATTGAAAAACAGTTATCAAAACTGTGTTAGGGGCTGGCCCGTGGCTCAGTTGGGAGAGTGTGGTGCTGACAACACCAAGTCAAGGGTTAAGACCCCCTTACTGGTCATCTTTAAAAAAAAAAAAAAAGACCGTGTTAGCCTGTGTCCTCCAAGAAACAGATGCCAAGACAAGATTAAACATGCCAGAGTTTTGCTGGAAGGAAGGAAGGGAGGGAGAGAAGAAAGGAAAAAACAAGGAGGGAGGGAGCTCCTACTGCTAAGCGGCCTAAGGTCCAGCAAAGCCACAGGAAGGCCTCAGGCCAAAGTTGGCTGTCGATGGTGTCCCCTGTCTCTCAGGATGGGTCAGTCTTCATATGCCCCCTGCTTGGACATGGCTGATGGGCTGGGAACAGCCACTGGCAAGGAGGCCTGGTGGGCACAGCATGGAACTCAGCACGCAGCAGCTGGCACTCTCCGTCAATGACTGTCCTGTAGCTGGAGGCCTGCAATGTGCATTCTCACAGCCTCCACACAAACGATGAGAAATGTTTTGTGCTGTAGTGATATACGTGCTTTCATTAACAATTAAACAGAGTCTAACAGCAGGCCCCATAGCTACCACGATTTCAAAGGCATGAGGAGCATAAGCAATATTTTGAGATGCCCACAACAATTATAATGTGATATAAAAATAACCGTGACTTCTTTTGATGGCAAAGTCACAGGCATGGCTAATATGTCTATGATTTGTTGCCTGCATTCATAGTAGAAGGAAATGCAAAAATCTGGTTAGGGCTGAGTGAAAATAAAGGTGAATTTTTTTTTTTCTCATTCAAGTTCACAGACCCTGGGGAACTTCTTTTATTGAAGAAAGGTTGACCCCAGGTATGCTTATCAGGTGGCTCTGCACCATCAGTTCCCAGCCCAGCAGCTGGCCACTCCTCTTAGTCACAACATGGCTGCTGTGGCTCCACCTTCACCTCCTCACATCTCTAGCTGCCTTGGGAATAAAGGAAAGCTCTGGTCTTGTGGCCCTTTTGAAGAAGACACAAACTCTTCCCACAGGTCCCTGCAGCAGCCTTCCCTTGGCATCCCGCTGGTCCATGCCTGAACCAACCACATGGCGGGGGCATGGGACCACCATGAGGGCTCAGACGTCCCCAGAGGGCAGGGCCGCTGGGAGGAGTTGATCCCAGTGGGGATCTGTTGGTGGGGAAGAAGCAGTGGCTGCACAGGAGGCCACCGACTGCATTCAACACCCAATGAAGCCACCCAGTGAGTGCCACATGATGAATGTGGCCCCCAGAGACAGGCCAGGGGGTGACAAAGGGACAAGGACAAGGTGGTCAAAGGTAGTACAAAATCAAAGTGATGGTTTATTTTAATAATCTGTTCAAATATTATTTTCCAACCAAAACATATCTTTTTATAAAAAGCACAATGTAAAAATGTTTTCCTCCCAAATTGTCGAGTAAGATAGATACTCCCAGAAGTAGCATCATGTTTGTCATGTGACTTTGTGTAACCCCTGACACTCTGCAAAAGGTACGATGTCCCCAGGTTTGTGCAGCACAGATTTTACTATCCTGGATTTGTTACCTCTGGCTGGGTGGCCTTGGACAATGTGCTTGGCTTTTCTGTTTATTGGTTTCCTCGGCTGCAAAGTGGGGGTAATATTAATGCCTATGCCATAGGGGATTTTTTTAGAGCTTTAGTGCAGTAATGCATGTAAGTCCCTGTGCCTGGCACAGAGTAAATATCTAAGTGTTAGCTGCTGTTATTACCATTGTTATGAACCATTCTCCTAAAGTTAGTGTTCCAGTTATCTGTTGCTGAGTGACAAACTACCCCCAAAATGTAGTGACTTGAAAGAACAATAGTATCTTATTTAGCTCAGGAGCCTCCAGTCTGGGCAGTGCTTGACAGGGAAGGTTTATGACCCAGCATTGGAATTCACATGTCACTTCTGCCTACGCAGTCAGTCGAGACAGTCCTAAAGGCTCACCCAGATTCAAGGGGAGGGGACATTGACTTTACCCCTTGATGGGGTTCTGGAGAACATACGTGACGGGAAATAGAGTGATTGTTTTTGGAAACTACTGTCTGCTTGAGCTAGATATTAGGTGATTTTAGTCTTAACCACCCTGATACATTAGCATATAGGAAGTTTATTTTTCATTCTTTAGGATTATTCCCTTAGGAGGGCACCTCTTGGAACAGGCATGTCAAGTTACTAACAATGGTTTAAACAATAAAGGCATTTTATTACCTCATATAACAAGAAAGCTGGAGGTAGGCAGTTCCAGGTCTAGGGATATGTTCAACGATGCCATTAAAGGTCCAGGCTCCTTCTTTTTGTCCACTCTGCATCCTCAGTGTGTTGGCTTGTTGTCATCTGTTGGATATGAAATGGCTGCTGTTGTTGTGGGCACCACCTCCGCAGACTGTAGAATTCGAAGAAAGAAGCAAAGGAGACAGGCATTTCTTATTTCTTCCCATTTCTCTCTCTCTCCCTCTCCCCCTCCCACCTTAATTTTCTTTTTCTTTTGGCAGCTGGCTGGTATGGGGCCACCTTAATATTTTTAATAAGGAGGAAGATCTTTCCCAGAATCTCCAAGCAGATGTCTTCTTAGGTCTCATTGGCCCAAACTGGTCACATGGTTTCCACCAGCTGCAAGGGAAGCTGGGAGAAATGGTGTCTGGCCTTTCCAGCCTCCATCATGAGAGGTGGGCTTTGCCAGTACAGAAAAAGCGGAAGCAGAGTAGCTACAGGGAAGGCAACCAATGGGGGTGGGGGTGGTCCCTAATCAAAAGGTATGAAGCTTAAAAAACACTTTTTAATTGAAGTTTTATAAAACATAGATGACTGCCCAAGTTATAGGGGTACAGTATAAACTTTCACCAAGTGACCAGTACCTAGACCATAAGCAGAACATTACCGGCTCCTCAGCAGCAACCTCTCCCCGCAAACCCCCTCCACTCACCACCCTCCAAGTCACCAACAGCATAGATTTGTTTGTGTGCTTTGATACTTTATTTTTTAATTAATTAATTATTCTCCCTTTTTTTTGATGCTTTTGTATTTTATATAATTGGAGTCATTATGTCTGGTTTCTCTCCCTCAACATTACATTTATGCGATTCATCCTACCGATGTGGGTAATTGTAAATTGTTAATTGTCATTGTTGTATCCTATTCCATTGGGTGAATCTTTAACCACTCGGGAGTTTCGAGGTTGGGGCTATTATGAATAGTGCTGCTATGGATGTCCCTGACCCTGTCCATGGATGCACACGTGCACACATTTCTGTTGTGTAGATACCTGGGGAGGAATTGCTGGGTGGTATTATAGGGGGCAACTATGTTTAGCTTTTGTGGATGCTACCAGTTTCCAAAGAGTGTACACTTCCAGCAGCAGTGTGTGATGAGAGTTCCAGTTTCTCCACATCCTCATCAGCACTTAGGATTGTCTGTTTCTAATTTTAGCCATTCTCAGGGAGTGTGTAGTGGTATTATAGTGTGACTTTCATTTGCATCTCCCTGGTGACTAATGAAGTGGGGTGCCTGCTCATATGTTAACACGGGATAATCTTCTTTCATGAAATGTCTGAATCTTTCACAAGGCTGTGAGTTGTTGGGAGCCCTCAATGCACACTGATCAGCTGCTTTCCAAAACTGCTGTTCAGTGGCTGCCCCTGAGCCACCATCAGTGCCCCATAGTCTTTTGGGCACTCCATCTTCTGGGCACATGCAGCCCTGAACTAGGGTGCACAGCACGGCAGCAGAGGAGAACAGAGGGAAACGAGAATTTGCACTTGCTGGGCGCATTTATGCTGGAGAAAAGATGATTCAAGTGGACCTGTTTAGTGGCTGCAGATAACTAAGAGCTGTTCTGGCATCCAGGAATCAGATTTGTTCTAGGAGGCCCTAGAAGCCAGAGTCAGACTGGCAAATTTTAGTTCAACACAGGTTAGGCTGTGAAAGTTCCTTGAGATCTGGGTTAGTGCTATAGCAAAATGCCCAGCACACAGTAGGCACCTAATATATACCTCTTGGGTGACTGCTTAACAAAGCTGTCTTGCAAAGAGATGGGCTGTGTTTGGAGGGTAGGGAGAGGGCAGTGAGCTTCTGCACACTGTGGGTGTGCGAGGCCAGGCAGATGACCGTTGTAGAAGGACCGTTGCAGACCACTTCTCACAGGAGAGACTAATGCCTTTGGTGAGGACCACTCTGCAGGATGTTAAAGATTCTCCAGCCCCTAGCTCTGTGAAGCTATGAATTATCCATGCTGGAGTTCAGTAAAGGCAGACTGATTTCAATATTAGCTGAAGTAAAACCTAATTAGGAAGGCAAATTGGTTTCCAAAAAAAGAATTGGATGATATGTTCCCAGGACTGTTCGAAATGGGTTTTTAATTGTCTGTTCTTTTGCATTATTCATGCAAATGTATGTCTTTGTGAGCTAGTTTCTCACTTTCCTCTCTCTGTCCCTCTCCCTCCGGCTGTACTTAGCACCTTCTCTGTTCCAGCCCCTTCAGGGCTGAGCTGAGCCATTCCTCTAGGGATAGCCCGGGGTCCACAGGGCAGACGGAGACAGAGGAATGCTGTGGAGGGGCCCCAGGCACAGGGGCCAACAAGGAACCATGCAGAGCCGAGAACTGGCCTTTCCTCACTCCCCCCAGGTGGCCCGTTCGCAGGGGAAGGGCATCTTCCTCTTCCGGAGGCTGAAGGACGTCATGGACTGGAGGAAGGTGAGCTTCCTCTTCTCCTTCCTCCCGAACCCCTCCTCCACCCTTGCCAGAAGGAGGGGCCCCTCCTTCCTTCCCTCCAAGTTGAGAGGCGTTCAGAGGACTGGCAGAGAGGCTCTGCCCACAGGCCTGTCCCTAGGAGCAGGGGTCTCTGAAGCCAGATTGTCTGGTTCAAATCCTGACTTTGCCACTCCATAGAGGTGTGACCTTGGGCAAATTACTTTACCTCTCGGTGCCCCAGTAAAAGGGGATAATAATAGTAGCTGCTGAGGACACAACAAGCTAATAAGCATATACCCCAAGAACAGTGCTTGGCACTTGGTAAGTGCTCAGCACATGTTCTTTATCTGGGGCTCCTGCTCCCCTAGCTGGGGAGAGTTTGGCTGATGGACTGTCCCTCCAGGACTTAGACTGAGCCTCAGGGGCAGCTTCTTCCCTCCCCCCACCTCGTCCTTGTCCCAAGTCACGGCCATAGGAATCCTGGTTCAAATCCCGTCTCTGCCACTCAGCAACGGCGTGGGCTGGGGAAAATGACCTAAGCCCTCTGAACATTAGTGGTGATCATGGTGCAGGGTGGGTGGGAGGAGCAGGATGATCCAGCTTCTGCAGGACCAGCACCTACTGCAGCCGCAGGCTCACAGCAGGCGCTCAATGAATGCATCTCCCCCTCTACTCGTGTCCTGATTCCTTCTGTGAAACTGTCAGGGCACTGCTGGGAAGAAGCTCACCAGCATGGAGGCCCAGCCCACCCAGAGTGCAGTCAATCCCTCCAGCAGCCATGTGAGTAGAGGTGGGGGTGGGCTGGGGTCCCAGGATGGCAAGGCCTGGCTGCCAAGGAGGGGAGCAATGGTGGGTGGTGAAGATCTGCCCTGGAAGCCAGAAGCCCTGAGTTCCACTGCTCCCTGCCACTGGGCTGGTGTGTGACCCCACCAAGTGTGTGACCCATGTCTTTGGACCTTGTTTCCTTACAAGGTTACTCTGAAGGGGACAAGGGGTGAGAAAGGACTTTGCAGACTGTGAGATGCTGTGCATGTATGTGAGGGCACTGCTCTCTTCCTGGGCTGGGCTGGCAGGGAGAGAAGGGAGAGGTGTGCCCTTGGGGGCCCTAGGGATGGTCTAGACTGCACTGTCACAGAGCTTTCTACGGTGATGGAAATGGTGTGTACCTGTGCTCTCCAGTGCCGCGACCACTGGCCACATGTTGATATTGAGTGCCTGCAATGTGGCTGGTGTGACTAAAGGACTGGATTTTTAAAATTTCACTTCCTTTTTTAGATTTTGGTAAAATATACATAACATAAAATTTACCATTTTAACCATTTTTAAGTATTCAGTTCCGTAGCGTTAAGTGCATTCACACTGTTGTGCTGCCACCACCACCATCGATCTCCAGCACTTTTTCATCTTCCCCATTTGACACCCTGTGCCCATTAAATGCTAATTCCCTACTCCGCCTCCCCCCAGCCCCGGGCAGCCACCATTCTACTTTCTGTCTCTGTGAATTGACTACTCTAGGCACCTCATATAAGTGGAATCATAGTGTTTGTCCTTTTGTGTCTGGCTTATTTCACTTAGCACAATGTCTTCCAGGTTCATCCATGTCGTAGTACATAACTTCATTTACTTTTTATCAATTTAAATGTAAATGTAAATAGCCACATGTGACCAGTGGCTGCCCTATTGGGCGGGACAGGTCTAAAGGGTAAATGCTCAAATTCTGCCCAGACTGTGTGGATCCACATCCCAGGTGTACCACTGACCAGCTGTGTGACCTTGGGCAAGTCACTTTCCTTCTCTATGCTTCAGTTTCTCATTTGTAAAATGGGAATAGCATTAGTACTTACCTGATAGGGTTGATTTAAGGATCCGATGAGATGCACCATGTAGAGTGCCTAGTAGATGCTCAATAAATGTTCATAATTGTTGTTATGACAAGTAGGACACGAGAAGTTCTGATGACCAGAAAGATGAGATTCCCGTGGAGAACTATGTAGCCCAGCGTTACATTGAAAATCCCTACCTGATAGGAGGTGAGATGACTGTCTCTGCTCCCTGCCCTTCCACTGAACAAGTCAGTCAAACAGTCAGTCAACAAGCCTTGACTAGCAGCCTGCCCAGTCTGACACCAGGCATGAAAGGATGCCAAGGTGAGATCTGTCCTGCACTCTGCCACCTCCTAGCCGTTGCCCCTACAGTTTCCTCTGGCTGGCATGCCCTTCTTGCTCCCTTCTTTGTTCATGAAACTTCTCCTTCTTTGAGAACCAACTCATTCTTTCATGTATTGATCCAACAAATACTTATAAAGAGCCTGCCTGGTGCCAGCCACTGTCCTGGGTGCTGGCTGCCCACCCTGCTCTCATGGATCTTATACTCCAGATGGGCAGACTGCAATAAACCAGAAAACCATAAATAAAATAAAATAATAAAACTATCCCACACAGTGGTGGGTGTTATGAAGTAAATCAAGCAGAGTGATGGGACAGAGTGATGTGGGGATCAGGGATTACCCCTCTGAGGAGGTGACATGTGAGCTGAGACTCGAATGACGATTAGGAGCCACTTGCGTGTAGATTTGGAGGGAGAGGAATGCAGGGAAAGCAACCTGCAAGGGCAAAGGCCTCAAGGTGTAATGGAGCCTCCTCTGAAGGCTTGGCAGGTTTCCCCAGGCGCACGTGGTCTGTGGACTACAGACACGGCAGGCGTGTGTGAGAAGGGGCGTGATTCGGGGGTCTTGTCTGAGAGGGGCAGGCGCTGAGCAGGTGCATCATTGCAGTGGTGTTAATGCCATTTGCCTCTGCCCACCTCCTCAGGTAGTCACCATCCCTGGCGGGCAGTCCCTGGGTCTCTTCTCCCCTCTCCTCTCTTGGCTCCCAGCTTTTTGTCTCGAGCTGAGACCTTGCCCCTGAGCCCCAAATCTTGATGTCCAACAGTCTGTGACATCCCCTCTTGGGCATCTGCTGGCAACTCAAACCCAACATGCCCCAGATTCTACCCCACCCCCCAATGTGGCTCATTCCCCAGCTTCTCATCCCGGATAAGAGCCCCTGTACCCCCTGGTTGCTAAGCCAGGAACCAGTTAATATTCTGGGGCAACCCTCTCTTCCCTTCTCCTCCAGTTCTGCACCAAGCTCCACACAGCTTTGAATCTGTCTGGCCACCCCTCTCACTTCCATCCTGGTCCTGGTCACTGTCCTCTCCTTCCTGGACAGCTGCGCCGACCTCCTCACTGGTGTTCCACTGCTGTCCCTTCTGCTGCACTCCAACACATAGTCAGCGACATCGGACACCCTTTAGTGGCTCCCCATGGTTTGCAGGACAAAACCCAAAGGTGCCAACCTTGCTCACCTCGTCTTCCACTCTACCCTTGACCCAAGCTCTATGCCCCCCTGGGCCTCTGCCCATGCAGTTTCTCCTGCTCAAAGACCCTACCCCACTCTGGGCTAGGCACTTTCTCACCATGTAGGTCACCACTTCCCATCGGTCCCTCCATGACCACTGAGTCTCAGGCCTTACCCCAGCATTGACCGCCCCCAGGGACCCTCTCCTTGTACCTTGTCTGCTTTTAGTGGGAGCACCATGGAGGCAGGGAGTCATATCTCTGTCCATTGCTGTGCCCCCCAAACCTAGCATAGTGCCTGACATTCAATCAATATTTGCTACACAAATATTTCTTTCCTTGCCTGACAGGCTGCAAATTTGACCTGCGTGTCTACGTGCTGGTGATGTCGGTGAGTAAGTAAGGCAAGGGCTCTCTTCCAGAGGGGGTTCTGGGGTGCTGGGCTCAGGGGACATGGGGCAGAGGCCATTCTGGGGCACCTTGTGTGAGCTGGTCTGGTTTTATGTCTGCTTGGGAGAGCCCAGGGGGAAATTTAGGGGCAGGCAGACATACTCAGGTTTTACCATCTCAGATGCCCCAGCATGTGGATTTGCCCTCCACCTGTCCTTTGTTCATTCAGTCATCCGTGGTAACCACAGAAAATGTTCACTGAGCACCTACTAAGCACCAGGCCCTAGTGCTTAGCAGGTTTGATGTTATTTAGTTCTCCTATGATTCTATTATGATCCTCATTTTACAGATGAGGAAACAGGCTGACTGACTTGCCCAAGGTTACGCAGTGGCAGAGCTGGAATTCAAATCCCGCAGCCTGGCCCCAGAGCCTACTCCCTTAACCACAGAGTTGCTCTACCCCCTCCACCCATTCATTCATTCATTCATTCATTCATTCAGCAAATATCTAAACCTTCATGGTCCTGTGAAGCACTGTGCTGAGACAAGGATACGGGGGTGCCCGAGATAGGCTCAGCTCCTGTCCTGGAACTCACTGCAGGCAGGGTGTCACACGTGATGGTGGAGCTCAGAAGAGGTCTATTCATCTTGTTCCTTCCACATCCCTCTCCCTCCAGGGAAGGAGGGGTAGAATCAAAGGAGGTGACTTAGGGCAGATGCTTGAAGGACGATGTGGGAAAGAAGGTGGGGTATTCCAGGTGGAGGTCACAGCAGGGGCAAGAGCTAGGAGGGGTGAAAGTGCCTGTATGTCTTCCCTTTCCCTTTTCTCTCCCTGTCCCGCCACATCTCAGTACATCCCGCTGCGGGCGTGGCTCTACCGGGATGGCTTTGCCCGATTCTCCAACACCCGCTTCACGCTGAACAGCCTTGATGACCAGTGTATCCTGGGGTCCTGCCTGGCCACCCCCAACACACCTGCCTCTTCCTGTCATCGCACAGATGTTTGCTGAGTTTCTGCAGTGGTCTGGGTGTGGGGGACACGGCAATGAACAGACAGGCCAGGGCCATTCCTTCTGGGAACTTCCCAGTCTTGTGGGGGTGACCCGAGGGGAGCAGCCCAGCTCTGCTCCAAACAGCTCTCCCCAAACTGCTTTGCTTGATGATCACTTCAGTGATGCGCCTAACGTTCATATTTATTCATACTCATAGGATCGGACAGTTTTAGCCCCTTTGGAGAACGTTTGCATCCATTCTTGTGCCCTGTTCTTCAGTGCCTAGGTGTTGGCTCTCCCATTCATTCAAATGCAATGCCATTTTCACCCATCTAATCGGCAGAGACCGAAAATTTGATAACACGCCGTCTTGGCGAGGCTGGGAGAATACATATGTTGCTGCGGGGAGTGTCAACTCCCCAGAAAGCAATCTGGCAAATATTATCAAAAGGCAAATGCACACACCCCCTGAGTCAGCAATTCCCCTTCTGGGAATTTATCCTACAGGTGCACCCACAATAGAGAAAAAGACAGGCTCAAAGGTGATTCATTGCACACGTTTTTTGTGAGAGTGAAAGAAAGGAAACAATGAAATGCATGGCTCATTTATACAATGAAACAGTATGCACCTGTTAAAAAGGAACTGGGGAGAATGCTTTATGTACTAACATGAAACCATCTCTGAGATGTATGGGGGTGCTTCAAAAAGTTCATGGAAAGATTCATATTATCTTTTAATTCCATTTTTCCACAAAAGTTTCGAAGTACCCTGGTACTTTTCCCAATTAGCAATGTCAGAGAATGTTGTGAAAAGTCTGTTCCCATTCACGTTAAAAATTATACTTACATGTGTGTTTGCTTACCTGTACATACACATCTTTAGAAGGACAGACAAGAAACTGGAAACAGAATTTGTCTTTAGGAGGAGAAATAGGTGGGCAGGGACAGGGGTGGAAAGGAGATAACTTCTTACATATGTTTTTGTACTTTTTGACTTGAGCCATGAGACTATATCATCTGGTCAAAATACAAGCATCAAAAAAAGGATTTTCAGATTTTTAGGCCTGAGCATCAGAAGAAAAGGGGTAGACAATCCAGAAATATTTAGGGGATAAATCAGCAGGACTAGATTACCTGCATGTTGGTTGAAGAAAGAATTTGTAATGTAGGGAAATGTATAAAGTTGAAAATAAATATTTTCTGACCTGATTCTAATCCTCTGTAGTTTTCAGAGTTAATAGATTAGTGAATAGTGACTATCCTTTCATACTTTTACATAAACAGAACCAGACTTCCTTAAAAGCTTGGAGGACCCAGCCCATGTTTTTAGCCAATTCACAACTCTCTGCCTTCAATTAAGTGTGTGTCCAAGGTCATGCATTTGCATGTAAGACAGAGAGTAGGCCCTTCTGAGTATTTTTTACAATTTGTTTTTTTCTACTTTGCCAACTTCATTTCCAATATGTTTATTTTATTTTGCAATTCTAAGAAGCACCTATCATATGTAAGTCATCAAATTTATTTTAGTTTAGTCTTATTGCCACCTTGTTTCTTGTTAAAATTAAGTAATACATATACAGCACTTAGAACGGTGCCTGGTCCAGAGCGACCCCTCAGTGAATGTTAATGGTCCTCCCTCCCCCATTTAAAGGTCTTTGCACATCTCTGGGCATTATGGGGACTTATTAAACAAACCGAGCCCTCTCCCAGGGCTAGTCTCTATTTTATGAGGCTTCGGTTTTCACAGTGAGTGAATACACATCATTTTCCATCCTTTCTTTTAAATCGTTTTTAATTTTTTAATCTTGGAATATTAAAATAGAAAAGACTATGACAGAAACCTATGCATCTACCATCCAGATTTAACAGATATTAACATTTTGCCATATTTGCCACAGATATTACATACCAATTTTTAAAATAATAAGGTAACTTTGGATCACAAAATAATAAGAAATATCTTTTTAACCTGACTTTTATATATATATATATAGTTTACACACAGTTATTCAAATATATATACATATGTTTTGGGTGGTTTTTGGCAGCTGGCCAGCATGGGGATCTGAACCCTTGACCTTGGTGTTACAACACCATACTGTAACCAACTGAGCTAACCGGCCAGCCCTACATATATATTTATATGTACACAAAATACAAAAATATTTGCTGAAACACTATATATCAGTGAACAAGTAGAAATAGCTTAAGTCCCCATTGAGGGATAGTGAAATGAATTATAAAGCATCTACATTATGTTGTGCGTTTGTTAAAAACAACTAGATAGATCGCAACGTCATGAAATGCAAAGGTATCTAAGACTGACTATTAAGTGAAAAACAAAATGCAAGGTGTGGAAGTGGTGTCTATGATCCCATTTTTGCTTTTAAGAAAGTCTGGTTCTGTTTAGGTAAAAGTATGAAAGGATAGTCACTATTCACTAATCTATTAACTCTGAAAACTACAGAGGATTAGAATCAGGTCAGAAAATATTTATTTTCAACTTTATACATTTCCCTATATTACAAATTCTTTCTTCAACCAACATGCATTACTCTAATAATAAAAATAATAAAACATTTAAAGGGTATAGTTTTCAAAATAGAAGTAGTATAGCTCATTAAAGACAAATCAGAAAATTCAGAAAAGTACAAAAAAGGAAAAGAAAACTTGTGTAGTCAAATTTTCTAGAGTAACTACTTACCATTTTGGTGTATTTCCTTCCAGGTTCATCTGTAGAGGTTTTTGCTGTTATCGTTTGCCTTTTATATACTATTGATCCCATGGTATAAATATAACCTTTCTTCCATTAAACGTTATCATCAGTATTTTCCTTGTAGACAGTTTTTATGAGTTACAAAATATTCCACTGAGTAGACTTACTGGTTTACTAACCTCCCATGCTGCAGGCATTTGGGAAGTTATTCAGTTTCTTGCTATTATGACACAAGATACAAAGGAACATGGTTTTTTTGTAAACCTTTTACTGTATTTAAGATTTTTCCTTCAGATGTTGTCACAGAGGTATAAATACCGGGTCAAGGGCATCTGGTCAGATTGTTTTTCAGAAAAGTTCTTTATATTTATACCCTCCCATTGACACGGTCCATTTCACCCCAGCTCCCTAGTACTGGGGACAATCATGTTAAAAAGCCATTTCTGAAACAACTGGCACATCTGATGAAGCATATATGGATGACTTGATCAGAAAGCAGAATTTTGCTTAAGATTTTGCATCTCTTCCAATTTGCATTTTTCCCTATTTACATCTCTTTTAAGTTGTGTATCTTCTACTACTAGAAACTTTGAGCATTTTCCCAGATGGTCGTCTACCAATTTTCTCTTTTATGTTTTCATATTCTTTATTTCTTAGATTCCCATGTTTTATTGTTAACAATTTATGTGAGATTTTCACGTGATAAAAATATTAGACTGCAGCCAGTACAGGGACCGAACCCTGTGGACCGTGGTGTCATCAGCATCACGCTCTAACCAACTGAGCTACCTGGCCAGCCCCATTTGCTACAAATCTTTTCTCTAGTCATGTGCCTTTAATGTTTGTCTTGACATCTGATTATTTTTATTTTTACATGGCTGACTCCTTAGTTGACTCCATAGTTGTCCACTGACAGCCTCTGTGATTTCTACTGTCATTTCTAAGCTAAGAAAATTCTTTTCCCCCTAAAGATTTCACAACTAATTAGCTCCATTTCTCTATGGGATTATTTTGATCTTTTACTCTTTGCTACTTGACTGTTCGGTCCATCGGGACCTGATTTCAGGTCCACGTGTGGAGCGGGCGGCTGTGAGTGCGCTGACCAGTCACCCCTCCCGTTAGGCCTGTGTCTCCTCTGCCCCTAGGAAAGGCCCCGCTTTCTCATCCCTTGCCGGCAAGAGCAGCATGCAGAGAAGTGCAAAGTGCTGGGAATGACGCTTCCTTCATTCCTTCTCAAGCCAGCAACTCACTTTGCCTCTTTTCCTATTTTCTTACGACAGCTTTGTTGAGATAGAACTGACAGCTCACTCAGTTAAAGCAGGCGGGCGAAAGGTTTTTATCGTATTCACACAGCCATCACCATACTCAGTTTTAGGACATTTTCATCATCCCCATCCCTATTAGCCATCACTCCCTATTTCCCCTCAACCCTCCTCCCAACCCTTTGCCACCACTTTCTGTCTCTGTAGATTTGCCAGTTCTGGACATTTTATGTAAATTGACTCATACACCATGTGGTCTTTTGTGTCAGACTTCTTTCACTTTGCATAATGTTTTCAAGGTTCATCCGTGTCGTAGCACGGTCGGTACTTCATATCTCTTTATTGCTGAATGATATTTCATTATATGGATATACCACATCCAGTAACGTGGCTGTACCATTTTATTCACTGATGGACATTGGAGTTGTTTCCACTTTTTGGCTATTATGAAAAATGCTGCTATGAAAATTTCATGTCCAAGTTTGTGTGTGGACATATGTTTTCATTTATCTTGAGTATATACCTAGGAGTGGAGTTGCTGGTCACATGGTAATTCTATGTTTCACTTTTTGAGGAACTGCTAGACTGTTTTCCAAAGCACTGCACAATCGTACATTCCCTCCAACAGTGCTCAGGGTTCCAGTTTCTCCACATCCTCACCAGCACTTGTTATCTGTCCTTTTTATTGTTTTATTATATCCATCCTAGTGGATGCAGAGTGGTTTTGATTTCCATTTCCCTGAAGACTAGTGGTGTCAAACACCTTTTATGTGCCTGTTGGCCATCTGTAAATCCATTTGTTCAAATTCTTTGTCCATTTTTATTGGATTATTTGTGTTTTTATTGTTAAGTTATAAGAGTTCTCCCCCAGCCCCCCTTTTTTATGATCTGGCCAGTACAGGGATCGAACCCCAGTCCTTGGTGTTATGAGCACCAGTCTAAGCAACTAAGCTAATTAGACAGCCCAAGTTATAAGAATTCTTTATGTATTCTGGATACTAGTTTCTTATCAGATACATGATTTGCAAATATTTTCTCCCATTTTGTGGGTTGTCTTTTCATTTTCTTGATAGGGTCCTTTGAAGCACAAAAGTTTTTAATTTTGATAAAGTCCAATTTATGTTTTTTCCTTGGTTACTTGTGCTTTTGTGGCATAACTAAAAAGCTCTGCCTAACCAAGGTCACAACAACTTATTTCTATATCCTCTTCTAAGAGTTTAATAGTTTTGCCTCCTATATTTAGGTCTGTGGTCCGTTGGGAGCTAATTTTTGTCTAGTGTGAGGAAGGGATCCCACTTTATTTCTTTGCACGTGGATATCGAGGTGTCCCTGCCCAGCTGTTGAAAAGACGACTCCTCTTGCTCTCATTGAACTGCCTTGCTGCCCTTTTCAGAAATCAATTGACCATAAATGCAAGGGCTGCCTATTTAGTGGCTTGTCATTTGCTTATTCTTTTGAAATTGAGGCAGAAAAACTCTCAGAAAAATGTGAAAGAAAATAAGTCTTTGAAAAGCTTTAAAGAAGACATTCTAGGAAAGAGATACTGAAGAGGATACCCACCTTCTCCAGAGAGGCTGAAGCCACCCTGCCCTGTCCCATATGCCACAGACAGTGACCTAGAACCTCTACCTCCCCTTCCGATAAATGTCCCAAATAAGTCCTGGAGAAAGTTACATCTTATGGCCATTTCATGAGGTCTGGGGGATCTACCTTGCTTAGCTGTGGGGGAAGGGGGGAAGATGTTGAGGAACGGATGTTCTGAATGGCTGTCACTTAACTTCATCTGCGAGATGAGAATAGTTTAGGGAGAAAGTGAGATGATGTGTGTGAATGTGCTCTGTAAGCTGCAAAGTGTTGCCAACGTCACTGGTGGTGACGATGGTGATGATACCAGAAGGCAGACTCTCAGAGCTGGGACTTCAGAGGCCACCCTGACCCCACCACAATGCTGGATCCCTTCTCCAATATTCCTACAAAGTGGCTACCCAGCCTGAACCCCTCTAGTGTCAGGGAGCTCAGTATGTCCTGAGATAGCTGTTCTATATCTGGTTCTTCTTGTTAGAAAGTGTTCTCTCCCCTTGAGTTGAAAAATCAATAAAATCAGCTATCCCAGGCACTTTAAGAAACACTTTTATACAGTATTTTATGTGATCTTTCAAATAATCCTGTGAAGTCAGTATACTACTATGTTCCCCCATTTAACACGTGGGGAAACAGGCTCAGAGAGGTTAAGTGGCTTGCTCAGGGGCCCACAGCCAGTAAAGATGCAGGTGGGATTTGAACCCAGGCCTATCTGACTCCAAAGCCCGTGCACATGACTTCTGGGTCGACTTAATAGCCTTCTCCACCAATTTCCAAGCATGGGTCTAGTTCAGTCCCTGGGGCTACATGGAGTAGGGCTCGCCTTTCTTGTCCACAATGGCCCTTGACCACCAACCTCTGCCAGATGTTCACCTCACCAATGTCGCTGTGCAGAAGACGTCTCCTGACTACCACCCTAAGAAGGTGAGGAAGCCGGGTTTCTGCCCTCTATGGGTGCAGCCTTTTGGAACCTGGCTGGGGGGTAGGCAGGAGAGGAGAGTGACAAGGAGCCCAGGACAGGCCTGTCTGGGCTCATAGTTCACCAGTGAGGGCAGGCCCACCTTCCCATTTGCAGACCCAGAGTAAGAGTACAAGGGAGGCCCACATATCGTGTCTAAATATTTAAAAGTAACATTATTTAAAAATAACAAATCAAACTCCTAAATAAAATGTCTGCCCACCTTGACATCCTCAACTGATTGACCAGTCAATTGACTGATGTGTCATACACATATACTTTCTATCTATCTATATAATCTATATAATATCCTGCAAGGACATGTTCAAATATGGAATTCTCAGTCTTCTCAGAATTAGGGCCAGATCACGGGGGCACAGGAGAGCAGGCCTCCAGCTCACACCTGCTCCCTTCCTTTCCCTCCCCTGGCTTCATCCCACATGATGGCGGCCTTGTACGTACACATCCCTGCAAACAGCAGCCCGGTGGTCAGTCGTCGGCCTTGGATGTACACACAGTCAGTGCAGTCTGTCTTCAGGAAGGCAGGCCCGGGAAAGAGGCCTACACAGGCTATTTGGGCAGGGGTTTCTGGGGTCCTGGGTAGCCAGTCTTCTTGGACTTGCAGTCTTTGTCCCAGTAGGAGGGGCACACCCAGAGTTATCCTAATCACAAGACTCAGGGATGGGCCCTCTTGCCCAGGCCTAAGGGCAGTGCTGATGGGATCATTTAGGGTCCTGGCAAGTTGGGTTCCTGTTAACTGAGGTCCCCCTCTCCCAATTCGGCTGCCTGGGCTCCCAGGGCTGCAAGTGGATGATCCAGCGCTTCCGGCAGTACCTGGCGTCCAAGCACGGGCCGGAGGCGGTAGAGGCGCTCTTCAGCGACATGGACAACATCTTCATCAAGAGCCTGCAGAGTGTTCAGAAGGTGATCATCAGTGACAAACACTGCTTCGAGCTGTACGGCTATGACATCCTCATCGACCAGGACCTCAAGCCGTAAGTGGGTGGGTGGATGGCCCAGAGAGCCAGGCGGTTGGGTTTTGCACACTCTACAGCCAGACTGCCCAGGTTTGAATCCCAGCTCTGCCACTTTCTAGTTGTATAACATTGGGTGCGCTTCCTTTTTTGTGTGCCTTAGTTTGCCCATCTGTAAAATGGGTTGGTCATGTGCTTATCCCTTATACGGTTGTTATGAGGAATAAATAAGACATCATCTATAGGGCACTGAGCACAGTGCCTGGCACTAGGAGACCTTCCCTGACCATCTGCTGAGTAGATGGTCATCCTCCTGTAGCTCCAGGCAAGAAACCTGCCCTCTCTAAGTCTTGGTGCTTTGAGGATGCAAAGTGCCATGTAAGGGAATATCATTACAATGCTGGTCCCTGCTGAGAACTGAGTGCCCTCCCACAGTGCCCGTGGAGGAGGTCAAGCTGATAAGTAGGACAAGCCTGAGCTGGCAGGGATCACAGTGATGGCCTCACATGATACAACAGGATATGGAAGCCCAGTGGGGCTGTCAGGGAGTTTGAGGTCATACAGCAAGGCAAGGGCAAAGATGGCCCAAGGTCCAAGTACCTGGGCTGAGCTGCTCCCCACCAGCACTCCTGGCTCCAGGAGCCAAACCCCTACCCAGGTCACTGCATAAGTGCTGAGGAGCTTTCTGAACCCGAAGTGGTAGCTGGAGAGTGAGACCTAAGTCAGGCCCTGGTTTAAGGAAAACAGGTCCTGGCATCAGTGGGTCTCTCTCCTTTGCCCCTGCAGCAAAATGTGGCTGCAGGCATTAGAGTGGAAACTGATGGGGGAACAAGCTTGGGAGGACACAGAATATAGTGGAAAGGGAGACCCGAGTTTCCCACTGGCCTGTTGGGTGAGCCCTTCCCTGTCTGAGACAGCTTCCTGTCTGTGAAATGATGGGCTTGCACAAAACATAAGTTTGCAAGCTGGAGGTCCTTGAGCTGCTTTTGGCCTGCAGATACTTTGCATTTGGCCTTCAGAATGTAAATTTATTGAAAATCTCTAAAAACTGAAATATGTTTACACAAAAATCAGGACTTTTTGGATTTTCCGGAAAAATCAGATGATCTGGGCTCACGGTGCCGCAGGGCAACTCTCTCCTGCAGCTGGCGTAGCCACCCCTTTAGACATAGAATGCCCTTTCCAGTTCACCACATACTCCACCCCTCCCTCATGTGTCCCCACCCTTGACACAGCAGGATGCTGGCCATCTATAGGCAAACATTCACTAGGAAAAAGTTTTTCTTGTGCTCACATCTCTATTAGAAGAAGGAAAAGCAATAGCAGCATAAGGGCACCATAATCTTTCTTATACCTGAGCAGCTTCCGTCATTTACAACCTTTCTTTAAAGTGGAAAGGTGGAGGGAGCAGCCCCACCTGAATTGAGGGTGGGGCCCAGGCACCCCATCTAGCTGCTCAGTGAAATCCCAGGGGCCCCCGGGACCGAGTAACCCTAAGGGCCTCCACTGCCTGCCTCCCCAGGTGGCTCCTGGAGGTCAATGCATCCCCGTCACTGACAGCCAGCAGCCAGGAAGACTATGAGCTCAAGACCCACCTCCTGGAAGACACCCTGCACGTTGTGGACATGGAAGCCAGGTGAGGAGGGCCACTTGACCACTTACCCCTCTGTACATGACAAGTGGGGCTCCCACCAAGGGAGAAAGAGAACTCAGAACCTTGAGACTTGAGTGGCTCTCAGAGATGGCTCTGGCCTGCCCCACCGTTTTATAGATGGCGAAACTGAGATTCCACACAGGGTCGGGTCCTGGCCCAAGGCCTCAGCCTGTCTGGGGCAGGGCAGGGCCAACTACAGATTTCCAAGACTCAGTCTAGCAGTAATTCCTCAAAATGTTCTGACTGTGGGACCAAGGACCAGTCTCTTCACCTCTCTGAGCCTCAGTTTCCTCATCTGTAAAAAGGGAAACATCATGCTTACCTCTTAGGGTTTTTAGATTAACTTACCAAGATAAATTATGGGAAAGTGCCTAGCTCACAGCAAGTGCTCAGTAAGAGGCTATTTATTGTCATAACAATGTGTATATAATGGAAAAAGCCAGGGTCTAGCTTCAAGAATGGATGAATCCAGGTGCTCAGTCAGTGTTTGGTTGGTTTGTCTGTCTGTCCCTCCCTCTCTCTCTCTGTCTGTCTTTCTCTGTCTCCTTTTCCCTCTGTATTAGCTTTTTCTCAACTATTCCAGCAAAAGTTTAAGGGCTGATTCTCATTTCAGGGGACTGGGTCACATGCCCATATCTGAATCAATCAGTGTGACTCCAGCTGACCAGGTCTAGGTCTCTTGCCCATCTCCCAGGATTTGGGGTCAACCCCACCTGAGCCATGTGGGTGTGGGAGGGAAGAGTGGTTCTCAGAGGAAAAACTGAGGTGCACTTGTACTGAAAAAAGGTAAAATGGATGCTAAGCAGGCAGAAACCTCAGATGCTCGCTATTCCTACCATCACTTATTTATTCAACAAACATTCGAGCCCCTACTGTGTGCCAGGCTCTGTGGAACACACTAGGGACACAGTAATGAACAAGACAGACCTAGTCCCTGCCTTCATGGAATTTATGGTTTGGGAAGAAAGCAGACTTTGAACCAGAAATCACAAATAGGTGCATGTTATCAAGGGCAAGCGTGGGAGCCTTGGGGCAAAAACAGGAGACCACCCTTCTGAGGCCTGCAGGGGCGCCTGGGAAACAACCAGTGAATGATTGGACAATAGGAGGAATTCCAACAGCTTGGGTACCAGTAGGGCTAGGGGAGGGATCAGGGCCCTGATTTGGGTCTTAGGACTCCACCAGGTGCATGTTCATTAGCCCTTTGTGTCTCCTGCCTGTGCAGGCTCACAGGAAAAGAGAAGCGAGTTGGGGGCTTTGACCTCATGTGGAATGATGGCCCTGTCAGCAGAGAAGAGGGGGCTACTGACCTGTCAGGGATGGGAAAATTTGTGACCAACACACACCTTGGTATGTAGGGCCCGGTGGGGAGTGGGGGCCGGGGATGTGTCATGGGAGGTGCCAGGCAATGTAGGAGGCAGCTTGGCATAGCGGCTAGATTGTCTGAATTCGATCTGCAACTTACCAGCTGTGTGACCTTGGGCAAGGGACTTAACCTCTCTGTTCTTCATTTGTAAAATAGAGATGACATAGTTTCTACCTCAATGTGTGCCTAGAACACTAACTAGCACATACTGTCAGGAGGTGGATTTCAAAGGCTTAGGCGGGAAACAAACAAATGAAAAAACACATGTTGTTAAGAGAAATTAAGGACTTCAGGGTTTGATTTTAAAACTTGGTTTCTAAAAAGTGAAAATTTTCCCTGATTATAAAAATTATTCACACTCATTGTAGAATATTTGAAAACAAAAGAAGGAAAATTTTAAAAACATACAGATAAAACCATCTTTAACAATCTGGTGTATTTTCTTCCAGTTCTTCAAGAATGTATATATTCATACTTTTTCTTTTATAAAATTGGCATTGGGCTGCAGTCTTGAATTCCCAATTTTCCACGTGGTGTTTTCTATTCAAGAATATTAATAAGAGACCCCTTTTGGGGTGCACTTTTTAGCCAGGCCTGGGCTAAATATTTTACAAACATTTTGTCATTTTATCTTTAGGCAGCTTTTATTGCCGTTTTACAGATGAGGAAAAATGGTCGTCAGATGTTACATACCTTGCTGAAGGCCTGGGTCGTAAGTGGTGAGCCTGGACTTGAACTCAAGACTGTCTAATTCTGAATGGTAGCTCAGTTGGTTAGAGTGCAGTGTTATAACACCTAGGTCAAGAGTTTGGATCCCCATAATGGCCAGCTGCCAACAAAACAAAACAAAACAAATCCAAAACCTGAATGCTTGACCGCTAGACTCTCCTGCTCCTAGGTAAAGTTAAAAACAAGATTACCATATGGCTGCAAAATACTCAAGCTTATAAATTTGCCAAATGAATTTCTTATAATTGGGCATTTGGCACAATTCCAATTTTTTACATTTGTAAATAATACCATAATGAATGTCCTCTCACATAAAATCAACTGAAATTCTGGCTATTTCCTTAAAACAGATTCCTAGAAGTAGAATTACTAGGTCAAAGGGATAGACATTACAACTAAATTGCTTTCCAAAGATTATACAAATCTGCCAGTTTTGAATTTTAAAAAAATCTGTGCCAACTTGCTACGTAAAAAGTACTGACTCGTTTTAGGTGCATTCCATTGATTATTGGTGGTTTCAGTTTTTTAATTTGCATTTCTTCTTTTGTAAGCTGTCTATACTCTATTTTTCTATGGGCTGTCTAGTTTTCTAAATTTATAAAGGCTTTGGATGACTATGTAATGCTCTTCCAAGCTTTAATGTGTATACGGTCATCTGGAAACCTTGTTAAAATACAGATGATGATTCAGTAGTTCTGGGATGGAGCCTCAGCCTGCTTTTCTAACAAGCTCCCGGGTAATGCTCTATTATTTAACCATTGCTATGTAACAAACCCTCCATAGCCTAGCAGCTTAAAACAACTACTTTATTTGCTCATTATTCTTCGGGTCTCTCCTGGGGTCATGCATAGGGCTGCAGGCACCTGGTAGTAGTACTAAGACTTGGTGCCCTAGGATGGCCTCACTCACATGTGTGGGGGTTAACACCGGCTGTCAGCTGGGTTTCTCTTTGCATGTGGCCACCTGCCCTCCAACAGTCTAGCCCTGTCTTCTTCACACTGTAGTGAAGAAGAGTTCCAAGAGGCAAGAAAGACATTGCACAGCCTGTGCAGAGGTCCCACAATGTCATTCTGCTACAATCCATTAGTTAAAGCAATTTGCTAATCCAGCCCAGAGTCACGGGTGAGGAAATAGACTCCACCTCTTGATGAGAAGAGCAGCAAAGTCACCTTGCAGAGAGGTGTGCATATGGGAATGGAATCGTTGCAACCATCTTTGCTAACAATTCACCTCAGATGCCAGTGATGCTGGTTTCTGGACCCTGTTTGAGGAGCAAAGATGAAGAATAGTGCTTCTCCACCTTGGCTGCATATTAGAATCATCCGGGAGCTTTGAAAAATACTGATGTAATGTAATCTGGAAAAACCTGGTAAGAAAAAAAATACTGATGCTTGCCAAAGGTAAAGATATGGTTGGTCTAGGCATCACTATGAGGGAACTTCAAAAAGTGCATGGAAAGATTCATATTATCTTTTAATTCTATTTTTCAACAAACTATCTGAAGTACTCTTGTATTTTTAAAAGCTCCCAGTGACTCTAATATGCAGCCCAGGTTGAGAGCTACTGCTTTGGAAGTCTCTGGAATTGTTTCCAGAAGAACGTTTGGGTGGATGGTGGTAAACATAGGAGGAGCAGGTTGGGTCAGGAAGAATATTGATAAATTGAGTAAGGGTTGTGTTCAGGGACATCCAGGTAAAAAGATCAACAGATAACTCAGAGATGAGTCTAGAACTCCAAGAAGAGGTTTGCGTTGGACATGAAGATCTGGCAGTTATGAATGAATCAAATATAGCTAAAGCTAGGGTTTCCTGGAACTCAATTTGGAAAATCTGGGGTAGTATATAGTAGGCTGTCAGCTCAGTGAAGTCTTGATGGCTGGTGAGTGCGTAGGAGGCAGGGACAGAGTTTTAGGTGCTAAGAAGGATCACAGATACCACCTGGTCAGTATTTGTGGCCACAGAGATTCAGTCATTCAGACAGCACTTTTGAGTGCCAGCAATGTGCCTGGCACAAGATTAAACAACCATGAAGTTGCCTCAAGGATCAGCTCTGAGAGCAAGCAGGAAATGGGTAGCACCCCAAACAGGTTGGGAGAGGAGGCATTTCAGCAGCTTACATCAGCTTCTCAGCATGGACTGCCTGGGACACACTTCCGTGGGCCCAGGGGCCACTTGGGAAAACTCATTTCCTAGCCGACTGTGCCTGACACGTGGGTTGGGTAAGGGAAGAAAGCTAACGTATACTGGGCATCTATCAATTGCCAGGCACTGTGCTAGCTTTCAATGCATTTTCACTGTGCAAAACCAGGAGGAAAGGCAGTGTGGGGTTGTGGGTAAGAGCATGGCTCCGGTACCAGGTTCAAATCCCAGTTCTACTACTTATTGTGTGATTTGGGCTAAATGACCACCTCTCTGAGCCTCAGTTTTCTCTTCTGCACATAATTCCTGTGAGGACCCAACAAGTTCATCCATATTAAGTACCTGGAAGCAGTCCCTAGCTTGAGGTAAGCCCCTAGTCAATGTTAGCTTTTGTTGATAAATCCTTCTGTTCACTCCATAAGGCAGATAGTATTATCCTGGTTTACAGATGAGAAAATGGATGCTCGAAGAGGTAAATGACCTGCTTGAGGGCCATGGCAGTTCAGGAGAGGAGCCAGGATGCAAGTCACAGGCCATGCGTGGTTGCATGACTCCTCCTATCCCCTCCTTCCACCAAGTAGTGAGCACAGGCCCCTCCACTCACCCCAAGGACAGACCATCCCAGCCAACACCCCACTTCCCTTCCAGGCTGTGTTAACGATCGGAAACAACAGCTGAGGCAGCTGTTCCGTTCCCTTCAAATGCAGAAGAAAGCTTCCAGCTGATCCCCAGCCACTGGAAGGAAAGCAGCCCAGGAGGTGCCACCCAGGCCTCTCCCCACTCCCAGATTCCAGCACAGCAGCACTTCATGGCATTTGCCTCCCTCCCTCTGGCCTTCTGCCCTCCAGAGTTGAGTGCAAGTAAAAATTTCTGCATTTTTCACACTCCTACATTCCTAAGCCTTCTCTTGGTTTAAGAGGGACTCCAACGAGAGTGGGCCAGTGGGCTAACTGCTCCATGGGGGAACCTACCATTCTCAATGCAGTTTTTCTGGCTGCAAATGGCAGAATCTGACTGCCTACTTTAAGCCCAAAGGGAAGGTTTTTGGAAGGAAAATACTGGCAAATCCAAGAAGTGAACCAGCTGGCTTTAGGAAGGCCAGAAGCCAAGCTACTATGGACCTACTGCCTCTGGAGCATGGGCAAGCCCGACAGCCCCAGCCGTCGGCTCCAGGTATCACGTTTCCAAGAGAGAGAACCTGATTAGCACTTTGGCCTAGGAACCACCCTGCCAGGAGGCAGGGGCAATGTTCTGATGGAGAAATTGTGAACCTGGCAGTCATACCACACAGCACTTACCAAAGTGAATTCTGCAACTTTCTACTTTTTTATGTTTCTATTTTAAAATATGCAACACATTCGTATGTTTTAAAATTTACAAAAGTGTGCAGTCGTCCCTTGGTATCTGCAAGGGATTGGTTCCAGGACCTACTTGCAGATACCAAAATCCAGGGATGCTCAAGTCCCTTATATAAAATGGCATATTATTTGCAGATAACCTACACATCATCTGTGCACTGCTTATAACACTTAATGCAAATGTAAAGCACACATTTGCATTAAGTGTTATAAGCAGTGCACAGATGATTTAGAGTACAAGAGAGGATGTGTGTAGGTTATAAACAAGTATAGCTGTTATACTTTATCAGTTTTTAATTTGTATTTTTCCCCCTAATATTTTCAATCCGCAGTTGGTTGAATCTGTGGATAAGGAACATGCAGATAGAGGGCCAGCTGTACATTGTGTCATCTCCTTTCCTCCCAAGCTTGTGCCCCAACCCTTCAGCTGCTGTCCTGAGGGAACCACGTAGTGTATACACAAATTGTTAGCTTATTAGACACCTGTTCTGCCCCTTGCTTTTCTCACTCACTGTATCTTGGAGCTTGTTCCAAATCAGTGCTCAAAGAGCTTCCCTATTCTTGATTATAGCTGCCTAGTAGTATTCCACTCTCTGGAGCTACTGATTCCTTTAAATAGTCCCCTGTGGATGGATATTTAGTTTCCAATTCCACCTCCCTACTTCTCAGGGCTATCATGGGAAAAGCACACAGTAACTTCTACCAAAACTCAAGGGGGTGCAAAACTGTAGGTTTTGTTTAATCAAAACCCAAGTTTTTTTTTTTTAACATTTTCTGAATTAGTCAGCAATATTTAAGACAGAAGATTCAACTTAATCCAAATTTCTAGCTCCTCTTGAAAAAAACTTAAGATCTGGCCATACTATCCTGTGTTCCTATATAACTACCAGCTAGAGCCCAATGGAGTGAGGGGAACAGGTGAGGTGTGACCTTTCCATTTCGTCATTTGTTGTTATCACCTGCCTGTCTAATCCTGGTATCATTTCAAGGCAAGAACCACTTCCCCTTCATAGTGGTATTCTAAAAGGAGTAGTTTGCCCTCAATGAAGGACCGAATGAGGAAAAGACTAGAAGCTGCTATTCATCCATTTAGCTAACTTTTATTGAGCCCTCAATAAACACAAAAGGCGGTTTGCCCTTGCAGCACATTCACACTAGGATCTCAGATCACTGAAGACAAACGGCTCAGGCCCTGCTTTCCGAGGTGGTGGAGGAGCCATGTGCAGCACAAAAAGAGGCAGCCTCACTCTCCCATCCCCAGGGCAGGCAGGGCCCTCCTGACTAGAGCAGTCACAGGAGACTGATAAGCAGCAGCCACTCCTGGAAGCAAGCAGGAAAAAAGGGCAAAAATGGAGGCAGGAGCGGGGGGGGGGGGGGTAAGTGTGTGTCTCCTTCACCGATGGCTGCAGTGAGCCATGAAGCACCAAGATGCTGTCTTTAATTCAGAAACCACCATGAGCCTCCCACTTTATTCCAATTCTGCTACACACACTGCCTGAGGATGTCTCCCCGCTTCCTGAGAGGAATGCTGGAATGAAGGTCCCACCCCACCCTCTGCCTTCTCCCTGCCCAGGCCGTTGGGACAGCAGGCCGTTGTTGAGAAGTGCCTGTTGCAGTCATTCTCACACCCCCACACACCCACTGGTGGCTGCCAGGGCCTCTCAATAGGTCTTGTGTCCATCCAGCCCTAGTGGTCAGGCCCAGAAGACATGCACAGGCTGAAGGTTCCTTTCTGCCATCACAGAGCAGCCAAGTGCTACAGATAGAGGCTTTGTACAGGAGCCATGGCCAGATTCCTGATGCTTGTCCCCTTACAGGGCAGATTCTGTCCTTGCAGCTTTCAAGGTTAGAGGGTCCTGGGTCCCCATGACCCCAGGAGGGATGCTGGTCGCAGGTCCCCCATCTTGCTTTTTGAGTCTCATCCTTTCAAGATGACCTTGAGAGCTTTAAGCTCATCCTGGTTGAGGGGATTCAGGTTAAAACCTTTCAGCTCCGGTTTGCCTAAGAGGAGAAGACAATCTATCAGAAAGTCGGGCCTGCTGCTGCTCTGGAGCCAAGCCCTGGAAAGGGACTAACACAGCACTAAAGCTGCCAAATGTGGCCCTGAGGTCGAGGGACAGGCCTCAGATTCTGCACTGCACTGGATGATGTACATCCATCCACACCTGCTCCTGGGTCACCAAGAACCTGCAAAGTCATGCCTGCTGCTCAGACACCTCCAGATTTTTGCCAGACCCGTGACTGATCTGGAGTGCTTAGTTTACCAGAATTTCAGCTCTGATCTCAACCACCTGAGGCCTTCTCAGTTTCCTCAGTCAGAGCTATGCTGGTCCCTTACACCATGCCCTGGCATATAATGAGACATCACACCAGGCAGTTTCTGGTACCTGGAAAAGAAGCTGTGACGGGAATAAAACCCCACAAACCTCCCTGTCCATTCTGTCTCTGAGTAGCTGCAGACACCACTGCCCACTACCCACACCTCCAACAACACTCACATGCTGCCCAGGCCACTGCCCACCTCTGAGGGGCTTCCCACCCTTCAAAATCTGTGTTGATGGTTTTCTCCACTCCGGGTTTCCAGTTCCCCCAAGACCAATACCTTGGGCCTCAAAGAGGCGATTGACCTTCACTTTAAGTTGTTTCTGGAGTTTTTCAATTTCTTTATCCAGGTGGTCCTGATCTGAAAAAGTGGGCAACAGAGAATGAGGTTATACCACAGAGAGACTGACTAGGGATGGTGAAGCCAGCTTCTCCCTAGCCCCCTTGACAGCAAAAGCTCCTAGCACTCAGGAAGGAAAAGGGAACTTCAGAGATCTACTGAGGAAGGACTAAAGGTTAGAAAGGACATGATCTGCCCAAGACCACTCAGAGAGCCCAGGATACACCAGCTCTCTGACTCCCAGTTCACTGGTCTTTTTTTCATTATGCAAAGTACCCTGGGGTAGTCGGTGTGTGGGAAGGCAACATCAGGACTTTAGCCTACCTTCCCACAGTGAAATTATGGAAAATTCAAATGCAAGACCAAAATGAAGGACGTATAGACCTAGCCAATCCTAAGATGGCTGGAAAATGGATGGCTGAGGAATTTTACAAACCGAAGTCCATCAAGATAAGGGGTCTTAAAAAAAGCATGATTGTGAAAACATGTGGTCTAAACAATCAATGAGACAGCCTAATGCTCAAGCTTAACCTAAGTAACCACAGCAAACAGAAAAGGTTATTCTAACGTTATGGACTGCACCTGACAAGTGATGGCATGATGATAGAGGTGGCTATCAGAGCTTAATGACCAACTGACTAAGGTCACCCAACCACCTCCATCTGCTTACAAGTGACATTTTGGCTAGCCTGTCTTCCCCACAGACTTCCATGCTTTCTGATGGGGAGAAGCCCTGATAGCCAAATCTTGCAGCCTGGGTGATGGTTCTATTTCTCATTGTCTCTTGAGCTTGGCTAGCCTGTGTGGATCCCTAAGAACCCTGACGATGTCCCCAAACCCCTCTAGGTACAGCAACAAGACCACATTTGTGGGCCAACAGAGCAGAGGACCAGATCCTGAACCCAGGCAAGTGACCCCATCTGAAAGCTCATCTCAAGCAGCCTCCAGCCCACTACCCAAGTGCAATGACAACTCTTAATTTTATAACCATACTACTAGCTGTATGTTCTTCAACAGAACTGCTGGAAACTTCTCCTCCAGGCTCAATCTAGTTTCCTCCACTAGAATTTTGACTTCAAGAGGTATGGAGACAACCTCTCTTCAGGGATTAAGGTAACCTGGTCGGTCCTCTTGGCCCATATGCTTTCAAGGGTATAGAGGAGAAGACATGTGTAACCTTCCCTTTTCCCAGCCAGGATCCATTTACAGCCTAACTTTTTGGCTTTATGATGCTTCTCCAAAGAGCTTCCAGGATTCTTGTGGTTTTGGAGACCTGAGTAACATATGTTGAGTGTCCAGATTGTGGTAGACCCTAGAGGTTCACTGTCCCGAAACCTCCATATTCAACCCAGTCTCTACTACAGGGGATGTGAAAAATAAAAGCTTACTCTCCCAGGCTTCCTTGTAGCTACAGGTGGCCATGTGCCTTAGTTCTGGCCAATGAGATATCACCAGAAAGTCCCTGGGCAGATGGCCTTATTTCCAAAATAGAAGGCAAGACCATATGTGGAGAAAGCCTTTGGCCTTTCCTCCAGCCCAGCACACAGACATGAGGTCTGTAATGATGACACAACAACCCTGAGAATGAGAATATGCTAAGGTGCCACTGCTGAGCAGCTGTGCCAGTCCTGGAGCACACCCCTGGACAAAGAAAAAACATGAGAAAAATAGAACCATACCTCCTTAAGCCTCAATTTGTTGGGTTTCCTGTTATCTTTAACCCAGCTCGTTCCTCAGTGATAAATGAGCACTATGCTAGATACACATACTGTCTAATATCAACTTCTCAGCAACTGTGCTACATAGATGTAGCCTCTTTTAGAGATGAAAAAATAATTCACAATGGCAGAGCAGAGATTAAAACCCACATCAGTCTGAACCCTGTAACACAGCCACCCCTCATTAAGCTGCCCAAAGCTTGACTCTCAGTTCTGGGTTAATACCAAGGCAGGTGGAAGAGATAGCTGTGTCCCTGACCGATCCCAGCAGGCCTTACCTTTCTCAATCATTTCCTTCGTCTGAGGGTGAGACATCTTGATAAACATGTTCCCGAAGCAAACCATCACATCTTCTGAAATAGCAAATAGTCATTCCTTCAACAAAAACTATCTGCAAGGCACTGTCTTAGATGCTGAGAACACAGCAGAACAAGACAAAGTTCCTGCCCTCGTGGAACTTATGTCATAGTGGAGAGGGAATAAACAAAGACACGATTTGTCAGACTCTGAGAAGAGCTGGAGAGGAAAATAAAGCAGGCTAAGAGGGACAGGGAATGCTAGAGCAGGGTGGGACTTGTAACTTAGACCAGGTGGTCCTAGGCCTCATTGATTATGTGACATTTGGGCAGAGACCCAAAGAACGTGAGGGTGTGAGCCCTGCAGATACCTGGGGAAAGAGTGAGCCAGGCGGAGGAAACAGGAACAGCGAAGATCAGTAGTGTGCTTGGGGTGTTAGGAACAGCAAGACTAGTGTGGGTGAAGTCAATGAGAGAGAAGAGATGATATTGGCGAGTTCATGGGGGCTGGATTACATGGAGTATTGCCAGACTCTAAATTTTTACTCTGGTGAAATGAGAAGCAACCGGAAAATGTTACACATTCCAGTGTACCTAAAACTCAAACTTCTTCCCTTGGTCCCCAAGGCTCCCTTCGTTATGGCCTGGTCCTGTCCACCTCTCCAGCCTTGCTTTCTCTCCCCACTTGCATACTCTGCCATGGCCACTTGGCCTCAACTAAAGAGTCCCATCCCCTCTTTCCTCCTGGATATTCTCAACACCCACTCCATGTCCAGTTCCACCTTTAACCTCAGTTTTCAATTATGTATTTTACATTGTTTTTCTTATCTGAAGAGCACAAGGACAGGGCCATCATTTTTACATACACCCAGCACTTTCAGTGTCTGCCATCATTGATGAGCAAAGAACTAAGGGTCTGTCAGCGAGGTGAGCAGTTAAAATCCTGAGCCACAGTCTGTATCAGACCTTTAATACTTGCTCCCCCATCTCCACGGGCCATTTCAATTTCCCAGTAGGCTGAATCACCCACCTGTGGCTTTCTGTCTCTATCAGAGACAAGGTGAAGGCCTTAAAAGAGAAATGAATGGGCCTCCTGGGTTATAATGAGGAAGGCTCAACTTACCAGAGAGGCTAACATCCCTCTGCAGAGCCCTTAGGCCCTCCCGGTTCTGATTCCTTTTGGTGTCCAGGTCCACAATCTGAAAACAGGAGAAGGGAATTCAGCTACCTCTTGCCCCAAGCTGTCACTTCTTGACAGACCAGGGACTGAGGAGACAAGGCATCCTCCTGGGTTACTTCCAACCTCCTGCCTAAAATGGATTGATGTGTGAATGTATTTCTTCTCCCACTCAGCTTCCAGGTCCTTAAGATAATGCTTTGTGCAGGTGTCCTCCCCCCAGAGAAGGTGCTGGGAAAATGTTTGCTGACTACATGGATAATTTTGTGTTAACCACTGGAGTGCTAGTTCTCAAACTTTAGGGCTTATAGGAGTCACCAGGGGAATGGAAATCTCTCCTCTAGACATGGTGATTAAGCAGGCCTAACAAGCTCTATTTTTCGCCTCCAACTAATTCTGACCTAGTATCACAAGAAACCCAATAATATTAGACTAGAACGGCAGGGATGGGGCACTGAGATGGTGGCAACGCCACAATAGCTACTAAGGAAGTGAGGAGGCAGTACAGTATACTTCTTGAGAGCTGGCTCTGGAGCAGGAGTACCTAGGTTTGAATCCTGCTGCCTGCTATGATCTTCGTAATTTCATCTTCCTATTTACTCCTCTGAAAACTGGAGATATGAACAGTACCTACCTCAAAGGTTATCGAGGCAGAAATGAAATGATTTAAAACAAGTACCCGACACAGTAGGTACTAGATAAATTTTAACTGCTGTTATTCTTATCATCCAGCATACCTTGATGCAATATTTAATCTGACAGGCTCTTCCCCAAGGTTTCCCTTCTCGGGGTAAGGATCAACCCAACCAACTACCCAAGCATTCTAACCAGAGATGAGAGAGAGTCATGAACCATTCTTGACTCCTCCTGCTCCTTCACCCCTTTATGTAACCATCCTCACAACCGAGTCCATCTCCAAAATATATTTCTGACCCATTCACATCTCTCCATCACCACCACCTCGTCCAAACCCATCTCTCCTTTGAAGCATGGCAATGCCCCCTGCCAGCCTCCCTGCCTCCACCCTTGCCCTCCTATATTCTGTACTCCACACAGTAGCCAGAGGAATCCTTTTAAAACCTAAATCCAAGGTCTGGCCCGTGGCTCACTCGGGAGAGTGTGGTGCTGATAACACCAAGGCCACGGGTTCGGATCCCTATATAGGGATGGCCGGTTAGCTCACTTGGGAGAGGGTGGTGCTGACAACACCAAGTCAAGGGTTAAGATGCCCTTACCAGTCATCTTTAAAAAAACCAAAAAACCTAAATCCAATTTCATCACCCTTCCTCCCCACCGCAAACTCGCTTCAAAGACTTGGCGCTTGAATTAGAACCCGACTCGAACTCCCTGTACAGGTCTACGAGGCCCTCCATGATCGAGGTCCCACCTTTCCCCACGTCCCCACCCCCGCCCAGCCACAAGGCCTTCAGGCCTCTTTTCTGTTTCTTTTCTCCTCTCAGAGCCTTGACCGGGCCAGTGCACACAGATCAATGAAGGGGGCCTGGGAACTGCATTTTGAAAAGGTGTTTGGGGAAACCACCCAGAGCGGTAATGGGTCGGGATCCGGACAACAAGGTAAGGAACTGAGAAGGATGGAGAGAGGAATACCCAGCGCAGAGCAGGCGCTCCTTAATACCAACCGAATAAATGAGGGTCGCGCTGCGCTGTGTCAAGCGTTTTACCCACGTTATCTCACAACCTCCCCACGTCTGTCTTCTCGGAGCCGTTAAGCCACCAGCCCAGGTCAACTCACTGCGACCTCGCACACCTTTCTACGGCGCTCGCCGCCAGGCCTCGGCCGCCGGCCCCAGGCCCCAGCGCGGCCGACCGGCCTCCTACCTGCCGCTTGTCCGCCAGCACCTCCTCGGCGAGCTCTTCCACCTCGACCAGGTACCGCAGCACCCGCTCGGCCTCCGGAGACAGCATGGCGCCCACCAGCTCCGGCTGCGGCTCCGACACGCAACCCGGCTTAAACTCGGCTCTGCTCCGCGACGGTTCTGAGTCGGCGCCCCAGGCGCACGCGCCGCACTGACAGGGCTTCCGGCACGCCTGCGCAATTTTAAAAAAAAGGTGGCGGACAGGCTCCAACGCATGCGCGACAGCCGAACGCGAGAGGCGGGGCCTGGCTGGGGGTGGGGCTTAGCTTTGGGGGCGGGGCTGGAGCGCCCCCTGCAGGCCCAGAGAGCACAGTCCGCAGCGTTGCCTCTTACCCCTTCCTCCCTTTTTTCTAGTATTTCTTGAGCACCTACTACGTGCCAAGCAGTTTTAGGTGCTGAGGATGCAGCAGTGAACAAAACAAAATCCCTGCCCTCATGAAACTTCATCCTAGTGGAGAATACTAACAATTAATGACAAAATAAATAATTGCTATGACAGGTAGTAATAATGACTTTGGATAGATATAAATCATTGTTCTTCTGTTTAAGGAACACAAAGAAGGCCCTTCTGGCAGTGTGACTCATTTAACCTCTGACACCTTCAGTTTCCAATTTATAAAATAGGGGTGAATAGAAATCCCCCTCACTGCCTCTCCACAGGCTCAGAAGGAGGCGGGAATCATTTTTAATTCCATCTGACCTGTGTTTGTTGAGCCCCTGTGTTGGGCCCAACGTCCTGAGTAGTTGACCTAGACCCAAAGAAAGGCATGAAAAGCTATGTACGGTGAGCAATGAAGTGCTAGCTCAGAAAAGAAGTTCTGTAAATACTGGAGAGTGAATCCACATGGGCCGTGGGATCCAGGTGGACTTCCAAGAGGCAGGCAGGTGGAAATGGCTGCCATCAGAACCAGAGGGTTTCCTAGAGATCTGTAGTTGGAAAAGCCAAGGCTCAGAGAGAGGTGAGGACTTTGAAAAGGCAACAGCAGAACTGGTGCTGGAACTCTGACCTCTTGCCTCCCTGATTCCAGCTTTTTATTCTCCTCTTTTGGCCTCTTGTAATCATGCCCTCGCACACCACTTACTTTATTTGAATTTCACAGCAACATTTTTAAAGATGGAATTATTGCTGCCCTATTCCACGGCTGCAGACTGAGGCCAGGTAAAGGTCAGTGCCTCATCACACAGCGAGTCAGGAGGGTCTGGAAGCACCCTGGTCTCCAAACCACAGGGGCCTCTGGACCCTGAAAAAACCACTTCCCCAAATTGTGGCCCCAGCAGCACCTTCTCTCCATCTGGCCTTTGGCTGCCTTCAACTACCGGAAGCAGAGCTAATTTTCCCTGAAGCTGCCTGGTATCGGGAAGGAGGGAGATTCATTAAGGATTCCTCATTGAGGGTGAATTTGTCACCAAACCCAGGATGTTTTGTGTAAACACCTTCTGGTCCAGAAATGCAAGCACAGACCCTGTGAAGGAAGGGGGAACATTTGCTAAAGGAGAAACGAGGCTCACCAGACCGCAGCACTGGGTCTCCTCCACCTTGGGGCCCAAATAAGGCTGGACCATGTTGACTCTCAACCCCTGCCAGATGGGCCTGGAAGTGGGGGAGGGGCTGAGGGAAGCGCCCACATTATCAGCTTCTTGGCTGTGGCTGGCCCTTAGGGCCCACCCCAGTCCCTGGAAGTGTTGGGGAGGGGGGTCATAGTCACCCAAGACTTTGAGTCGATCATACTTAGGACTCTTGGAGATCACTCAGGTTCAGAACCATGTATTTCACAAATATTTACTGACTTCCAAGGCCCTGTGATAGGGATTCTGCCATGAGCAAAACCAGACAAGGTCCCTGCCCTCAGAAAGCTCCCAGTCTGGTGGAAAAGACAGACCATCAACATATGAACAAGTAAATATATCATATGCCAGGTGGTGAAAGGTGCTATGGATAAAAATAGAGCAGGGCAAGGTGAAGAAGAACTGATAGAGGGGCTATTTGAGATAAGGTGATCAGGGAGGGCTTCCCTGAGGAGGTGGTATTTGAGCACAATGTGGAGCAGGTGAGCAGGGGAGCTATGTGGATATCTGAGAGAGAACGGTCCAGGCAGAGGGAATAGCCAGTGTAGGTGGAACAGAACGAGCAAGGGGGAGAGGGTAGGAGATGAGGTCACAGAGGGGAAGGAGGCATTGGCATACAGGGCTGTAGAAGGAGCTGTCAGCGTCCCACCCAAAACTGACTAGGTCCTCCCTGGAGGTTGTCTGCAGACATTGCTGCCCCTGCCTGTGGCTTCCTGCATCTCTCAACTCACAGTTGAGTGAGGAATGCCTGTGAGTTAACGCCCACAAGAGTGAACTCCCACCAAGGACAGGAGTTAGTGATGGCATACCTCAGTGTCATTGCCTCTCTGTGGGAGACCCAAGAGGAGGCTGCTACAGTCATCCAGGAAACTCCATATCCCCCACTTCTCAGCGTGCTCACACCACCTCCCAAGGGTCAATAGTGTCCTCTGGGCCCCCACAGCTTCCTGGGCTTCCCTCTTCTCTGCACTTGCCACACCATTTTTTTTTTTTTCCCTCTAAACATCTCCTTCTCCAGTCATGAGCTCCTCAGGGCTGGATCTTGTCGGTCTTGTTCACTATTGTATCTCCAGAACCGAGGATGCGAGGATGGTGCCTGACATACAGTAGGTGCTCGATCAATGTTTATGGACTGAATGAGTGGACTCAGCATGAAGCAGAACTTTCTAAAATCCCAGTTATCCAAAGACAGGGCTGGCCAATTAGCCCAGTTGGTTAGAGTGTGGTGCTGATAACACTGAGGTCCAGGATTTGACCCCTGTACTGGCCAGCTGCCAAAAAATAAAACCAACCCAAAACAAACAACAAAATAAAGTACCCAAAGATGAACAGAGCTAACTCAAGGATAATTTGTTTCCTTTCACAGGAGGTAGGTAAGTTGAGGCTAGAGTGCCACATGGTCAGGATGTTGCAGAGGAGATTCAAGCTCTGGGTGGGTGATCTTTTCTAACTAGAAAACCTCCACCTGGTCACAATGGGGTATGTCCCCTTCTTTAGCCATTCCAAGCCTAGGCCAAAAGGGACATGGCTATTAGGGCTCGGGAGTTTGAGGACCAGAGCCAAAAAGAACTATGCCCCAGCTATACCTCTCGGATCCCTTTTTACCAATTTTGTGCCTTCAATGCCCAGCACCCACATCTCTCCTTAGGGAGGACTGTCCTCCGGCCACTGGAGCCTCTTGGGGGGGCTGACCCCCAAGCTGTAACCCATCGTCTGGGGCATATGGAAGTGCATCTTCCTTGCTGGGGTGAAGGTGGCAGGTGGGGGATAACTCTGAGATATAATTTACACTGCAGAGTTCCCCTGTGGGGTCCGCAGCCCTGCTTGGCTTCCTCTCTTTCCCTGTCCTCCCTGCCACCCCCCCCCCCCCACCCTTTATGGTCAAAACCCTCCAATGTGCTCATCTCGCTCAGTAAAAGCCAAACTCTTCACTGAGGCCCACAGGGCCCTACAAGGCCTGTCCTAACTCTCTGTGTCATCTCCCACCTCCTTGCTTTTCCTCAAACAAGCCAGACATGGTCCCACCTCAGGGCCTTTGCACAGGCTGCTCCCTCTGCCTGCACTTTCCCCAATGACTAGGGCTCCCTCCCTCACCTCCTACAAGTCTCTGCTTAAATGTCACCTTTTTTTTCCCTTTTTCCTAAAAGATGACCAGTAAGGGGATCCCAACCCTTGACTTGGTGTTGTCAGCACCACTCTCTCCCAAGTGAGCCAACCGGCCATCCCTATATGAGATCCGAACCCGTGGCCTTGGTGTTATCAGCACCACACTCTCCGGAGTGAGCCACAGGCCAGCCCAAAAGGTCACCTTCTCATTGAAGCCCACCCTGACCACCCTATTTAAAAATGCAACCCCTGCCACTCCCAGCACTCCTGATCAACTTCCTTTGCTCTACTTTTTCTTTTTTTTTCATAGCTTTTGTCACCTTCCAGCATGCTACATAATTTACTTATTATATTTCTTGTTAATCTACCTCTGCTAGAAAGGGGGTTCTGTGAGAGCAGGAATCTTTGTTTCATTTGTTACTGATGTATCCCAAAAGCGCCTGGCCCATAGTAGGTGCCTGATAAACGTTTTTGAATAAACAAATGAGAAGAGCCTGAATTCTAACTAATGCAGATACTCGCTAAGGCAAGGCTCTTAAAGGTGGGGGGGTGGGAGCAACAAATCCTGCCAGGCCTTGTTGACTAGGGTAAGGGGGTTGGACTTTGTTCTCAGACCACTGAGAAGCTATTGAAGAGTTTTGAGCAAGCACAGACATGATTGGATTCACTTTGTGAAAGACCCTTCTGGCTCTGATGATAGGATGGGCTGAAAGGGGCAAGTGTGGGACAGTCCTCTGGGTTGCAGGTGTTTGTGCTGGGAGTGGGAGGGTGAGGATGGGGGCTGCGGCTGCTCTGGGGCAGGAGAGAAGCCAGTTCCATGCCCTGATTCTCCAGGTAGCCTGGGTGGCTGCTCTACCAGCTCCGGCCTGTGAGTAGTCCTGGCTGGGCCTCCCAGCTGCTGACAACATGCTCCTGTCCTGCAGATGGGCTGTTTGCTCGCCTGGGTGGTCCCAGCTCCTCCCTCCACTTCCTTTGTGCCTTTGCCAGCTTGGCAGGTGGGAGGGAGGCCTCCACTCCCTCTCCTCCCCTGACCCAGAGAATAATCCCTTACATTCATGTGATTCTCCTCGTGCCCTTACTTCACCCTCCCACATCCCTGGGTAATGCAGAAATCTGATTCCCATTGGGCAGATGAGGACATTGAGGCCAGGAAAGGGAATGTGACCCTCCCAAGGTCATGCAGCCAGATGGGGACTCCAGATGGGGACGTGTCTCCCAACTCCCCATGCTTTAATTTTCATCAGGCAACAGATGGCCCCATGACTTGACTTGAAAAACATTAAGTGGTCCCAAAGAGAGTACAAACCCAGAACATTCCAGGCCTCCTTGAGCTGGCCTTTACTACTACCTTTTATACTAAATTCATCTATTTTAAATTCCATGAATAGATTCTTCTTATCAAAAATGAAAACATTACAGAGAACACTAAAGCTCCTTTTTTTGACACCCCTCCTCCCATCTCAGTTCCCTTTAGAGTACCAGTTTGGGTGTGTCTTTTCCGAACTGTATTATGCCTTTAAAGACATAGTTATGAACCCAGAGAACATACGTAGTGCTGTTGTGAATGTGGCAGGGTAGGAAGGTGGATGGAGGGCGTTGCGCACAAGGGTACCGCTCTGCAGCCTGTTTACTCTTGGACATCTTTGATTGGTATGTTCAGATCTTTCTCCTATTTTCTAACAGCTGCAAAACATTCTATAGTGTATAAACACTATAGTTCATTTGTTTATCCAGTTTTCTCAATTAAATTTTGCATTTTATTTTTCAACATTCTATAGTGTATAAACAATATAGTTCATTCGTTTATCCAGTTTTCTCAATTAAATTTTGCATTTATTTTTCAACATTCTATAGTGTATAAACACAATAGTTCATTTGTTTATCCAGTTTTCTCAATTAGGTCTTGCATTTATTTTTCATGCACTAACACACAGAGGGTTCATTTAATACCATGTCCCAGCTCTTAGCACACAATCATGATTTAGTCTGCAAAGACCCTTTCTTGTTTATACCATTTTTTCCTTTTCTCCTTACCCCTACTCAGTTTTGACCTCACTGAAACTCCCTGTACTGTGTTTGATAAAGGTCCTTAAATATTTGGGATTTCTTGCAAGATGCAATGTGTTGTGTATTTTGAAAATTCTTATTGAGGCACAATACACAGAGAAGAGTGCACAAATCATAAGCATACAGTCCATGAACTTTCAAAAGCTGACCACATCCATGTAACCCACACTCAGATCAAGCAACAGAACATTAGCAGCCCCCCAGGAGATCCCCTCCAAGCCCTCCCAAACCACTACCCCAGGGGCAACGACCATCCTTCTATCACCACACATTAATTTTGTGGGTTTTGAACTTTGTACAAGAGGAATTGCACAGTGTGTGCTACCACGCACTCTCTTCTTTTGCTCAACTTTTTGTCCATGAGATTTATCTATATTGCTGTGTATAGTTGTTGTAGATCATTTGCTCTCAGTGCCATAGTGTAGTCCAGTGTGGGTGGTTGCTAGCTTGGAGTCATTACAAGCAATTGCAGATATGATCATTCCTGATCATTCATGTTTGGGTTCACGTTTGTATGCACTTCTGTTGTGTGTATGTATACCTAGGAGTGGAATTGTTGGGTATGTTTAGTTTCAGTAGATATTAATAAACTGGGGATGTATTTTTAATCCACATAATCGTTATTGAGCTGTAAGTCATGTTCCTTTCCTGTTTTTTTGCTTTTCCTGGTGTATTCTGTGGACCTCTAGTTCCTTACTCCTGCAGCTCAAGAGAACGCCAGAGTTGCTTCCACCTCATTTCACTTGTCCGCTCCATTGTTTATGGACACCTGAGTTGCCTGTCTCTCCCCATCAACACACACAGCACCACATTGAACATCCCAGTGTGGTATTGCTTTGTCATAGGACATCATCACACTTCTTTTTTCATAAATGCTGCCACATTCCTCCCCAGAATGGCTGTACTCATTTATGCTCCTACAGTGACACCCATCCTCCCAACATTAGGCATATCCACCTTTCTGTGGCTAACCAGTGTGGCGCTGCTGTGGATTGAACTGTGTCCCCCAAAGTCCATGTATTAGAAACTTAACCCCCACTGTGACAGTGTTAAGAGGGAGGGAAATCCTATTATAGTAGTTGAAAGGTCAGGCATTGAAGAGGTGATTAGATTGTGAGGACCATGTGCTAGTAAATGGATTAATGCATTGATGGTTTGATGGTGGCCATGGACGTGGTTCTGAGGGCTTTAAAAGGAGAGCCAGTGAGGAGGTTCACTCTTTCTTGCTTCTGCCTTTCTCACAATGTGCTAACCTGCATTTTTGTGTTGTCACCACCAGGAAAAGACCCTCACCAGATGTGTTCCCTGGACTTTGGACTTCCCAGCCTCTGAAAGTGTAAGCAATAAATATCTTTACAAATTACCCAGTTTCAGGTATTTTGTTACAAGCACAGAGACGGACTACTATAGGCAGCTGTAGGCATCATATTTCCTGAAGCATTCTTTTGTGGAGGGACTTTCAGTTGTTTTCCATCTTTGTGGATCATAAGAAGTGCTGCACTGATTCTTTGGGGGCACGCCTCCATGTCCCCATCTTCGAGTTCAACTTTATTTCTGCCTCGTCCTCCCCACTCTTCTTGAACCCTAGTTCCCCCAAACTCCCTAACCTTCGCACCTCTGCCTTCACTCAGGCTGTGCCCTCGGCCTGGAACACCTTTGCTTTCCTTCTCCGCTGTTGACTGCTTACTCTTCCCTTAAGTACCCTCCTCCTAGAAGCCCCTGCCCCCCACCCTGGTCCCCAAGGGGGGTTGCTCTCCCTCAGGTCTCCCAGAGGGACTTTGGTTTTCATTTTCTTCTGGCATCAGTCACTTTCCTGTTTTGAACCAACCTATTTTTCATGGTTTTGGCTTCTTCACTGGTCTGGGAGCCCACTGAGGCCAAGGGCTCCATGGGCTTCCCCTCAGGTTCCCAGGACCCCCAGAGTATGCTCAGGAGATGTCTGCTGAATGACTGAGAGAGGCCATGGCCTAATCATGGAGGGAATTAGGGTTCAGTCTCCCTCTCCCTTTCTCTTTTCTTCTCCTTCTCCCCACTCTTTCCCCTCTATCCCTTTACCAGCCAGAACCTTTCAGGAGTAGTTCATTCCACGAGAAAGAGGATGGAACATGGAGTCAAGACTTCCCCTCTCTTGAGTGGAAGTGGGTAGCCCAGCCCCACTGTAAAATGGGTGGTTGCACTCACTCATTCACTCAGGGCAATGGTTACTGAGGGCCTACACTGTGCCAGGCCCTGGGGACCAAATGGTAAACAGGACAGGCCCAGTCCTGGGCCTCATGGGCTTTCAGCCACAAGGGCAAGATTGACATTCATGCATTTACCATTCTTAATCATGATAAGATTCCAGTGAAAATCTCAGAGTCCAGTGAGATTGTATGGTGGTGGGGGGGGTTGGAGGTGGAGGAGGCTTGCTTGAGAAAGTGACATTTGAGCCAAGATCTAAGAAAGAGGAGAAATAAACTAAGCAAGTGGAGCGGCTGTGGGTGGGGGTGGGATAGAAAACGTGTTTCAGTTAGAGGAAACAGCAAGTGCAGAGGCACCATGGTGGGAGGGAACCTGGAGAAGGCCACTGAGGCTGGATCCCAAGAAGGGGAAAATAGGGTAGGAGAGGCTGAATGGTAGACAGGAGCTAGGTCGTGCTGGAGGGCCTGGTGGGCAGAGCAAAATTGGAAAATGGACTCATTCACTCAATAAGTAATTATTGGACACCTACTATTAGCCAGGAGCTGTGCTATAGCAGTGAAGAAGACAAGGTCCCTGTTCCCACAGAGCTCACTGGGGCCAGTAATAACATTACACAGGGGAGGAATGGCTAACCTTTATAGGGGCCCTACTATGTGCTGGAAACTATGCTGAGTGCCTTCTATTCACTATCTCATTCAATCCTCACCACCACATTGTGAAGTAGGATATCCACTTCATTGAAGAGGAAACTGAGGCTTAGCAAGGTGGGGTGATTTACCCATCTGTAAGGAGTCTCAAGAACTTATTGCAATCCATTTAAAAAGACCTTTTACAGGCACCTTCACTCGAGGACAATGTACAGAAGATAAATTGGTACAGTCCCTATGGAGGGCATCTATCAAAATTATAAACACACATCCTAGTCCATCAGCAAGTCCATTGCTAGAAATTTATTCTTCAGATATCCAAAATGGTTTGTCTACATAACTATTCACTGACATAGGAGGGTACTTCAAAAAGTTCACGAAAAGATTCACATGATCTTTTAGTTCTATTTTTCCATGAACTTCTTGAAGTTATTGTAACAGGCTGGAGACAACCTAATTGACCATTATTTAGGAGACTAGTGAAGTAGATTGAGGTACATTCATGCAATGGAATGCTGTGGTATGAAAGAGAACATGGTGTTCTCTACGCACTAATATAGAGCAATCTCCAAAAGTGTTATTGTTATTATGGTCAGAACTCTGTATAATTAAGCTATCATTTGTTTTTAAATGGTGGTGTTGGGTAAAGAGATAGGTAGATGAGAGAGAGAAGAGACAGAGAGGGAGAGAGAAAGAGAGACAGGAAGAGATAGACACACAAGAAACTTCTATCATTGGTTGCCTCTGGGAATGGGAGCTGGTGGCTGGAGCACAGGGTAGGAGAGGTACTTTTCAATGTGTCCCCTTTGTACCTCTGAATTTTGAATCATGTGAATATATTAACTGTTCAACAAATAAATAAATACAATTATGTTTATTTAAAGGTCTTTCGGATTCTATTTGGAAGAAAGAGACATTTGAATGAAGAAGACATCCCAGGATTGTTGAGTAGGTGTCTTAGTGATTTCCTTGCTTTACAAATGAGGAAACTGAAGTCTACAGTTGGTAAAGTGACTTGTTTAAGGTCACTTGAACAGATAGGGCAGAATCAGGACTGGCTGTCACTTGAAATGCAGACCTGTGCCCTTTCCTGTTGCAGCTGGTGCAGGACCACTGAGCATCTGCTATATGCCAGCCTCCACGAAGTGCTGAGGATATGGTGGTGAACAGTAGAGGCACGAGTACTGCCTTCACAGACCTTACATTCTAGACAAGAAACAAATAAATCTGTATTATAATGTCAGGTAGTGATAAGTGCTATGAATAAACAAATAAGGCAGATAAAGGGATAAAGGGTGTCAGGGGAAAATGATCAAGAAAAACCCTTCTGAAGAGGCAACGTTTTAGAGCAGAGAGAGATGGAGCCTCCTGAGCACCTGGGAGGACAGCAGGAACAAAAGGCCCCTGGAAGGGAGAAGGTTGGCTTGTTAAAGAGACAGCAAGGAGCCAGTGTGGCTGGAACAGAGTGCGGGAGGGAGAGACGGTGGGAGGTGATGTGAGAGAAGTGGACAGGAAAGAGACAAAGGCAGGGCTGAGGACTTGGGCTGAAAGTGAGATAGGAAGTAGTTAGAAGGTTCTAAGCAGGACAGGGAAACTGATCAGATTTCCCCTTTAAAAAGGCCCTGCTGCTGAGGTGAGGAGATTGACAATTAGGGGGAGAGATGGGGACTGGAGGGAGCCCAGTGAGGAGGTGAAAAGGCCTTGGCCTGGGGCAGTGTGGTGGGGAGCAGAGGCTGGTTTCCCCTCTGTCCAAAGAGGGAGTTGAACCAGATAGTCCTTTAGGGCCATTTCAGTTTTGGAATTTGGTAATTTGGTGAATTACCTCAGCACACACCAACTTGGTGAAGCCAGCCACTGTTTTTTGTTTTGTGTTTTTTGTTTTTCCTCTCTCTCAATCTCTTGGTTTCTCCTCTCGGATTCTGGGTCTGAACATAGCCTAGAGATATAAGGCTCAGACTGGGGACTCCTGCTCCTCCCCATCACTGCCAGCCCCACTTCTGTCCCACCTCCCAGGGACAGATGGGTGGGCAGCAGGAGGCAGCTGGGCCTTGATGCCTGCAAGGCCCCCAGGGAGAGAATTATCTGGGAGGTCATAACCCCTCTCTGCCTTCCAGATCTTGACTTAAAAGCCCCAAATGTCACAGCCCCAAGGGGCGGGGGTTGGAGGGTACCAAGAGAGTGGCAGGGCAGCTGCAGAGACCCAGGGTGCTGAGGACTCCATGGCTGGGGGCAGAAAGCAATTAGAGCTGAAAACTGGTGGGCCTCAGGCCATGTCTGACCCACTGACTTATCTACTTGGCCTGAAAAGTGTTTGAGAAAAATTGGAGCCCATGTTTAAAAATCAAGAAATTTTACAGTAAAATCCTGATTTCTGACTTCTCTTAAACAATTAGAAAATCTGACCATACCAACCACCCATTCCTGTATAACAACATCTGGCAGGAGCTGAGTAACAGCTGTCCCCATTATTATTTTATTTTATTAATAGGTAAATACATTCACATGATTCAAAAATAAATTATAAATAGGCATGTAGTAAAGCCTCCCTCCCATCCTTGTCCCCTTCTGCTCATTGCCCTCTTTAGTAATCTCTTCTTGTTTTCTTATGCAAACTTCCAAAGTTTCTTTATGCATATACAAAAAAATTAAAATATAGATTGTTCCCCCCTTTTCACCCAGCTTCACCCTGTTATGTCCTTTGCTTTTCCCCATGGAGGACTCTCTGTGTTAGGACATAGACAGCTTACTGCTACATGCCATTCCACTGTCAGGGAGTCCTATGATTTATTTAGCCAGTCTCCCACTGATGGGCATTTGGGTCATTTCTAATATTTGCTGTTATATACAATGCTGTATCAATTATCTCATGCTTAGTTTGCACAGGTGCAAATATTTCAGTAGAAACTAAAGAAAAATTATTAGGAACTAGTGTAAGCAGAGGGTACAGTATGCAAGGACTGAGTCCTCAGTAGGAACCTGAAGTGAGGCTAAGGGAGGAAACACGATGAGGGCTGCTCCTAAGAGTGATTCCTGGGCTGGCCAGTTAGCTCAGCTGGTTAGAGCATGGTGCTGATAACACCAAGATCCAGGGTTTGATCCCTGTACCAGCCAGACACACACACACACACACACACACACACACACACACACACACACACACACACACACACACACACACAAAGAGTGAGTACCAACAAAGCCCAGAGACAATGCCCTTGGGGACTAGGGAAAGGCTCCCAGATTTGCTTCTGCCACTTGCTAAATATGGAACTTCTCTCTGGGCCTCAGTGTCTCCGTGTGTAAAATGAGGGAGGGGCTTGGGGGATTGGATGAGATCTCAAAGGGCCTGTCCAGTTCTGATGAGCTGCAGCCCACCTTCTCCCTCTGCACCAGCCAGACTCATCCTCTTCTCAGCCCTTGAATGTACCTAGCTCAGTCCCATTGCAGAGTCTTTGTCCAAGCTGTCCCCATCCCCTTCCCTAGCCACTGGAACACCACCCCTGTGCACCCCTGTTGGTCCTAGTCTGAACCTCTGAGCTTGCTAGCCACTCAGAACACACCAGTCCAAACTGCTTCAGAGCAGAGTCCCCTCTACAGCAACCCTGGCAGGTGGGCCACTCCATACCTGACCCACTCTTCAGACAACCCATCAAATCCTTCCACTATGTCAATTTCTTCAGTTGCCTGAACTCTAGCATAGAATTCTTGAATACCAGCTCTCCTATTTCCTAATGAATGGCCTTGTGACATCACCTCCCTGAGTCTTAGTTTCCACTCAAAAAATGGCTGGTTTGAGGATAACATGGTAATATCAGTAAAGTTCTTAGCACAGCTCCTGACACATAGAAGGATTTAATAATTCCATGTATCACTGCCCTCATCTGAATATGTTACCTTGTTTATAAAGTGGGGAGAATAACAGAACCTATTCCATAGGACTGATCAGTCGTCAATTCATTCATTTATTCATTCAATGATTTTTATAGAATACATACTGAGTGCCAGGCCCAGCACTGGGCCCTGGGAAATTTGGGAAATGAAGAAAATAGATGAATTATCCCAATCCTCATGGAGCTCCCAGGCAACTCCAAATAGGCAAACATAAAAAGATGAATTGCCAGTGTGCTAATGTTAAGAAGGAAAAGACTAAGATGTTTTTTGTTTGCTTGTTTTTGTTTTTGGCAGCTGGCTGGTACACGGATTCAAACTATTTGACTTTGGTATTACAAGGCTGTCAACTAACCAACTGAGCTAACTACCAGCCTAAAAGACTAACATGTTATGGAAGCTCATAACAGGAGAGTGTCAGAGAGACTTCTCTGAGGGGTAGGGAGTGGGGCACAGCTGGGTGAGAGTTCTAGAAGGGCTTCCTGTAGGAGGCATCACTCCAGTTAATAATTACCATTAATTATCTTCACCACAGCCCTAGGAGGAAAGCACTGATTACTTCCCATTTTACTTTTTTCTGGAGATAAGATAAATGGAGTGATTTGCCAAGGTCATGGAGTCAGGAAGGGATAGGTGGGTTTCAAACCCAGATTTCCTGGCTACAGAGTCTCACCGAAAAACCTGTCTTTTACTGCCTGTTTGAATAGGCCACCACCGGGATACAGAGGGCATTGGAGAATAGAGAGGCTGCCTCCATTTTAATGGGTCCCAAAGGTGAGAACCTAAGTATGCCAGGCCCTACCCAGGCACCTGTGAGAGAAGGCAGAAATCCAGACACACACAGAAACTGGCCCAGAACCATAAGAAGGCCAGGGACAAAAGGGGGCTGGGGCCAGAGCTTCTCCCCTGGCCCCACCACCCAGGGTTCTATATGCTCCATGAGTCTCCCTGCCCAGGGTTGTAGGAGAGAGAGAAAACGCAGAGATGCTCCTTTCTAAATCACATTGGAATTCTGACCTTCCAGCCCAACCCATAAACACACCCACTAGTCTAAACATGCCCATGGATAGGGACCTGTCAGCCTTGAATCCAGTCTGGAAAACTCCCCTAATCCCTAACTCTTCCCCCTCTGGTTTCATTCTTTGGCAATAGCAGGTATCCCAACCTCCCAAGCATTGCTGGTACCAAAACAGTCTCTTGACACAATAGGGATGCCAGGCTGCAGGACTGCAGATGGCTGCTCCTTCTGACCAGGGCAGCTGTCTCCCTTCATCTTCTCTTCCCTGTCACTCTCAGACAGGCTGATCCTCCTGCCTGCCTTCCTCTCCTCCTCTTCCCTTGTCTCCTGCCTTCCCCCTGCTCCTTCCCTCCTCCCATCAAGAGGTAGCAAAGCCTATTCTGCAGCCAGATGATGAGCTTTAATTTGGCTCTAGCACTTATTATAAGACTGAACAAATTAACTAAGTTTTCTGTGACTCAGTTTCTTCATCCATAAAATGGGAGGAAAAATGTAAACTACTTCACAATAGTGTGGATAAAATGAGTTAGTAATTGTACAGTGCTTAGAATAGTGCCAGGCAAAGAGAAGCTACTACATGAGTGCTTGTATAATAAATGCTCTGGTACATCCAATCTGAGCAAGGGCGGTGGGGGGCGGAGGGGTGTGTCCTGGGGTTATCCAGGATGTGTGAGGGACCCCACCTCCTCTCATGGATTACTGTTATCATCTCCCTCTGGTCTCCAGCCCCATGCTGCTTCCCTGTGATCACATCTCTACTCTGGCTGCTGAGTCTTCTTTCTAAATCCTGATGGGACCATATAACTCCTCTGCTCAAATTCTGCAGTGGTTCTTTATTGCCTGCTGGATAAAGGCCACCTTCTGGTCCTTTAGTATCTCATTCCTCAGAACTCTCCAGCCCCATCTTTCCCAGCTTTGCACCCCCCTGGATCTGTGATCCAGACTTCCTTGAAAACATGCCCTCTAGTCTCTGGCCTCCAGGCTTTTTCCTCCACCTGGTGTTTCCTCCCATCCCTTTCCTCTTGATGCTGCCCCCTTCCCTCCCCCTACTCTACTAGGGCTGTGGCCAGATGAAGGCAGTCCCTGAGGGAGGGAAAGAGGAGAGTGAAGAAGAGACAGCACCTCTCAAAGCTGCAGTTTTCTTAGCTTCAAAACAAAGACAATAAGAAAAGGGACGTCTCAAGATCAAAGGAGGGGATGAAACAATATAGGAACACTCAGGAAACCAGGAAGTGGTGCGTTAGTACCGAGCGATAGCTAAAGGGTTATTGGGAGGCCTGCCCAAGCAGCCAGTCCCCAAGCCCCTTAATTCCGAGTCCCCAGTCCTCTTCCCCCTCAGACACAAGCCACCGCAGGGAAAAACAGGAGAGAAATAAAAAGGAGAGGATGGAAAGGGGGTCGATAAAGGAAAAGGAAGGAAGTGAAGTCCAGTGGGAGGTGAGAGACAGAAAGCATGTGGTTGGAGCCCCACGTCTCCGAAGAAGGAGGGAGAGGGTGACCTGGGATGCTCTCCCGTCCCCTGCCTTCCTAGGGGGGCTGCCCCCGTCCGGCCACAGCCCAGGCGGGGTGGGGGAAGGGCGGGGCGGCGCCGAGAAGAATGAATAATTGAGGTGGAGGGGAGGAGGAAGAAGAGGAGGAGGAGGAAGAGGGGGAGCCGGGAGCCGCCTGCACAGGGTCCTCCGCACTCCGCACCCCACCCCCTCCGCCGCCCGGAAGTCGCTCCCCGCCTCCTGCTCCGCCAACATGGCCGCGAAGTCGGATGGAGCGGCGGCCGCGGCCGCCCCGGGGCCGGAGGGGGCGGCCGGAGGAGCCCGGGGCAGTGCGGGCGGGCGCGGCGAGGCGGCGGAGGTGGCCGGGGGCCCGGCGGTGGTCGGCGCGGGAGGCCCGGGGCCGCGCTACGAGCTGCGGGACTGCTGCTGGGTGCTGTGCGCGCTGCTCGTGTTCTTCTCCGACGGCGCCACGGACCTGTGGCTGGCGGCCTCCTACTACCTGCAGGGTCAGCGCACCTACTTCGGCCTCACGTTGCTGTTCGTGCTCCTGCCCTCGCTTGTCGTGCAGCTGCTCAGCTTCCGCTGGTTCGTCTACGACTATACGGAGCCTGCGGGAGCCCCGGGACCCGCCGTCAGCACCAAGGACAGCGGCACCGGCGGCCCCGCCATCAGCACGAAGGACAGCGCCGCCGCCTTCAGGACCAAGGAAGGCAGCCACGAGCTGGGCCCCCGGCCCGCGCCCTCCTCGGCCAGCGCCTTCCGCCGCCGCTGCTGCCGCCTTTGCGTCTGGCTGCTGCAGACCCTCATCCACCTCCTGCAGCTCGGCCAGGTCTGGAGGTAGGAGAAGCTCAGGTGGAGGGAGCTGAGTCCGCTCCTGTCCTGACCTCCGCCCTGCCCCACCCCACTGCAGCTTTGATTTCTTCTCAATCAGCTCCTGCCTGATCTCTGCCCCCAAACCCTGACCAACCCTAGTGCCACCGTCTCTGATCTGGCCATAGAGAGGAGAGGGAATGGGGCAAGAAGGAAGAGAAAGAGAATCTCAGGGGTGTGTGAGTGACGAGAGGCTCATGGGGATAAGTGTGAAGCTTGGAAAAGGGCTACAGGGCTCCCTCCAGCCCAACCCACTCCTCTCTGTCGAGTGCTGAGCCCCAGTGTAGGAAATATCTCAGAAGTCTTTCCCTGCTCTCAATGATCCTCAGTTCAGAATTGCAGCTCATTCCCAGCCTCCTAGAAAGATACAGAATTTGGGCCAGCTAGATGAATATCCCGCCTAAACTTCTTGGACTTTTTGGGAAAGGGTATGCTGGCCCCAGCTGGGAAGCTCTCTGACTCCTTCTACTTCCTAACGACTTCTCAGCATCCTCCCCTTCCAACAGGGCCAAGGGGATTTGGAATCTTGAATCTGAGATTAGATGGCCAATAGCTGCCCTTTAATCCCAGGATGGCAAGGCAAAACTGAGGTTTTGTTCAAGCTGCCCACTTCCAGGCTTCTCCCTCTGCCATGACTGAGTGTGCCTGCTATACTAAGTTAATTGGAGAGAGGGGGAATTCTAAATCTAGGGCTCCTCTTGAATCCAAATTGCTCTAGTAGCTCAGGCTCTACTGTGGACTGACAGAATGAACTTGCTTTCTATGTGATCTTAGGCAAACCCCTCCTCCCTCCAAGCCCCAGTTTCCTCACCTGTGAGATGAGGGAGAATCTCTACTCTTCTCATCTCATTGGCTTACAATTGCTTTATTCTTAGCTGTGGGGATTGTCAGGTGAGAAGTTTGTGTGAGGGCCCTGCTGACTGTCACATATTTTAGGAATGTAATGGATTGCCATGATTAGAAAAGATGTGGGGAAAGCATGAAAAAAGTCACCCTAGAGATACAAAGCATGATTCTTGCTGTTATATTTATTCTGCTACTTGTCTGCCTAATTCAGAAGCCTCAGTTCTGGGCTGAGGGTTGGAAACAGGACTCCCAGGGTTTGTCCCAGCTGCTCACTTGCTGTGTCACCCTTGTTGTATTGTCTAATCTCTCTCTGCCTTGGTTTCCCCCTCTATGCCTTCCAAGATGATGTGTATATTCCACTTAGCTTGCCCTGGGGGAAAAAGGAGGTGGAGCTCTACCCACAAAAGGTGGGGTTATTATTATCAACTTGTCACACAAAAATATTCATGTCTACATCCAGGAATTTATCTGCATTTATCATATTGTGCCCGAGTGGACAGATGGTGAATGATATTTTTAGATTCTGAAATGGTAACTTCCTATTCTTGGTAGTCAAGCTTCATACCCCTTTCCCTTCAGAATAAAGTGGGCCAGCTGCCCCTTGACTCACTGGCTAATCCCCCCATTCAGAATCACTTACAAGAAACTAATACTTCTTTCTTGAACACAAACTGAGTTTCCCTCATATAGGGCAAAAAAATGACCACAGGTAGGGAGGCCCAGGAGAGTGGCTGGAATGTCTGAGGAACAACTGAGCCTGTGGTTTCTTGGATAAAATGGCTAGCTATTTCCATTTTTCTCCATATGTAAAGTGAGGGAGTTGGGGTGAGATGATTTTGCAAGAATAAGAAGCTAATGGCTCTTGGGTTGAATGTGGCCTATGGAGGTGTTTTGTGTGGCTTGTATAGTATTTTTAAAGCTTAGAGTTGTAGCTTCTCTTGAAAAGAGAAAGGATCTAGCAGTATCGGGCCTGTAACAATTTAGGCAGGGTACACAAGGGAACTTCAAAAAGTTTATGGAAAGACTCATATAATCTTTTGATTCCATTTTCCACAAACTTTTTGAAGTACCCTCATATGTGCTCCAATTTGTCCCCCTTTCCCTTTGGTCACATCTCAACCATTTTGCTTAGGCATCCACTTAGGCCTGAGAACCCTAATTTACAGTTCTATAACAATTATTTTATTAAGCACTCACTTCATGCCAAGCCTATTGTTGCCTTTTTACCTTCTTTATCTCCTGTGTCCTTCCTAATAATCCTGTCCGGTGGTTAGTATTATAATTCCTACTTGACAGGTGAGGGAATGGAGGCTCAGAGAGGGAGCATCCTTGCCCAAGGTCACACAGCTAGGGATTGAAAGAGCTGGGACTCAAGACTCCCTGCCTTCAAAGTCTGACTTCAATTTATTCACCTTGCAATTCTGTCACTAAAGTATCCCTCAAGCTCAAAGAATTATGAGTCTGAAGTTCCAAGATTCCAGGATAATAGAAAGTCAGGGCTTCTGTTGCACTGAGATAAGAATGTGAAAAGAGGGCAGGGAGTTGAACTATGTGGGTAAGGATAGGGCAACAGTGTGTATTGTAGGGAAAATGCTGGATGGGGATGGAGCGGGTGGTACAGGTAGGCACAGCCAAGAGACTTACAATTTCTTACTGGTTTGTAACCAGCTTGCTAGGTGACCTTGGGCAAGGCTCTTCCCATCTCTGGGCCTCAGTTTGCCTGCATGTGAAACAAGATTAGATTTGGTGACTTACTGCCTTTTCTGGAACTCTGACCCTGGGTCCATTACCAGAGCTAAAGCCTCTGGATCCTTATCCCAAAAGCTCTGGATTCTAAAATGGCTGAGGGCCTGGCTAAATGAGGGGAAATCCAGAGAAGGTATAAAGAAGCAGCCAGGGCTGGCATTCCTAGAAATGAAGCAATGCTGGCACAACATGTTTTCTTACCACATGAAATGTTCCCACAGATGTTCTGAATGGCAGGGCCTGGGATAATGAAAAAGGAGAAGTGTATCTGAGCCCTCTAGGGTCAAACCTGGGAAACTGGTCAATCATTCACCTCCTGATAGCTTGCCCCCAATTCTGAATAAAATAATTTTTAAAAAAATTTTCTTTAAAGGATGACTGGTAAGGGGATCTCAACCCTTGGCTTGGTGTTGTCAGCAACATGCTCAGCCAGTGAGCTAACCGGCCATCCCTATATAGGATCCGAACCTGTGGCCTTGGTGTTATTAGCATTGCACTCTCCCGAGTGAGCCACGGGCCGGCCCTCTGAATAAAATAATTTTAATTATAAAGATATTTTTCAACTTCTCAGGTTTGTACAATGCCAAATCAAAAGCTCAAATGCTTTGAGGAGCTAAGCAGGCAACACAAAGTGTGAGATAGATACACAGAGTGTCAGACAAGGGGACATTGTGGGTCAAATAGTGTCCTCGAGAAGAGGAAGATACTGCCCAGCCCCAGCTGACCATGCCATGAGAAATCAAAGACCCTGTATTGTCAAGTTTTGATTTCTCAAGAGAAATGGGAAATTGGGATTTTTATGTGAACTCTCCTAATTTTCAACTACTAATTAAGATTTTTAAAAATACTGTCAACCAAAGGAAAACATTTGTGTTTCTTTGTAACCTCTGGGCTAGCTATTCACAATTGATAATGTCCTTTCACACAGAAGAATGTATTATTATTTTAAACATAAAAAGAGGCTCTGAAGAGAATGAGGAGTGGAGGGAATTCACTGCAAAACTTCCATGTCCCAGCAGGCCCATGATGGTGTTCTAGGCACGTGACCTCATCTTACCCTGAAACCTTCCCTCTGGTGACTGTTGAGATATGCATTTATCAGATAAGAAAGTGAGGTTCAGAGAAGTCAAGTAAGTTTCCCAAGGTCACCCACTGAGGAAGTGGGGGAGAGGTGAGGTGCCAACCCAGCTTTGTCCAACTCCCAAGCACGGCTCCGTCCCTGCCACCACATACTGGCTACGCTGGGGGAACCCAGAGCAATGTGTCCATGCAGAGACAGATTGAATGTCTGAAAGAGCAAACAGACCCTTTGGTGGGGCATGAGGTTGGCTGTGAGCTGGACACCAACCAGCCTGTATCTTCACCCCCCCACCACCCCCTTGACTCTCTGAGCTGTTAAGCCACTCAGGGCTGTTAAGCCAATTAGAGCCCTAACCCCGTGTACTCTGACCCTGTGGGCAGCAGAGCAGTAAGCCATGAATCCTGATTTCCCTAATCTCGAACTCACGAGGCCCCGGCTTGGACCGGATAAGCATGGTTTGCTAAGCCAATTAGTGGGAGACAACTTGGCATGGGATTCCTTCCAGCCTGTTATGATCTGGGGACCCCAAAATGGGAAGGGAGGGAAGCAGTTGGGCTTTGGGAGTCCTCCCTGTAATACCCCCTCTATATCTAGGCCCCAGCACTGCTCCCTCTGCCTCCTAACAAGCCCTGTACTCCAGAGAATTTCTGAAATGAATTAGAGACCTGCGGGGCGTGAAGATCAGGTTCTGGGTCTCCCCTTCGGGAAGCTATATTCTTGCTATAATGATTAAGAGCATGAACTCTGGATTCAAATGTCCTCAGTTCAAATCCTAACTTCCCTACTACTTCTTACATGTGAACTTAACAAGCCACATAATCTCTCATCCCTTGTAAACTAGGACCATAATTGTATCCACCCTCCTCATGGGTTGTTTCGAGGTTTTATGAGATGATATGTATCAAGGATTAGCAAGGGGCTTGTCTTTTGTTAAGTATTCAGAAACTGTTGGAAATGATTAGTGCCATCAGCCTGGGCTTTGTTCACTGAGCACGTGGCCAGTGACGGGGCAGGAGGGCAACGGAGCCTTGAAGGCCCCTAAAGCCATAGGGACACAGCAGCCATTCATTTAATCTGCAGTCATTTATTCAGCAGTTATTTATGGAGCACCTGTTGTATACCAGGCACTTTTTAAGAGCTGGAATAGAGTGGTGAACAAGACAAAGTTCTTGCCCTTTTGGAGCTCAGTAGTCTAATGGGGGAGACCAATAAACAGCAAATAAAATGTAATATAATACATATTATATATAATATAAAACGTAATGGATCAGATGGTAGTAAATGTTATGAAAAAAATGAAACGGGGCAGGGGACTATTGAATTCCAGGGAGGAGGGTGTGGCTCTTTGGAATAAGGTGGTCAGGGCAGGCCTTCTGAGGAGGTGGCACATGAGCAGAGGGCTGAATGAGGTGGGGATGAGCTGTGTGGAGGTCTTGGGAAGGGTGTTGTAGATGAAGGGAAGAAGCAGAGCAAGGAGAAGGCCCATGGCAGAAGCAGAGCTAGTGGCAAGTGTAGGAGACGACAGTGGACAGATCTGTAGGGGCCAGATTGTGTAGGGCCTCCCTGGCTGGCAAGGACTTGGGCTTTTACTCTGCAGGAAATGGGGAGCCCAGGAGAATTGCACCAGAGAAAGACCAGGGTCTTGACTAATGTTTTGTAATTTCCACTCTGGATGCAGGATGGAAAATAGACTGGAGGGAGGCCTGGGTAAGCCTGGAGACCCAGGAGGTTGCTAAGAAGATCCAGACTGGAATGGGGTGAATCAGGGTCATAACAGTGGGAGCAGGGATCTGCTTCAGGCTGAGCTGACAGAATTGTTTTCCTTCTTTCATCTTCAATTTCCCCACTGGGGTCAAATTGTTAATGGTTCAGAACCCACTCTCTGGAATCAGTCACATCCTGTGTCTGCCACTTTCTGTGATTTTGGACAAGTGGCATAAATTGTCTGTGCCTTGATCTTCTCATCCGCAAAATGGCCATTCTAATAATAGTACCAGTGGCTTGAGGGAGTAGTAAATTAAATAATATCTGTATGGTGTTTAGCACAGTGCCTGAACACAGGAAGTGTTCAGCAGTGACCATTAGACATTATCGTTCGTATTACTATTTATGAAACATGTCAGATTCCAACAGGTTGGATTCCATAGTGGTTTTCAAACTGTGTTTTACAGCCCTCTCACCAGCATTTCAACCTGAGTATCTCTGAGATTTTTTCTTGATATGTTGGTTACATGTCTAAGATTTTAGTTTGAATAATCAGTCCGACAGCTGAATCATGTTTACAACTCCCTGAACTTGGTGACCATCCACGAAGTTCCTCCCTGCTCTGACTTTGCAGGGTTGTTCCAAGCGGGCCTCACCACCCACCTCCTGGGAAACCCCTCTCCAGGATGCCCTCCACTCCCACCGCCCTCCTCTCCCTGCCCATAAGGCTGCAACTGGCCATTAGAGCTGCTCCTTCCTGATAGACACTGTGGCGGCAGTTGGGCCCAGTGTCCCCTGTTTGATCTATAAAGACCACACAGGAGAAGCCCTGGGGAGTGGGAGGGGAGACGGCTGCCAGGAAATGGCTTTGAACCCAGCAGCTGGGGTGAAATTCTCTGGGGAGAGGAGGAAGGATGGTTGGGATCCACTCTGGCTTCTCCATTCACCACCCTGCCTTTGTTAGGGCGTCCAAATTCCTCCCCTGGGAAATCCTATCAGCCTCCTGTTGTCATTCCCCCTCCAAGTCCAATCCCTCCACCTGCAGTCAGAGTGATGATTCTAAAGCTCGGGTCTGACTCTGGCACTCTGGAGCCAGAGGGCAGCCTTGATTCCCCTCTGCCCCTGGAGCAAGTCCAGGCGCTTTGGCCTGGCCTCAAGGCACTTCACCTCCTGCCCTTTTGTCTCTGTTCTACCCCCATGGTGACCCACTGCCCTCCTCCCCACCCAAAAGCAAGCCCCAATCTTCTTTCATGCCTGCAATCCCTCCTCAGCAACACCCTTTCCCATTCTCCTCCCAGTGAGATTCCACAAAGCCTTCAAAACCCAGCTCAAAAGCCACCTCATCTAGAAGCTTTCCCTGATCAAAGCCAACACAGGTCACCCTCTGCCCCTCAGACCCCACCTCCCACTCCCTCAACCAGGCAAAAGTAGTTGTTTTTTTTTTTATCTAAGATGGGGATTGCTTGGCTATTTTGTTTGTTTATAAAAGAGACATACATATGCTCTTGTTGAAACCTAATGCAGTAGAGAAAAGGTGTAAAGAAAGACTCCCTTTTGCTCATTATCTCTGGGAGTGGAGGGGTGGGGTTAGGGAGACTTCCACTCACTAATTAGATATTTCTTGTATTGTTTGAAATTTTTACCTCTGGTGTTTAATAAACCAAGAAATATGGGACTGGCCAGCTAGCTCAGTTGGTTAGAGCACAGTGTTATATCACCAAGGTCAAAGGTTCAGATCCCTGTACTATCCAGCCACCAAAAAAAAAAAAAAAAAAAGAAAGAAAGAAAAGAAAAGAAAAAGAAGTACATGTATACATTCACCTGTTTTTAAAAAGTCAGATATTACTAAAAATTTTAGTTACCATTTATTAAGACTTAGATTAGATCATTCATCTTCGTGACAATCTTGCCAAGTAAGGAGTGTGGTGACAAAGAGTAAGAACTGTAGAGCCAAACCCTGGCTCCGCTACTTGGGCAAGCCATTTAACCTCTCTGGGGCTCAGCTTCCTCATCTGGGAAATGGGGATAATAACAGCGTCTATCCGAATGGCCATTGTAAAAGCTTATTGAATTAATATGCAGAATATGCTTCACACAGTACTCAGCACATAGTGTGCTCAGTTAGTGTTAGCTAGCATTATTTGCCCCATTTTACAGATGTGGAGATTGAGGCACAGAGAGGAATGGCCTCCCAGTGAGTAAGTAGCAAAGCCAGGGTCTGAAGCCATGCAGTCAGGCTCCCAAGCCCACATGCATAACCAGCATGCTATATTGCCTTCTGCTAGTTAAGTGTATTCTTACAAAACAGTCTTCCCCATCAGCATTGTTTTGAGAAGCAGAACAAAAGAACCAGAAAAGTGTTTTTAAATTTTATTTTAACATACGGTGCTCACTGCTAACATTCTGGGCTCTTCCTCTTGGATCCCCCCACCCCACCCCCAGCCTCAGGCACGGTAACTCATTCCTCTTCTCCCCACAGCCCTGGTCACATTCTGTTGTAACCCTCTGCCCACCTGGCTGGTTTTCCCACTGGATCACAAGCCCCTGGACAGTTGAGGCCTTGTCCCTTCTTCTCTCTGTCCCTCATGGTGACTGGCCCAGAGCAGACCCTCTGTTACTGCTGATGTCCTTGCACTCAGCCAGCTCTGATGAGGTCCATAGCAGGTTCTTGGAACATGAAGTCTGTTGAAGCAGGCTTTGGGTCTCGGCTGATGTGGGGGTGCTAAGGCAGGGTGGGAGCCCTCTGCACTGAGGTCTATTAGGCCCACAGCTGCAGCCTTCCAAACTGTCAGTGGTCTAAGGCTAAGGACAGTGCAGAAGATGTAATAGGAACAGGGGTCCCAGGAGGATACAGATGTGGCTGACTTAGGAGATAGAGGGAGCAGAGTTTCTTATACAAAGTAGGTGTCCAATAAATGTTGGTGTGAACACCCCCTTTTTTTTTGTAGCTGGCTGGTATGGGGATCCAAGCCTGTGACCTTGGTGTTTATAAGGCTGTACGCTAACCAACTGAGCTAACTGGCCAGCCCTTGAATAGAATCTTTGAAATCAGAATCTTGGGCAAGTCATTTCACTGCCTGGGTCAGTTATTACATCTGTAAAGTCCAGTTGAGGGCTTGAGAATTCTGGCTGAGTTTTCCCCAGACTTGGACGAGAAAGCAGAGTAGCTGAGAGCTCGGGGCACTAGTGCAGGTCAAGGTGCCATGCCTTCCAAGCTGCGTGACCCTGGACAAATTGTTTCAGTAGCCAGAGCTTCTGTCCCATCTGTGAAATGGGGACAGTGATACTATCCACAGCTTAAAGTTCTTATAATGAAGTCTTGAGATCATATAAATGCACAGGGCTTGTCACATAGGGTATGCCCGGAAAACACTTACTACTATTATGGCTGTTATTATTGGCCCCAGTGGCAGCCCATTCTACTTGCTCAGTAACAACATAGGGGGTGGGAGAGGGGCATTAGGGGTCCTAACTCTCAATAACCCTCACCCAATGACCCCCTAAGGAGGAAGGAGACTTGTTCTGTGGCTCTAGAGATAGTGTGAGGACAAATGGCAGCCCAAGATTAAAAGGAGGCAGAGTCTTTTGAATAGAAGCAAGAACACCCTGTCAATCAAGCTGCCCAGAAACAAAGAGAGCTGTTCCCAAGAGCGTGAACTCCATATCACTGGAGGTATGCAACGAAGTGGCCAGCTATAGCAGAGATGTTGTAGCAGCGACTCCTGCTTCAGTTTGGAGGGTCAACTAGATGATCTCTAAAGCCCCTTACAGTTTTAAGAGCCTAGGGCTCTAACTTCAGGGCTTTATGATGCTCAGTTCCATGATCCTTAACTGCCAGACCACAGGTTGCAAATCCATGGCCCATGGTTGAATCCAGCCTGAGGGTATGTTGGTTTGGCCCGTATGGTATTTTTCTCCTACTTTTTTTTTTTTTTTTTTGGCAGCTGGCCAGTATGGGGATCTGAACCCTTGACCTTGGTGTTATCAGTACCATGCTCTAACCAAGCGAGCTAACTGGCCAGCCCTCTCCTACTTTTTAATAAAACTATTTATTACAGAATTTTAAAAACATATACAAAAGTACAGAGAATTGGATAATGATCCGCTGTGCATCATCACTGCACTTCACTCCCAGCCAACCTTGTTTTGTCTAGGACAGCACCATCCAATGGAACTTTCTGTAATAATGGAAATATTCTATATCCGCACTATCCAGTACAGTAGCCACTAGCCACACATGGCTGCTGAGCACTTGAAATGTGGCTAGTGTGACCAAGAAACTGAATTTTAAGCTTTATTTAATTTTAATTAATTTAAATTTAAAGAACCAGATGTGGTTAGAATTGGACATGTAGGTGTTGGAGAGCATAGGTCCAGACCCCACCCTATTTCCTTTCCTTCCATATTATTTTGAAGCAAATCTCAGACATTATATCATTGCATTCCTAAATATTTCCATACATCTCTTAAAAAATAGACTTTTAAAAACATAACTAAAATATGTAATACTGCTATCACACCTACAAAAAGGAATAATAATTTCTTAAAAATTCATATGGTGTTTCTTTAATTACTTGTCAACATTTCCAAATTGGGATTTTTTTTTTCTTTTTGCATTAATTTCTTAATTTTTAGCTATTCTTTTTTTTTTTTTTAAAGATGACCGGTAAGGGGATCTTAACCCTTGACTTGGTGTTGTGAGCACCACACTCAGCCAGTGAGCGAACCGGCCATCCCTATATGGGATCCGAACCCGGGGCCTTGGTGTTCTCAGCACCGCACTCTCCCGAGTGAGCCATGGGCCGGCCCAATTTTTAGCTATTCTTGAAAAATTAAAACTCCAGCCATGCTAGGCTCACTTTCTCCCAGGGCAGCAATTGGCTGGAGCTGACAGAGGCTGCTTCTTTGGACAGGGCACCCCTCTATAGTTTTCCAGAGACCCTCAGAATGGTACCAGCTCAGCCCCTCTGAGCACTGGCATTTGAGACCCTGACTATCATGTAGAATCTCACACCACACTAGGAACAGATAGAAGTGATGCTTTATCCCTGCCTTGATCTCTGGGTACCTGCAGGTGCCATCAAGAGACTGGAATCTACCACCTCCCCAACTGGCTCCTGACATCTCAACGCCAATTAAGGATACCAAGGAAAGAGAGCAAAGGGGAACAAAAGGCTTTGGGCTTGAGTACAAAGTCCTGGTTTTAGTCTCTGCTCTTTACCCATTTTACCAACCCATTTCACAAATGGGGAAGCTGAGTTCCAGAGAAGGGATGAGAGCTGGCTGTATTCATACAGTGAGGGCTGTGAGAAGCTAGAACCTGGTCCCAAATGCCTGGCTGGAGAGAGGCTGCCTGCTTCTCTGCTGGGCAAAAAGAGGGACACTGTCTGAGAGCTGATGGGGGTGAGTGGGATGGGAGAGGGTCTCAGCTTCTCAGCCAGAGCCTAAAATTAGTGGATAGGAAATGTTTGGCCTCAACCCAGCAAAAGAAAAAAAAAGAGGTGCTGTGTAGGGGGCTGCTGAGGAGGAGGGAAACAGCCCAGCTCCCAGCACCACATGAAATGGGAGCCAAACGTGTAAAATCACATTCTTTACTGACATTTATGACTCATTTGGCTGCCAACCTCAGGAAGGTCCTATTTTGCATTCTTGCAAGAGAATTCTTGCAGCCTTAAGGGGTAGGCAGGTGGGGAGAGAGTCTCAGGGCCATCCCCCCCAAAACTTCTTGGGCCACACTCAGGTGAGGTAGCTGCATAGCTGGGGGCCCAATGTTTCCTGGAGAACCCACAGACCAGGGGCCTGGCTCAGCTTGATCCATGCCCTATGGTGAAATGGGGGAGTTGGTCAACCCTGTTTTGAGATTGAACTCTGATGCTTTCTGCCTGTTTGACCTTGGGCTAGTCCCATCTAAATGTCTCTGGAATCCTTCTGTCTGGGCCATCCTTACCTCTCACCTGGCAACTGGTCTCCCATTTTCCACCTTTGTCCCCCTGCAATCTGTTCTCCATAGCCAGGATGCTCCCTCTAAAATGCAGAAGGGGTGTCTCATCCTGTCACTCCGTTTAAAACCTTCCGGTGGCTCCCCATCACTCTTAAGACAAAGACAAAACCCTTCACCATGACCCACCTCCTCCCTCACTTCCTCCCCCTCCTTCTTTGAGCTACAGCCATTCTGACCACCTACTGCCCAGGATCTTTGCTGATGTTGTTTCCTCTGCCAGAAACTCCCTTCCCTCCCTCCTTCACCTGGTTAATTCATGTGCCTGCTTCAGATCATGGCCAGTAATCACCTCCTCCAGAAAGCTTTCCCAGGATGCCACCCCTTCCCAAGCTGGGCCCCACCCTTCTCCAGTAGCAGTGCCATCCTCAGTGCTGGAGTGTGGAACCCTGTTTGGAGCATGTCTGGAACCCATGGAATGTGTCTGTCGTTATGTGTTTATGTGATGATTTGTTCATGTCCCCATTAGGCTGAATTGCTAACCGATGGGCTGCGTCTGTCTTGCTCGCCATTGTGTCCACCACAGTTGCTGGCTCATTGTAGGTACTAAGAAATGCTTGGTGAATAAATGTCCAATGAACCTTCCCTTTTCTGAGACTCGGTTTCCCCATCTGGAAAATGGGGATCATATCCATGAACCTCACAGGGCTGCATTGAAGACTTTAGCAAAACACATATAGAAGGCATTTAATGAGTGGTAGTTATTTTCTGGGGGGTGGGCAGAGACCCCAAAGGAAACCTGCCCTGTGAACTTGCATCACAGGGACTTCTCTGACCCTCTGTCTTCTGGGGACAGACTCAGTGAGCACCAGGGAAAGCCAGCCCAGGAGTGGGCCTCAGCTGTGCCAAAAACTAGACTGGAAACCACAAAGCTTCCTTATTCTGTATGGGTCCTCTGATTCAAACAGCTCCTTCAAATCTCCCATTGATCAAGTGCTCAGCACTGGGCCGGGCATTTTATACATGTTACCACTTTCTGATTTCACAGCTACCCTGTGAGGTGGGCATTGAGCCAATGGGTTCAGAGAAGGGAAGCGGCCTGCCCCAGGCTACACAGACAGGAGGTAGCGGAGCGAGGATCCGAGCCCAGGCCTCCCCAACTCCCTGGCCTGGGTTCTTCCCTTCTGCACTCAGCCACCTTTACTTAGGAAGCTTATAAAGTACATTCATTCACTCAAGAAATAAATATGCACTGAGTATGGGGTACAATAGCAGAGGACAAGATAGACTTGGTCCCTGCTCTCATGGAGCTTACAGTCTCGTAGGGGGAGAGGGCAGACAATAAATACATAAGCAAGAAAATTAAATCATTTTGGGTTGTGATATGTGTCATTTAGAAAACAGGACAACATGAAAGAAAGTGACAAAAGGGTTGGGAAAGGAGTGGGGTTTGGGAAGGCCTCTCTGACGAAGTGACCCTGAGCTGAGATGGGAAGAATGGGGGTTTGCCAGGCAATAGTAAATAACTTCCAGGCAGAGGCCTGAGGCTGGACTGAGCTTGGTGTGTTCAGGAAGCACAAGACTGGCATAGGTGGAGAGCAGGAAGAGGAGGGGGAGGGAGATGAGGTCTTCCAGGTGGACAAAAGGCTGGATCATACTGGGCCTCAAAGGTTAGGGTGAGGACTTTATTCTAAGAGTGGTGGGGAGTGGCCTGGCCTGGTCTGGCCTGGGGGTTTACAAGATCCCTTAGGTTGGGGTGTGACGAAGAAGCTCTAAGAGGGCAAGGATGGGGGCAAGGAGACCAGACCGGGGTCTGCTGGGTATAGTGGCTTGGACCAGGGTGGTGACACCGGAGTGGAGAAAACTGCTTGGGTTCCTGACAGATGTTGCCTTCATGTCATCACAATGGGATGGGTGGGGAGGGGACCTGATGAGAACTCTTGGGGTAGGCAAGAATCAATTACTTTACAGAGGAGGACTGAGACCCACAGAGGGGCTGGACCTTCCCAGAATCACCTAGGTCTCCTGACTCTCTGCCTACTATTGCTGCCCCTCCCCCAGTTTTCTCTAAGCCCACATAGCCCCAAGTGAAGCTTTTAGGCCCATCATGTCCAACCAGGGTCCTCCCAGGCAGCCATCCTGCACACTCTCCATGCACCTGAAGCTGCCACTGTAGGCAGCGGGAGTGATAGGGAGATAGAATGAGAATGAGACTTGTTCATGTCTCCTGTCCCTTCTCTGGCTCAGGGTCCATGGCAAGCCATGGCTGAGTCCTAGGTCTGGCACTAGCTTGCTATGTGACTTTAGACAAGTCCCAATCCCTTCCTGAGTCTCAGTTTTCTCATCTGTCAAATAAGGATAATAATAGTACCCATCTCAAAGATTCGTTGTGAGGAATGGACAGGTTAATATGTCAAAAAGGCTCTGCAGCCTGTCATACAGCTGGCACTTAATAAATGTGAGCTGTTATCATTATTGTTAACCCCTGCAGGGCAGTAACAGGCTCAGCGCCTTCCCCACAGCCCTGCCTCTCCTACCTCTGCCCTCTGCCTCCCCCACCACACCCTGTTCACCTGCAGGGGTCTGCAGGGCCTGGCCAGCGCTGGAGACTGGAGAGCCAGAGCCGGGGGTGGTTCCTGGATGGAGAGGGAGCGGGGGAGCCGCTGGAAGCCACTGTGTTTGGGGCTCAGAGCTGTGAGGGGGTGCGGAGAGGGGCGAGAACACACACTCGGAAACGCTGAGACCGACAGATGGAGGAGCCGAGGATGTGAGAGACGCAGACAGACAGAGAGAGACCCTGAGTCAGGGAGAGGAGGAGCAGGCAGTGGAGGACAGCCGGAAAAGTGGCAGTCACGCTGAGCCATGAGCTGAGCAGCAAACCGGCAGACGGACCAAGTGGCCGAGGGACTGAAAGACACAGACAGAAGAGCAGACCCAGGATGAATGGGGACAGACAGGCTGTCCCGGCATCCAAGGGACAGATAGACTGAAGTTCCCAGCCTCTAAGGACAGACAGGCTAACCCAAGATCCCAGAGTCAGACTCACAAATAGACATAGTATCTGAGAGACAGTTTGACCCGTAGTCCAAGGGACACACAAGTGGACTGGCCCAGGATCCCAGGTGAGACTGACTGACAGACAAATACACTGACTGACAGTAACGGAGGAACAGATAAAGAGGCTGACACTGCCTTCAAGGGACGCATACGACAGACAGGCTGGTCTGAGCCATAAACAGACAGACAGAGGCAATGACCCAGGAGCTGAGGTCAGACAAAGTGATGCACACACGTTTGGGCCCAGGTGTGACTGTCTGAATGGACTGAGACCCAGGCCAGAAACTCTGACCTAGTACCAGAGTCTCAGGTTGACTCAGGAACAAAGAACAGGAGAGAGGCTGACCCAGATGCTGGGCCCAGAAGCTTCCTGGCTTCTCAAGAACATGGAATCCCCTTGTCCTTCTCCTTTCCTTCTGCCCATTAGAGAGGAGCCCCTGAACTTTGTGGGGTGCTGGGAGGTTCGTGGGTCATAAGAGGCAACTAGGCCTGGGGAGCCCCCATCCCTTTCTTGGCACTGCTGCTGCTGTTAGAGGTGATGGGGTCCAGAAGAGACAATTTTCTGGATCTTTGAGCAGAAGGATTTCACACCCTGACTGCTGGCTTCTCCCCTCCTCTCTAGGCTTGGCTTTTTGGCTCCAACCCCACCCCCAACAATATACACTTATCTGAGCTTCTCATTTTTCCCCGGACGTGCTACTTAATCTAGCACAAGACTGGGAGTCAGTAAATTAGATCCAAAATAGACTTCTGAGAGCCTCTATTTCCTCATTTGTAAAATGGGGGTGGCAGAAATTGCCTGTTAGGTTAACAGCACTACTGTGGTGCCTGGCTCACACCAGGCCTCAGGCAGTTTCGGTCTGAGAGCTGTTAGAGGAGGGGAGGCCTAACCAGGCTGGAGGGGCATCAGGGAAGCCTTCCTGGAGGAGGAAGGATAGAAATGAGTCAACAAGGTCAGGAGGAGCCTGCCAGGTGTCCTAGCTCTATGCAAACTCAAGCAAAGAAGCCCCAGGTCCCTCTAAGGTCAGGAGGGAGACACACACAAGCACTCACATTTTTTCATTCAACAAATATTTATTTTTTTTATTATTATTTTTTTTTAAAAGATGACCAGTAAGGGGATCTTAACCCTTGACTTGGTGTTGTCAGCACCACACTCTCCCAAGTGAGCCAACCGGCCATCCCTATGTGGGATCCGAACCTGTGCCCTTGGTGTTATCAGCACCGCACTCTCCCGAGTGAGCCACAGGCCGGCTCTCAACAACTATTTACTGAGTGTCTACTACATGCACTGATGCTGGCAACACAGTGATGACCAAGACAGACAAGGTCCCTGCCCTCATGGAGCCACAGTAGTAGAATAGAAAATAAATGCATAGAAAATTAAATAAGGTTATTTAAACAGTGTATGTTAAGAAGAAAATAAGACAGGGTGCTGTGATAGACTGGCGATTTGTCGAGGGTGGAAGTGCCAATGTGGGATGGGTGGCCAGGGAGGATCTGGGGAAGGGTGTTCCAGGCAGAGCAAGCAGCAACTGTAAAGGTCCTGGGTCAGGAACTAGTTTGGCTGGATTCGAGGAACTACTAGTGCATCTGGAGTGTGGGGATCCAACGGGACAGTGGTTTCAGCTGAGGTGAGAGAAACAGGCAGGGCCAGATGGTTTAGGGCTGGCAAGACATGGGGAGAAGCTTGGGTTTTAATCCAAGTGTGATGGGAGGCCCTTAGAAGGTTTTGCCAAGGGGAATGACATGATCTGTCAGGTTTTAAAAATATCTCCCTGGTTGCCATGTGGAGAATGGACTGTGGGAGTTGGGGGCAGGAGTGGATGCAAGGAGCCCACAGAGAAGTCTGTGTGTTTGTCCGGGCAAGAGATGACGGTGGTCTGCACCAGGTGGTGGCACTGGAGAGAGGGACACTGAGGATGCATTTGGAGAAAGGCAGATGTGTACCTCTTATCCCCAAGTCTGGATTCCTTTCTCTGAGATGTCCTTCTCTGTGGGGAGTATTAGTCCCATTTGTGGTAAAGATCAGGTTCTTTCTTCCTTTTCAAATAGAGTGGGATGTGGAATAGGGTGGGCTTCCTAGAGGAGGTTTCAAGAGAAGTTGCTCAGTTTTTCAGAAGCCAGAAGCCTCCACCCAGTGTATGCTCCCCCCTCTCTATGTGCATATTCCTCTACAGTTTATAGATTATTTTCAAATCCACCACCACATTTAATGCTCACAACACAGAAGAAAATAAGGCTCAGAGAAACAGAGAGACTACCCAAGACCACACAGCAGGTCTAGGACAGGGCTGAGAAGCAAACCCATAAGCCCAATGTATTGTCATCTTGCTTTTCTGATCCTTATCCCAGTGGCTATGACATAAGCAGGATGGCAAGTGCCAGCCCCATTTTAGGGAAGGGGAAACTGAGGCCCAGGGAAATTGGGTTGCATGTCCTGGTCAGGACTGTTATGGGCCCCACATATATCAAGCATATTAAAATGCAGCCACATCAGATATCAAATGTAAATTATATATGACCAGATAAAAGCCAAATTGAGGTTGACTGGCTGACATCATGTTCTGTTTTGCAGACATTTAATTAAACATTTATTAATAATTTTGATTCTGCAGTTTTTCCCTGTGTTTTGGAGACAATTTTTTTTTCAGGCCTCAAACATTTTCCTAAGCCCATGAAAATCTCGCAGGCCCTTGGCAGCGAGCATTTAGTGCTGCCTGGAAGGATCAGCCACAGTTTTGGTCCTGCTGCCAAAAGGGGCAGAGAGAGGCAGAACCCGGGCCTTTCATCCCCAACTGCACTGCGGTCTTTCCACGCTCGCCGCTGACCCCACGTTCCTGGAATTCAGAGGCCTCCTTCCCCACTCCTTCCCAAAGTAGCCCTGAGCTATGTGAGCCCTTTGTCTGTGGTTAGCTGGGAGCTGGCAGAGGAGGGGGCAGGAGTGGGGGGGGGGGAGGGCAGACAGCCTGTCAGGTGGTGATGGATGCTGGCCGGGGGCCGGGGCCTCCCTCATGCTGACCCGGGCCCGGAAACAGATGGTCTTCCAGCCTGAGAGAAACTTCCAGGGTGTCACCCTCCCCCAACTCCCCAGTCCCCTTCACATTAGACCAGCTGGTCTCTCCTTCCTGTTCAAAGCTAGAGCCGCGGGAATGGAGTGGGGGTGGGTGGGACATGGGGGCAGGGAATTGTGGCCTGTGTTCTGAGCCCCTAGAAGTTCTGTGGGTCATCTTGGTCTCTCCCCTAGCCCCCCGCCTCTGCCCACCTCCGGTTCTGCTCTCTGCCCCACCTCTCTCCCCTGCCATAGTTCAGCCCTGTCATTTCAGGCCTGGACCAAACCCCAGCCTCTCCTGGCTTTCCTCCAAGCCAGCCTCCAGAGCAAGCTTTCTAAGCTACCGAGCTGATCACATCACCCCTGATTCTTGGATGGAATTCAGATTTAGAGTAAAATCTGAACTCTTCCATCCAGAATTTGATGCCCTTCACAAGGCTAGTCTTTGTATGTCCCTGCCCATTAAAATTCTCCTGTCCAGGCCGGGCAAACCATTTTCCACTTCCCTAAAAGGCCATGTTGTCTCAGGCCTCTGTGCTTTTGCATCAGCTGATTCTTCCACCTAGAATGCCCTTCAACCTCTTGTGTGCCTTCAAACCAATGCTTTAAAATTAAGATCAGCTGTTTCTTCCTCCAGGAAGACTTCACTGGCCCCCTCCCCCAGGTAAAGCTATTCTTCTCTTCTCTGGGTTCCAAAGCATCCAGTAGCATCTATTTTTATCTTGTCTCTCTCATGGGACTGTGAGCTACAAAAGGGCACAAAGCCTGGCACAGAGTGAGTGGTCAAAATACACTTGCTACAAGAGTAAATGATCCTGGCTGCAGGGGTCCCTATGTGGGGCATAGGCAGGAGCCCTGAGAATGGAAGATACAGGGAGATGAATTTCTGCTCTTCTTAGAAGAAACACAATCCAGCCCTGGAGATGCTCTGAAGCTGAGGGCCCTGCCTCAGGAGGTAGGGACTCCCTGTCCTGGGAAGAGTGTGATTAGTGGTTGACAACACACTGGGCTGGAAACTGCTGAGGGGATTCCAGCAGTGGATGGGAGAGTTGGACTGAGGGGCCTTTGCCATTCCCAAGTCAGCTTCCTAGGGAACAGCCTCCTTCCCCATCCTGGCTGCTAATCCTGTCATGTATCATATTGAGGGTATGTCTACACCATCAACTGGTGTGTGGACGATGGGGAGGAGGGCCTTAAATGGAATGTTCCTGGCAACATATGGGGGGTAGTTTGGCTTTAAGAATATTAGCTCTGAAAGACTCTCCAGACATCAAGCCCATCCCTCTCATTGGCAGATGGAGAAACTGAGGCCCACAGAGGGCCACACAGCTGCTAAGACCAGGATGTTTATTTGGCAAAACTCTGGGTATCAGCTGGTCCCAAATTCCAGGGAGCACTGCAGTTTCTCCCTTGGGCTGGCAGCACATAGTGAATAGAGTTGGTCCCCAAACAATGTCCCAGAAATGCCAGCACTTCATATCTGGGAGTAGATTCCCAAATCCCTGGTTCCCCAATTTTGGATTCAGGCAATAGGGTCATTGAATCTGTATTGGGATTCCCCACTGGTTTCCTGGGGGAATGGGTAGGGGTGGGGAGTATTATGATTTCAGCAAAGGGCATGCCTGCCCCATGAATCAGAGAGTTTGGAGGGCTGAGGAGGGGCGGAGTCTGTGGTTGGAACAGCCAGGGCAAGGAACCAGGGCAGAGAGGAGAAATCAGACTCAGAGATCTGCGTTGACAAGGTCCCACACGAGCACTGCATTTTACAGTGTGCAAAGTATCTTTCCATCCATTTAATCCTCACAGCCACTTTGGAGAGATTAACTAGGGCTCAAAGAGGGTCTTGCTCACACAGTAAATTAGAAGCAAAGTCAGGAATTGAACTCAGGACTTTTAGAATTCCTCCCATACTCCTTACAGGTTTACCAGAGTCCCATTCAATTCAACAAACTTGCAATCATGCACGCATTCATTTATTCATTCAGCCCACGTGGATTGAGCATCTACTGTGTGCTAAGAACTGAACTGAAGGTGTGTCCGTTAGCGAGCTGACCTAGTCATTCTTGGAGTGTTCACAGTCTGGGGGACATGCATGCATAACCAGGCAGTTACACTGGTTGTAACATATACTGGGTTAGATGGAAGCCTGGAAGAGGTCTCTACCGAGGTGGTAAGTGGTCAGCAAAAGCTTTCTGGAAGAAGTCGTGTTTAAAAGCTGAGCCTTGGAAGAAAAGCAAGAGTTATCCAGGTTTGAGACTGGGGGACAGGGCAGGGCGTTCCAGGCAGAAGGAACAGTAGGTGCAAAAGCTCAGCAGTGAGAGAGGACATTGAGAGCTCTGGAATCTGTGACCTATGGAAAGTAGCTGGAGCCATGAAATTTTGGGGGAGAAGTGGCACCAAAGGGAGCAGCAACATCTCAAATGCCAGGGGAAAATGTCTACGATCATCTTCCTTATGCCCTGTGGTGAGAAGGGGACACTCAGAGGTGAGGTTGGGGAACAGGCCAGGAAGCTGCTGGTGGCAACAGAACTGGGGCTGGCACCAGGACTCTCCCTGAAGGAACCTATGTCCAGTTAGCCTAACAGACTGTGGCCTGAGGCCAGACTGAATGGGTTTGAATCCTGGTTCCATTGCTTCCTAGCTGTGTAACCTTCGATATAGGACATACCTCTCTGGGTCTCAATTTCCTCATCTATAAATGGGGATGATAATAGGGCTATTGTAAGCTCAGGGAACCCTCAGGTGCCAGTAACCCCGCATAGAAAGCAGGCCCCAACACGTTCTAGGAGAGATGGCGGTGATAACGCTGCGTGAAGTGCTTACTGTGTGCCAGTACCTTAAGCTAATGAGCCCATTCAAGGCCCCCCAACGACAGCCCCATAAGGTGATTCTTTCAATACGCCCCTTTTACAGCTGAGGAAACAGGCTCAGAGCAGTGAGTGACTCGTCCCCTGCGCTTGCTGGGTGGCTCAGGGAGGGTGGCATGGGGCGAGCGAGCGGATCGAGTGCGCAGGGGTCTAAGCACCGCGTCCCTCCCGCAGGTATCTGCGCGCCCTGTACCTGGGGCTGCAGAGCCGCTGGCGAGGGGAGAGGCTGCGGCGCCACTACTACTGGCGGATGCTGTTCGAGAGCGCCGACGTGAGCATGCTGCGCCTGCTGGAGACCTTCCTGCGCAGCGCGCCGCAGCTCGTGCTGCAGCTCAGCCTGCTGGTGCACCGCGGCGGCGAGCCCGACCTGCTGCCCGGTGAGCCCCGCCCCTCGCCCTGCGCGCCCGGGGACCGCCCCTCCCGCCCCGGGCCACTCAGTCAGGGTTTAGGGAGGCCCGCCCCTTCTACCCTCACCGCTCTCCAGGCCTCTCGAGCCTGCCAGGTCCCCTGCGATGGGCCACTTACCCCCAGAGTTAGCAGAGACCTGGCCCCTCCACTCAGGCCGCCAGGACCCTCCCCCACTTCCTTCCCCACTGCCAGAGCAGACCAGACCCTCTTACTGCCAAATCTAAAGAGGCCCCATCAACACACCTCGGACCCTCTGGGGAATCCCCTGCCCCCTTCGTTCCCCAAACTGTCCTGATCCCAGCCTGCATCTCCCAGGGCTTCAGAGCCTCACAGACCAGCCAAGTCATCAGTTTCCAAAGAACTGTCCATCTACCCCGTCACTGGGGGTCCTGGGGACCCCTCCCAGGCTTAGTCCTGGTCCCCATCCCCTCCTCCCCTCTGCAGGCCCTGTTCATCCCCCACCTTGTCCTTCCATAACTGACGGACTAAGCCATGCCCCTCAATGTCAAAGAAAAACCATATCCCATGTCCCTGGAGTGTCCCATGCTTTCTCCACCCAGTCCTGCCCAACCCACTCTTAGGGTCCCAGAAGACTCTATCACCACCCTTCAGGGCCCCTGGGGACCAGAATACTTGGTCCCAGTCACAGGTCTTCCCACCTCGGGTCTTCTCCCTACCCCCACCCTTCCGCTCTGCTCAGCTCTAGAGATCCTGCTCCACAACCAGCCTCCTCCTGGTGGCCAACATCTTCTAATGGTTCCCTCCTGGCTCCTCCATGTCCTAATCATGACCCCCTGTTCACCTCCTCTTCCACTCCCAGAGTCCTGGACCCTAATTTTCCACCCACCCACCAAGACCCCTGAACCCTAATAGCCCCATACTAGAGTTGTAGATTTGATCCTTGTGGAGGTCAAAATCACCCATCTTGCATCTCCCTTTATGCTCCCACCCCCATAGAAGTACCCCCTTCACCCCACCTCATCACTGATCTTGAAGACCCCCCACCCAGACCCTCCCTACACCCCTACTGAACCATAGACCCTTCCGTCCTCAGAACCCAGCTCCTGACCCAGAACCCTCTCCCTCTCCCCAGACCCCAACCCAGACCCACCCCTAACCCAGCCCCCCCCACCCCCCGCCCTGTCTCCACAGCCCTCTCCACCTCCGCCTCCCTCCTGTCCCTGGCCTGGACGCTGGCCTCCTACCAGAAGGTGCTGCGGGACTCTCGGGACGACAAACGGCCCCTGTCCTACAAGGGCGCTGTGGCCCAGGTGCTATGGCACCTGTTCACCATCGCAGCCCGCAGTCTGGCCTTCGCGCTCTTTGCCAGTGTCTATAAGCTCTACTTTGGCATCTTCATTGTGGCTCACTGGTGCGTCATGACCTTCTGGGTCATCCAGGGGGAGACGGACTTCTGCATGTCCAAGTGGGAGGAGATCATCTACAACATGGTGGTGGGCATCATCTACATCTTCTGCTGGTTCAACGTCAAGGAGGGCCGCAGCCGCCGCCGCATGACCCTCTACTACTGCATCGTCCTGCTGGAGAATGCTGCGCTCACCGGCTTCTGGTACTCCAGCCGCAACTTCTCAACTGACTTCCGCTCCCTCATCCTGGTCTGCGTGGTGGCCTCCAGCTTTGCACTGGGCATATTCTTCATGTGTGTCTACTACTGTCTCCTGCACCCCAACGGGCCCATGCTGGGTCCCCAGGCACCTGGTTGCATCTGCCCCCAGTCCCCAGGGCCCTGTGGCCCACCATTCGACGCTGTCACAAGTCCCCCAAGGTCCCTGCCCAGGACTACAGGCGCTGAGCGGGATGGGGCCTCAGTGGGGGGTGAGCGTGCAGGGACCCCCACGCCACCTGTCTTCCAGGTGCGGCCTGGCGTGCCTCCCACACCAGTGGCCCGTACCTTGCGGACAGAGGGGCCTGTCATTCGGATTGATTTGCCTCGTAAGAAGTACCCAGCGTGGGATGCCCATTTTATTGACCGCCGGCTGCGGAAGACCATTCTGGCACTGGAGTACTCCTCACCTGCCACACCCCGGTTGCAGTACCGGAGCGTGGGGGCCTCCCAGGAGCTGCTGGAGTATGAGACCACTGTGTAGGCCACAGGCTCCCCCCAAAAAGGGGTGGGCTTGGCTGAGCCCACATAGACCATAGTGTTGAGCCTGGAGTTTCAGGGCCACTAGGCTACGGGGGAGTGGATCTGTTGGTCCAAGGGTAGAGTGGCCCCACCATTAGCTTCTTTTAGGAGAGTGGGCAGCCTTGTGGAGGCCCCACCCCTAGGTCCCATTTTCAGCCTGTGGCCTGTTCTCTAAATTCCCCTGAACCAGGGCCCAGGGAATCAACTGGTGCTACACTCCCCGTGAGCCACCCCGCTTTCATGGGGCCTCCATACCATGTCTGGTGGGGAGGGCCCACACCCTCTCCCCTGCCTGGCATTGTCCACATGTCATCCCTGATGGACCCGCCAGAGAAAGGGCACTGTCTGGGGCCCATGACCTAGACCCTATGCTCCTCAGGGGGTGTGGGGAGTGGGCTGCTTCTGTGGTGGGAGGACATCTCTGAGAAGGATGGTGGACGTTGTGGAAGATGTGGCTGAGGGTGGAGCATCCTGTGGGCAAGGTTGGCACAGTTCCTGTAGAATCTGAGGCCTGGATCTGGGGCAAGAGGGAATCAGAGGGAGTTGGGGTGGGGGGTGTTGAGGGGGGTGTTGGCTGACAGTGCTGGAGATGGACAGGAGAAAAAACCCTAAGGGGTCCAGGCTGGCAGAAGCATGAAGGGGTGGAAGACTCGGGGGAGAGATGCCCTCTATCCAGAGCATACAGAATAAGGAGAGTGAACTCCTCAGGAGACAAGCTTTGTTGTGGGCTCGGTTGTGGATGAAGTTCCAGACACCTCAGGTGAAATGTCTCAAGGAGCCATTCTTTGTTCTAGATGAGCATCTGGAACATTTCTTCTAGATGAAGGTCTTGAACACAGCAGATAAAATAGGAAGATACTCTGGGCTTATAGATGACATTCTTGCACATTCAGCAGAGGAAATGTTCTAGAGACATGCTTAGTTCTAGAACATGTCACTGATAAAATGTCTTAGGGAGTCACTCTGATCTGTGTTCTGTTATGAAGGGTGAGGGTGCTGGAGGCCTGCCGCTCTGCTGTGGGAGATTCTAGTTCCTGCTGGGGGGGGCGGGGCTCTAGAACCCTGTGCGAATGGAATATTCTAGAAATGAGTGCTCCTGTTCTAGACTTCTAGGGCTTATAGGAGTTCTAGGCCTTTGTCCATCTTGGTCCACAGCCATCTTCCTAAGAAGAAATTGTCCTTAGAACCCCTGAGACATTTCAGCTGCCAACTGGTTCCCAGCTGGAAAAAAATAGCTCTGGGGACATGACATGAATCCTGGCTGTCAGCCACCCTGTAGATGTGACTCCCTGGGGTGACATCTGGGAAACTGGCTTGTTTTGCCTCAGATCTAACAACCCCCAAGACCTGTAGTCCATTCCCATGGCCTGAACATCCTGGGGTGCCCATAGGACCACTCACCCAGGGTCACTCCCTGCTTCCTGGGACAGCCAGCCCTGGATAGGTTGGGGGAGTATGGGAGTGGGGAAGTAGGTGGTTCTGTGGAGTGAGTGGACGGAGCCTCTAGGCAGAGTTTAGACAACCCCCCCCCACTCCCCCATGCCAACTAAGGTGCATTCACTGGGAAGGGAGAGCAGGGGATGTTAAGGACAGGTGCAGACCCAGGCTGGGGGCGAGGTGGGCCATGAGAATTCTAGACTATGCAAATTAGATGGGTGCTTAGGCCTCACTGATTCAGCCTCCCTTGGGTTACAGATGGGAAACTGAGGCCCAGAGTGGCAGCTATTCTCACAAGGTCCCAGACTCTTGGCTGTCCCATGGAAAGGTGATGGGTAATAATGGTGAATGTGCTGAGGACACAGGGGGAGGGCCACACTCATGGTGCAGGGTGACTCCAAAGGCAGAGAGGACAGGACTGTCACCATACACACACACAAACACTCATCATGCCTGTGATTCCAGTCACCCCAGCCCTGGGCACACAGGCCGAGATGGTGTGTATAGTCCTCCTGCCAACATTTCTTTTACTTCCCTGATCCCTAAGAGCCTGTGATGGGTGGCGAGAGAATCCCCAGGCTGACCCAGGCCCGCTCTGGTGGGTTCATGCATCCTTGTTGTCCTCTGCCTGATGTCTTCAGAGACTGAATTCCATGGCCAGTTACACACACATCAAAGCCTTTGTGAGATGGGAGCTTTGAGAATGTGGACCCAGACCCAGCTGACAGTTTCTCCAGGGCTGACAGTGTCAGGAATGTTCACCCCCTGCTTGCAACATCCCCACAAGAGAGGTGTTGTCAACTCGTCTCATGATGAGGGAGCAGGCAGAGAAAGACAACATAAGGTCACCCTTGGCAAGTTATGTTACTCCTCAGGGTCCTAGAAGGGCCTATCTGGCTGCCCCATCCTCCAGCATCCTGGAAGGAAAAGTGAAAGGTATCCCACCTGGGAGCTGTTTTGGAGACTCCCAGGGAGCCAAGGGACAGGGATGAGCTGGCAGTGCTAGGCATGGCTTGAGGCTCCCAGGGCAGCCACAGCCACATTTTTGGACTTCACTCCACCCCATCCCCAACCCCCATCATCTCAATTCTACAAAACTTTCCCTCAGGGCCTCTGCCTGCAAGGACGTCTGAGCACCAGAGGTGGTCACAGTCAAAGGGCCCGAGGAGAGGGCTGCAGTCACCTCTGCATCTCGCCCTCAAGAAAGATCTCAGCCCCTTAAGGACTCTCTCACCCAGGAGCTCAGGACCCCATCATTCCCAGGTCTGAGGTCCCCCTCTCCACTGCCTGTCCCCACACTTACCCTGCCGGTCCCCTTGTTTCACTGGAAAGAGGAGTCAGTGTGGGGGAGGGCCCCTGTCCTCGTAGAGCTGTCATTTTGTTTTCCTTTCTGTGACACAATCTACCTCAGCCATCTCTCTCTTCCCTGCCAGAATTGGACCCCCTGGGTCCTCCTGCTTCCTGTTCCCTGTCCCTCACCCCAGCCTGGATGTTCAGTCTTTCCCAGAATCCCTACAGAGTCCTTGCAGTGAGAGAGGGCTCCAGAACCACAACCCTGAGGGCCACTGCCCTTCGCATCCATTATACAGGAGAAATTGAGACCCAGAGAGGGCCAGGAACCTCCCAAGATCACACAGGAAGTCAGTTGCAGAGTCAGGATTTTTCTGGGGATGAGAGATAGTGGGGTCCATCTTAATTCTGCCAGGAACAGAAGAGTGCAGGACACCGGCTGCCGAGTAGGGCAGGCCCTGCCCTCAGCATCTCTAAACCCAGGGGACCACTGTCCCCATTCCCAGGGCAGACTTCTGTTCCCCATTTCCTTGAGCCCCCTCCCTGGAACTGCCCCCCAGGCTGCTGACTGTGCTCCCCAAACCTCTCCAGACACCACACCCCCCTCATGGCGCCTCCATGCACTGATGCACCACGTGCCTTGTAATTGTCACCCTGCTGAACATCACAGACCCCCATCCCTCCCCAGCAAGTGGCTCCCCAACAAGGGAGGCTTTCTTGGGCCCCTCGTCTCATCTGCCTCATCCTTGCTTCTCCCCCAGATCTGCCTTTCCCCAGCCAGCTTCCTGCTACAGCTGTGTCACACAGAGTTGGGGAAAGCAGAGGGTGGGTGGTGGGGGATAGAAGACTGGGAGGTCTGGGGAATGTCCAGGTCTCTGGGTGAGGGCCAAGGGGGCTGGGAATATCCATGGAAGTTCTTGTCTGGCAGTCAATGCCCTGCTAAGGACTAAAGTTCCACAGGTCCTTTCCTTGGAGCTCACTAGGGCCTGGAGTTCACAGAAGCCTCAGACAGTGGGGAGAAGGTTTTCTGGAGCAGGGGTACATGGGTTGCAAACTTAAATGACAATGACAGCAGTGTAAGTGCTATCAATAGGGAGTGGTGAGGTCTCTAGCTAATAGAACAGTGTGTGCCCTGCCCGTAGGCACTAAAATTTTAATATTTGAAAAACACTGTGGTGGCCAAACTAAACACTCATATTTGGCCCACGGGCCACCAATTTGAGAAGTCAGAGACAGAGTCCTAGCTCTCTCTGAGACTTTGCTAGTCCAACCAATACCTCCATGACCTTGCCATCTGAGAGCTGGCCCCACGGTCCTTTCAGCTGAAAAGGAGAAAGAGGTCCGGGAGTGCAGAGGGCCCCTGGTTTGGGAACCATCATCTAATAAGGGCTACAGCCCCTCCAGTGCCTTGGAGGGACAGTTTAGGGGCTAGAGTCTTCTCCAATTTGGGGGTCCCTGGTTAGGAGGAACTTGCATCAGGAGGGGGGTTGAGTGCAGGTACAGGATGAATATGAAAGCCAGGACCTGACTGCTCCTGCCCTGTGCTGACCCCTGCCACCCCTTGGCACCTGCCTCCTTCCCAAATTGAGCTGGGGGTAGGGCCTGTGCAGGGTGGGGTGGGGTGGGGGTGGGGCAGGTGTCAGGGGTAAAGCTGTCCATTTCTGTAGGAAAGTGCTTTGTCATATCTTGATGGAAGGGACTGAGTGCCAAGCCACATGGGCAGCAGTGGGGACTAGGTCTGAGTCCCTCTTCCCAACCAGAGAGGCTTCTGAGACCCTGGGCCTAAAAAAAGAAAGGGACTGTCATGTGCCTGGTTGGGGAGGGGATAGGACATTCCTGGGTTCTTGGTTGCTGCAGGTAGTGGTGAGGGGAGAAAGAACTCTGGAGTGGGAAATTGTGGGAGTGGCAGAGAAAGGCCCAGTCCAGGCATGGCCCAGTTGCTAGAGGCAGAAAACTCCCCAGGGGACAGAGGGGGTGACACTTGTGCTTGGTTTCTTCCACCCTCCCCTTCTCACAGGAGAGGGCTGCCCTCTCCTCAGCAACCCGGGCCTTATGCTATGCATAATTGCTGTAAGGGCACCCCCAGCCTAGGCTGAAGGGTGGGGGCCAGAGGCACCTGCAATAATCTCAGAGTAGAGGGGACCCTGGGACAAAGAGGGGGTAATAAAGTCATGTGGGGGGAAAAGGCTATTCTTCCATCTCCCTCTCACTCAAATCCCCAAATCCAACCAGACCTAATATGACCCTCTCCCTCCCCTCTTCCTGCCTGTCTCCATTGGGCTAAACCACCAAACTTGGAGGGGCCTCATATAAATACAGCCCCTAAGCCCCCTGGTTTTCCGAACCAGTCATAAAATAGCTGAAAGGGACCTGAACGATTCCCAGAGCCCCCTCTTATTTTCACCCCATGGAACCTATAGTTTGGGAGATGTGTTCTCCCAAACATGCCTCATTTCTTGAGGAATTCATTTTCCCACATTAAATTAAAAGCTGAGCTTCTGATTGCAGATAAATTCTGCCAAGGCTTCAAGTAAGTTTCTAGGGTTTTGGGGTGGGGGTATATCTATTCTGTTGGATTGCTTAATACAAAATTCTCAAAAGCACTTGTGGGTACCCATTCCTGCCTCCACAGACCCTCAGGGTCTGAGACCCCAATTTGGGAATCACTGACTTAATCATCCAGAATCCTATCTTACTGAAAGGAAGACCCAGGGACTGGATGTGGCCAGCCCAAGGTCAAACAGCAAGTTGGTGGCAGGGTGGCACCAGAACCCATGTCCTTTGGGAGTCCCACCAGAATATTGCCAACCCTGATCCCCACCCGCTCCACTTTTCCTCTGGACTCCAGGAACCACTAGCCATGCCTGAGGGCTCACTTCCCTCATCAGCACAATTCCAGGTGATTCTCCCGTCCACGTTCTCTCTTCCCTCCCTATTCAGACCTCACCTGTTCCCACGTCTGTTTCCCATTCCCAGTCCCACCTCCTAGTATTTACTACATCTGTGCCATCCCCAGTCCCCCCACCCCCACTTGCCCCTCTGTGCTTCCCCCAGAAAGGGGGGGGGGCCTAAGCTGGGGCTTCTGTACTGAGACTCTTTTGTACACCACAAACTTTTTGTATATTTTTAATTTTGCTGCGACATGAGATATTAAAAGTCATTTCAGTATGTGCTGCTTGTGTCCTATTGTTTTGGCTGTTCTGGGCCAGGGGGAGGAGATGAGTAGGGAGGGCTGGGGAGTACGGATATCACCTGCCACAGTCCCTGTGGCTCCTTTAAGAGACAAAAGCATTTGGCTGGGAGAGGGCAGCACATTACACAAAGTTCCCTGTTGATTGGACAGAGTCTCAATCAATCAAACAGATTTAGGGCCAAAAATTCTAGGGATTATTTCCAATCTCATTTTACAGATAAGGAAAAAAGACATGAGGGGATGGGGCATACTTGTCAGATCACAGAATGATTCCATGACAAAAAATCAGGACCCAAACTGAAGTTCCTAACTCCAGTAAAACAAATATTGTGTCCCTATGTGCCAAAGTTCTAGGCACAAGGAAAAAAGAAGATATAATACAGGCATAGCCCCTACCCTCAAGGAGCTTACATTCTAGGGAGTATTGCCTCTAAAAGTTTCCCTACCCCTAGGGTTACCACTCTAATCCAGTGGTTCTCAAACTTCAAAGTGCATCAGAATCACTTAGCAGGGAGGGAGCTTATTTTAAATGCAGATTTCTGGCTCCCTAACCAGGTGGTGGACAGAACATGCCTGGAAATCTGCATTTAGAGTTCTCCAGGGGATTCTGGAGCAAGGGGGTCTTAGGACCTCACTTTGAGGACCGCCACTTTAACACATCCTCCCACAGACCTAATCATGGCATTCCCTTGCTTTAGAACCTCCCATGGCTCTCTAGTACCAAACCCTTCTGTCTGACTGACTTTTCACAAACTGGGCCCATCTTTCTGGATGACATCATGCCTGTTACTCCAAAGGCTGCTGCAACCATCTTGCTAGTTGCATACGTCTGCTCGAACTGCCATAACAAAATGCCATAGATCAGGTGGCTTAAACATCAGTTTATTTTCTCAAAGTTCTGGAGACTGGAAGTCTGAAACCAGAATACTGGCGAGGTCGGGTTCTGGTGAGGGCTCTTTCCTTGGTTTGCAGATGGCCGCCTTCTCCTTGTGTCTGCACATGGCCTTTCCTCTATGCAAGAACACATCTGGTGTTCCTGTGTGTGTCCACATTTCCTCTTCTTATAAAGACACCAGTGAGATTGGATTAGTGCCCTCCCCAAGAACCTCATTTTACCTTAATGACCTCTTCCCCCCTCCTTTGGCAACTAGCCAGTAGGGGGATCCAAACCCTTATCCTTGTTGTTATAACCCCTCACTCTAATGGATCTACCAGCCATCCCCTTAATGACCTCTTTAAAGGCCTGATGGAGTTTGGATGTATTGTCCTCCCAGAACTCACAGAAATCTGATCTCCAGTGTGGCAATTTGGGTCATGGGGGTGGATCCCTCATGAATGGATTAATGCTCTCCCTGGGGGAGGAGGGGTAATGAGTGAGATGTCGCTCTATCAGTTCCTGCGAGAGCTGGTTGTTTATAGGACCCTGGCACCTTCTTTCTCTCCTTCCTCCTTTCACCGTGTGATTTGCTTGTACCCGCTGGCTGCCTGCCGCTTTCCACCATGAGTAGAAGCAGCCTGAGGCCTGTGCCAGATGCAGCTGTCCCAGAATCGTAAGCCAAATAAACCTGTGTTCTTTATAAATCCACCCAGTCTCAGGTATTTCTGTTATAGCAACACAGAACTGACTAATACAAGGCCCTATCTCCAAATATCATTAGGTAGAGTACTGGGGATTAGGGCTTCAACATGTAAATGTCAGGGGAAGGGGAAGGAGACACAATTCAACCAATGACGCCAGTAAAGTAGAACATGTAAGGAATGTGATGCCATTGTTGAGCTGCTCAAGTAACCAGCCGTGAAAACACTTATTATTGGCCTTCTTGCCTTGAGAGATAATACATTTTCCTTCTTGTCTAAGCCACCTTTGGTCGGGTGGTCGGTTCCTTGCTGCCAGAAGCATCACAACTCAGTCACTATGTGTTTGTTCAAGCTGTTTCCTCTGCCTGGAGTTACCTCCCTTCCATCCACCCTTCAAGACTCTGCTTGAATTCCATGGGCTGGGGAATGGCTCCTGATTTGCCTTCCCCAAACAAGTCACTTGCCTTAAAATCCTTTGCTTATGTGTCTTTCTCTCTAGCCAGATCAGGGCGCGCATATGCATGGTCCACCTGCTGCCATGCTCCCCGCTCCTGCCCATGGCAGGCATTGATAATCAATCCCTTTTGCCTGCTGGGAGTAGATCTGGTTTTTATAATACTCTACACAGCAATCCAGGCAGCCCCTACCAATCAACTGTAGGTGGTTCAAAAGAGATGAATCCTATCTGCCACAACTGCTAAGTCTTTGCGAGCACGGACTTTGTTTTGCTTTGCTTGATTCTCAAGCTAATTTTAATAATATATGTAATCATTGTATGCTTCTGTTCCCATTTAATCTTAGCCTTCTGAGGCAGGAACCATCATTATCCTGCTTTTGATACACGAGGACTCTGAGGCTCTGAGAGATGAGGTAACTTGTTCAAGTTCATACATACTTGAATGTAGGTCCACCTGTCTCCAACCATTTCCACTGACATTTACTAAGTGTTTCATCTGTTCTTGACTCTGGGGTGGGCACTACAGGGAATACAGAGAGAGTTTTCTATTTCTAGTGGCATTCAAAACACTTACTGTCCTTTCTAAGATTCCCAAGAGTTCAGTAATGTTTGGAGTAAGTCTGGGAATAATATAAGGTCCCATTTTATACATAGGGAAACTGAGGCCCAGAGAGAGGAAAAGGCTGGCAAATGCCAGTCATGGAGAGCAAGAGACCACCTTTCCTGCCCTGCTGCCACTCGAGGGTGGGAATTCTGGACTGGCTTAAGGGGTTCAGTGGGAGTTTTGATGTCCAGAACAGGGTCAGGGATTGGCTCACACACCCTGGCCTCTTCCTTTGGCCTGGCAAGCTGAGCGGAGATCTCACTTCCTGCTCCTGGGAGGTGCCTGGCAGGATGTAGGAGAGCAGGAGGGAGTGGCTGTGGGAGCCAGCACTAAGCAGTCTGGGCCATTACACCTCCCAGGGAGGGAGAGAAAGGAGAACTGCTGGTGGCAGGGAGTCTCCTGCAGCTCTCACACCCAGATGCAACAAGGAGCTCTGACCCTCCCTCCAACCACACTGACCTAGCACACCCAGGCTTTCAAAAAAAGCTTTCAGAACAATCCAGTGCACTAGCACCTGCACTTTACCTTTTTTTTTTTTTTTTTTTACTTTACAATTTTCTACTGCCTTCTCATCCATGGCCTTGTATCTTTCTTGCCATACCTCTGACTAGCAGGACAGAGCTTTGGGGTTAATTGTTCCCACTGGAAAGGTAAGGAAGCTGAAGCCAAGAGAGGTTACAATAAGCAACCTGTCCTGGGTCCTACAGCAAGTCAGTTGCAGAGCATGGGCCTCCAGAACCCAAGTGTCATGGGGATGTGGATGGCCCACGCAGAACCTTCCCAACAGTCCCTGGTGGGGCGTGCAGAGTGCATAGGGCCTAGAGATAAGGAACACTAGGCTTCAGATCCAGACCAGCCAGAAATCCCAGGTCTTCTTATTCACTTTGTGACCTCCTCGAGCCAGGCTCTGCACTTCAGTTCAGTTTTTAAAATCTGTATAACAGGTGTGATAATGGTACCTCAACAGTGTGAGGAATAAGTGAGATGAAATTTGTAAAGGGCTCAGCACAGATCCATGAAGGGGGCCTTGCCTCCCTAATATTCTCCCAAGAGACAGTAAAACAACCCAGGACCCATAGACTGGTAAATATTTAATATTTATTAAGCACTTAATATGTGCCAAGAGCTCTTCTAAGTACATTTAATCCTTACAAGTTCACTATGAGGTCAAATTAGTGTTATGCCCATTTTATACATTGGAAAACTGAGGCATGGGTGGTCAAGGTTACAACCCTACTAAGTGGCAAAGCATGAATGAAACTCAGGCAGCCTGTCTCCAAAGCCCACGCACACTGCCACCCTTAATAGCAATGATTAACATTTTTAAATCATCACTTGCTTGGACACAGTATTGCGTAGTTTATGAAGCATGCTCCACCCCCTCTTTCATTCATTTCTCACTACAGTAGCCCAGGGAGGGAAGCAATGTTTACTCCCAATTTATAGAGGGGAGGGGGAAACAGGCTCTGAAAGTGGGGACTGACTTGCCTGGTCAAGGTCACACAGCTAGTCAGAGACAGAAGTAGCGCTGGAACTTGGGATTTTCTAGATTTGGACTCCATATTTGGGGTACCCTTCCCTGGCCTTACCCAACTCCCAAGCCCCCCTGATAGCATGACTCTGACTGGGGGCCTTGTCTCCCCAGGTCACTTACTCTGCCTGGGCTTCCACCCTTCAGCTGTAGGGTCCCAAGACTGTGTCCTCCACGCCCCCATTCACCCCCACCCCCCCACCACTATCAGATGGGAGGGGCAGGAACTCCAGGGCTGGTGGAGTTTCCGATCAGGCAGGAAAAAAGAACAAAGGAACAAGGGGTGGGGGTGGCCAGGAGAGTGGCAGGAGTAGAGGGAATGCTTCACCATGGAATATGAAGTCAAGAAAGGGAAGAAGGTAGGTGGGAGTTTGGGAGAAACTGGGAAGGGGGGAAGCCTGGGGTGCAAGGCGGGGGACAGCAAGTGGCATAAGTGGGGCTTTTCTTCTCATTTGGAGGGACCTTCCTTCCCACCCTTGCACAGCCAGACATTTGGGTTCTAACCTGTTTCTCTACTCTCAGTGGCCTCTGTCATCCCTGGAATGGACAGACAGACAGGGACCTTCCCGGGAAACCTGGCAAGACAGACTTAGTTTGGGAGATATTCCAAACCTGCTTCCCTGGTGTCCCTGGTGGTTCCTTCCTGCAGTTTCTCACACAGAAGGATAGTCACCCAGCAGACTCACTCCCCTGCTCCCCACTGTCCCAGACAGAAGGACCCCAGCCAGGGCAATTCTATGCTAGGTGGCTGCCTATCCAGGCTTGGGTCTCCCACCTGCTCCCCTGCTGTGTCCAACCTACCCCTGCCCCCACCCCATCTTTATACAAGGGCCCACTGCTAAGGCCTCAGCCCAGGAGTCACTTCCCAACCCCTACCCCGACCCCGCACCCCGATTGTCACCCCTTCCTGACTCTGAGAAGTTTTGTAATCTACTTCTCTGGGCATCTTACCTGGTAGTCTTTGGGGTTCAGGGAGGTCCACAGATTCCACCTCCCACCCCACCCTCATCCTCACGCAGCCCTCTTCCCCCGGAAAACATGGTTCAGAGCTGTTCTAAAAGGTACCCACATGAATCATGGAGGGCTCAGAAAGGAGCCAAGACACATGCGCACGTTCTCTCTTGGTTTGTTCTTTTGATAGCTATTTATTGGGCACCTATTATGTGCCCGGCACCGTGCCTGGTGCTGGGATGATGCAGTGATAAGCAAAGTCAGACAAGGTCCCTACTCCCTCCCTGAAGCTCACAGTCTAGTGGGAGAAGCAACTATTAATTTTTTTAAAAGGCAATGAGCGAATTAATGTAAAATTGCATAGAAGTCCCCATAATCAGTGCCGGGAGACAGAATATTAGGGTACCCAGCCCTAGGCTGGTCAGTTTGAGCTGACAGGTGAGAGGAAAGGAGGAAGGGAAGATTGTTTTGGGCAGAGGAACAGAATGTGCAAAAACCCTGTGGTGGAAAGGAGTGTAGTAAGTAGGAAGGACTGAAAGATGGCCCTGTAGCTGGAGGGGGAGTGTGGGGTAAGAAGAGGCTGGAGAGGTAGGCAGGGCTGGACCACTCAGGGTCACAAAGCATTTACCCCCACCCCAACCCCTACACACTCATATACACAGGATAAAGTCCCAGTTCCATAGCTGGTATTCAAGGTCTCCGTGACATGGTCATCTCATAATACAGCCACAACAGACTGATTGCACATGGTTTCTCCAGGCACATCGTTATCCAGTCTTTGAGGTCTCCAGGATTTTGCACATACTGTGCCCTCTGCTTGGCATGCCTTCTCCCAGATAGTTTGCTCTCATTTCTCAGAGCTTCCACATACCCCATCCAGGCTCCAAGATATTGGTCCTAAAACCTGAGCTGAGCATGCAGCAGAATCACCTGGAGGGCTTATTAAAACCCAGATTACTGGGTCTTACCCCCAGTTTCTGATCCATTAGGTCTGGGATGGGGCTCGAGAATTTGCATCTCTACCAAGCTCCCCTGTGATGCTGATGCTGCTGGTTGCGGGGCCACACTTTGAGAACCACTCATTTAGATCCTGGATACCCAAACTGTGGTGTGCAGTCCACTAGCACCAGCATCAGCTGGGAGCTCGTTAGAAATGCCCAACCTAGCCCTAATGAATCAGAACTAGTGGGCACAGTAAGGTTTGCGACTCACTAGTTTAGGTCATTTATCACAAGCCCGGCAGGCAAGGATGGGGTCCAGTTCTCCACTGAATCCCCAGCCCCCAGCACAGGATCCCACCATACAAATATGAATAAATGTTTACTGGATGAGTGAGGGAATGAAGACATGCATTTATGGACTTGTGTATTGTCTGTTTACCTGAACTAGAATATGAGCTCCTTGAGGGCAGGGGTATTGTCTTGTTCACACTCATTTTGTGGGAGTTAAATAATTACACCGCATATTCTACTTAGTGGTTTTCAGCTGAGCTGCTCATTGAAATGATCTAAAAATCCTGATGACAGGGTCTCAGTTCTAGGATTCTTGATTCTATTGGTCTGGGATGAAGCCTGGGTGTCTGGAGTTTTAGAAGCTCCCCAGGTAGTTCTAAAGTACAGCCAGGGTTACAAGCAATGCTCTGAAGGGTGGTTCTCACACTTGAGCAAGCATCAGAGTCACCTGGAGGGTTTATTCAAACCTAATTGCTGGCCCTACTCCCAGAGTTTCTTATTCAGTAGGTCCAGGATGGGGACCAAGAATCTGCATTTCTCTCAAGTTTCCATATAATAAGGCTGCTGGAGGCTGCAATGTGTGTGCTCTCCCAGGAGACACACATTGAGAACTGCTGCTCTAGAGTAATGCTCAGACTTTCCTCTGCAATTTAGATTCTGTTAGTCTGGGATGGGGCCCTGGAATTTGCACCTTTAATTTTGATCCAGGCCACTTTCAGGCAGGTGCCCCTGGATTATACTTAAATTTACTTATTCTACCCTGTTTCTTAAACCTGGTTGGCAGGGGCCACATCCCCACTTGGCTGTTTAAGATGGAGGTTTTGGACCTGGACTGCTCAGGGTGAACTATTGCTTCCACCACTACTAGTTAATGACCTTATCAGCTATTTCCCTCCCTGGGGCTTAGTTTCTCCATCTGTAAAATGGGAATTACAGGGGTACCACTTCTACAGAGTTTTTGTGAGAATTAAGTTAGTTAATGTAAGTAAAACAGTGAGCATGGAAAGCAAGTGCTCTATAAAGTCAGCCACTGTAATTAATGTTATTCTACCTGTCCTCCCCCAGGGTTTTGTATCCCCCATCCGAAGGCTAGTCTTCCCCAAGGCTGGGCGCCGGGCAGCCTTTCGGAGCAGCGTGAGTCGCCGGCCCCTGCACTCAATGCCCCTTTATCCCCCTGACTACCTTATCGACCCCCAGATTCTGCTGTGTGACTACCTGGAGAAAGAGGTCAAGGTGCGTGTGGGATGAGAAGGGGAGGGACAACCTTGGGGTGAGGAAGAGACCTTACCTGTTCTCCATACCAACCCCTGACCAGTCCTGTCTCACACAGGGGAAGCAGTGACACATGAGAAAGAGGTCTGGGTTCATGTCAGTCTCGACCCTGCCTTAGGCTGTGTACCCACAGCAAGTGACCTACACCTACTGAGCCTCAGTGTTCCCACCTCACCATGGGACTCAAACCTTACCCCCAGGGGAGAGTGGATGGGAGAGGGTTTGGTGCACAGAAAAGCCCTACCTACCCATGAGATTTTACTGCGGTGACCTTGTTGTCACTCAGTGTCCAGGTTAACAGCTAGCCACAAAGGACTTTGACAACTCAAGGGCTTTACTTCTATTTCGTGGACACCATGAAGGAGCAGTGGGAGATCCTCATTTTGCCAAGGAAAGTTGATATGGGGGTAGGGTTGTCAGATTTAGCAAACACAGGCCATCTTGTTCAATTTAAATATCAGATAAGCAATGAATACTGCTTTTTAGCATAAGTATATCCCAAGTATTGCATGGGACTAAAAGTACTAAAAACTTTTTTTTTTTTTTTAAAGATGACCGGTAAGGGGATTTTAACCCTTGATTTGATGTTGTCAGCACCACGCTCTCCCAAATGAGCAAATCAACCATCCCTATATAGGGATCCGAACCCATGGCCTTGGTGTTATCAGTACCACACTCTCCTGAGTGAGCCACGGGCCAGCCCTACTAAAAACTTTTTTTAAAAATTAGTTTATTAGTTGTCCGGCTGAAATTCCAATTGAATTGGCATCGTGTATTTTATCTGGCAACCCTATATGGAGGAAAAAACTAATAAATCCACTTAAAAATTGGGGACTAAAATTTCATAGAGACTAAAAAGAGAGAAGGTTGATTGGTGGAATTCACCTAGAAGAGTACAACTACAAATAATGGAAAAATTTCTTATATTGAATAACATTTAAGTGATAATGTTAAGTTATAACTTAGAATGAAGAATTAATTTATTGATTTAGGACATCTCTTTTCTGAGAAAATATAATATACGAATTTGATACGACATTCTTCCCTTTCCATTTGACTTCTGCAACAAGATCATCGAGAGGGCAAGTGATTTGCAGCCAGTATGAAATGATGCTGGGGTGAAGAGAGCCACTCAGGCCAGAGGAAATTCATAGGGGGTCAGTTCTTTCAAGCTATTACAGTGACTTCTGCTTCCCTGTGGAGCCCTATAAGGTTAAATGACTGTGTGTCAATGCGATCTAAGCTAGCAGTTGAGAGTGTGGGATCTGGTGTGTGGAACTCAGTTTTGCCCTTTCTAGCTCTATAATCCTGGGACAAGTCACACTGTGCCTTGGTTTTCCCATCCTTAGAGCAAGGATGAATGAGTGAATACATAAAAAGCACTCAGAACTGTGTCTGGCTTCTATTATGGGCTCAATAAAAGCTATTATCAGGTTATTAATTGAGCTATTTTTATCTCTGTATCGCACTGCATCAGTGAGGAGGCCAAGGTCCTCCAAGGCTTCAGGCTGACTTCTGTGTTCTTCTCCCACCCCATCTCCCATCCAGTTCCTGGGCCACCTCACCTGGGTGACTTCCTCACTGAACCCCTCCAGCCGGGACGAGCTCCTGCAGCTGCTGGACACGGCCAGGGTGAGGCTCTGGGGAGGGAGGAAGCAGGGTCTCTGTCGTCTGCTTCTCCTTCTCCTACCCACGGCCCTGGGGACTCAGGGGATCCGACTCACCCCGCAGCAGCTGAAGGAGCTGCCGCTGAAGACCACGGCGGAGCAGGACAGCATCCTGAGCCTGTCGGCTCGCTGCCTGCTGCTCACCTGGCGCGACAACGAGGAGCTCATCCTGCGGATCCCCACGCACGAGATCGCCGCCGCCTCCTACCTGCAGGACGACGCGCTGCACCTGCTAGTGCTTAAGACGGGTACAGCGGGCGGGAACTGGCCAGGGCAGGGCCAGGAGATGAGAAGGGAGAGAAAGGACCCAGGGTTTAGTCTTGGGAATGGGCGTGACTTGCGACAGGTGCAAGGCCTGAGGCTGGGTGAGGCGGTGATGGAAAAGGCCTGACCAAGCTACCCCGAGACAAGGCGCAGGCCGAAGAGGCCACATGCAAGAAGACGGAGCCTGAGGTTGAGGATGAAGGATGGGAGACCCGAAGTTAAAGGGCGTGGTGAAGGGAGCGTGACCACACCGCTCCGAGGCAAGGGTGGAGTCGCGAGCTCTGGGCGGGGTCTGGCCTAGGGGCGGGGCCAGTGGCCAAGGGGCGGAGCTTGTGGTTGAGGGCGCTTGAGTCTTCAGACCAGGCCAAATTAGGGGCGGGGCCTGGGGCCAGGGACGGGGTTGAGGAGAGTGAGGAAGTGGGAATCCGGGGGGGAGGGGGCGTGAAACCAGGTACAGGGTCCGAGTTAAGGGTGCGGAGGGAGGGGGCGACCTGACCACCACCCGCAGGTCAGAGGCAGGTCTGAGGCGAGGGCCGCGGGAGTGGGCTGGGCAGGTGGGAAGCGCCCCGCCACCTCCCGGAGGCCAGGGGTGGAGCCAAGACCGGGGTGGAGCCTGAGGCCGAGGTCCGGGCCCGAGAGTACGGACTCGGAGCGGGGCGGGAATGGCCGCACGACTTCCAGACCAGGGGTGGGGCCTGAGGCCAGGGGCGGCGGGGCCGGGCCCTCCAGCTGGCCTCGGGAGGGGTCTCTCAGCCCGGATCTTCTGCTGTTGACGGCCCCCCGGCCTCTCCTAGGTCTGGGCGTGGACCCGGTGCCCGCCGGCGTGGACGCCAGCCCCGGCGGCGCGGGGCGCGACCCGGGCCCGCCGGGCGCGGTGCCGGAGAAGCGGCGGGTGGGCACGGCGGAGCGGCGCCACACCATCTGCAGCCTGGACTGGCGGATGGCGTGGGGCGGGGGCGCGGGCGCCGAGGCCCGGGCCGGGGGCGGCGGCGGCGGCAGCCTGGAGCGCCAGCGCGCAGGGGCGCGGGCGTCGGGCAGCTGGGAGCGGCGGCAGACGTTCAGCGGCAGCTGGGAGCGGCGGCACTGCGGCGGCGGCGGCGGCGCGGGCAAGCCGGGCGGCAGCTGGGAGCGGAGGCAGGCGGGCGGCGGCGGCAGCTGGGAGCGGCGCCACCCGGGCTCCAATCCGCTCGACCCGCAGGACCCCAGCCCCGACGCCTACTGCAACCTGGTCATCCTGGCTGTGGCCAACAGGGTGAGCCCAAAGGGCACCCCGCGCACCAAAGCCCTGCCTCGGGGACGCGGCTCTGCACGCCCCGTCCCGCCCCACCCCTCCCCACCCCGCCCCACCCCATCCCATTCGCGAAGTTCCTGAGCGTTGCCCCTGCCTTTTCCCTTCTCCCTCCTTCGTCCTCACCCAGGACTTTCAGGTGTGCCTATGACTTCTAAACTGCAGCCTTGGACACCTCCAGGACACCTCCCTCTGGCTCCCCTCCCCCAGTAGGATGAAAACTCAGAATGGCCAAAACAGACTTGATCTAACCCCCTCCTCCAGCCCTGCTCCTTCTCCAATAGTGGCACCACTACAGTAACAATCACGACACCAATCATACCAGCGCAAATCGAGTGCCAACCCGTGCCAGACACAGGATAGCATTAACTCATTTAATTCTCACAACAACCCCTAAAGGCAAATATTACAACTCTCCCCATTCTATAGAGAAGGAAACAGATCCAGAGGTTAGATAACTTGTGCAAGGTCACACCGGAGGCAGGTGGTGATTTCATGATTTAAACCCAGGAAGTTCAGAGCCGGTATTCTTGGTAACTAAGGTAGTCACCCAAGGCAGAAGCCTTACCATTCTTGCCTTCCCTCCTCCTCGTGCTATCCTCCCATTCACCCTTGCTTATTTATGTGACAATGTTTATTGAGTGCCACCTATGTGCTAGGCACTGGGTTAGATGCTATGGATACAGAGGTAAACCAGACGTTTGGTGTCCTCCCTTAGGGAGCTTACAGTCTAGCAGATACCTTCAAGCCTTGAGCCTTCTAAGCTTTTCAGGGCCACTGATGCCCTCTGTATATAAACAGTGGTGAACAAAACAGGCACGGTGCCTGTCTAGAGGGAGAGTAAAAGACACCATAGCTGACTCCCTCCCCTTGCAACACTTTCTCACTTGGCTTCCAATTCGACACATTGTCTTGGCTTTCCCTGGTTCCTTCTCAGGAGCTGGTTCCTCTTATCTCCAGCCTCTTAAAGTTGGAGTACTGGGCTTATTAATCCATGGTCGTCCTTTCTCCTTTATCTCCACTCATTTCTAGGTGATTTCTAGTCTCATGGCTTTTAAAACACTTAGAACTCCCCAAATCCTGTCTCTCACCAAATTTCCACTCAACCTCTCCATGCAAAGATCTAATGATCATCTCAAACCTAACATGTCCAAAGCTGAGCTCCCAGTCTTCTCCCTCAAACTTGCTACTCACTTGGTCTCCCCGACTCAGTAAATGGCAGCTCTGTCCTTCTGTTGCTCAGGCCAAAACCTTGATGTTATCCTTGGCTCTCCTGTCTCTGTTTCTCTCTCTCTCTCACACACACCCCATATCCACTCTGTCAATAAGTCATGTGGGTCCTTATTTTTTAAATATAACCAAAGCCCATCCACTTCTCCCCATCTGCCATTGTCCCCACCCAGGCCTATGCCCTACCTTCTCTCATCTGGATCATGTAGTCACCCCCTCACTGGTTCAGCCCTTGCTTACAGTCTCTTCCCAACACAGAGCGGTCCTGTTAACACATAAGTCACATTGTGTCACTCCTCCAAATCTCCCAATGGCTCCTCATTTCACTCAGAGTAAAAGCTGTCATCCTTACAATTGCTTACAAGGCCATCCATGCTCAGCCACCAACCCCATTCCCTCTCTGGCCTCATCTCTGTCTACACTCCCCCTTTATGCACTCCACTCTGGCCAGGCTGACCTCCTTGAGAAGTACAAGAAACCTGTGTGTTCTGGGTGGTTCAGTGTGGTACCCCCAGCATCTAGAACAGTGCCTGGTACATAATAGATGCTCAATAAACATTTGTTTAATGAATGGATTAATTAATGCATGATATATTGTTATACATTGCCGTGGGGACTGAGGAGAAAAGCTGGTTTCAGTGAATGGGGGAGATCCATTTTCAATACAGAAAGTGAGTTTGTGCTGTTTAAATTGAAAGGTGAAGGAGAGGGAGGAGTCAGAGTGAAGAGCCTGGAAGGGGGATACCAGACAGAGACAACAGTGTGCCTTGTTTATCCCTCTGGACTGTGAGGGCTTTAGGGTACAGAGCCTGGCACAGTGCCTGACATGCAGTAGGATTAAATGAGAATTTGTGGGATGAGTAAATAAACAAAGAGTTGCTTTCCAGGGGTGTCTGAGCCTCTGGCCTCCTATCTGAGGCATCATGGTCCCAAAGAGGATAGAGGAGTTAGAGTCAAGAAACCTGGGTACCAGTGTTAACTAATGCCATGCACCTGCTGTGTGAGCCTTGGCAAGTCACTTAATCATTCTCAGCCTCAATGTCTTTAACTATAAAATAAGGGTCCTCTCTGCCCTGTCCATTTTGTAGCATCATTGTAAGGATCGATCTTGGTTTAATGATTAGTACACCCCCATTATCTCAAAATGCCTATCCTGAGTTACATTTTAATTTACACCTTGGGCTTTTTTAGAGACACAAAATAGGAAATAGCTTCATGAGGATGGTCTCTTCATCAGTTATTGTCTTTCTGTGTAAATTAAAGAGGTAAATTCCTCTTCAAATTTGCAATCTCAAAAAAGTTTCACTGGAGAACTTAAACTCCTTCCTTCTATAAGACATTGAACTTTATGTATTCATACTTTTTCCATTTTTGCACTGGGTGCCAGGAACCTCAGATTTAAGTATGGCATCCAGCAGTAGTAATTATGTTGAGCCTAACATTTTGAAACTCTTAATTATTCCTCATCCTACTAGGTATTAGGAGACCTCAGTTCTGGTTCTGGCTAATCACTTTTCTTCTCTGGGCCTCAGCTTCCATACCTGTATATTAAATTAAATTAAGGCTTATTTTAAATAAGCTTCAGGAGGGTCCATGAATCCCGCAGAAATCTGGGGTGCATTTTTTATGTCAGAGGAGTCAGAGTTGTCACTGGATTCCATAAAGGGGTCGCAAGATCCGGAGAGTGACCATATGATTTTGATTCGAAATGTCCTCAAAGTTGATTTAAAGAGGTCCATAGGTGTGTGTCTCTGTGAGCCTCCTCATACTGTGTTTGAGGAGGTAGGGGGTGTCCTGGTCATTGGTGAAGAACTGAGCTCTCTCTCCTCCTCCCTGGGCCAGGATGCCGCCGAGGAGTCCTGTGCGCTCATCTGTCAGGTCTTCCAGATCATCTATGGGGACCAGAGCATTGAGTGTGTGGACCGGGCCGGCTACCACTACATGTCCACACCCGAACGGCCATGGCTCTGCAGCCGCAGTGAGTACCCCAACTCCTGGCCTTTCCTCCTGTAAAATATCCTAAAAGGCCACCGGAGGGAGGGTACCCCAGGACTCAGGACTGATGAAGGCCTTTAGGGGTTCTGATCTCTACAATTACAGTGTACCCTAATATGTAGGTAAAATCAAATGTAGATTTTCATGATGACCTCAAACCTAGCTTCTTCAAAGATGTTCAGGTTGCCAATTCAGAACAAGCTCCTCAGAGTCAAACTTTTCTCTCTGTTGTTTTTGGTGTTCTTGATTGGAAGAGAACTAAACACATGTATTGTCTGCTTACTGAGTCACCAGTCCCACAAGGCTCCTAGGTCAAAACCAATATTTCTAGACTGGTCCTTGGATGCAATCAAGGGCTGGAATGAAAATGAGACTAAAACAGACAATATCGATCACCTGCTAAGCATGGTACCAATGTGCCAGATCTTTTTGATCCTCATAGCAACCTTGTCTGTCCTGTTTTCCACTGTATTGCCTGTGCCTAGCATGGGACTGGGTACATCACAGATGCTGAAGAGGTATTTTTTGAATGGATGAAACAACTCTCTGAAGCCTTATGATTCCAGTTTTATAGATGAGGACATTGAGGCTCAGAGTAGTCAATAAATTGCTCAAGATCACATGGCTGGTAAGTGGCAGAGTCAGGCTTCAAACCCAGGTCTATCTGATTCTAAAACTTCTATTTGCAATAACCTCACTCCCTGTGCTACCTTCAAGGCTACTAGATGAATTCCCTCAGCCACAGCCCTCTGCAGCGAGACCTGTTTGTGTAGTTCCAGCAACAGGGTGCTGGCTCTCTGCTGGAGGCCCTCCCATCTGTGGGAGCTGTGCCTGTTGGGAAGCTGGGGTAGTTCATCGACCCACACATGGATGATAGGCAAACAAATGAGATAATTCAACAAATATTTCAACAAATTCACTCGTTCAGCAAATACTTACTGAACACCTACTATGTGTTAGATCTAGGGCTAATTGCCAAGGTATACTGGTGAGCAAAACCAGATGTGGCCCTGCCTTCACAAAGCTTGCATCGCTGAGGCAGGCCAGCAGAAATTAAATAACTACACAAACAGATAACCACACACTGTGCTATGGGAACATATACTGAGGAACTGCTTCACCTGGGAAGTCAGGGTGAGGGAGTGACATTGAGTGAGCTGAGATCAGAAGAGTGAGGCCAGGGCCGGCCCGTGGCTCACTTGGGAGAGTGTGGTATTGAGAACACCAAGGCCATGGGTTCAGATCCCTATATAGGGATGGCCGGTTAGCTCACTTGGGAGAGCGAGGTGCTGACAACACCAAGGCAAGGGTTAAGATCCCCTTTCCGGTCATCTTTAAAAAAAAAAAAAAGAATAGTGAAGCCAGTCCCTGGATAAATGAGACAACAGGGCCAGGAAGAGAACAAGTTTTCTTGTAAGTGGTGCTTCTTTCCTCTGAATATTTTGAGTTCCTTCCCCCTCTCTGTCTCAGACAGATATAGTTTCCAAAACATTCCCTCACGGTTCCTTCATCTGCTATTTCCAAGGCCCCCATAAGGTAGGCAGGAAGGTGGGGAAGTTAAGAACCAGGCAAGGGGAAGGGAGTTGCCCAACATTGGCTGTGTTTTTTTGTTGGGGGGGGGACAGGCCTAGACCCCAGAGTAAGTCCAAGTTCAGAGCCTTGGGAACCAGGGATGCTGGTGCCTGCTTTGCTGCCTCTGACAGTCCCTCTGTCTGCTGTTCACAGGTGAGAGCTGCCACACGGATGGGACTTATGCCTATGATGCTGACTTCAGCTGCTGCAGCTCCTTGTGGGTACCACCAGTGTTGGGGACACCGCTTTTGCTCCCCCACTCCTGCACAAGCAGGGTAACTCCTCCAGAGAGGGTAGGGGAAAGTGACCCAATCTCAAGACACTGGGCCTTGAGGGTTGGAGAGCCCCAAGCTCTGGCAGGCTTGCAAGATCCAGACCCCCAAGAGGCCCAGGGGAACACCAGAACCCAGACCTGGATCCAGATAGGCCTGCGGTTCTCTCCCAGTCATCCAGGCCCAGGGGCCTCCAGAGTCCAAAATCACAGCTAATGTCAAAGAATAAGTTTGGTTTACTTTAGTTTTGGCTCCATGTAATAGAAAACCCTTAAAAAGTGTAGCTTAATGGGCCGACCCCTTGGGCGCACTTGGGAGAGTGCGGCACTGGGAGCGCAGCGACGCTCCCACCGCGGGTTCGGATCCTACACAGAAATGGCCGGTGTGCTCACTGGCTGAGTACCGGTCACGAAAAAGACCAAAAAAAAAAAAAAAGTGTAGCTTAAACAGGACAGAGCTTTTTTTCTTGCCTCTTACATAAAATAGAGCAGGAATTCAGGGCCTCATGGTCATCAGGGGCCCAGGCTTCTTTTTCCTGTCCCACCCTCCTCAGCACTTGCTTCCATTGTCAAGATTTTCTCATGGACCAAGATGTGGCAGTAGCTCCAGCCATCACAGTAGCATGCCAGGGAGCTCTTTAAAGAGCTTTGCCAGAATCTCCACGCAATGACTTCTGCTTATATCTCATTGGTTAGAGCATGGCCACATGGCCATAACTAGCTGCAAGCAAGGCTGGAAAATTAAGGATCAAAGCCAATGTCAGTTGGGAACATTGCACAGGGTTCTATTTAGGGTGGCTAATCATTTTCTCAGCAATGAGGGTTTCCCAGCATATGGGATTCTCAGTGCTAAAGCCAAGAAAGTTTTGGGCAAACCAGTATGAATTGATCACCCTAGTAATGTTACCACGGACTCTGGGTTGGCAGATAGCAGTCTCTGCTAGTGATATGTGTCCTGCCCTTTTTTTTTTTTTTCCTTTCCTTTTTAGTGACAATAGATTTGCCTTTCTAATACAGTGTGCCCTTAGGCTAGTCCTTAGACAACCTGATATGTGCTGGAGAGATGAAAATCATGATAATGACTAACATTTATTGAGCTTGCTCTGTGCCAAGTGCTGTTCTCTAAAGCACTTTTTTATTTTTTGTCAACATAGCAACATTACAGTGGCTACTGTTTATTACTTAAAGTCCATGACTCTAAGTGCTTTACAAATATTAACTCCTCTAAATCTCACAATGACAACAATTTTTATCATCCCATTTTATAGATGGAAAAACTGATGAATAGAAAAATTAAGTTTAATTTCCCAAGGTCAAGGAGCTAGTAAGTTGTAGGACTGGAATTTGAACTCAAGCAGGTTGGCTTCTGAGTCCACACCCTTAACCATGAAGCTACACTGCTTCTCTGTAGGTAATAATGGAAGATGGTTCTGGATCAATTTGGAGATCAGGAGCCAGGGGCCCAAGGTTGAATTTTTATTGGGCTTTTTGTGTATGTGTGTGTGGCTGGCTGGTAATGGGATCTATTAGGCAATATTTATTGAGTACCTTCTATGTGCCAGGCACTGTGCTGTGTGCTGGGAATACAGCAGGAAACAAGACAGAGCAAAAAGAAAAAAAAAAAAAAAAGACAGCAAGACACATGTCTGGCACATAGTAGGTACTCAACAAATGAAGAAAACCAAGGCCCCTGCTCTTGCCAAGTTTATAATTTAGCACAGGAGGTAAAGAAACCACTATTTAATAGTAATACGCACTAAGAGAAGCTTAGCGTGCTGCAAGAGAGGCTGAGGGGGGACCCTGTCTCATCTGGGGAATCAGAAGGGCCTCTCAGAAGTGATGACATTTGAACCAAGACCTGGAGGATGAAAAGGCATTTCACGAGAGGGAATGGCAAGTTCAAGGACTCTAAACAGGGTAAGGCTTGGTGCATTTGAGGAGCAGGCAGGAGGCCACTGTGGCTACAACAGAGGCTGTGAGGGACAGAGTGGTTGGAGAGGATGTTTGGTGGGGTATCTGGAAAGTTCTTTCATGTCATGGGTAGACTACAGAGTTAGTGAGTACGTTTGACGGAGAGTCTAACCCAGCCTGGGGGGATCAGGGAACACTTTCCTGAGGAGGTGATTTAGGATTGAATGATAAGAGTTAGCTGAACAAAAGGTAGGGGAGAGAGGCATTCCAGGGGAGGGACAGCATGTGCAAAGGCCCAGAGGTGAGGAGGTACTTGGAGTAGCGGAGGAAAAGGAGAAGGCAGGGTGGCTGGAGCACAAAGAGCACAGTGGGAGTCAAGGCTTGAGAGGTGGCCAGGGGCCAGATCATGCCAGGCCTTGGAGGCCAAAATGGAGTCTGGAGGAGGCCTAGGCCCAGAGCATCCATAGCTGTGCCTGCCCTCCTTCAGCCTGCTCCAGGGAGAAGAGCTGGAGGGAGGCGACTCAAGGCCCCTTTTCTCTTATCCCTACAGCAATGGCTCCCAGGACACTTTTGAAGCTTGTTATAGTGGCACGTCCACACCCTCTTTCCATGGCTCCCACTGCAGCAGCAGCGACCACAGCGGCCTGGGCCTTGAGCAGTTACAGGATTACATGATCACGGTGAGGTGGCCATGGGGACAGCACCAGCAAAGGCCTGGGGGCTGGAATAAACATGGGGTATCTCAGGAATTGTGCATAGGCCTGGACAAAACTGCAGCATATGATCAGGGCAGGAGGTGAGGTTAGGAGAACAAACTGAAGCTGGCTGTGAAAGGCATTAACTAATGTCAGCTAGCATTAATTGAGTGCTTGCTGTATACCAGGTACTGTCTAAGCACCTTTTGTGCATCATTTCTTTTCATCCTTTCAACAAGCCCAAGAGGGAGATGCCATCATTATCCTCAATTTGTAGGTAAGAAAAGCAGGGGTCAGGGGGCTCATCACCTACCCAAGATCACAGAACTGACCAATGAAGGGGCCAGAATTTGAAGTCAGACAGCTTGAGTCCACATCCCATTCTTAGCCCAAGGGATCTGGATGTCCCCCGCGTAGGCTGTGAAGGAGTTTTCAGAGGAAAGTTTTCATGCCCTTAAAGGGGGCTCTGGAGCTTTTAGGCAGGGGTTGGGTGGGGTTGCATTCTGGAATTGATCTTGAATGGTGTTCCTGCACAGTTGCGGAGTAAGCTGGGGCCCCCTGAGATCCAGCAGTTTGCGCTGCTGCTGCGAGAGTACCGGCTGGGGCTGCCCATCCAGGACTATTGTGCAGGCCTGCTGAAACTCTATGGAGACAGGCGCAAGTTCCTCCTCCTCGGTGAGCCCCCTTACTCAGCCCCCAGGGGTTGGCTAAGGCCCCTACTTGGTCCATGCCATTCCCAGTCAGGCACCAGGTTGGAAGTGTTTTACCATGAGATCCAAGGAGCAGATGAGGAGACCAAGGTGCAGAGGAGGGAAAGGACGTGTAACAGAACCAGGAAACACAGCTATTAAGAAGCATGGATGTAGCCATGCTGGAAGAGGGAATGATTCTTCCCATCTTACCCTGTGAGGAAGCTGAGGCTCAGAGAGGCTAAGGAACTTGCCCAAGGTTACACAGCTAGTCAGGAGGGCTAATAACAACAGGAATAACGACACTAATAAGCTAACGTGTGTTTGGCAGTTACCATGTGCCAAGCATCATCTCATTGAATGCCTCCAGTTCTGGGAAGTAGATACTATTATTTGTCCCTATTTTGTAAATGGGGAAACTGAGGCTCAGAGGAGGAAAGTAAAGTGCAGAAGTCACACAGCTAGTAAGTAGGGACAGAAGTAAAATGAACTAATGTTTATGGGCGCTCAGTATGTGCTAAGTACCTTGTTATTTAACCCTCAGAGCCCTACCGGGAGTACAAGTGCGATTATCTCAGTTTTACAGGTGAGGAAGGTGAGGCTCAGAGTAGTTATTTAATGAAGGTCACGCAGCAAATAAATGGGAATATAACAGTTGTAATAATAATAATCAAAGATGTAGTGAGCATTTCCTGGGTGCTGAGTACTGTGTCATTATTCGCTGGCCCAGGGAGAAACTCGGACAAGGCCACGCAGCCAGGGAGTGGCAGAGTGGGGATTTGAACTCCCATCTCCAGAGAGGGCGATTCCTCTGTGGGAGGGGAAGGGGCTGAGCCCAGGGAATCACCCTGCCCGCTGCCCTCAGGGATGCGGCCCTTCATCCCGGACCAGGACATCGGCTACTTCGAGGGCTTCCTGGAGGGCGTGGGCATCCGCGAGGGCGGCATCCTCACCGACAGCTTCGGCCGCATCAAGCGCAGCATGAGCTCCACGTCTGCGTCGGCCGTGCGCAGCTACGACGGCGCGGCGCAGCGGCCCGAGGCGCAGGCCTTCCACCGGCTGCTGGCCGACATCACGCACGACATCGAGGCGCTGGCCCCCGACGACGACGACTCCCGGGACGGGAGCGACGCAGCCGAAGACAACTACTTGTAGCCAGCGCCCGTGAAGAGGGCGTGGAAGAGGGGGGGCGGCAGCCCGCCCCTGAGTCCCACTCACCCTTGCTTGTGGGACCCCATCCTCAGGGACCCCTCCTCACCCCCTGGCCAGGCGTCTCCACCCAGGTCCCCGTCCCTGCTCTTGGGGCTCCGGTCCCTGCAGTACCGAGAATGTCCTGCAGGGGGCGAGCGAAGCCGTAACCTAAACCCTTGGGCAGTCGCCCGGCGCTCGGCAGTGCTCTTGACCAGCCCGGGGATGGGCGGGGGACCTACTTCGTTCCAGTATCCCTGAAGGTTCGGCCCCAGGATGCCCGCTTCTCTGCAGCTTTCTAGAGGCCCACGGAGGGATGAAGAGTGGGCTCCACCTGCTGGTAGACTGAGGAAAGAACTTCCGGAGCCCAGAGACTGTTCATCCTACTTTAGAGGTTGGGAAACTGAGGTTCAAAAAGAGGGGAAGGAACTTGAGGGAATCTCCTGATTCAATTCAGATATGACCTCAAACTGACCATACTAAAAAGTGGGAAGGGTCTTTTTAAGGCTGTAAATGGCAGGGTCTCCCCTCCCTTGGTGGCAGAAATTGCATCAACGTGGAGTAGAGGTTTTTCTTCACTGAGGGTTGACTCGGGTGGGTGATCTGGGTCCCAGTGCTGACCCTAAGACTCTGACCGAGTTGCTTATTTCGATCTTGGATTTGGAGCCAGATTTGGATTTGGGATGTTGGATTTGGAGCCAGTAGAGCTGGGGCCCATGTCTGGTTAGTGTCCTAGCCTCTCTGTGCCTCTGTTTCCTCGTCTGCCCAGTGAGGGCAGCTCCACAACCTCGCAGGGTCGTCATGGGGATTAATGAAGGTCAAGACCTTACTGCTGGGTCTAGCATATGATAATCACTTAGTAAATGCTTTTCCATTCCACACTGAACACTTTCTCAGTTTACCTGTCTTACCTGGCAACAATGGATTGGAAACAGGTGGGATGAGGGTTTTTTTTGTTTTTTGCAGCTGGCGGATAAGGGGATCTGAACCCCGACCTTGGTGTTAGAACACCGCGCTGTAACAACTGAGCAAACCAGCCAGCCCTAGATGTTAAGAATACCCTCAGGGGCTCACAGTTTGGGAAGAAGAAACAGGGCTTGTCCCTCTCAGCTCTATTCCAGCCTGGCTCTGTGCTTGAGCCCCAAACAAGAAATACCCAAGACTCCACAGACAGCCATCTAGGGGTGTGGGGTGGTCAAAGAAATCTGAAGGCAAGGTTGAAAAGATAGACAAGTCAGAACAAGGACAGCACTCGCACAGCCTCAGAAAAGGCTTAGAGGCTAAAAGGAACAAAGCGTGAGAGGCGGCTAGAGACTGGCATAGAAAAACTAAAACGTATTCGTAAAACTTTACAAAGCCTTCCATGGCCAGACATGTACTTACCATGAGGTTAGTACTGTTATCACCAGTTTTCAACTAATATTGTTATTAGGACTTCAGGTCTAGAGAGTTTCATGATTCATAATCAGTTTGTGGCAAATGATCATCCTATTATCACTGTTCCACGCAAGACCCTTCTGATGCTTTATCCACCCTCCACCCCACTCCTATCCATGCGTTCCCCACACCCCTGCCCCCTCCCCACCATGAGCAGCCATCCCAACATGCTGATAAATGTCCCTGGACATAAGATACAAAATGCTCTGTGTGCATATTTACGCTGCATGAATGGTATTGTATGAGAATCTCATTCTGTTGCTTCCTTTATTCTCTCCATAATATTTTTAAGGTTTACTCATATTGCTGTGGGGAAATGTAGTTTATTGCATCCAACTGCTGCAAAATATTCTAAGCTGAGCTACCACTGTTTTATTTATCCTTTAACCCGGCAATGGACACCCAAGTTGCTTCCAACTCACTCTAACCACAACCAACACTGTGATGAACATCTTGGTACATGACTTTCATGGGTCTATGTGAAAATTTCTTTGGGCTCTATATCCAGGAATGGACTTACTAGATCACAGAGCATATACATTTTAAATTTCACTAAATTCTTCCAGAATGGCTTCCATCGGCAGCATATGAAGGATGCTATTTCCCCATGTCTTCATCAGCTTTTACATTGTCTGACTTTGTAATTTTTGCCAATTGGTTTGGGTGCAAGGTGGCATCTCACTGTTTTAATTTGCATTTCTCTGTTAATCCTGAGATTTTGAACCTCCTTCTATAATTGTCATTCATTTGGGCTCTTCCCCTTCTGTGAATTGCTTGTTCATATCTTTTGCTCATTTTCTATTCAGTTTCTTGTCTTTTTCTTGTTAATTCACAAAAGTAGATTACCAATTTTAGATATTAATCCCTTGTTAGATATTGATGTTCCAAATATCTTCTCCAAGTATGTTGCCTGTCTGTTAAGTTTATCTATGGCAGTGGCTCTCAAACTGTAGCAGGCATCAGAATCTCACAGAAGACTTGCTAAAACACAGATTGCTGAGCCCCACTCCCAGAGTTTTTGACACAGTAGAGCAGGGGTTGGGCTCAAGAATTTGTATTTCTAACATAACAAGTATTTAGGTAATGCTGATGGTCCAGAGACCACACTTTGAGAACAACTGATCTGTGGTACCTTCCATTGAACAAATTTGTTCTGTTGAACAAATTTTAATGTTGTCAATTTTTTTAAACCTTATTTTATGGATGAGGGGACTGGAGCTCAAGGAGGTGAAGTGAATGACCCAAGTTCACACAGTGAGCTGGGATTTGGACTCATACCGGGCTAACCCCAAACCCATGTTCCTAGCCTCTCTACTATCCTGTCTCCCAGACTTTGGGTTGTAAGATCATAGGCTGAGACGTTTGGACCCAAAGCTATAGGGAGCCTCAGTAAGTTCCTGAGTGAGGCAGCCATAGAAGAAGAGGTTGGTTGGGCGAGGGATAGGGGCCAAAGAAATAGGGGTCCCTCTGACAGGCTTGAGGGCTTTTTAAGAGAATCAAGCTTAGAACCTGCTCACAGTCCTTGCCAGGGCACAGTGACAGGGCTGCTGAGAGGCACTGGGATGGTTCTTACCCCATAGTTCTGGGGATGGGGCAATTTCTCTTACACCCCAAGGATGTCCTCACCCACCCAGGAACTACATTCTTACCAAGCCATGTAACCCTGTAGTTTCTGAAGTCCAAAGGGCCCACATTGGGGCAGCATAGGCACTTCCTCCTGTAGCATCCAGAGACCATGCCAGGGTTGCTTTACTTCTGGTTTAGTTCCTGGCATCTCAAGAGGAAAACCCCCCCTGGGGGTGGGACAGCTGGTTCCCAAGGATCTCTAGGAGTAGTGCAAGTATGGAACTTCCCCACCAGCTGAATCCCCTGGGGACAGTCCTGACCCAAGGACATGTGGTGACATTGGTAAAATTTTCTCCAGCTGCCCCCTAGATGGATGCCTCTCCCTTTTGGGGCCCTGCCTGCAACTTCCTACTCCCTCCCAGCTTCTGACTGGAAACTCCTGGCAGTTCTTCCCCAACTGTGTATTGAGGAGTCCTGGGGCCACTGTCATTCAGTCACCAAACAATTAGAGAGTAACCACTCTGTGCCAGGCTTTGTGCTGGACACTTGAGGGAGATACAGCACAATCTCTACCCACGAAGGAGCATGCAGTCTGGCAGGGAAGACAAGTCCCCAAATAATCACAGCACAAAGTTCTCAATTGTAAAATCAAAGATTGAAAAACCAGCTCTTTCTGGAGAAGCTGGAAAAGCCTTCACAGAGCAAGTGAACTATGAGTGAGACCTTGAAGGACAAACAAGGTTTTTGGCAGGTGGACAATAGAGAGGACAGCCCTCCAGGTGGGGTCACAGTGTGAGCCAGGGCAGGGGAGCCAGGGCACGCCCCAAGACTTAGCCAGTTAGGACTATGCAGAGGTTAAGTGCTCCGACCAGAGGGTCAGACTGAATGGTTTTGAATCCCAACTCTGTCATCTGCTAGTTGGCTGTCCTTGGGTAAGAACCTAAATGTCTCTGGGTCTTGATTTCCTTATCTATAAAATGGAGATAATAATAGCATCACCCTCAGAGATCTCATAGATTGTTTTGAGGCTTAAACAATATAATCCATGTAAAAGTACATATATAAGTGCTCAATGAATGTGACTATTATTATTGCTGGAAGAACATGGGGTATGTGAGGTAGGGGACAGGTGGGCACGTAGGACCTATAGGAGAGGAAACCAGAGAGGGGGCACGTCGAGAAGGCCCTTGAAGAGCAGGCTAGGAAGTGTAGGCAATTGGGGGCGACCTAATGGGCTTGCATCTTCTTGAAGTGAATCGAGCTGCTGGAGAGGATGGATTGAAGAGCAGAGGAGAGTCTGGGAGTGGGGGAATGGGAAAGGCAGCTGGAATGAGGCCAGATGAGAGAAGCTAAGACCTGACTTAGATGGGGTAAGAGGAAGGAAGGGGGGGGAGGACTCCCTCCCAGATCAAAAATAGCAGCCTTTCCCGTCCTTTGATGACACTCATTCATTCATTCATTCCACAGCTGTTAATTTAGCACTTAAACCCTGGTCTCTTGGAGTTTACATTCTAGGAGTTTATATTACTATGACATAATGTTACTTGGAGCTTCCAGGTGCAGTTAAGCACCCAGTCAGACCTAAATGACCAAAAATCGATGGCCTGTTGGTGGGTCCTCCCACTTCTGACTTATTGTCTACTCTCGGGTATTTCGGATGAGGGACAAAGGGGTCTTAAAGCCAGGCCTGCCTGTCTTGCCTTCTTCCTGCCATGGAGAGTTCAGAGTCCTCTGTGGCAGCCCCTACCATCTAGTGCAAGAGCTGACAACCACCTCCTTGTCCTCCTTCCTTCCATGCCCCCTCCCCCCAGGTTTTAGCATCACCTTCTAGAGCTCTACATAACTCAGCCCTTGGGTGGACCTGAAGTGACATGCAGAAAATGATGCAACCTGCAGAAACTTCTCATTTCTGTCCAGAAGCAATCTGTTCCCCCAAAAAAGAATTGTTTCTGATGCTTATCATGCAAAGATAGTGCCTTTGATTAGTAAAGAGAACCTACAAATAAATAAGAAAGACTAATAGCCCAAGAGAAATTATTTGTACGATTCAAGGAAAAGAAAATACAAATGACTCCAGAATATGTGACAAGAGGTTCAACTTCACTCATAAGAGAAATGCAAACTAATACTACGCAGAGAAGCCATCTTTTAATTACCAGAGTGGCAAATTTCAGAAAGTTTGATAACTTATTGTGTGGGGGTAGGTGTGAGGAAATAGGCACTAGCACACATTTTGGGTAGGAGAGTAAGTTGGTATAAACCCTATTGAGCAATATCTACCAGTATTTTAAATGTATGGGCCCTTCAGTGCAACAATTCCACTGCCAGGAATTTCTCCTAAATCTATACCCATACAAATGGAAAGGTATGTGCAAGGAAAATCATTGCAGCTTGTCTCTAACAATAAGAGGATAAGCCAAATGTTCAGTGGTAGGGGACTGGTTAGGCAAGCTGTGCACGTGCAGAAATGGAATACCAGACAGCCATAATAAGAACAAGGTAGCTCTCTATGTACTGATACGGAATTATTTCCAAGATAGAGTCAGTGGGGAAAAAAAGGCAAGGTACAGAACAATGGACTTTGGATAGTGCTGTCTTTTTGTTTAAAGAAGTGGGAAATGTCTTTATGTATGTGCATGGAATAGTTCTGGAAGGATACACAAAACATAGTTGTTGCCTCTAAGCTGGAAGAGTGCATGGCTATAAAATAAGGAGGGAAGGAGACATTCTGTTCATGAAGTGTCTTAAATGTTGTGCTATGAATATGAATTATAGCAAAGCACTTTTTTAAAAACCACCTTTCCATTATTGTGATATTTATTGAACTCTATAGACACTGTTTCCATATAGTCTGAACTTCTTGCACACACCCTTGAACACACACACACACACACAGAGAGAGAGAGAGAGAGAGATCTTGTAAGGGGAAGGCTGGTTCTGACTCATTCCTACAGTCCCTGGAGCCTAGCACAGCACCCAACACAAAGCCTCCTGCCCACAGCCCTGTGAGTGAGTCATATTGGGAATGGATCCTCTAGCCCCAGTCAAGCCTTCAGATGACAGCAGCTTTGGCTGACATCTTGACTGCATCCTCAGGAGAGACCTGAGCCAAAATCATTAAGCTAAGCTACTTCCAGATTTCTGACTCACAGAGACTGTGAGATAATAAATGTTTTTTTCCCTCAGAGTGTTGCCTCTGAAGATAATAAATGTTTATAATATTTTAAGTTGCTAAATTTTGGGTAATTTGTTACATAGCAATGTATAACTAATACAATCAACAAGTCCTTATTAGGCATTTGGTGTATACCAATTTTATGGGAATGCAAGAAAAGAAGATATGGTCCACCCTCATGGGAGCCAGCCATGTACACATTCATTCCTAGACGCATTCATCCCTTCAACCAACATTTATTGAGCACTTACTACAAACCTGACCCTGCACTGAGTGCTGACTAATAGGATGTTGGCAACTGAAGTACATTGTAGGACAAAAGGGAACTTTCTGGAGTGTTGAAAGTGTTGTATATCTTAATTGGGTTGAAATTACATAGATGTACATGCATTTGTAAAAACCCAGTGAATGAACACTTAATCTTGTGCACTTTGTTGCATGTAAATTTTATATTAAAAGAAAAACACTATAAACAAAGGTTGAACTATAGGTAATAAAATGTGTGCTGAAGTAATTTACTTTAAAATGCATTTTTAAATGAATTGATGGATGGATAGATGGACAGATGCGATAAATCAAGTAAAATGTTAATGGTAGAATGTAGGTGGTTAGTATAGGGATTTCATTGTGTAATTCCTTCAATTTTGCTGTATGTTTGGAAATTTTCATAATACAGTGTTTGGGAAAAAGGACCTTTGATAACAGTATGAGGGGACTTCTTGTATATACCAATTTCCTCATTTATTATTATTATTTTAATTACACAAATAAAAACAAATACATTCTAGTTTTTTTTAAAAGCCGGCTATAAAGCTAGCTGGTTCACTCACTTGGTTAGAGCATGGTGCTGGTAACACCAAGGTCAAAGGTTTAGATCCCCTTATGAAAAAAAAAAAATATATATATATATATACAAAATGTCAGCCCCCCACCCATTTCAATGTTCCTTTGCTCTTCACTGACAACCTCAGCTTCTTGTTGGCTGTGTAGCTTCCAGACTTTTCTCTATGTATACACATATGGGTAAACACAAAGCCATGTATTTTTTTAAAGAAATATACTCTCTATACTATTCTGCAAGTATGTCTTAGGGATCTCTCCATATTAATTCATCACCCCAGTTTTAAATTGCTGAGTAAGGATGTGCCTTCTTTTTCAAGATAGAGGCTCAGACAAGAGAGGGCACACACAGCAAGTTACAAGAGCTGGGACTTGAACCCACTCTCCCCGTTCCCAGGTCTGGGTGCACCTGCTCCAGTGTGTCCACAACCGGATGGGGGGCGGGCCTCACCCAGGCCCTCTTTTCTGGCAGAATGCAGCGGCAGGCCCGGCCCTACCCCTCCTGAGAGGACCAGCCTGGGCTCGGGTGTACCCGGACCCAGGAGGAAGTCCTCAAAGAGCTTCCTCTTTTCTTGGCCTCCAGGGACAGTGGGGAAAAGGGAGGGGGGTGTTGTGAAACCGAACAGTCCCCCAACCCCCCGAGGGGACCTGTCAGCTGGAAGTGGCCATGCAGCTGGGGGCAGAAAAACAATTTCACGAGCTCCCCCAGCTGTCACCCACATGAGAAAGCCCCAGCTCCTTACCTGCTGCTGTTGCCTTCTCCAGCCTCATTTCCGAAGTTGGCCTATACCCGGGGCTTCAGGCACCAACAATGCGGAAGTGTTTGTGGCTCCACAAACAGGCTAGGCTGTATCCCCCTCAAGGCTTTGCTAGGCTGTCCCTTCTGTCTGGAATGCCCTTCTCCCTGATCTTCTAGCCTCCTTAGCCTCAACTTGTACATCACCTCTTTCAAGAAGTCCTCCTTGATGCACCCAAGGACTTTAGGCTGGTCTCAGTGCTTCTAATTAGTCCTGCAATATCACGAGCCTCTCTGTCTCTACCACAGCATTTTCCACTCTGTATCTAAGTTACTGGTTTAAATGTTTGTCTCCCTTAAGTGGATTGGAAGTTTCTGAGGACCAAGACTGTCTTGTCTATTTTTGTACTCCCAGACCCTGGCAGAAATGCACATAGTAGGCCTTTAATAAATATTAATAGAATTAATCAAAGAAAGAAGAGTTTGGATCCCAGCATTATTATTCACTGGCTATTCATAAACTTCAAACGTCAGTTTCCTTGTCTGTAAAGTGGGCAGATGACTAGTACCTGAATGGTACTTGTGAAAAAGTAAAGGAAACAGACAATCCACAGGTTAAGCATATAAATATGTACTATACTGCCCGTGGTGACAAGTTCTCTGGAGAAGAATAAGGCAGAGTCGGGGCTAGAGAAGATTGCAGGTTGAAGAAGCTTTCTAAGAAGTGGGGCAGGGACCTGCTGGGGGCTGTTGTGAGTTTCTCAAGGGCCACTCTTCTGGGATTTTCATTTTCCCCTCTTGGAAAAGGAGGGAAGCAGTGACCTCCTGCCTGTGAGAGCTGGCTACTTTGCAAATAAAAGGAGGAACTGCCTGAGCCCTGAAATAACGATTGTGGCTCTCTCTCCCATCCCCCAACCTGTTCTGAATATAGAACAATCAACAGTGGTCCCAAAGAATCTGAAATATGAAATGCAAATGCCCCTGGAAATAGGGAAAGACAGTTTTGGAGGAGCCAGCATCTGACCCACTGCAAAGCAAAGTCTGCACTCTTTCCCAGCTCCTGCCCTCCCTCCAGGACCGAGCCCTGGGTCCTGTCCTCCAATCAGCAGCTCGAGTCATTCTCCTCAATCCCCGGGCACATTTAACTACGTTTTGTGTCATGGCAATGAGCACAGCCATTGGAGGCACACCCACGTGGGTTCAAATCCCAGCTCTGCCACTTACTGGCTGTGTAGCCTTGGGCGAATATCTTTACCTCTCTGAGCTATTCATCCATTTATGATCATCCCTATCTGTAAAAGATTCAATGAAATCATATAAGTGAGGGCAACAGCCCAGTGAGGTCAGTACTCTTCTACTTTGCAGATGAGGAAACTGGGGCCTAAGTCATTCTCCTCAATCCCCGGGCACATTTAACTACGTTTTGTGTCATGGCAATGAGCACAGCCATTGGAGGCACACCCACGTGGGTTCAAATCCCAGCTCTGCCACTTACTGGCTGTGTAGCCTTGGGCAAATATCTTTACCTCTCTGAGCTATTCATCCATTTATGATCATCCCTATCTGTAAAAGATTCAATGAAATCATAAGTGAGGGCAACAGCCCAGTGAGGTCAGTACTCTTCTTCTACTTTGCAGATGAGGAAACTGGGGCAGAGAGGACTTGCCCAGTGAGAGGCAGCCAGCCCAGCCTCTGGGCCTGTTTCCACCCCTCCTCCACCCCTGGCCCACTGTCAAGTGCACACCCAGAACATCTTTCTGGATTCTCTTCATCTCTAAAAATCCTACCCAGGCTGCATTCTATCTTGTCCATGAAGTCTCTGATTGTTTTTTTAATGGGCTTTATTTTATTTTTGAACAGCCGATATATTCAAGTGATTCAAAATTCAGGAGTACAAAGGATATACCACGCAGTTCCCCTCCCTGGAAGAAACCACTGGGAGTGTTTGTCATGTATGTCCTTCCTGACTTTCGTCATGTATGTTTGACATGTATGCTAGCAGATTCTCACGTTCGTTCTCTTGTTCTACACGAATACAAGGCAAGCTGCTTTTTCCTCCACTTGCCAATATATTTTGGCACTTGTACTCTACTAGTATGTAAGGATCTTCCTCATTCTGTTTTTATAAGTGCTTTTATGAATTATAGTTTACATATCATACAATTAATCTGTTTAAGTTTTACAAGGCAATGGTTTTTAGTATATTAACAGAGTTGTGCAACCATCACCACAATCAATTTTAGAACATTTTCATCACCTCCCCAAAAACTCTTGTACCCACTAGCAGTCACTCCCCATTTCTCCCCAATGCCCAGCCCCAGCCCAAAGCAACCACTAATCCTTATGTTTCTATAGATTTGCCTGTTCTGGACATTTCATATGAATGGGGTCATACAATGTGTGTTCTTTCATGATTGGCTTGTTTGTTTTAGTGTAATGTTTTCAAAATTTATTTATATTGTAGCATGTGTCAGTATTTTATATCTCTTTATCATCAAATAATATTCCATTTTATGAATATGCCACATTTTGTTTATCCACAGGTGGACATTGGAGTTTTTTCCACTTTTTGACTATTATGAATAATGCTGCTATGATGATTTCTTTTGTTTCTTTTTTTTTTTTGGTGGCTGGCTGGTATGAGGATCCAAACTCTTGACCTTGGAATTATAACACCGTGCTCTAACCAACTGAGCTAACTGGCCATCCCTTGCTATGACGATTTCATGTACAGATCTTCGTGCAGACATGTTTTCAGTTCTCTTGGGGATATACCTAGGAGTGGGATTGCTGGGTATATGGTAACTATGTTTAACCTTTTGAGGAACTGCAAGGCTCTCCTCGTACCTACCGTAAAGTCTCTTAGCACTCTGATCTTTTCTCTCTCTGAGCTCCTGTGATAGTCAGTTGCCACCACCCTGGCCCAAGCCACCATCATCTTGCCTTTAGATGACTGCCCAGCCTGCTCACTGGGTTTCTTGCTTCCTGCTTGCCCCTCCAATCCATTCTCCACTCAGCAACACTCAGGACTTTTGCCATTACTGTTCCTTCTGCCGGGAACACACTTCTCCCAGCTTATCACATGACTCAGTTCCCCAACTTAGCAGGTCTTGCTTACATGCTGCCTCCTCAGGGAGGACTTCCCTGACCCCCCATCTCAAGTCATAGTATCACTTTTCTCCCATCCCACTCTCCCCCGTTCTCCTTTGTTTTCTTATAATCCCATCACCCCCAGACATAAGATGTATTTTTGGTATCTGTTCATTATCCATCTTCCCCTCCAGAATGTGAATTTTAAGAGTGCAGGGAACTGATTTTGTTCATCACTGTATCCTCAGCATCATGGTACATGGTAGATGCTCCATAAACATTTGTAGAACGAATGGATGATCATGCCTCTGCCCTGTGGATAGCCATCTAACAGCTTCCCATGGATCTTAGAATAAAATCCACACTCCTCACAGAAGCCTGCAAGGTCCTGAGTGACCCAGCCAATTTCATGGATGTCACCTTGGGCCTCCCTTCTCTGCCACTCACACTGGGGCTCTTCAGACATACAAAGCACCTTCCTGCCTTGAGGTCTCTGCATATTGTATTAGTTATCATCATGGCATAACAAATGACCCCAAAACGTAATGGTTTAAAACAGTAAGAATTTGTTATCTCACTCAGTTTCTGTGGTTCAGGAATTTGGGAGCAGGTGATCTTGGTGATTCTGGCTCAGGGTCTCTCATGAAGCTGCAGTTAAGACCCTGGCTGGGAGCTGGCCCATTAGCTCAGTTGGTTAGAGCACAGTGTTGTAACACTGAGGTCAAGGGTTCAGATCCCCATTTTAAAAAAAAGAAAAAAAGACCCTGGCCGGGGTGTGGTCATTTCAAAGCTTGACTGGAAAACCCATTTCCCAGGTGGCTCACATCCACAGTGGGCAAGTTAGTGCTGGTTGGAAGGAGGCCTCATTTCCTTGCCATGTGGGCCTTCCACAAACTGCCAAGTGTGCTCATAGCATGACAGCTGGCTTCCCCCAGAGGGAGTGATCCAGAGAAAGCAAGGCAAACGCTACAATGTCCTTTATGACCTAGCCTCACAGTCACGCTCTGTCATTTCCACAATATCTAATCAGTTGCACAGATCAGCCCTTTTCAGAGTAGTAGGGGACTGACTGCCCAAGGGCAAATCCCAAGAGACCATCTTTCAGACTGAATATCACACACGTGCTGCTCCTGTCTCTTGATTCTTTGCCTTCCTGCTCCTGTTCATCCTTCTGGTTTCTGCTTAACTGTTGCCTCCTCTGGGAAGCCTTCCCTACCTTCCCTGTTAACCTCTCTGAAAGCCCCTGTTCAGATCCCTCACCCCTTTGTAGCACTTGTTACAATTCAACCCTGCCCTTATTTGTGTAACTATTTGTTGAATGCCCTCACTAAGCTGAAAACCCCATGAGGGCAGGGACTGACTGTGGCTGCCTCATTCTCTGTCATATCCCTAACACCCAACTCAAGACCCATCACCCAGTAGGTGCTCAATAAGTGTTTTTTGGCTGAATGAGAGAATCATAGACACCAAATGGCTGGCTCAAGGCTGTATCTAGGGGTGAGAGGGGCAGTGGAATCTGAGCCTAGTTACTTGTGATCCAGGATTGACCTTCTGCCCCAAGACCATTCAATTCACCAGACTTGAGTCCCAGCAAATCATTCCAGGGCTCCCTTTATCTCATGTTCAAAAGGGTCCACTATCCACAGGGCGATATCTTCTTTTTAAAGTCATATGCTCCTTCTTTCATCTTTGGAACAAGGTGGGGCATGTCACAGGTGACTTCCAAATTATCCTGGATTAGTGCCCAGGTAGCAGTTTGAAGTCAATATTATAGACAAAGGCTGTACTAATAAAATTGACCATCTATATATAGTGTGCCTAAATACATATATTTGATTCTCACAATGACCCACTGAGATAAATACTATTATTATTCCCACTTGACAGATGAGGAAACTGAGGCCCAGAGAGGTCACTTGATTTGTACATCACCCACTAGGTAAATGGCAGCACCGAGGTTTGAACTCTAGTCTGACTCCAAAGGTGCAGCATTTAGTACCACTTCTCGTAGTCAGTTATATCTCCCATGACAACGAATGAATGAGTAGACAAAATGTTGCCATCCCAAAGACTGGCAAGGCAGTGTTTTACAATAAAATGTGTGGGCTTGCCCGTGGCTCACTCAGGAGAGTGTGGTGCTGATAACACCAAGGCCATGGGTTCGGATCCCATATAGGGATGGCCGGTTAGCTCACTGGCTGAGCATGGGGCTGATAACACCAAGCCAAGGGTTAAGATCCCCTTACCGGTCATCTTTATAAAAAATAAAAAATAAAAATAAAAAATAAAAGAATAAAATTTGTAATTATTAGCTCAGTTGGTTAGAGTGCAGTGTTATAACACTATGGTCAAGGGTTCAGATCCCCATACCAGCCAGCTGCCAAAAAAAAGAAAAAAGAAAAAAACTGTAATTGTAGAAATATTCTTTGATACAAATATGATTTAGATGGTAATATTTTTATTAAAAAGAATGGCAATATCAAACATGGCAAGGATGTGGAGCACCTAGAAATTATACATCGCTGGTGGGAATGGTATAACCACCTTGAAAACCAATTGAGCAGTTTGTTATAAAGTTAAACATGCATTTAATATATGACCCAGCGATTCCAGGCCTAAGTATTTACCCCAGAGAAGTAAACATGTCCACACAAAGGCTTGCACACAGGTGTTCATAGCAGCTTTATTTATATAGCCAAAACTAAAAACAACCCAAATATCTATCAATAATTCAATGGAGAGACAAATAGCAGTACATCTGCACTATGGAATACTACTCAGCAGTGAAAAGAAACAAACTATGGAACATACAACGTGGAAAGTCTCAAAAGCAATATGTGCGTAAAAGAAGACAAACATACTATGTGACTGTATTTATGTGAAGTTCTAGAAAAGGCAAAGCTAATCGATAACAACAAAAAGTCATAGACGGCCACCTAAGGGTGGGAGGGATTGACTGCAATAGAGCATAAGGGAACTTTGGGGGTGATAGAAATGTTCTGTCTCTTGATTGGGTGGTTATACAAAACTTAGCTGAATATTTATAACGATGCATTTTATTTATAGAATTATGCTACAATAACGTTTGTAGGAGTTTTGTGAACATGTACAAGGATTTTTATTGCAGCATTCCCTTAATAGCAAAAAAGAAAAAGAAATGGGAAATTGTTCATTAACAGGAGAACGTTTCAGCTCTGTATGGTCCTTTGCTATGAGAATGACAAACTTTTGGAAGGAGATGTAGCTGATGCTGGGCTGGGCCTTTTCCAGGACTTGCATTTCTCTTCCTGGAAGCTCTCTGGGGACTGGAGCATGTGGGGGGCAGGCAGAAGTGCTGGAGAAGAAATACCCCGGGAGTAACCCTCATCCAACGTCTGACAGGAGTTGCTGTGTCAATGCCCCAGCTCGCCCATCGCTCAGGCAGGATAACTCTGAAGTAGGCATGGTACACTGTCTCCAGAGTTCGCAGCAGGACTGAACTCCAGTTGTCCACAATGTTAACTTATTGCTAATGCTCCTTTAATTGGCATCTTTCCCTTTCCTGTCTCATTCACCCACTCCCCTACCAGTGTTTTCTGCATATCCTACATAATCTAGTGTACTTTCACTTGAATCTGTGTCCAGGATCTGCTTCTGGAGAACTCAAATTAAGATCAGTGGATGATGAAGATATGATGAAACGGTGGGAGAGCAGGGCAACGGCCATTGTGCAAGCACCTGTCGTTCCTGGTAAAGCAAGTCTTTATAAAATTCTCACGCAGGTTCATAAAGTGATATGCATGAGGGGGTCCATTGCGGCATTGTTACAGTAGTGCAAAAGTGTGCAATCTAGCTGTCCGTGACTAGGAGAATGGATAGATGAAATGTGAAGGATGTAAACAGTGGCTACGCGGCTGTTACTTTTGGCAACATGGCTAGATATTAACAACAGTGGTGGAATGAAAAAAGAGAACAAAATTGAATAAGTACCATTCAAGTAAATTAAACACACACTCAAAACTATCTATTTTCATGAAAGTGTATACATATATTTAAGCTCTATACTAAAGACAGAAGAGTAAGGTCATTGCCTTTCCCATTCATGGTTCTTCTCCCCCACCCCCCACCCCCAGGGGACATTTGGCTGTGTCTGGAGATATTTGATTGTCACAACTGGGGAGGGTAGTTGCTACTGGCGTCTAGTGTGTAGAGCCCAGGAATGCTGTAAAACATGCTACCATGCACAGGAACAATCCACCATAGTAGAGAATTATGTGGCCCAAATGTCAACAGTGGCGAGTTTGAGAAGCCCTGCCCTGCACACCCCCACCCCAGAACAGTGCCCAGCACAGTATTGCTGAATGAATGAATGAATGAATGAATGAATGGATGGATGAGAGATGATGATGGCCAGGACTGACGGGTAACAAGGGAATAAAGAAACGCAGTAGGATTCCTGTACATTTTGGAGGTGTGTTCTGCAGCATTTAGGGTGACAGTCCTTGTCTTTTCCCGGAGCGACGTGTTCTGCCCTTGCCTGTCGCTGGGCACGATCCCAGCGCCGTCCATCTGGGGCCTCAGTCGCCCTCCAGCCCTATTTCTCGCCCCCCTCAACTCTGAGCTGCCGGGAAGCGGGCCCCGAGAGAGCCAGGAGGCTCCTGCGGGCGGGGAACTTCTTTGCACGGCGTTTAAATAGCGCGGCGCCTGTGAAGGGGAAACGACCGATGGCAGGAGGGCGGGGAAGGCTTGGGACGCGGCGTAGGGGAGGGGCCGGGGCCAGAAGGGAGGGACTGGAAGGGGGTGGGGGGTGGAGGAACGATCAGAATGCTTGGAGTCGGGGTGGGGGTCAGAATCCTGTGACAGAGACCCTTCGGGGGGAGGGGTTGAAATCTTTGAAGAGAGGGTTCGAGTCCTTTGACAGGTGGCGTTAGAATCCCTGGAAGGCGGGGTTGGACTCTTCGGATGGGCGGGATTAGAACCCGGAGGACCAAACCCTTGGATCACCAGGAGCAGTGTTAGAATCCCTGGGATTAGGGCTGTAAGTCTTGAGGGCAGGGTTAGAATCCCCTGAAGGGAATGTTAGCGTCCTTCCATTGGCCCTATTAGAATCCTGGGGGGCAGGATTAGGTTAGAAATCCCTCAGATGTGGGATGAAAGATCCTTTGGGGGCAGGGTTAGGATCTTGGAGGAGGTGTTGGGGTTCTTAGACCACCGGGTTAGAATCCCCGGCTGGCGGGGTTTAGAATACGATATTGGGGGGAGCGGGTGTGGGGGTTAGGATTTTTGGTGACTGGTTACAGTCCTTGGAAGCAGGGTTATTATCCCTCAGGGACGGGGTTAGGATCCCTGGGGGCAGGGTTAGAAGCCTCGGGTGGGCGATGGTAAAAAAAAAAAAAAAAAATTCTTTCGCGGCGGGGTTAGGATCCTGGGAAGAGGGGCAGAGGTTATGACCCTTGGGGAGCCTGTTGTGACCCCTGGGGTGGGGTTAGAGTCTTCGGGGCGGGGTTAGCATCGCTCGGGGCGCGGCTAAGGCGTCCAGATGGCCTGCGGGAGCCACCTCGTCCCGGCTTCCAGCGCGGACGCACGGCCAAGGCTCAGAGGCGAGTGGGCGGGGACCCGGACGGCTCAGCTCGAGAGGGGCCCACGAAGACCCGCGGCATCGAAGCCCCTCGGAGTGCCGCCCCAGCCTCTAATTCTCGAAAGTCAGTCGTTCTTCCTCTGGGCACGGACGACCCGGGACCCCGGGGGCTGCGGAGCTGGGGGCGCGCTCGAGCTGCGAGGATCCAGGCTGCCCGCGAGACGAGGAGCGGGAGCCCAGGTGAGTGCCGCGGACAGGGCACCGGGGGACACCCGGCCCGTGAGGGGTCCTGGGGCGGCGGAGGGAGCCCAGGGCTCCGGGCAGGGCTGGCTGGGGGCGCGGCCGGGGGGCAACTCCGGGGGAGAAGTGGAGTGGCGGTGGGGCGGGGGTCGGCTGCGAGTGGACGGTGCGCAGGTGAGGGGCGGCGCTGCCGGCCAGAGAACCTGGGAAAGCCCGAGGGAGAGGAAGCTCGACGCAAGCAGCCGCGTCTCTGGCCCGTCCAGGTTCCCCTTTTGATGGAAAAAAACAAAAAACAAAACGAGAAGGAAGAGATGGGGCTACACGGAGCCCAGGAGGGGAAGGCCCTTACGGTTCCCGGTGGTGATGGTGGTGGTGGGGTGACGGGTCACGCCAGGTTGGCAGCCGACGGCGTGGAGAAGGGGGCAACTGGGGGGAGGCGTGACGTGAGAGCCACACCCAGGCCAGGCTGCAGCTGGGTCCGCTCGTCACGGTCCCTCCTCCTCCCTTGCTGGGACCCGACCCCAGCGGGTCTAGGTCAAACCCCCAAACCTCCTGGACAGAGACCACAGGATGCCTGTCCCTGTTACTTTCTTCCTTGTGAGGCCCTGGGCGAGTTACTCTCCCTCTGGAAATTCCTGTTTTCTTTTCCGTAAAATGGAGCTATTAAGTCTTTCTTCCAAGCCTGCAGTGAGCTAGAATGTGAGAGGTGATGCGCTCCTGTGAGAGACAGTCAGCATCGTGGCTAAGGAAGGGAGCTTCTGGGGCAAACTGCCTGGCTGTTGGAACTTGGGCAGGGGATTTGGCCTTTCAGTGCATCCCTTTCCACAACTACAGGAAGGGGATAATAGTATCTCCCTCACAGTGTCGTTCTGAAGATTAAATTAAGTCCTGAAAGAAATTCTGACAGGTATACATATTTCATGTATATCAACTGCTGTCCTATCCGTTACAGCCTAGCCCAGTGGCTCTCAAGTTTTAGCATCACCTGGAAGGCTTGTTAAAACACAGATTGCTGGGCCCTAACCCCAGAATTTCTGATTCAGAAGGTCTGGTACAGGACCCCGTTGAATTTGCACTCCCAGGTGATGCCGTGCTGCTGGTCCAGGGACCACACTTTGAAAACCACTGGTGCAACCTATGGCTGGCACAGAGAAAGGCCTCAATAGATGACAGTTACCTTATCCCATAGTTTCTCTTCACTCTCCCTTTTTTTGGGTGGGGGGAAGAGGTTAAAATACCGAAAAGTGTAGAAAAAAATATACTAACTATCCCAGGAATCCACCACCCAGAAATAACAAATGTTAGCATTTTGTCATGTTTGCTTCGGATTTTTTAAAAATAAATTTACTAGAACAGATAAAATTGAAGCCTCCCACCTTGTATCCCTCTCTGTCCTGTTTCTCCACTTCCCCAAAGGCAACCACTGTCATAAATTACAGTCCTTCCAGCCTGTGCCTTTATAAACTTATTGCTTATATATGTATGCATAAACAATATGTAGAAGTGTTTTCTGTGTCTTAAAGAGTGACATAAATGCCATCTAAGTGTGAGACTCTTCTGCAATTTCCTTCCCCACCCCCCTCACCCCCTTCTTATCATTAAGTTGTCAGGATCTATCCAGGATGAGAAATAGAGGCCTAATTCATTCCTTCTACCGGCCGTGGAGTATCCCAGCAGACGACCCTCCTACATTATGTCACATTCCCCTGTTGATGGACATTCAGGTTGTTCCCAGGTACTTACTACAATGAACAGTATTACCGGGTCCATCCTGGATGTGTGACCTTGGGCACATGTGCATGTGTTTCTTGAGGAAAACGCCAAGAGGCTGGATGGCTCCCAAGGGGCCTCTGTGTGAGGGGAGTCCTGAGGCCTGGAAGGGAGTCTAGGGCAGAGAAAAGAGAAGAATCCAGCTCTCCCAACCTCCCAGCTCTCTTTAGACCTGTGGCTATTCTCTCCAGTCTCATGTTCTCACTGCAGGAAGACAGGGAGCTTCATCTGCCCTGATCACTGTGCCTGGCACTTAGGTGCTCAGAAAATGTAAGCATGATCTTTTTTAAAAATTACAGACTTTTTAATATATTTTACATAGACTTTCCTATGTACCTTTCATTTAACTTAATTAGTATAATGCTGCATATACAATTTTTACCCTACTATTTGCTCAGCATTGCATTGTAAGCATTTGTCCATGTCATTAAAACATCCTTGACATTTTAATGGCTGCGTAATATTCCACTGTTTGGCAGCACTATAATTCATTTAACTTTTCTAGCAAAGCAGTCTTATGTAGTTTGCAGTTTTAAAAAATATTTTCAATTGAGGTGAAATTCACATAATTTTATAAGATTAAACACTTCAAAGTGAACAATTCAGTGGCTTTTAGTACATTCACTATTGTACAACCACCACCTGTCTATAGTTCCAAAACCCCCAAAAGGAAACCTTGTACCAATTAAGCAGTTATTCCCATTTTCCCTTCCCCCCAGTCTCTGGCAACCACCAATCTGCTTTTTGTCTCCATGGATTAATTTATTCTGGATATTTCATATAAATGGAATCATACACGTGATTTTTTTCTATCTGGCTTCTTTCACTTCATATAATGTTTCCAAGGCTCATCCACAGGGTAGCATATGTTAGTACTTCATTCTTTTTATGGCTGAATAATATTCCGTTATATGTATATACCACAATTTGTTTACCCATTCATTCATAGATGGATATTTGAATTGTTTCCACCTTTGGCTGTTGTGAATAGAGCTGCTATGAACGCACATGTACATACATGTCTTTGAGTACATGTTTTCAATTCTCTTGGACATATACCTAGGAGTAGGATTTCTGGTTCATATAGTAATTCTATGCTTAACTTTTTCAGGTTGCTAAACTATTTTCCACCCTTTTGTATTCCCATCAGCATTGTACAAGGGTTCCAATTTTCTCCACATCCTCTCCAACACTTGCTATTTTCTGTATTATTGTTACTATTATTATTTTCATGCAAGTGGGTGTGGGAAACATGAATCTTCATCTTATCCCAACCAGGCTGCTCTCTGGGGGTCCAAAACACCTGGCACCTGGCACATAATAGGGCCTCCAAAAATATTTAAGGAATGAATGGAATGAATGTTTAACAAACTTTCCCTTCCCCTGCCTGAGACATTTCAGCCCACAGTTGTATTTCATTTGCCACCCCCCCAACATACACACAATGATTCTTTCTCATTAATTGCTGTTAAAGTCAGAAGAGCTCACATAAATCTGGATTTCAGTTTTCTCCTGAGAAATTGGAAGACATGGCAGCCCTGGGACTAGAAACAGGGTCTCCCGTGCTCCTCTGCTGTTGCCTCATGGCAACGTTGGAGGAGCTGAATAGGGCTGCCCTGTGGATGGCACCCAAGCTGGCCAGTTTGCATCACCCATGCCTGGTCCACTTTCCTCATGTGCATGTCTTTATGGCCATTTGAGTGTTCAAGCCCTGCCCTCCAATCATGACAAGGCTTCTCTTTTTTTACAGAAAAGAAATGTGAAGCTTGGAGAGGGTAGGTAACTTTCCCACAGTCATAGTCACACAGCAAGTTAGTGGTACAATCTCCCTTAGCCCCCATCTTTCTAAACAACTCCCCATAGTACTTTGGTCCCTACCCCATTTCTCCAGTTTCCTCCACCCCAGGGTTGGGAGTTTGAGTGTGCTTTCAGAGGTATGGGGGATAATGCAGAAGAACGTAAAAGGTGCCCTTGTTCTTGACCAGCGGCTGTGGCCACACATGCTGCACCCACTGCAGGGTGCTGCATCCTCAGGATGGTGCTCCCCTGGGACTTGCATTCCTGATTCTCCCTGAAAGTCACCCGCCTGAACTCCCAACACACCCAGAAGTCCTTTGGCCAAGGATACAGAGGTGCAGCCAAGAGAACAGGAGTGCCACCCTCATCTCTGCCAGAACAGTAGACAGCACAGTAGACAAACTGAGTTTGCATATCAACTCCATCTCATACAGTTGTGATGCATTGGGCAAAAGCCTTTACTCTCTGAGTCTCAGTTTCCTCGTCTGAAAAATAGGAGGGAGAAGGATACTACCTCCTGATTCCTGCAGTACAGTTCTCTCTATGTTTAAACACACACACACACATACAACAATACTCCATAATTTCTGTGGGTATATATGTGCAAGTTTGAGTTTCCCCAGAAGCAGACCCTAGGGAAGGTTTCAAATGCAAGTAGTTTATTTGGGAGCTGATTTTCCTGGCAGGGGAGTGGGAAGTGAGACAGAGAAGGAAAGGCAGCCAATAAAGGTGTGCTATCAAGTCACCACTGTGGGCACCTGGAGCTCAGCCCCACTGGGGAGCTCTGGGGAGCCAGTGTGGAATGGTCTCAAGAGGTGAGGGAGCTGGGGTATTTGTCCACCTGCTCCTGTCAGTCATTGGCTGAAGGCTGCTCCTGGGGGCATGATAATTCTCTAGCACCTCCAGCTTGCCAAGCTCATGGGCAGAGCAGGAACTGATAGCCACAGAGAAATCTCTCAGGCAAAGAGATGCAGGTGCTGGCATTTGGAAGTCCAGCCAGAATATCCCCAAATGGTAAAGGGCAGAGTGACAGGGTCAGGGCATCCACTTCAATATACATGTATGTATGTAAATACAGAGGCAGAGGCCAAATGTTGGCAGAGGTTATCTTGGGGGATGGGGGGATCACCATGGAAGGCTTGTGAAAGGAGCAATCCAAAGGTACCTTAGATTTATCTACAATGTTTTAATCTTTAACAAGAAGGATGTAGTAATATTTTACTAGGTGATTAAAGGTAATTTATAAAGACAAAACACCCTCCAAAAAATAAACCGAGCCCTGGAGCTCTGTCAACTCTCTCTCTCTCTCTCTCTCTCTCTCTCTCTCTCTCTCTCTCTCTCTCTATATATATATATATATATATATAAACAACCATAAAAGGGTCAGAGCATGTGTTATTGTGGCTTTAAGAATTCCACTTGTGGAGGACAGGTCTGGGGGCAGCTGACCTTGGGACATCATGGCAGGTTAGAGTGAAGAGTTGCCCCTGGGACTAACTGGCCACCATGTCCTGTCTGAAGGACACCTCCAGCCCCAGCCAAGGAAAGACTTTGTTCCTCTCCAAGCAGAAATAAGCAAACTTGGACAGCCCTTCTCAGTTTAAACACACATTCATAATTATTGTATAGATGGGAAATCTGGGGCATCCAGGAAGTTAAATGGGACTTCATTTAATTACTCCACAAGAATTTATTGAGCACATACTGTGTCCTAGTTTTTCACACTGGGGACACAGCAGTGAACAAACAAAGTCCTTACCCTCGTATGTCTTACATTCTAGTGGGGAGACAGAGTAAACAGATCAGAAGGTAATATAGGGGTGTTCAGGTCCTTTGAGAAGGAGACTCTGGTAGGATTACTTGTGCAAGAAATTTATTAGAGGAAATATCTGTGAGAGAACATGGGGAGAAACCGGGAGCAGCCAGGAGAGCCATCAGATAACAAGGCATGTCTGATCCTTAATGAAGAAGAAAAGGAAGGAGGGAAGGAAGGAAGTGAAGGCAGAAATGCAGTTCTAAGGAAAGCCTGGCCAGGCTGTTGAGGAGCCCTCAGCCAAAATCTCCTGTTGGAGGTCTCCCAGACAAGGGCCTGCCTCAGTAGCCCTGCCACGCTCAGTCATTGGCTGGGAGCAGCCATGGGAATGGTGATGGACTTCAAAGCTGGGGCCATTGACCAATTACACTCTGCAGCTGGAGATCTGAGAGGTGCAGCCTCATGGCCACCACATTAAGAGGCACTTAGAGCCATGAAGAATGTAGCTGGGAACAGGGTAGAGGGTGATGGGAGCTGGGGGCAGGATGATAAGGGCAGGACTCTCTGTGAAGGTGAGATCTTGAGGTGAAGGAGGCTTTCTGGGTGAAGACCGTTCCAGAAAGCAGCACATACAATGGCCCTGAGGTGGAAGCGTGGTTGGTGAGTTGAAGAGTAGCATGGGGGGCGGTATGGCTGGAGTGGAACGATAAAGGGAGGATTGGAAGGAGACAGGTCTACGAGGCTGAGGGGAGATCAGGTCATGGAGGTCTTACTCACCAAAGAGGGGACTTGGGCTTTTACTACAAGTGAGATAGGAGCCCTAGGAGGTTGGGGGCAAAGGAGGGATGTGACCTGACTTACATTTTAAAAGGCTTGCTTATTTGTAAGAGGCAGAACCAGGATTCAAACCCAGCCCTATCTGATTTCAAATCTCATCCTATATTTTCCAAACTGCTCTTCCCCCTGCCTACCTTAGAGATCAAATTAGCCCAAGGAGGCTCACTGTTGCCCTGGAATTCTGGAACTGACCAAGTGACAAGGGTGGCATTGAGCATGCTAAGAATTTAATACGTAATTTGAACAAGTAGTTGGAATACGTGCATCTCAGAGCCAACCCTCTAGCCGAGCCAGGCAAATGACCAAAAGTTCCTCTTCAGTGTGCTGTTCTATCACTTGCCACTGTGTGGGCCAGAGCACAACACTCACCCTCTCTGGGGCTCTTATTCCTGCTTTGTAATGACAATGTTCATCTCCCAAGTCCTTTTCTGTTTGCAAAATCAAAGTTTTGAGCTCTATCAGAAAGGAGCTGAGGAAAGGGAAGAGGTGAGGAGTCGGGGTGACCCCTAATGTCCATTAGGGACAATAGTCACTTGAGGATAGTGATGGTTCATTCAGAAAACAGTCAGGGAACCCAAGGAGAGGGAGCTGCAGGGCTCTGTATCCTCCAAAACTGCTCAGGGAATTAGCCCCTGTTGGGGGAAGACATTTCTTCCCCCATGGCTGAGCAGTTCCGAGAAAGGAAAGTTCCTCTAAATTAACTGGACAGTCTTGAGCCCAGGGCCCCTGGCAGTCTGCCTTCCTGAGCTTCCTGTTTGGGTTCCTCATTTCCCTTCTGGTTCATCACCTGCAGTATCTCAGGCTGACCCCGGTGGATGCTGAGAGGCAGGAGAGCTGGGTGCTAGTTCTACCTGCCACTGGCCAGTCGGGGGACCCTCTCTTCTATGCACCTCCATTCCCCTATCTGAAAAATGGGTTCATAATTCTGGTCTGCTAACTTCAGCCACCTATGGTGAGGCCTGTAGAGGGCAGAACACCATACATTAACTCCACAAATGCATGCAGAAGGCCTATTATGTGCCAGGCATTTTTAAGACATGGCTTCAGTGCCATCAGCTTAATAGGGTCCATATTCCACCCATCTTCATCTACTCTAATGGATCTAGTACCGTCTTAACTTTTCTTCTATCAAAACCTATCAGGGAAGTCTTTGCCATCAGCCATTTATACTTCAGTGTGAATTGCAATGCTTTGTAAGAATTTCCTCTGCACCGGGCAGGACTCTTCGATGTTTAAGGGGGCCAGAAATCCAACTCAAACTGGCTCAAGCAGAAGAGGAAGGTTATTGGAAAGTCCTTGAAATGTCAGCTTCAGGCAGGGCTGGATCCAGGCTTGGGGATCTGTATGTCTTGGCTTTGTCTTGCTGCTGTGAGCCTCTCTTCCAGCCAAAGGCCAACAGCTGACTCTCATTGGCCAGGACTGAGTCACATGCCCATCTCTGCTTCTGTTACTGCAACTCTGATTGGCCAGATTTGGTCACAGACCCACCCCCTACAGTGAGGGGTTGGAGTCAACTCTACCCTAATCCATGCGTCAAGAATGAAGGAGAGGTCGTTCACCAAGGAAATGTCTTGTCAGAAGAAGAGGGAGCAGATGCTATGCACGAAAGAACTACCACTGTTTCTTTCACAGACGTCTCATCCAATATCTCACTTCACAATTGTAGAAACTGAAGCCCAGAGAGAAGTTGAGACTTGCCTAAAGACACACAATGTGCTTGTGGCAGGGTTGGAACCAGAATCCAGGGCTTCACACCTCCAGCCCTTGCAGGCCTCTTCTTGAGCATAGAAGCTCCCAGAAAACCATCTCCAGCCCACTCCACAGATGCTCAGGCACTCAGCAAGCCCTGGCCACTCCCCCTTAGACTTGACTCTGAGAGTGGAGGAGGAATCTGTGAGGCCTCTGCAGCCATCATGGTGACCGTGGGAAGCAGCCTGGACAAGCAAGCTGAGCTTTCTCATTTCCCTCCCACACAGCGCATGCAGAAGCTGAGGAGGCAGGGAGATGGTTTCAGGTTCCTGGAGTTGGCAGTGGCCTGAGGAAGTATCTTGGCCAAGAGTTAGCAGTTCCGAGCTAGTGTGAGGCCAGGCAGGCTACTTCTGCTCTCAGAGCATGGTTTTGAACCACATTAGACAAGAAACCTGTGTGTGGAGGTTTTTAAAAGTTTTTCACATCCCTCGTCGCACAAGACCTCAGGCCAACCCTGAGAAACAAGTGCTTCCTATTATACAGGAAAGAAAATGAGGCTCAGAGCAGGGAAGTGACTAGCCCAAGGTCACATAGCTGGGATCCAAACCTGAATATTCTGACTCCCAGGTTCAGCCTTCATTCCACTACATTGATGAGTCTCCATTTTAGTGTGCATAAGAATCTCCTGCTGAATTGTTAGAAACGTAGATACCAGGCGCTCGTTCCCAGAGCCTCTGGTGCATTGAATCCAGAGTGTGGCCCAGGAATAGGCAAGAATCAGTGAAGACTACTCAAATTGGCTTAAGCAAAACTGAGAATTTATTAGCTTATGAACCAGAAAAATCCTGGTGTTCATAAGCTTCAGGCATAGCTGGATCCAGGTGCTCAAAATGTCTTGAGGAATCACTTAATCTCCATCCATCATCTCTGTTGTCCTCTGTGGTAGCTTCCCTCTAAAGCAGCCTCTTTCTTCATGATGTCAAGATGGTTCCCAAGAGTTTCAGGTTCCTACATCTCAACAACCCTTATAGAAAGAGAGTGCCTTTTCCCTAATTTTTCCAGCAAAAATCCCAGAGTAGACTGTAAACATCTTGACTAGGATCACATTCATGCCTATAGCTGAACAAATCACTGTAGCCAGGGTAAGTGGGATTCTCTGAATGGCCGAGCATGTACCAAGTTGCCGATCCCTGAAAGCAAGGGTGGGGTTAGCCCCACCACTTCCTGCACTGAGTGCAGAAGGCTGGTTCCCCAGAGGAAAATCCAGATGATGTTATTGGAAGAGGGATGGATGCTGAGGTGGCAATAGCAAAAGGGTTCACTAAGCCAGTGCTTCTCTAGTAGAACTGCACATAAGTCACCTGGAGACCTTGTTAAAATGCACATTCTAGCACACCTGGGGTCCTGAGGCAGGGGCTGTGGACTTCCCTGCCACCACCCACAAGAACATCTTAGAATGCATTTATTAGCCACGTGTTTCTTTGGGGGGTGTGACTTGTCTACTCATGTCCTTCACCAAATTTCTAAGATTTTTCTAATTCATTTTTAAGAGTTCTCTATGCATTAAGGATGTTAATCTTTGGGTGTTAAATTTGTTCCTTATCAATTGACTTTAAATTTAATTTGTGATGTTTTCCTTCATTTGTATGTTGAGAAAATAATTTTTTATCTAAACATTAAATATATAAAAAATAATGCACATTCTGATTCAGGAGATGGGGTCTGAGATTCTGCATTTCTTTTCTTTTCTTTTCTTCTTTTTTTTTTTTTTTTGTCTTTTTCGTGACCGGCACTCAGCCAGTGAGTGCACCGGCCAGTCCTATATAGGATCCGAACCCGCGGCAGGAGCGTTGCTGCACTCCCAGCGCCGCACTCCCAGCGCCGCACTCTCCTGAGTGCGCCAAGGGCTCGGCCCTGAGATTCTGCATTTCTAACAGCTCCCACATAAGGATGAGGCTGCTGGTTCTCACGCTGGCCACATTCTGAGTAGCCAGGCACTCTACTGCATTTCTAAACTCACTTCAAACCACTCTGTCACAAGGCACCCTACAGAGAGGCTATGGGCTGTATAAACCTCTTCTGTCATCCTCTCCCCATCCCTCCCCCATCCCGTAGTACTCACCCTAACATTAGCACCATCTGTTTGGGAACCACTGATCATCTCCTGCCAAATCACAGTAGGAGAAATTGTCCATTATGCCCTTTGGTGAGCTTTATACGAGAATTCACATGATAAAATCTCTTGAACTTAGTGCTCATAAAATATTTGTTTCTGTTGACAAATTGCTGTGCTTCCTGGGATCTTATGGTGATGATGTACAAGTGTTTCCAATTTTATCTTGGCTACTAGGAAGCTCAGAGATAAAACTAGAACTGAATGGCAGAAGCCGTCCCACCCTAGGCTTCTGGTTCAATAACGGTCCCTTTCAAAGTGGTGTCAAGTAATCTTTTTTGAGTCTTGAAGTGCTTTGTATGTGGTTTGATATTTTAAGCTCCTTCAAATCCTTTTTGGAAGTTAGTTCTTTGGAACACTCTTGTCTTTCTCCAAACCTTTACTCAAAGCTTCCCTGTTGTTCTAAACCCAACTCCTTGTCCTGCTGCTCAATCACTATTGTAACAGGTTGTTTTTTCTATGAACAGACTAACATGCACATACGCATTTGCATGCATCTTACAAAAATGGTTTGATGTGATCGCTTCTCGGCCTTTGGCTAAGATCAAGTGCAAAAATGGTTTGATGTTATACATGTTTTGAAGTTTGCTTTATTCACGCAGTATCTTAGCAACCTTTGCATGGCCCTGACTATCTTTGGCACTCTCTAATAGCTTCTTTTTTTTTTTTTTTAATTGTGGAAAAATATATATAACAAAAGTTATCATCTTAATCATTTTTAAGGGTACACTTCAGTGGTATCAAGTACATTCATAATGTTGTGAAACCATCACCACAATCTATCAACATAACTCTTTGCTTGTTGTAAAACTGAAACTCTATATCCATTGACTGATATCTCCCCAATCCCCTTACCCCCAGCTCCTGGCAAACCATGATTCTACTTTCTTTCTTTCTTTCTTTTCTTTTCTTTTCTTTTCTTTTTTTTTTTTTTTTTTTTTTTTTGATGGCTGGCTGGTACAGGGATGCAAAACTGTGACTCGGGTTATAAAGCTGTGCTCTAACTAAATGAGCGAACTGGCCAGGCCCCCCCACAATTCTGCTTTCTGTCTTTCCTAACAGCTTCTTTGTACGTGGCTTTGGGATGTAATTCCATATGTCCAGTCCTCCCTTCTCAACTCAGTCCCTGGAGCAGAAACCACATCCTGACACTTTCTACGGCATGGAGCACGGTGCTGTGAGCATGCATTCATTCACTAACTGTGCAGAATGCTCCTACTGTGTGCCTGGCAGGCACTGAACTAAGCACCGAGGGACACAGACATGAGTGAGACCAGCCTTTACTGTGCTTCAGTGACGGCGGCAATCTATATCCGCACTGATGCAATAGCTCCGAGCCACAGGCAGCTATTGAGCACCTGGAATGTGCTTTCCAAGTAACATTCACACTGGGATTTGAAGACTCAGAACAAAAAATAAAGAATGTAAGGTATCTCAGTAATTTTTATATTTATTACATGTTAATAATTTTGATATATTGGATAATAAATAAGTACATTTAAAAATTAATTCACTTTTTCTTTTTTTACTTTTAAAAACATAGCTGTAGAAAACTTTAAATTTTGCATGTGGTTCACACATTTCTAGATCTAGTGAACATGAGAATGGACATTTCTGATGTCCTCTCCACACCAGACAGTGGACATGGTTCACTTGGTTTAGGGAGATGGTCACATTTTACACTAATTTGACTCTTGCCAGTATATCACTTTTAAAAATCACACTTTCTTATTGTGTAAAAACGGAACTTATGGGAATTTCCTATATTAAAAAGTTCTCCAGTGTTGCAGTATCTCTAAATTTGTGGGTCAAAGGAATTGCAAACTGTGCTTGCTTTGATGCTCCTGGGTAGTGCCACATTTGTTACGCATCAGAAATGGTTATGGTTGACTGGCCAGTTAGCTCGGTTAGTTAGAGCACAGCCTTGTAACACCAAAGTCAAGGGTTCAGATCCCCATACCAGCCAGCCGCCCCCCGCCAAAAGGTTATCGTTAACACCTCTACAATGCTAACTGTGTGCCAGAGGTAGAACCCCACCATCCTTTCTCAGAGGTGGCCTAAGATTGTGAATGAACACAAGGCCGTCCAGGACCCGTCCCTCAGGACCCTGCTGCCATCTCGAATGTGTAATCAATAACATAAATGATACTTAATATGTGCTCAATATGTACAGGATTGGGAAACGTGATGTTCACAATGCAGATCGGTGGGTGCTCAGAGAGGTGGAGGCAGCTGCTCTACACCACACAGCGGTGCTCTTCCCGGAACACCCTTACGTTGATCAAAATATACAAAATGTGCTATAATTTTATGTCATACAAAAACCACACAAGATGCTGCTGTTTAATTTCCCAGAACTGTGATACATATTTATCACAAATCTAAGAGAGTTGTTGATTTCAGTTTTAAATGAATGCAAGTACATTATAAAACAGTGATTAATTGTGATAATTTTTCCAACTAATGATCCAGCACTCCAAAAGTCTGAATGTTTCTTGCTTTATTCACAAAAGGCAAATGAGGCAGAAATCGCTCAAGTCCTGAGGTGGTAAATTGTTCCCAATTCCCACCAGGACAGACAAATCCTTATAAATAAAAGGAATCTTTCTCCTTTTTAAAAGTAATTCTCCTAAGCCTAGGAATTTGGATCTTTTTTTCTTAAACCACAAACACATGTTTATTTTAAAAAGACAAGTATAACTGAGTTCTAACTGTTTTAGGAGAAAATTGCAATTGTTCAGAGATGGAGAAACAACCACTTCCTTATGTGATTGCTCCTGGCCTAGCTTCTCAGCAAACTCATATGCACATTTTGAGAAAAGAAATGAAAAATTTCTGCCGCTTTTACAATTAAATTTTGACCCTAATTAGGTAAATGTGTTTTCCTTAAGTGTCTTGCAGTGGATTGAATTATGTCCCCCCAAAACTCCCTGAAGCTTGAATTGTGTCCCCAACTTTTATGTATTAGAAACTTGGCTCCCATTGTGACTGTTAAGAAGGTGGGAAATCCTATTATGGTAATTGAAAGGTGGAGTCTTAAAGAGGTGATTAGATTGTAGGACCCTTCAGTAGTGAATGGATTAATAATGGTGGTCAGGGGTGTGGTTCTGAGGACTTTAAAAGAAGAGAGAGGACAGTCTCTTGCTCTCTCTGCTTCCACCGTCTTGCAATGTGAGACCCAGGGTCACTGTCACCACCACCAGATTCATTCCTTGGACTTTGAACTTCCCAGCCTCAGAAACTGTAAGCAATAAATTTCATTTTCTGGCCAGCCCATGGCTCACTCGGGAGAGTGTGGTGCTGAGAACACCAAGGCCACAGGTTTGGATCCCATATAGGGATGGCTGGTTGGCTCACTGGCTGAGCGTGGTGCTGACAACACCAAGCCAAGGGTTGAGATCCCCTTACCGGTCATCTTTTCAAAAAAATAATAAAATAAAATAAATAAATTTCATTTTCTTTATAAATCACCCAGTTTCAGGTATTTTGTTATAAGCAACAGAAAAAGACTAATACATGTCTTTAAATTAAATTAATCCAGCAACAAAGTCTGCGAACTCTACCTCCAAAATGTCCCCCTAGTCTGTCTACTTCTTACCTCCTCTACAGCCACCACCCTGGGCCAGGCCACCATCATCTACTGCCTGGACAACTGCAACAGCTCCTCAGGGTCCCTGCCCAGCTCTCTACAGCCCATACCCCACCCAGCATTTATTGAAAGCACAAATTGAATCCCATCATTCTCCTGCCAAAAACTTTCCACGGTTTTCCATCATCCTTAGAATAAAATCCTCGCTGGCCTTACAAGATGTGGGCACTTCATCGCTTACCATCCTTCCTCCTGCTGGCGGGCGCTAGCCACTGTGGCCGGCTTGCAGGGCTGCGTTCTCTCCAAACACATTCAAGCCTCAGGGCCTTTGCACTTGCTGTTCCCTGTCCTGGAACCCTCTTCCCTCGAGTGTGTTATGTCTGGCTCCTCTGTGTCATTCAGACCCCAGGTCTGATGTCACCTTCTCAGAGAGGCCTTCCCAACTGCCCTGTCTAAAGGGGCCCTGCACATTTGTTCCCTATAATATCCTCTTTGTCTTCACATTTTTCACTAACTAAATTTGTCACGTTATTTGTTTGTTGCTCTGAACCTGACACTGTGCTGAGTATTCCTCACCCACAGGCTTCTCATCCTTCCAACACTGTGGGTGAGTTTCATTATTATCCTCGTCTTGCCAAGGAGTAGCTGAGACAGGGTGCAGGGGCGAGCAAGTGACCAGTGAGGTGCTGGTGGGGCAGAAGGGCCAAGGGTCAGCTCAGGCTTTCTGGCCCAAAGGCCGGCAGCACCCACCACCTCCTCCCCACTCGGGCTCTACATGTTGCATTGCTGTTATCCTCATGACTTAGTCTGAGAATAAAGTCCCTATCGCACTGGTCCTTGGTACCCATGACTGTGATGACTTGTGAGCTCTGGGCCAGCGCCATGGCAGATGTGGATGTGAGGAAGCCCAGATATGGCAAGGGAGAGTGAGCTCTGTGTGTGGAGGGTGGGGATAAGTGGCTGACAGGAGGATTTAAAACAGGGTAGGCAAGTGGGAGGCAGCCTGGGGGCAGGGGGCTTGGAATTCCAGCAGCAGCAGCAACAGACCCCCCTGCACAGGGCTCCAGGCGACCTGCGCTCACCTTCTTCTGTCTGCTGCAGGATGGGGTGCGTGAAATCCAGGTTCCTCCGGGACAGAGACAAGGTCTCAAAAACTGAGCCCAGTGCCAACTCACACAGCCCTGTGTTTGTGCCAGATCCCACATCCTCGGTCAAGCCGGTGAGTAGGGGAGGAGCCTGGTGTAGGTGGCTGCCCTGATGCCGCTCAATAGCTTCCTGTCTTCCCAAGGTGGGGAAGGGTGTGTTTGGGGTGAAATGGAGCTAACTAGCCACCATCAGTGCCCTGACTCTCCAAGAAATACTCCAGGATGCATCCAGGGCAAGGAAGTCACTTCTCCTATCCTGTGATCCAGGACTTGTCCATCAGCCAAGGTTCCACCAACCAGGTCTGAGTGAGCACTGCAGGCCTCCAGCCTGGGCAGTAGCAAAAGCAGTGCCAAGAGTCACACATGAGCCGACTAGGAGTAATAGCAGTTGCAGTAACAACAGTAATGGTAGTGTCAGCATCATAGCAAAAATACAGTAACAATTGTAGTAACAATAATAGCAATAATAATAGCAGGAGTATAACAGTAATAGTAGCATCAGGTGCAATAGCAAGAGTAGCAAATAAGAGAAGTAGTAATCCTAGTAGAGATATTTACTTACTTAGTTTAGGCTTTTACAGAGCTTACTGTGAACCAAGCACTGTCCTAAGCACTTTACGATAATTAACATCCTTAATCCCCACAATAATTCTATTGTAGGTAACAATTTTTATTATACTCATTTTATAGATGAGACATGCAAATTAAATAACTTGCCTAAGGCCACCTGATTAGTAAGAGGTGGAGCCAGGATTCAAACTAGGGCAGTGTAGGTTCCAAAATACCATTGGTAGGAGCAAGAGTAACAGAGGCAGAGCCAAATACTAATGATGGGAACAGTCGTAGTGGTGATAGTGGTGGCAATAGTTGCAGCAGGAGTCATGGAAGTAGTAGGAGCACCATTAGTCATGGCAGTTGTGATTGTGATAGTCACAAGAGCAGTAATAGTAATAGTGGTGATGACAGTAATAGTACTAGTCATGGTGATGAAAGTACTAATAGCAGCAGTGACGTCGTAACGATCGCTACTGTTCTTTGAACACCTGCTGTGTTCCCGGCATTGGAGTGAGCTGTTTCTATATCATTAATCCTCAGCAGAATCTGTGAGGCAGGAGTGATGCCACTTTACAGCCAGGGTGACTAAGGCTCAAAGAGGTCAAATGCTCCCGAAGGTCACACAACTAGGAAGCAGTAGAGCCACGTCTTTCTAACCCCAAATCTGGAGTTCTTTCTACTCTGTGGCCCTTTAGTCCATCTGAGGTTGTCTAGTAGAGGGTGGCCTCTGCTGGATGCCTCCCAAGGTGGGGTTCACTCCTTCTTGGGAGGCCTATTACCCCATAACCCTTACTCCTGGATCTCAAACCTACCCTTTAGCCCAACCCCAAACACACCCGCTCCCTTTGCCCCATGACAGCCCACAGAGATTGAAGATCTCCCAACCCACCCATCCCTTCCAAATCATCTTTCACAGCACATAGATTGCTGGCCTCTCTCCATTTCGCATGATGCCTGAAACAGGACTAATGCTGGAAATGGAAGAAAAATGGAATAGTTACCTCCCTCCCTCTGACACTTTACTTCCCTTAATACAGCCTGGAATTGCATGAACTTCTCATACTGGTCACATCCCGAGACGACCACAGATTATAAACTTTAAATCACTCCCAGGCCTTCTCCTCTCCTAACCTGTGTGGCCCTGGGCCCTGCTATAGTGAGAGTTCCAGTTTCTCCATTTTTCTGAGGCCCTCTGGCTTGTCACCAAGCAGAAGCAGCGGGTTTCTCCCAACGGTTCCTGGTTGTCCTTTCTGAGCATCAGATTTGAGAGATGCAGTTATCAGCTACCCACTGTCCCCTTCTGCAGAGCATCAGTTCAGCGGTAAGTTAAAGTGATCCTCAGAGAAAGTGTTCCCAGGTCAAATCAGTTTGAGAAACACCAGGTGAAACGGCTCCCCAGAGCCTTTCTGAGTTTTTGCAAAAGCCTTTGTGAATCTCCCCCCAAAATGATGTACTCCTCAGTGTTTCCTAAATTTGTTTTTCCAAATTAATATTTACTTATGTGTGGGACATGCAAATGCACTCATTTTGAAAATTAAAAAAAAAAAAATCACAAACTACAGTTAAAGCTACAGTGTCTACTGGCTGATGCTTCTCTCCCCAGAAGCATCACACACCCCCAGACATGTCAACTGTTGTCAGTTTAATGAGGCCCTTGCAAACCTTTTTCCATAAATTTACATTCACACATCTAGTATGTGTCCACAGAAAATATTTAGGATGTATGTGTACGTGTTTTGTAGAAATGAATCATATTTATCATTTGTAAAACCAGCTGTTTTCACTCAACAATGTATTTGTGAGCTGAAGTTATATCAGAAATGAATCTCAACCTCCTTTTATAAGAGCTGCTTTGAGCAGCACAGTTTAGGTGGCAGTTCCCTTTTGGATGGACACTTAATTGTTCACTTACATAATGGAGCCTCTATTCGTGGGACATGTTGGTAGACCTATAATTTCTTCAAACATACCTTGGAAAACTAATCTGGATCAACACCCTCACTACGTGTCAAGAAGAAGGGTCAAACCAGATCCCCCATATGTCCAAGGCCATGGACAGAGGCCACAATTCAAGAAACCTGGATCCTTGTGCTGGCTCTGCCCCTACTGTGCTGTGTAACCTTGGGCATGTCCCTTGCCCTCCCTGGGCCTTCTCCCATGACACACAGGGCTAGGCTAAGATGCTCTCAGGCATTCTTTTCCTCCCATGGCTCCCCGCACACTGTCACATTTATTCCTTTCTCCCCTTTCTTCCCACAGGGGCCTGACAGAAGCAATAACAGCCCACCAGGGTTCCCAGAGGGTAAGTGTCCGGCAAGCAGGTGCTGTGGAGTCACGAACCATGTAGAGGATTAGGTTAGGTTCTCGGTCAGAGCTTGAGGCAAAAATCCCAAACAGTCGAAACCACCCTCGAAAATCCCCTAAATTGCCCCTGAAGTACTTTGCAGAGGCTGTTTTTCTATAACACTATTTAGTAATGTGAGCAAAAAGGCTATTAGCTTTAAACTCTAGAATCACACCCCGCATGGTAAAATGCTTGCTTATGCTGTGAGGCAGACATATCAATGAGTTCAGAGCTGGGTGCCAGGTGCTGAGGTGGGGGGACACCCAGGGCTGGGGTTATGCTTGGGTTAAGCCTCGATATCCCCCGTGTCTCCATTCTCAGCAGGTTCTGAGGACATCATCGTTGTTGCCCTGTATGATTATGAGGCCATTCACCATGCAGACCTCAGTTTTCAGAAGGGGGACCATATGGTGGTCCTGGATAAGTGAGTCCCCACCCCACTCCCCTAAGACATACGTACCTCCAGTACTCAATTATACCTCTTTTGTGCTACAGCAAGAACCTGATAAACTTCTTGTACTGGGTTTAAATGACTGAGGAGAACATGATCATAATAAAGGAGGAAGGGTTTGCTGTCAACCTTTATCAAAGCCACACAAAGGGGACTGTGCACTTGCTAATGGTGCCCACCCAGGCAGGGATGAACAGGCGAAAGCGCTTTCTCAGGGAAGCCTTCCTAGGGTTCCCATGATCCAACTGCAGGCTTACCTGTGGGCCAAGCCCTACTGTGGGGACTTCACATTCAGAAATCCTTGGATCTCTGAGTCTGCCACCTCCAATCTCCTGCGGCCTTCACCACCTGTGGGTATTGTATCCAGGACGTGCTGGGGCACAAGAACAGGAGTGGTCCTGCTTGCTTAGACCTTGAACCCACTCCCTCCCACTCTCAGCCCCAGCTGAGCAACTAAGAGTCTCCCACAGGCACAGGGCCCTGCCTTAGGTGTAGCCAGTAAGGCCAAAGCTCCAAGTCCAAGGGAGAGAAGTAGGGCTAAAGACTCAGGGCTGTGGGCTGTGAATTCAAACCCAGACCCCTGAGTGCACAATGGAGACTGCTGTAAAGACCCTCTACTCTAATCATGGGGCACATACTGGGGGCTGGGATAGCCACGGCCCTGTTCCTCACCCTACTGACTTCCTGGGGTGGAGGGTTCTCTAGGCCAAGGCTGGGGGGCCAAAGAGGACCAGAGAATGGTCCTTCTGTCCCCTGACCCCTCTACTCCCTCCTGTCCCTCAGACATGAGGAGTGGTGGAAGGCTCGATCCCTGGCCACCCAGAAAGAGGGCTACATCCCGAGCAACTACGTCGCCTGTGTCAACTCTCTGGAGACAGAGGAGTAAGTATTCCACTTCCTGCCTTCCAGAAGGAAGCATGAGCAAAGCCAGCCTTGTTCCCATCTCAGGACCTTTGCACACACCATCTTCCCTGCCTGGCACACTCTTCCTAGGGCTCTGGGCTTGGCTGGCTCCTTCTCATCCTTTGGGTCTCAGAGAGGCTTTCCCTGAGCCCCATCTAAAGTGGGTCCCCACTGTGACTCTCTCTTGTGGAAACCTATTAGAGTCCCTTCTGAACACTTCTCACTAGCAAAAATAATCTTGTTTCTTTGGTTGTTCACATGGACATTGTCTGCCTTCCCCCAAAAGGATGAGAACTCACAGGAGCAGGGACTTTGCCTGTCTGCTCCTGCATCCTTGGCACAGGCTGGCATGCAGTAGGTGCTCAATAAATAATTGTTGAATGAAGCATACGGGTGTGCCAAGAAGGGTCTTCTGATAGGTGAGCTAGTCCCCACCTGGCCAATCATTCCTCATCTGGTTCATTCAACAAACACGTGTCCACAACTCACCAAGCCCTGTGCCAGGTGGGGGCTGCAAGAGCAGATAAGGCACATCCCTCCCCTCAAAGAGCTCCACATAACCCATCATTCTTGGCTGCAGGTTCTCCTTTGTGTTTAGCTTGACTCTGAAAATATAGTTCATACCTAAGTCATCCATTCATTCATCCATCCCTCCAATCATCCAACAGGTACCTGTTGAGTACCTACGTATACCTGGCCCTATTCCAAGGATATGAGATGACTCAGGGCTGTGGGTGAGGCTGAGGAGTAAAAAGCTGATTACACTATAGGGTGGCAATATATCCAATTAAGAAACAGCCAGTCGAAAAGTTGAAAAATGACAGTCCTCATTGTTTTGTCTTTGCCTCCTTCCTCTGGCTAGATGGTACTGTGGGTTTAGGATACTTGCTTGTTAAAAATTAAGATGCTTGGGCTTTTCCCACCATAAACTACCCACTTCTTAGTGCACATGAAATCTCTTTGACCTGTGAAGTCTCCCCTCTCATGGCCGTGAAGAAGCCCCATCTCCCACCGCTGACCTTTCTGTCCTGGACCTGCCCCCGGCACGCCCCCTACATGCTACAGGAGGGTCTTCACTGCATCCCTCTCCTTCTGGGCTTTTTCCTGAGGCAGCCAGTGCTCTATTTCTCCAGTCCAGGGTCTGAATACTTACAGAATCCCTGCATCACCTCATGGGGTCCTTACAACAGCCTTGGAGGAGGTGTGGCTGGTATTATTCCTGGAAGGCAACCGAATTGCTAAGTGGAAATGGCAGGGCAGATGATATGTGTGGTGGGTTGTCATCTGCACACACAGGCGATAATCTGAATGGATAGTTCTCAAACGTGAGCAGGCATCAGAATCACCAAGAGAGCTGCTTAAAATGCTGGTTTCTGGGCCTCACTGTCTGATTCAGAATGTGCATTTCTAACAAGTTCTTGGGTGAGGCTGATGCTGCTGGTCCAGTGACCCACCTTGGGAACCACTGACCTAATCCTTGCAGTGCACTCACAGATTCTTGTGTCTGCATCAAGAAACCGCCAACAGACATTGTCTCTGGGGAGGGCAACTGGGACATTGGGAACCAGAGTGGGACAGAATCTTATTTCCTCCAGCCCCACTTTGAAATAGGCAATACTTTCAAATGTTTCGAAATGCAAATGGTGCAGAAGGATGTCGAATAGAGAGTGAAAAGTCCTCCTCCTACCCTATCCCCAACCAGCCACTTCCCCTCCCCAGAAGCAACCAGTTTCTTGTGAGGACTTGTGAGTCCTCCCAAATGCTTTATACCTGGATAAGAAAATACGTCTATCCCCACTTTGTTTCACACAAGTGGTAGATATGGTAGACACAGTTCTACACCTCTTATTCAGATCCTCCATGCAGACCTCCCTCCTTTTTATACTGCAGAGTGTCTGTCCTATAGATGTCTCACTGTCCATTTAACCAGGTCCCTGTCACTGGTCACTTAAGTTACTTCCAGTCTAGTGCTGCAGTGAATCTCCTTGTGTTTATGTCATTTCTACCTTGTGCAAGATCTGTGGGATAATTTCCTAGGGACGGAATTGCCAGAGTGGCAGTTCTTACTATATACCCTTTTACATTTTGAATATTTTACCATGGCATGAGTCACTTTATGACATGAAAGCAAAGAAGGCAAGTGGACAACATAGCATGGTGATTAAGAACTTTGGCACTGGAGTTAGACTGCCTAGATTTGAATCCTGCCTCTACAACTTTCCAGCTGTGTAACTCTGGGCAAGTTACTTGCCCTCTGTGTTCCTCAGTGTCTTCATCTATAAAATGGGAATAATAAAGGTGATGATTCCATAGAGTTGTTAGATGGATAATGAGATCTTGAACGTTAGCTGTCTTTCTCCCCAGTTGATAACAGAGGAAATGGAGGCCCAGAGAGGGAAAGCAACTTGCTCAAAGTCACACAGCAGGTTTATGGCAGAGCCAAGGCCTGCTGATAGCTGGTCTGGGGCTTTTTTCTTTATAGTACATGAACCACCTTTCACTCTGATGAGGGTGGAAATGGATTCAGCTGCTGATGCTTCAACTTTTCCACCCAAACATTCCAAATATCGAGGAAGAATGTAGAAAAGGTCCCAGGATATGGTCCCATGTATAAAATTCTTTGCAATCTCACATTTTAGCTTAGAAATTCATGCTAACTTTACATTTGACTCTACGCAGAGGAGGATTGACTGTGAAGGAAGCTCAGGCCTCACTCTCACGGCCACCAAGGCCCTAAGAGGGACCCTCCCTGGTGGTCACATGTGCTTGTGAAATTTGTAAAAGTAAGATTTTTGACCACGGTTGGTCAAGACTGCTGTCTCTTTCCACTCAGTCTTCCTGTCCATCTCCCACTCCCTCACACAGAGTGGCATTGGAATGACCCATGACCATTTTGCATTCACAATGCTGTAGAATTTTTTTAAAGGAGAGTTGCACCAAATTGCATGGGCTTCAGTCTCAGCAAACTGGATTCCCCTTTGGTAAAATGTATGTTTTTATATCAAAAGAATGGCTGTTTTCTCCCCCAAAAAAATCTTTGGGTAAAATTGATGGTGCAGGAAGCCAGGCCCTGCATGGCCACGAGTGCCCTGTGTGAGTGGTACCAGATTGCACACCCCCACATTTGCACATGTCCTCTCCCCTTAACCAGGTGGTTCTTCAAGGACATGAGCCGGAAGAATGCAGAGCGCCACCTGCTGGCTCCTGGCAATGTGCTGGGCTCCTTTATGATCCGGGACAGTGAGACCACCAAAGGTGACACCAGCCCTCCCCACCTTGTCCTGCCCTGCAGGATGCCCCAGGCACGACTGGCCACCAGCCATGCCGCAGAAGATGCCCTGGGGAAAACTGAACAATTCAACTAGGCTGCCACGGCTGCCAGGTTTTCTCCTGCCCTTTGCCACCCTGAGCCAGGGAGGGCTGAGGTTCTAAGCCTGGCTGGGCCCTTCTCAGCCCCTGTAGATGCTGGCTTGGATCAAAGGAAGTAGTTCCATGTAGTTTGGGCCCCCCAAACAAACAAACATTTTGCTGAAGTTTGATCTTCACTAGCTTGTATTTTTAAAATAGACCCATCGCAATATATCTTGACCACAAGCCTGATTCCTCCCTCCCTCCCTCCATAAGGAGATGGGTAGGATGAGGCCACAGGAAGAGACCCAAGCCCACCTCCTCTGGGACCCTGCTTATAATATTCCTTGGAGGGATCTGAAAATTTTGATGTCAGGTGACCAGCTTCCTGAAATTCCTGTGCTGCAAGGGTGGCTTCGCACTGGGTGGGTGCGTGGAAGGCAAGAACAGTGTCCCCAAACATTACATAGCTCAAACTGGCATCAACAGAGGCTAGTTTCCCCAAAGGAGTGAACATCTACAGGGTTCTCGGGATTTCAAACTTCATATGCAGAGTGCACCTTGACTAATAGGTTTAGATTCAAAACTGCTTGATACACATAAATCAAGTAAATTGTAGAAAGTGTGACTTCACGCTACCCTGAAGCAAACAGTTTTGGGGACATTGATCAAAGGCTTCTGTATGGTCTTCTACTTGACCCCTAGCTATCTAAATTGGTGAAGCCGGAATGTGGCTAGGATAATGCCACTCACAATTGGTGTTTCAGGTCAGTGAACGTTTAGGTTTTATTTCCTCCCACCCAACAAGCTTCCTGCAAGCCCCCAGGGGAAAAGAAACAGACAAAAAGACAAAGCTGTGCACAGCCCAGCACTTCTTCCCAGCTGTGCCTAGGACAGCTGGGGGATTGGGTGCGTTCATCCTGCAGACCGGGGCAGAGAAACCTAAGAAACCATCACAGACCTTTGGGGCAGGCAAGTGAGCCTAGTCCAGCTTTCACAGCCCTCTGAGGTGGGGGCAGGAAGCTCCTAAATCCCATCCTGCTGCTTCCCGGATTCTGCCCCACCCCCTCCAGCATCAGCCAAGCCAGCCTCCCCTTGACTGGGACAGGGTGGCTAAGAGGGGGCCCTTGAGCCAGCTGCCTGGGTTTGAATCCCAGCTGTGCCACTCACCAGCTATGTGACTGCAGGCGACCTCTCTGAGCCTCAGTTTTCTCATCTGTAAAACAAGGGGGAAGATATTATAAAACCTCTACCTCATGGGGCCATTCATTCATTATTCATTATAATAATACAATTGTAATTCATTAAAATGAATCTTATTTATATCCATTCATTGTTCATTCATACAGGGTGCTTAGAACAGTACATGGCATGAATAGGCAACTGTTATTCATTCAACAATTTAAACCTCCCCCAAATCTCATGACATGGTAGAGAAAACAGAGAGAGGCCAACGACATGCCCAAGGGCACACAGCTCGCAAAAGGCAAAACTGTGGTCATGGACTAAAAGACATGTGTTTCTGGTCTATGTGATAACATATGTATTGGGTTCCTATTGCTGCTGTAACAAATTACTACAAACTTAGTAGCTTAAAGCAACAAATTTATTATCTTAAAGTTCTGGAATCAAGTCCAAGTATCAGTAGAGCTGGTTCCTTCTGGAGGCTTCAGGAAAGAATCTTTTCCCTTACCTTTTTAAGCTTCGAGAGGCCACCAGCATTCCTTGGCTCATGGCCCCCTCCCAACATCTCTCCCCCTCCTGTTTCCCTCTCCACATTCCCACTATTGACTTTGACCTTGCCTCCCTGTAGTAAGGACCCATGTGATTATCTTGGGGTTACCTGGATAATCCAGGATAATCTCCCCATCTCCAGATCCTCAATTTAATCACACCTGCAAAGTTCCTTTTACCAAGTAAACCAACGTATTCCCAGGTCCCAGGGATTAGGGCATGAACATCTTGGGGGACCATTATTCAGACTACCGCAACATGTTCACATTTCAACAATTTTGAACTACATTTTTTTAAAAAATCTTTTTGTTTGTTTCTGAGTAGTCCGGCATTTTACCAAACTGGGATGGTATCTTGCCTTTTTGCTAGATACATAGATGATAGACAGATAGGTAGATAAGAACTAATAATGAAGATGATGATGATAACCAACATTTACCAAAGTTAGGTCCCAAGTACCTTACAAGCATTACTTCTTTTAATCGTCAGGCAGTGTGATGATGTAGGGAGGCATGATGACTATTCTGATTTTACAGATGAGGAAACTGAGGCACGGAGATGTGATGTAGTCACTTGCCCAATGTAGACGTGGCAGAGCCTGGATGAACACCCAGGTCTTCTGACTCGACAGCCCACTCTTACCCTCGTGTGCTCCTCCTGCCCAGGTGCCAGGACAGTGCCAATGGTGGCCTTATGGGGCTATCAGGGTGCTGACATGAGGCAGCAGGACTCTGAGGAGACATTCTGAGAGGTTTCTCTCTGGCCAATGCAGGGAGCTACTCTTTGTCAGTTCGAGACTACGACCCCCAGCAAGGAGATTTAGTGAAGCATTACAAGATCCGGACCCTAGACAACGGGGGCTTCTACATCTCCCCGCGGAGCACCTTCAGCACCCTGCAGGAGCTGGTGGCCCACTACAAGAGTGAGTCCTGCCCCTGGCCGCAAGCCCATCGAGATGGGCCTGTCTCCAGGGAATCCCAGTCACAGTGCACTGAGGCCTCTGAGGCCTGCTGAGCCCTTCCTTACCCTCCCCAGACAAACAGGTGCTGCGGGTTTTCCTGAAGGCTTAGGCCTGTTGAGCAGGAGGGTGGATGTGGCCTTGATGTGGAGGTGGCATCCCATCATTCTCTGCTGTCTTGGGAATGGCCCTGATGGTGGCAATAGTGTAGAACAGTGGCCACATGGAGTGGACCAGATGGAGAGGCCTTCAAGAGGAAGCCTCTGGCTGTCTCGGAGATCGTTGCCCCCAAGTGACCAGGGACTCTGTTCCAGAGGGGAGCGATGGGCTCTGCCAGAAGTTGTCGGTGCCCTGCGTGTCCTCCAAGCCCCAGAAGCCATGGGAGAAAGATGCCTGGGAGATCCCTCGGGAGTCCCTCAAGCTGGAGAAGAAACTTGGAGCTGGGCAGTTTGGGGAAGTCTGGATGGGTAAGGACCCAGGGCTGGAACCCATAGGGCCAGAGGGTGAAAAGGGAAGGAGGGAGGTCACTGGCTTCCAGGAATACCCTAAGGCAACGTGGGAATGCTACCCAGGGCAGAAGGGAAGATTTGAATAATAACCATAAAGAAGCAATTTTTCTGATAGCAAACCGAATTGTCCTGCTGTGTGAACACTGATTGGCCTTTGAGGCTAGGCCTGTCGGGGTCGAAACTTCCTTCCGGGAAGCAGGAGTCCTGGATGAGGGATCCCCTCCCTCATATGGAGATGGGACAGTCTACCAGGTTGGGGTTGATGAAAAGTTAGCCAGGAAATGCAGCTTGTAGATTTCGGGGTGAGTCCAATGCTGGCAACAGATGACCAAGCTATTCTGAACACCTGCTGTGTGCCCAGCACTGAACCAGGACATGGTGGGGCACCAAAAAGACACATTCCACCCCTGCCATCCTCCCCGCAATAACGAGAACAGCAGTGTCTGCTTTGCAGGATTGTGGGGTAGACACAATGGCTGGCCCAGTGCCCGGTGCATCCCTCTGTGTTAACACTCCGCTTTGTTCCAAATGGGAGTGAAGGCATCTTACAGAGATGCAAATGACTCAGCCAGATAAAATATGTTTTAAATCCACGTATTTCAACTACATTTATCAAGAGCTTACTATGTGCCAGGAACTGAATAAAAGAATATGTGGTGAGGAAGGTAAGACAGATCTGAGTGGTGGGATTGGAAAACAAAAAATATTAGATAAGGCCCTAGACTCAGTACAGCAAGGCCACATATCTGGATCAGAGCTTCCAGGAATGGAAACCCAAGAAATTATGAGAGGGACAAGACCCACAGAAAGGCGGGGCAAGGTGGGGTGAGGGAACAGCATGTACTAAGCCCCTATGGTGGGAGGGGGAGTTGGGTACTTGAGGGACTGAGTGACACGCAGGATGGTTGTTGCATAAAAGGCAAGGGGGAGTTTAGTAGATGATGAGGCTGGAGAGATGGGCAGGGCCCTATGGGGCATAGTGAGTCTGGTATTTTTATCAAGAGCAGTGTTAAGATTAAAGAGGAGTATGTGTGTATGTGTGTGTGAGCGACATGATCTGAACAGTATTTTGAAGTTATTTTTTAATCCTTGCAACCCTTCAAAAAGAGTGTGTATCATTTCCACTTTGCAGATGAGGAAACCACAGTTCAGAGGTTAAGTGACTTACCCAAGTGCACACAGCTAGGAAGTAGTGACCCAGCCATCCAACCCACATCTGTCTGATGAGGGAACAGCATGTACTAAGCCCCTGCCTCCCCTTCCCTCTCTAAGGGTTGAGATTGCCAGGGAAGGCTTTCTGCAGGAGGCGGCTCTGTAGCTGGGCCTTCTGGGGTTGTGGGGGGAGACCAGTGGGTTCTGACCACCTTCCCTGCTCCCTGTCCCCCTCCAGCCACCTACAACAAGCACACCAAGGTGGCTGTGAAGACGATGAAGCCGGGAAGCATGTCGGTGGAGGCCTTCCTGGCAGAGGCCAACCTGATGAAAACTCTTCAGCATGACAAGCTGGTGAAACTGCATGCAGTGGTCACAGAGGAGCCCATCTACATCATCACAGAGTTCATGGCCAAAGGTGCCGCGTGCTGGGGGGCTGGGGATGCGGGCTGGGGATGCAGTCTGTGGCCCACACTGGACAATTGCAGACCCAAGGGTGGCTTTGGCATGGTTCTTGCCCTCAAGATGCCCCCAGTCTGGTTCTCCTAACTAGTACTAATTGAGTACCTTAATATGCAACAATCCAGCCCTCCTTGTTAATGGGGTGAAATCATGTTAAGGGACCATCAGGGGAGAGGAGTGGACCAGAAACACCCTGGATAATGGGAGAAGAGGCTCATGGTTCCTTATGGGTTCCCTGTGAGCCTTCGAGGCTAGGTGACTCTCCCCCTCATCAGCCACCTTCCCTGCATGTGCCAATGCTCTAGGAAGGAGAGTTGGCAAAGCATCAGCTCCAGGCTAACCCCGACCCTGCCACAATTCCGGATTTCTCTGGGATGATTTTTTAGGCCCCCATTTCATTAACATTTTTAATCCCTGCCCATTTTTGAATAGACAGAAATATCTCACACAACTTCATTTAGTGTGATTTGAAATCACAAAACTGTTTTCATTTTCTAAACACACAATGATGCCAGCCTTATAAAACCATGACCCCAGTCATCCAGGCTCAGAAAGCTGTCTCAGTCAAAGAACCCATCTAACAATCTAAAAATCATTTTTAAAAAACTCAAATTCTCTTTCTCAAACACTAGAAATGGTAAACAAATATTTTTATTTAAATCCATTACCATGAAAAATTTTAACTATACACTGAAGTAGTAAGAGTGTTACTTCCCCTCCTCCCCACAGGAAGCCTGCTGGACTTTTTGAAAAGTGGAGAAGGCAGCAAGCAGCCCTTGCCAAAACTCATTGACTTCTCAGCCCAGGTGGGAGCCTAACGGGGAGGTGGGGGGCAGGAATTCAATTATTTATTCAACTAATATTTATTGACCGCATACTATAATAATAATCATCATCATAGGTAACATTTATTGAGTGTTCAGTGTAATCATACACTTTTTGTGCATACTTTATATATACTAGCTCATTTCATGCTCACATCGACCATACAGGCTGGGATTTGTTATCTGTTCTTATGTACAAACCACGCCAGAGCTTAGTAGCTCGACACATCATTATTTCTCATGAGTCTGTGGGTTGACTGGGGTTGGCTGAGTGCTTCTGCTCCACATGGTGAAGTGGGGTGATTCGGGTGCATTCAGCTGAGCACCTTCCTGAGGCTAGAATGTCCAACGTGATGTCCCTTTCTCTAGGGTCCATCACCATGTGGCATCTCAGCACTCAGTAGTCCAACCAGAGCTTCTTTCCAGCAGAGACTAGGTGCCAAGAGGGCATTCCAAGGGGCCTAGCCCTAATGTGCAAGCACTAATTAAGCCTCTGTTTGCATCATGCTTGTGAATGTCCCACTGGCCAAAGCAAGTCACACGGCCAAGCCCAGAGTCAGAGTGGGAGGGAACTGCACAAGAGCATGAACCCAGGAGGCATGGTTCATTGGGGGCCCCCAATGTAACAGTCTGGCCATAGTAGGTAATTGCTGTCCCATTTTACAGAATAGAAAATTGAGGAATAGAGAAGAAAGTAAATAAAGACAAGGAAACTGAGGCCCAATGATGTTAAGTAGCTTGCCTAAGTTACTGTGCTAATTATGAGGGCTACAGCAGTGAACAAAATGGAAAATCTTGCTGTCCTCACAGAGTTTGCAGTCCAGATGGAGAGACAGGTATTAAACAACTGAATCTCTTAGAGAGCCATGACCCAAGAGGTCCTGATGCAGTCAAAAGAGCACAGGGTCCAGCAGAGTAAATAATGAATGCAATTTGCGGAAACACTTCCTCAAACCTCATTTTCTCTCTTCTTCACCTCACCCCCTGCAGCTGGTCTCACCTCCAGCTGGAGTGTTTTTTAATTTCCATTCTCTCTCGGGCTCTTTCCTGTCTGTGTGAAAACAGGCAAGGACGGGGTGCTCTCGGAGTACATAGCTGGAGCATTTAGTCTGGTCCAGGAGCAATCAGAGAAGGCTTCCCAGACGAGGTGGCCTCTAGGCTGAGTCCCTGAAGGATGAGTAGAAATTCAGCAGATGAAGAGGAGTGGGAAGGGTGTTCTAGACAGAAGAAACAAAAGCCCAGAGAGGAAAACAAAGGAGCTCTGCCTGGTCAGTTGGAGCCAGAGGTGACGTGGATGAAGGGAGTGTGGTTTGCAGACTGATGGGAGTGGAAGGAGATGGGCCTATGGCTGGAGATGCCAGGGGCAGAGTTCGTTTGAGTATGCAAATTCCGGGGACCCAGAGGCCACCACAAGGTAAAACAAAAAGTTCTACTTTCAGAGCCTGGGATGCCAGAGGCATAGGGAAATCAAGGCCTGGCATTTTCGTTGCAATGGGCCCTGTCGTCTGAGAAACAATAGCCTGGTCTGTTGCTAAAGTAATACCCTCAAACCTGCAGAAACCTTGCTGGGCAGGGTCACAAACTGGAGCAAGAGCCACCACAGATGGAAAGACAAATCAAGGGAGGGACGGAGGTTCTGGGCCTTTGTATATCCAGAAGTAGAGGTAGACTCAGAGCCCAGGGACAGGTAGGAGCCTACCTGGGGACCTGGTCTTCGCCTCCAGTCCTATAGAGGCAGCCCTGTAACCAACTGGCTGTTGCCCTCTGACCCACTTTGGGTCTCAGTCTCTTCATTTGTCAAATGAGGGAACTGGATCACACCTATGGTTTTCAATTTCGAAAACTTTTTTTAGTCACAACTCTGTTGTTCAAATGAAATTTTATACCGAAGCTGAATATATAAAAATAGGACAACACAAAGCCACTCTGATTGAAGCAGGGGGAGCCTCATACATGGCCTTTCTTTTGTCCCGCCACTTCAGACAACCTTGAGGCATCAGTAGGATTCAGTTCGAAGAGCCCCGGACTGGAATATGAGTCCTTCCAGCTCTGATTCTGCAATTCCCTGATACTCTTGGAAGCAAACCCAAGTTTCAGTGCCTGACCTCTTGGCCACTTGCTTGGTGGTCATGAAATCTCACCCCCTCTTGCAACCCCCAATTCTTCGACCAACACTGGACCCAGTAAACCTGTCCATTATTCATTCAGTTGACAAACCCTCCAAAAACAACACCGTAAGAATACGGGCTTAGGAGTCACACAGAGTTTTGGTTTTGGTCCCAGCTCTGCCTGTGTGGCTTTGAGCACATTGCTTAACCACTCTGAGTGCCACTTTCCCCAACAGGGATCACTGACAGTCATCGCTGAAGTGCATACTAGGTGCCAGACACTATTCGAAGTCCTTGATGAACTTAGAGGATTCATCTTCACATGACCCTTCAGAGGCAGGTGCTATTCTTGTCCCCACGTTACAGAGAAGAAAAGGGAGGCGCAGAAGGATGAAGTAGCTTGCTTGAGATCTCAGACCTATGGGGCTCTAGCTGAGCTGTTCCAACTCCAGGGCCAGTTAGCTATTGTCCTCTACTGTCTCCTAAGTGAGGTTAGTCATGCCTGCCCCACTGAGCTCATATGAAAATCAATAATACAGGAGCATCTTTCAGTGAGAATTAAAAAATGGTAACCATCAGCATTAGTGCTGCTCCATAAGAAATACAGGGTAGAAAGGTCAGGTAGAGTAACAGGTAAGTGCACGGGCCCTGAGCAGGGCTGGCAGAGTTCCTGAGCCAAGACCCTGTCTCACCCCAGGCCCCCACCCCAAATAAAATCAGAGATTCTCTTTCAAGTTTTTGTTCCAAAGTCTGGACCTTAGTTCCTACTACATGGGGTGCCCCCTGCTGTCCATTCCCTGCAAGTGCGGCTCCCATTTATCTCAAACCTTTAGCCTGCCGGTTGGTGCCTTAGTTTGGTCTGCCTGGTCAGATCCCCGCCCATCCCCGAAATAATCTCATCAGATTGCACCAGCTGCAGTCCTCCAGAGCACTGGAGTTCTGAGTTATTTAGAGGCAGCATGGGGCACTGGATTGGGAATCTGCAGACTGGTTTGAGTCTGACATTCAGAATTTTCCCGGCGATATGATCTGGAACAAGTGTCCCCTCCTCTGTAAAACAGAGATGGTGATAATTCCTACCTCAAAGTGCTTGAAGGCCAGTTTGTAAACTGTAAGCATTAATATCTGGGTATTTGAGGGTTAATCTTAAACCTCTTTTGTTCAAACCCTTGTAAGTAAAAATGTCTCTGAGGCTCGATCCCATGTCTTCCTATCAGAGGTTTCCAGGGCCCCTCCTGTAAATAAGGCTCCTCCACATGGTCTGTCTTTCACTTGGCAGCCTTGATGATCTTAACGTGCAGATCAGATCATGTCACACTCCTGCCTGTAGCCTTCTGGTATCTTCCCATTGTGCTCAGAATAAAATCCAACCTCCTCTTGAAGTCTTCTAGTATCTTCCCATCATGCTCAGAATAAAACCCAACCTCCTCTCTCGGCCTACAAGGTTGTTTGTAATCAGTGGCCTCCCTCTCACCTTCAGCTCTCTCCATTCTTCTTGTTTCACCTTCTGCTCAGTCACCCTGGCCCCTGTGCTGTTCCATCAACACCCAAGTTCGTCTCTACCTATAGGTCTTTGAACCTGATGTTCTCCCTGCCTGGAACGTTCTTATTTGACACTCTTATTATCATCATCATTCAGATCTTTGCTAAAATTTCACCTCCTCAAAGTGGGCTTCCCAGAACACCCTATCCAAAAGAGTCCTCTACACTTCAAGTCCTGTTACCCTGCTATGTCTTTTCTTTGTGGCACTTATCCCCACCTGCAGGGGCTTTGCCTGGCTCACCATCTGTTCAAGCAACATGTCTGCCACCCACAGTAAACGCAATAGCTTTTTTGTTGAATGAATAAATGAATTTTCCCTACCCAGGCTCAGGGATGAAGAAGATATAAGAGATACAGCAGAATAGGACATGAGCCTAGATTGTCTCCAGAAAGGAAATTGTGGATGAAAGCTCTTCATAGTATCCATGTGTGTGTGTGTATTTGTAGGTCCTGGAGATATAATCCCATCACTTTTTTCTTGAGAACATTTCAAAGTGTTCTCTGGAAGTCTTGGAAATCTAGAGAGGCCCCCAAATTGACCCAGGCCTTGTGGATCCCCCCAACCTCCTTGGGTAGACAGAGGAATGCGAGCCTGATCCCAGGACGCTCTCAACAAAAGAAGGGTGGGGCAGCTGGTGCAAACATTTTCCATTTTTCTCCCACTTGGAAACTCCTCTTTTGCTTTTGAGAAGGACCACCTTGGGCTGGGTCAAGTGTGAGGATGAGGGTGTCTCTGTTTTGGGTGCAGATTGCAGAAGGCATGGCGTTCATTGAGCACAGGAACTACATTCACCGAGACCTCCGAGCTGCCAACATCTTGGTCTCTGCATCCCTGGTGTGTAAGATTGCAGACTTTGGACTGGCGCGGATTATCGAGGACAACGAGTACACAGCTCGGGAAGGTAGGGGATGCTGCCAAGTGGGCCCATGGTGCCCACTTGGATGGGTCATGAGTGTTGAGAGTTGACACCTGTGAGAGTGATTGGTAAAATGCAGGGATCTATCCCTATGTTAGCCATGCATGATTGAGCTCAGTAAGGTCCTTCTCAATAGTGTCCTGGCTTTCAGAGTCCCGTGCAGTGACTTTGAGAAGGAAATTTCAGACCAGATTGAGAAGTACTGGTCAATTTTAGAATGAGTTAAGCAATTATATGTTGAAATCAAGGGTAGAGCAACTTTATGCATAATAGACAAAAACTGGGAAGAATCCAAACGTCCATAAACGGTAGGATGGGTGTATAAACCATGGTATAGCCATGCTATATAATACCATGTAGCAATGAAAAAACACATACCAATGCTATATGCAACAAAGTAGGTGACTCTCACAGACATAGTGTCAAAATGAAAGATATTGGATTAAAAAGCATAGATGCCAAATGGTTCCACATATATGAAATTCAAAAACAGATAAAACTTGTATATGAACGTTCATAGCAGCATTATTGTTATAGCCAAAAGTGGAAACAACCCAAATATCCATCAACTGAGGAACAGGTCAACAAAATGTGGTATATCCATACTACGGAATATTATTCAGCCACAAAATGGAGTGAAGTACTGATACATGCTATGACACGGATAAACCTTGAAAACCTCATGTTAAGTGGAAGACAGACACAAAGACAACATATTGCATGATTTCAGTGAAAGACAGACACAAAGACAACATATTGTATCATTTCATTTCTATGAAATGTCCAGAATAGGCAAATCTAAAGAGACGGAAAGTAGATTAGTAGTTGCCTAAGGCTGGGGTGGGGAGTTAAGGAGAAATAAGTAACTGCTATGGGTTTTTTGGAGGGATGTAATGAAAATATCCTAAAATTCACAAATATGTAAATATTCTAAAATGCTATTGAATTGTACACTTTAAACGGGTGAATTTTATGGTCTATGAATTATATCTCGATAAAGCTGTTAAAAGAAAAAAATAAGCAAAATTCATTTATGGCGCAGAATAGCAGTTACCTGGAGGGGAAGGTATTAACTGGAGAGGGCAGGAAGGCTCTTTCTGAAATGCTGAAAATGTTCTATATCTTGATGCAGTGCTACTTACAAGGGTTTATACATATATAAAAATGCATCAAGTTGTTTTTTTTTTTTTTTTTTTTTTTTTAAAGATGACTGGTAAGGGGATCTCAACCCTTGACTTGGTGTTGTCAGCACCACACTCACCCAGTGAGCTAACCGGCCATCCCTATATATAGGGATCCGAACCCATGGCCTTAGTGTTATCAGCACCACACTCTCCCAAGTGAGCCACGGACCAGCCCTAAAAATGCATCAAGTTGTACATTAAAGATCTGTGCACTTTATGCCGTGTTAGTTATGACTCAATAAAAAAATGTTAAACTAAGGGTAACCACTTACAGAATAAAAGTAGAATGTACAATTTCTAAACCAGGAGAGGATAAGCAGAAAAAAGAAAAGAAAAGAAAACTCTCCAGATCCAAAGGAAGGAAGGGGGCTGGCCGATTAGGTCACAAGGGTTCGGATCCCCGTACCAGCCAGCCACCAAAAAAATTAAAAAGCTAAAGGGAAGGAGGAAAACACACACAGACACACACACTCACAGAGCATTTTCAAAGCTTGACTGTACTCAGTCATAAAGCAGGTCTCACCAAATTCCAGAGAACATGACCCTATAGACCACATTCACCAATCATAATATAATTAACATAAACACTAGCAATAGGTTAACTAAACCCATCTCAGACCAGGTGGAAGGAGGAGACACCCAGTGACTGATGGAAACCTCAGAGGCTGAGAGCCAAAATCCATTGCCAGAAGTGAGGGGACTGAGGCATCAGCTGCGACTTAGACTCAAGGCCACCCAAAGTCCTTCTGTCCCCAAAGATTCTGTGACCTCTAGACTCCACTCTTTGGAGTTAAAGTTCACTGTTATCAGCTGAATCAATGAGGTGTCCTCCGGAGAGTGAGCTCCACACCACACTGGCCCCTCTGCCCCTCCTCCTCACTTTAGCCCTCTGTCCTGAGGATGGATGTCCCTTCATTCCACAGGGAGGCCACGTTGCAGGGGAATCACAGTTCTGTAGGGGGCAGAAGTTGGTGGCTGTTGCCCCTGTCCTGTGCCCTGGCCCCAGCAGAGACCCAGCCCTGACCACTTCGCAGATTCCCCCTGACTCTGCTCTACCCAACCCTGCAGGGGCCAAGTTCCCCATCAAGTGGACAGCTCCTGAAGCCATCAACTTTGGCTCCTTCACCATCAAGTCAGATGTCTGGTCCTTTGGTATCCTGCTGACAGAGATCATCACCTACGGCCGGGTCCCTTACCCAGGTGGGAAAGGGGACATCAGCGTGGGGCTGCTTCCAGAATCCAGCATGGCAGTATTTCCATTCAAACTGAGTTCTTGATCCTTATCCCCAACCTTCCCTCACCTTTCCCATCTCAGTTAAAGGCACCACCCAACTTCTTAAGCCTGAAATCTGGGAGCTTCATTGGCCCTTTCTTCTCTCTCATCACTTACACATCCAAGCAGTCACAAGGTTCTTGGCCATTCAACTCCAAAACACATCCCAATTCTGCCCACTCCTAACTCCACAGTCTCCGCTCGCAGCCAGACCAACAACATCTCCTAATCAGTCTCACTGTTTTCTCTTCCCTCTCTCCTGCAGGCTATTGTCCACTTGTAGCCAGAGGGATTTTTCTAAACTTTGAATCAGATCTTGTCTTCTCCACTTCTAACTCTTCAATGGTCTCCCATTACAATTAGGACAAAATTCAAAACTCCTAGTATGGCCTGCAGGTCCTCCATGATCTAGCCCCTACCTACTTATCCAACTTCCTCTCATGCTGCACCCCACCACCCAGGCATCAAAAGAACCATACATCTGCCCCATGATCCTCTTTCATAATACCCTATACTGTTTCGTTCATAGCATTCATCGCAATTAATAACTATGTATTTGTTTAATATTTTCTCCGTTAGACTCTGAACTCCTTGAGGCCAGAAATCATGTCTGTATTTCTCACTACTCTGTCTGCAGTGCCTACCTCTGTGCTTAGCTCATGGTGGGTGCTTGGCAATTATTTGCTGAATGGATGAATGTATCCTCATGCCTCTGGGAAGTGCCCTATGTTGAGTAGATCATGTGGGTATACAAAGATGTGCCCAATATGTAGATTGCCTGGGACTCAGTAAATAATGTTACTCCCTGTTCCTTTTTTGGTTGAGATGTCCTTATGGTATCTGTAGCCAGAACAGTGGGAGATGGGCAAGACGGATATAGAGACCCCGACTTTTTATATAAATAGTGCTGAATTTGAATCCTGTGCCCATCAACTATTAAACTTTGAGAAATTCACTTCACTCCTCCTACCCCCATGTCTTCACCTGTAACAAATATAGGTGATGATATCTACCTTACAGAAGTGATTGTGAGGATTAGAAATAAAAGATGCAGACCCTTGTTTCATTCAACAGTATTTATTGAATTCCCACTATGTGTTAGGCACGGAGGATACAGTGAGAGACATGGTTCCTGCTAATAAGGAGTGACTGTTCATAAGGAGCTCAGGTTCTAGCCTAGGGGAACACACACTCAACAAACACTGTCAGATGGAGATCACTGCTGAGAAAACAAGGCAGCAGGTGTGAGAGGGAGCACCTGTCAGAACAGGTCATATTTGAGCTGAAAGGGAGCTGGGTGAAGATCTAGGGAAAGGGTTCCAGGTGGAAGGCACTGCTCACTCATAGGGCCTTAGGTATGTCTGAAGAATAGCAAGGAAGCCAGGTAGCTGGAGACAAGGAACTAGAGCAGGCAGTAGATGATAAGGTTGGCACGGCCAGACCAGGCAGGGCCCACGGTCATGGTGAAGAATGTGGGTGTTAGTCTAAGTGTATGGGAAGCCACTGGAGGGTTTGGGGCTCGGAGGTGGCATTATCGGCTTTCCACTTTTAAGTGGTGCTTCGGTTCAGCATGAAGAAAGGATGGGAGGGAGAGGAAACAGGATGCCAGCCCATGAGGCAGCTGTAGCAGTGGCCCAGGCAGAGGTGGGGATGGCCTGGACAAGGTGGTGGCATTGGTGACAGAGTTAAGTTGACAAATTGGTGCTGCATTTTAAAAGAAGAAAGGATATGACTTGCTGATGTGGAAGGTGAGGAAGACAGAAGCAAGGATGATTATCCTGGCTTTGATTGAGCAATGGCATGAGTAATGGTCTAGGGGTAGAAATTCAACAGTCCTGTTTTAGCCCGGTTAAATTTGAGGCGACTTATAGACATCCAAGTAAAGATGTATAAGGAAGCACTTGAATATATGAGTTTGGACTGTAACATAAAATAAGACTTAAACATAAAATTGGGGATCATAGACATTTAACAGTTGTACTTATGGGTAATTAATGTAAACTTACATTGAACAAGGAAATGGGCCCACTCATAGGGTGACAATGAATCTGACCACCTGACTGTTTTGTCTTGAGTCTACACTAGTAAAAACCAGGCAATGGGTTATATTACCCTATATCCATGAGGATGCATTAGGCTGCAAGTAACAAATTAGACTAACAGTGGCTAAAACAATAGATTATTATTCCACATCATAAGAAGTCTGGCTTGGTCAGTTCAGCAGCTCAGCAGCTTTCAGGACTCTGGGTTAGTTTCTCTGTGATCATCTTCCCCATGTGGTCACATGCTGGCTGCAGCTCCAAGTATTACATCATTTCACAGGGTCCAAAGGAAGGAAGGAAGGGTGTGTCCAAAACCTCATTTAATCAGGGAGGAAAACCTTTCCAGGGACTCTCCCAGAAGACTTTCCTGTCAGCTCCTATTGGCCAAAACTGGGCCCCAGGCCCAGGCCCTAGCTGCAAGGGAGACTGGTAAGGGTTTTTCTGGCTTTCACAATGGGAGGGGTTCAGCTCACAAGGTAAGGTAAGGAGTGGTGGCAATAGGGGAGGTCACCACGTCTGCTGCCCCTGGGCTCCCATTTCCCAGTCCCTCCCTTTTTAATTCCATGACTCCTTCTCAGGGATGTCTAACCCCGAGGTGATACGAGCATTGGAGGATGGGTACCGGATGCCTAGACCTGAGCACTGCCCTGAGGAGCTCTACAACATCATGATGCGCTGCTGGAAGAACCGCCCGGAGGAGCGGCCCACCTTCGAATACATCCAGAGTGTGCTGGACGACTTCTACACGGCCACCGAGAGCCAGTACCAACAGCAGCCATGATGGGTGGGACTAGGGCCACACCAGGAGCCCAGGCATGCCTGTGAGGTGGCTCTGGCACCATCCACTGGGGCCTGCTCACCCTTTGCACACAGAACTTGTTCCAGCCACAGTTTTCTCATCTGTCAACTGGGTGGGTTGGACTGGACAATCTCTTTTTGACTCTAGCAATCCACAATCTGCCATTCTCAGGAGACCCTAAGTTGATATTACTATTGCCTGGGGCAGTTGAATTCCAGTTACAGCTATGGTTTAGATAGGAAACTTAAAAAATAATTAGATAAATATTTATAAAAAATATGAATGCCACAGGCTTTACCAAAAGGTGGGCTTTTCTGTCCTTCCAGTTCCTGAATATCTATTTGCCTTCCTGCTAAAAGCAGGGTTCAATGCTCCAAGTTTTCTAACTGCCCTAAAATAGTTGCTGGCTGTATTAGTTTCCTATTGCTGCTGTAACAAATTACCACAAACTTGGTGACTTAAACAACACAAATATATTATCTTACCATTCCAGAGGTCAGGAGGTTGAAATGGGTGGGCAGGGCTGCATTCCTTCTGGCTCTAGGGGAGAATTTTTTTCCTGCCTTTTCCAGTTTCTAGAGGCTGCCCACATTCTTTGACCCATGGTTCCCTTCTGCACATCACTCCAAACTCTGCTTCCATCATCACACCTCCTTCTCTGACTCTGAGTCTCCTGTTTCCCTCTTTAACTTGTCAGGACCCCTGTAATTACACTGGACCCACATCAGTAATCCAGAATAATCTTTCCACCTCAGGATCCTTGATCACATTTGCAAAGTCACTTTTGCCATGGAAGGTAGCATTTTCACAGGTTCTGAGGATTATTAGGACATGGACATCTTTAGATGCCATTATTCTGCCTGCCACACTGGTGTCCAGATAATGAATGGGTTTAACCTCCAGGAAGTTGGGTCTGCCAGGATGACAGGAATGGTTTCTCATGATCTGGGGCCCTGACTCTCCTGCTAGGCCTCATTGCTATGTGAGTTAGTCAGTCTATTTCTTCCCCAGGGCTGAGGGCTGGCATTTCCCATGTCCATGTAGCCATCATTGTTAAGACGGTGTCCACCGCTGCAAGAATCCTGAGGTCTGCAGATGTGGCTGCTGAGGGGTATCTGGGACCCTGTGTGGAAAGCTCTCAGTGGAGGGGAGGGAAACTGGGCAAGGAGCAGAGGAGACAAGGAGGCAGTGGGCACTTCCAACATGTTGCCTCAACTGAAAGCTCCTGGCAGTTGCTTTTGCCCTGGGGGAAAGATAAGAAGAGATGGACAATGGCATGGGGGCAAATGATACCTTTCTATGTTGTTGCGTCCCCTGAATGATCTACATCACAGCGCCCCCTGGCTCCCATGGAATTCTACACTGAATTGCTTTTGTACCCTTGAGTAGCGCAGGGGTCTAATCTTAGGAACTGGGTATGAGAATAGTGGAAAATAAAGCCAGTATTAGCTGGTAATTTAATTTCTCTCTTACTTTCTGTTTTGGGATATGTCTTTGGGTAGCTAGAAGCAAAGCTCAGAGTCTTGTGATGGGAATGTGCCCTTGTGATTTGTGGTATGTTGGATTACTATTCAGTAATCCATAGGAGGAGCACACTTCCCTGCCCCACGGATGTTGAGCTTGGCCATGAGACTTGCTTTAGCCAATGGGATGTTAGCAGATGTGATACAAGCAGAGACTTGAAATGTGCTTGTGGGGCTGCTTCCCCTCCACTTTTCTGACCTGAAAAGAACACAGTTCAAGAAAGATGAGTGAGTGAAATGCAGAGCAGATATGGACCCACCCTGTAGGCCTGAGTCCAGCCTAGATCAACTGAACTCCAGCTGACCTGTGGACATATAAGAGAAATAAATGCTTATTATTGTAAGCCTTTGCACTCTGGGGTTATTTTATTACATAGAAGTACTATAGCCATAGCTGAGGCATGATCTTAGGAGTCGGAGCCTATTGCTATATGGACAAGGTCAAGGGGTCAATTCCTGCCCTCCTGCACTTTCAGTTTATATTGCCCTCCAAACCTTACTAGCCAACACTCTGGTTTGTCCTTCTGGTCACAGGAAAGACAGGTAAAAACATGGGGATAGACACAACACCAAAAGCATGATCCTTGAAAGAAAAAAAGTGATGCGTTGGACTTCGTTAAAATTAAAAACTCTACTCTGCAAAAGACACAGTTAAGAAAATGAAGAGACAAGCTCTGAGCTTGGAGAAAATATTCACAAAACATATATCTGATGAAGGACTGGTTCCAAAGGATAAAAAGAACTCTTAAAACTCAACAATAAGAAAACAGCAATTTTAAAACAGGCAAAAGATCTGAACAGGCACCTCACCAAAGAAGATATACAGATAACAGATAAAACATACTCAAGGGGCTGTCCAGTTTGCTCACTTGGGAGATTGTGGTGCTGGTAACACCAAGGTCAAGGATTCAGATCCCTGCACCAGCCACCTGCCAAAAGAAAAAGAAAAGATGCTCCACATCATGTCATTAGGGAAATGCAAATTGAAACGACAATGAGGGCTGACCGGTTAGCTCAGTTGGTTAGAACGTGGCCTTGTAACATCAAGGTCAAGAGTTCAGTTCCCCATAGCAGACAAACACCAAAAAAAATTGAAAAATAAATAAAACAACAATGAGATACCACTGCACACCTATTAGAATAGCCAAGATCGAAATACTGATGACACCAAATGCTGACTAGGATGTGGAACAACAGGAACTCTCAGTCATTGCTGGTAGGAATGCAAAGTTATGAAGTCACTTTCGAAAACATTTGACAGATTCTCACAAAATTAAACCTACTCCTGCCATACAATCCAGCAATTGTGCTCCTTGATATTTACCCATATGAACTGAAAACTTATGTCCACACAAAAACCTGCGCACAGATGTTTAGAGCAGCTTTATTCATAATCAATATAACTTGGAAGTAGTCAAGAGGTCCTTTAGTAGGAAAATGGACAAACAAACTATAGTACAACCGTATAATGGACTATTCGGTGCTAAAAAGAAATGACCTATCAAGCCATGAAAAGACATGGAGGAACCTTAAATGAATATCCCTCTGTGAAAGAAGCCAAGCTGAAAAGATTGCAAGCTGTATGTTTCCAACTATACAACATTCTGGAAAAGCAAAACTATGGAGACAGTAGCAAGACCAGTGATTACCAGGGGTTCGGGAGGAAGGAAGGAGGAAGGAGTAGGTGGAACATAGGGGATTTTCAGGGCAGTGAAACTATTCTGTATGATATTATGGAGATGGATACATATCATTACATACCTGTCAAAAACCATAGAATGTACAACACAAAGAGTGAACCCTAATATAAAGTATGGACTTTAACAATATATAAAAAAAGAAAAAGAAAAAAGAATGTATCACTATTGGCTCATTGATTATAACAAAGGTACCACACTAATGCAAGATGTTAATAATGGGGGACATGTAGGTGAGAGGATGAAGGAGTGTATGGGAACTCTGTACTTTCTACTCATTTTTCTGTATACCTAAAACTGCTCTTAAAAATTAAGTCTATTAATTAAAAAAATAAACCAACAAGCAAAAAATATGGAGATAAATATCGTGCCACCACTTCTATGGGAAACTGCACATATTCCTCCCCTGGAAGATAAAGGAAGGCCAGGGGAAGATGCCTGTTCTAAGGCATTAGTGACCTGCTTCAATCTGGTCTCTAGCTGCAGCTGTGAATTTCGATATAGAGAAAATATTTGTTTTGTCATTCCCCTGTGATTTGGAATAAAACTGCCTTCTTATTCCCTTACCTGGGCCCTCAGTTTTTTCATGCGTACAACCCCGTCACAGTATGTTCTGAAATAAGACTATATTAATCTGCACTCTATCTGCAGCCCTTCCCTTTGGGAAGTTGGCAGTTAGGCTAGTTGTCCCCAGATACATGCTACTCCTTCTTCTAGAGAAATAGAATTTTTATTGGGGGCCTATGGCCACCCAGAATGAAGTCTATCCTTCCCACTCTCTCTTGCAGCAAAGTGTGGCCATGTGATTAAATTCTGATCAATGGGCTCTAAGCAGAAGTGTGGTGTAGCAGTTTCCAGGAAACTTTCCTTTTTTTGAAACATAATTTATTGTGCATATTTGTGGGGTACAGAGTTGACTATGAATACTTGTGTACAATATGTGATGATCAAATCGGGATAATTAGTATATTCATCATTACAAAACATGATCATTCTTTGTGTTCCTTAACCAATTTCTCACTAACCCACCTCCCACTCCCCCTTTCCCACCTCTAGTAACCACATTTCTGTTCCTTCCTTCTGAAAATTCAACATATTACTGTGACTGCTCTTCCTTTCTTCCTTCCTTCCTTCCTTCCTTCCTTCCTTCCTTCACTTCACTCCCACTTATGAGTAAGGACATGAGGTATTTCTCTTTCTGTGTCTGGCTTATTTCACTTAACATAATTTTCTCCAAGCTCATCCATGTTGCTGTGAATGGCAGAATTTCATTCTTTTTTATGGCTGAGTGGAATTCCATTGTGTACATATACCACATTTTCTTTATCCAGTCATCCATAGATGGACATTTAGGTTGGCAGGAACTTTCTTAAAAGACAACTGGTGCAGGGCCTTTGCCCCTTATTTTTCATCTCTTCCTCTATCTTAGGAATGTGGCCTAGAATGTGCATGTGAAGACTGGCACTCTAGCTGCCATCTTGGACCCTGAGGAAGATGAATGAACTCTAAGGAGGGCAAAGCTGGATGGAGCCTGGATCTCTGATGACATTTTAGGGCATAGCCACCATCTCAGCCTGGACAGCCCTCTTCCAGACTTTTGCCTCAGAGTGTGTAGCATGCACTATCAGTGCCCATTTCATATCCATTACAGTAGGCTGGGCTTGCAGCTGCCATTTTCTGCATCACTTTTTTTCTAAAACTGCAAAAAGCCTCAGCTGACAGTGTTCCCAGAAGGGTGAAAGTGCCAAGGAATTAACACTCTCTGGGAGCAGTCCTCAACTACTGACTTTTGGGAGTTGATATATAAATACCCCAGCTCCCTTGCCCCAGGGTGGAATAACTCTGAGGTGTGTGTTTTGCACCGTTTCCCAGAATTTCCCCACAGGATTAAGCTTCAGTTACCCACAGTGGCAATTTGCTTGACAACATACCCTTTCCAAGTATAGTTCCAACATGAATGTGGGTTGATAGTTTTGTTTATATTCATGAATCACATGAAAGTGATATAATGAAGATGTATATAGCAACTTGACTCGTCAGTCAATGATCCAAGCAACTTCTTTACTGAGTAAGGTAAGAGTTTTGAATAAAGTCACATTTTTGTGCTAGTTACAATGTAACAGATAAAGACATGACACACTGTTAAGTTTTTTGCTTTTTTTTTTTTTTACTTTTTATTAAAGCAATAGATGAAGGTTTTTTCTTTTTTATTAGTATATTTATTGTTACAAATCATACTTATTCTTTATGCCCCTTATCCAATCTCTCCCCATCCCCCATCTAATAACCATAGATTTGTTCTCTCCGTCTGATTAACTTTTCCTCTGTTGGTTTGTTGCCTAGATGATCTGTCCAGCACCGAGACAGGTGAGATCAAGTTCTCCCCTATTATTGTAAATCAGATTCTTCTTCTATTACTCTGGAGTGTGCTTTGTGGAGAGAGAGAACCTCTTCTTTTTTTTTTTTTTTCCTGGTCTCTGCTGGTGCCTCTCCTTGTGTCAACGCAGTTGAGAGTCTGGCGTGCCATCTGCACAGTGGCTGTGACTGCTGCTATAGAGACTGGCTGCTTTTGTGTCAGCAGTAGCAACTGTGGTGGCTATGGTGGGCTACCTGCATGGAAATGGTGTTTTTGGTGTGCTCTTTACCTGGTTGTGCCTGGGTTTGGCTTCCCCGGGCTCAATGCCTCAGGACCCCAGCAGGCCACTATTAAGTTTAATCTGCAATATTAACATTTTTCGTCCTCCCTTTAAGTCTAGACCCAAGTTTGGCAACCTGCGTTTTGCTGGAACACAGCCACACCCATTATTTACATAATGTCTGTGGCTGCTTTTGTACTACCATGGCAGAGTTGGATCATTGCGACATAACCATATGGTTGGCAAAGCCTAAAATATTTACTATCTGGCCCTCCACGGAAAAATGTGGTCAACAAAACAAAAATTCAAGCCCTGATCTGTAGTATTTTTTTATTTTTGTGGTGGAGACATTCCCACCATGGCCAGTTTCAAGCTACCAGACAGAGCTGCATTATAGCTTTCATGGGCCTTAGGCACTTTTGCCTTTGTGGAACTCTTCCTCCATAAAATATATATTACATGTTATATTTATAAAAACATATTTATGTTAAACATAAATTATAGTTTACAGCTACATTGATATAAAAATGACTATATGAGACATGAAAATCTTTTTCAACCTAAAAGTTCATTTTTTCTTCTAATTGCAAGAGAAATTAACTTCTTTGTGACATTTTCATGGCCCCTAAAAGCACCGTGGGCTGTGGGCACTGCGCTTCCTGTGTTAAGAGATAAATTGGCACTGCTACAACTCAATGCTTCTGAGCGCAGAGCTAAGAGATGTGCAGTAGCACACCATTTAATAGTGTTTCCATTGTGCAGATAAAATAGATGTAAATAACCTCGAGGGCAGATATAATATCCTTTTGAGGGTCATAAGCGTGATGACTGGGTTTTCATGCTATTGTGTGAGATGTGCCTCCCTCGGCACATTGCCAGTCTGACATGAAGGAAAATTTTAAAAAGAGCAGATATAATAGTAAAATAGAGTAAAGCGATTCAGTTTTGAGTATTTATTACCTGTGTTTTTAATATGATTTATTTAATTTTAAACTATATAATTTAATTTTCAATAATGCCAGTGTTCAACGATTTTGGCTCACAAAATTCCTGAAAATTTAACTGTTGGCTCTTGCACCCGCTGTAAGCTGGCTCCTGCACACCACTACCTTCTGGTGCCCCTTTATCTCCCAAATAAACTACTTTCACTTGAATCCTTTTCTCAGAATCTGCTTCTCGGGGAACCCAAACTAAGACAGGAGAAAGGAGGCTTCCATCTTATTAAGCCACTGTTATTCTGGGAGGACTTCTTCACAGCTGGACCTATTTCCAACTGATAGAGTGAGGTTTGAGATTAATTCACAATACAAGCATTCAACAAGTATTTTTTAAATAAATAAATACAGAAAAAAAATTTTTTTTGAGCACATGCTTAATAGAGACATAGCTGGAAACAACATTGACCCAGTCCAGGCCTTCATGGGGATGGACAACAACAAATAATAATTTTCTGTATATATGTGTGTGTGTGTGTGTATATAATCTGTGTGTAATATGTATATATACACACACAGATATATATATATACACACACACACAGATATATATATTTATAAATGTAACATGTAATATATGTGTGTGTGTGTGTATATATATACATATATATATATACATATATACAGGAGTCGTCAGAGAACATACCTCTGAGGTAACAGTGGAGCTGAAACCTACACATGAGAAGGAGACAATCACACGAGACACTAGAGAAGAGTACTCCAGAAAGAAGGAACTGCAACTACAAAGACCCCGAGGTGGGGACAAGCTTGGCGAGTTCCAGGGAGGTCTGTGTGCCTGGAGCAAGGCAAATGAAGGGGAGCATGGGAGAAGATGAGGTCAGATTGCACTGGGCCTTGCCTGATCTGAAATTTTATGGTGAGGACCTGGGGTTTTATGTTAAACACAAGGGGAAGCACTTGAGAGTTTTAAACAGGGGAGAAACATGGTCCAATTCTTGTTTTGAAAGGAATGCTTTCGTTACTAAGTGGAGAACAGAGATTAGAGATGACCAAAGTAGGAAAACCAGGTAGAGGGCTCCCACAGAGGACGAGGTGAGAGAGAGGATGTGGCCCCTGGCAAGATGGCACGGTGGATTGTTGTAAATGGCCCCCAACAAATCATGCCTACTTGAAATCATGCCCTTGTGAGGTCCTCTCCCACTTTGACTTTGAACTGACTTTGTGACTTGTTTTGACCAGTAGAATGTGGCAGAACTGATGCTCTGAGAGTACTGGTGCTTAGGCCCAAGGAGGCGGTATAGATTTCACTCTGACTCTCATGGACCCCTGAGACCACAATGGGGAGAAACCTCGGCTAACCTCCTTATTTTTTTCTGTGTATACTTGGCAAATATAAATTGTATATGTTTAACGTATACAGCATGATGTTTTTATATATATATATATATATATATTTATATACATACAGAGGAATGATTCCCACAATCAAGCTAATTCACATATCCATCACTTCATGTTGTTCACGACTTTTTCTGTGTGGTGAAAACACTTAAGATCAACTCTTTTAGCAAATTTCAAGTATACACTACAGAATTCTTAAGTACAGTCATCGTGTTGTGTACAACTTATTATATCTTCACAACTTATTCATCCCATATAACTGAACCTTTGTTCTCTTTGACCAATATTTCCCCATTTCCCCCTGCCCCAGCCCCCGGCAACCACTGTTCCACTCTCTGCTTCTATGATTTTGACTTTATAGGTTTCACATAAGTAGGATCATGTAGTATTTATCTTTCTGAGTCTGGCTTATTTCATTTAGCATAATGTCATCCAGGTTCCTATGTGTGTTGAAAATGGCAGGATTACCTTCTTTTTTTACGGCTGAACAACACACACACGAGGGTACTTCAAACAGTTTGTGGAAAAATAAAATTGAAAGATAATATAAATCCTTCCATGAACTTTTTGAAGACACCTCATATATGTTTGTGTGTGTGTGTGTGTGTGTGTGTGTGTGTGTGTGTGTATACACACACATACATATATACATACATATATCACATTTTCTTTACCCATTCGTTCATCCATCGTTGGACACTTAGGTTGTTTCCATATCTTGGCTATCGAAAATAATGTTGCAATAACATGGGGGTGCAGATGTTGATTTCACTCCCTCTGGATATATACCCAGAAGTGGGAATGCTGCATAGTATGGTAGTTCTGTTTCTAATGTTTCGAGGAACCTCCATACTGTTTTCCACAGCAGCTGTACCAATTTACATTCCTGTCAACAGCACACAAGGGTTTCCATTGCTCCACATCCTAGGCAACACTTATCTTTTCTCTTTTTGATAATAGCCATTCTAAAGGGTGTGAGATGATATCTCATTTTGGGTTTGATTTGCATTTTCCTGATAATGATAATAAACAACTTTTCATTTACCTGTTAGCCACTTGTATGTCTTCTTTTGAGAAATGTCTGTTAAGGTCCTTTGCTCATTTTTAAATCAGGTTATTGTTTTTTGCTGCTAAGTTGCTTGAATTCCTTATATATTTTGGATATTAACCCCTTATCAGATATTTGGTTTGCAAGTATTTTCTCCCATTCTGCAGGTTGCCTTTTCACGCTATTGACTGTTTCCTTTGTGTGTAGAAGCTTTTTAGTTTGATGCAATCCCACCTGTCTGTTTCTGCTTTTGTTGCCTGTGCTTTTGGTGTCATATTTTAAAAAATCATCGCCCAGGCCAATGTCAGCAAATTTTCCCCCTATGTTTTCTTCTAGTAGTTTTACAGCTTCAGGCCTTATATTTGTATTAAACCATTTGGAGCTGATTTTTGCATGTGGTGTGAAATAAGGACAGTTTCATTCTTTTGCATATGGACATGCAGCTTTCCCAGTATCATTTGTTGAAGATACTACGCTAAGTGAAATAAGCCAGACACAAAAGAACAATTATTGTATGATTTCACTTATATGAGGTACCTAGAATAGGCAAATTCATAGAGACCAAAAGTAGAATGGTGGTTACCAGGGTCTGGGGGAGGGTATAATGGGTAATTAGGTTTAATGGTTACAGAGTTACAGTTTGGAATGATGAAAAAGTTCTGGAGATGGATAATGATATTGATGGCACAACATTGTGAATGTACCCAATGCCAATGAATTGTGCACTCAAAAATGATTAAAATGGTAAATATTTTATTTTATGTATATTTTACCAGAATAAAAAAAAATTTTTTAAGAAAAAAAAGAAACTTGCCCATGTTGTGAAGCTAATGAGTGGTGGAGATAGGATCTGAACCCAGGCTGTCTAGCTCCAGGATTCTGGCTTATGTTGCCAAAGGAGATTGGGACAAGAAAGTCCTCTGGGGAGAAATACAAAGCCTAAGAAGAGGACAAATGAAAACACTGAGGAATAATATGCCATTTATGGAGCTTCATTCCTTATCAGTCATTCCTCTTCAAACAGCCAGAAATGGTGGGAAACATCCAGGATCCAAGCTCCAAGAGAAATGGTTGCAAGTCTGGAATCTAGACTTACTATCTATAAGACTCCGGCAGATCTCTCCTAGTCTCTCAAGCTTCCTCCCCCTTGGGGATAATATCTGATCTTCTACTCTTCAGGATGGTGTGGTTCAAGATAGTCACAAGTGTTAAAGGATATGTTTTAATGACCTATTACTGCATAGTAAACCACCCCCAAATCAAAAACAGCTGGGTTCAACTGGGCAGTTCTTCTGTTCCACATGGTGTTGATGAGGTTATTCATGTGGATGCATTCAGTTGGTAGTTCAGCTAGGACTGGAATGTCCAAAATGATTTCATTCACATGTGTAGTGCTCAACCGGAGTTACTAGAATGTCTTCAGGAGTTTGCTGGGCCTCCCTCTCTCTCCATGTAGCTTTCCAACAGGGTAGCCAGATTTCTTACGCCCAAAAGGGTGGAGGCAGAAGCTGCCAAGCTTCTTAAGGCCTAGACCCAGAACTGGCAGAGTTACTTGTACCACATTCTGTTGGTCAAAGCAAGTGACATGACTAGCCAGATTCACTGGGAGAAGAAATAGCCTACCTTCTGACGGGAGAAACAGTATGTTCATGTAAGGATGGGAGGACTTGCTGGAAACCATGTTTGCAGAAAATCCACCACGGTGGGTTAAACATGCCACTTTTCATTCACTCATTTAATAAATAGTGTATTGTATTGGGCACCTATCGTATGCCTGGAGTATACATAAGCATATAATGACAATTATTTATTGAATACATCCTAGGTAATATTATGTCATTGAATCCTCATCATAAGCCTATAATGAAGGTATTATAATAATTCCCTCCACGTTTTACAGATGAGAATGAGACAGAGGAAGGTTAGACAGATTCAATGTCCCACTTTCATATGGATTATTAGTCTATTAGAGAGGATATAGGATAGTCAAGCAAATAATTAAATGAATAATTACAAAATATTCTCGGGATCGGGCTGCTATTGGAGTCCGGGGGCCAACGCTTCTCCCCCTAGATCTCAGGTAACCCTGGCAACGGGTCTTCCTGCCAATAGTAAAAATGGCTCCTAGAGAGCGAGAGCGTTTCCACACACTCCCACTACCCACAATGCAGCGAGGGTAGGGGAGGAGAAGTCCCTGCCAGGAGCTAATATGGCTCCCATAGTTACAACGTCCTCTCTCTTCACCTAATCAGTGACTTGACTGGCCATACAAGGTTGTCGAGCAAGAACTAAGTCTCCTTTGCCCTGTGCTCACCTGATTTACAGGAGCGATTGAAGCCAGGGAACCACCTTGTGGGGTTAAACTCCGTAACGGGGAAGCACCACTTCCGCTGACGTCATCACGCCGACACGTGGATCCAAGATGGCGGCAGCGATGGTGAGTGAAGGAGTCTCTAGGAACCGGAGCTGGAGCGGGGCTCTCCGGGGTATCCCAGAACCTTTCAGTGCCCCGTGCTTGGCCCCGAGCCACCTCCGGGACACCTGACTCAGGCCTGAGGCCACCCCTGACTGGGCTCACCTCCCCTAAGATCCCCCTCCCCTGCCATGGCCCCGCACTCAGGCTTGTCAAGGCCCCGAGTTTTTCGGAGAGAGTCCAGGGCTACCGCCCCCGCCGGTTCCCATTTCTACTTTGGACCCCGCCCCCTGTGATCCCCATTTTCCAAATTTTATCTCCCAGCCCTGAACCCTTTGAAGAACCACCGTTATTACCATATTTGCTCCTCTCCATCACGTCCAGACCCTGCTCTCCTTGCCTCCCCGTCATCCTGACCAGTTCGCGGATGCGACCTCTCCTCTGACCAGCCCCCAAGCCCTGTCTCAGATCTTTTCCAGAGCCCTGTGCTCACCTCCACCCTCACTGTTTATATCCCCCATCCCTCTTAACTATTTCTGCCCTAGAGCATGCCCTCACTTACCCCACCCACCCCATCCCTATCTTCATCATAAGACCCTTCCCTACTCCTCCTCTCCCTGCCTCTCTGCTACCTTTTATCCTACTGCTTCTCAGACTTTACTGGACCTAGGAATTTCGTGGTGTGTTTGGGAAGACATGTTAAAAATGCAGTTTCTTAGCTCCACTTCCAAAGATTCTAATTCCATAGGGCTAGGTGATGCCCAGGAATCTGCATTTTTATAAGCGGTCGTTGATTGTGGTGGAGGTGGTCTGTGAACTACGTTTTGAAAAGCACTTTGTAGCCCCACGAGGCTGCTTCCCCTTCCCGTACCCCTACAGAGTCACACAGCTCCTTAAGGCTGAAGGCTCATTATGATGAAGCCTGTGTGTGAATGAGTGTGGAGGTAAAAGACCTGTGCTTGAAAGGTGGGTCAGATCTTGTGGTTCCTAGTACAGAACCCTGGAAGTCTTTGAAGGACGGGCCGTTCTTCCAGAAGTTCAGTTCACATTCTGCTTGTGAAGAGACCAGAACTAAAATTGAAGTGACTTAGTGCAGAGTGATTTCCTGGGTCTTCCTGTATATTGCTTCCCCAGCAGATAATTTCATCCTGTGAATGACAAGGAAGACTTAGAGAAAAGCAAGTGATATTTGACTTCAGCACAGGAAGATTCTTGCTTAAATTCTTTGGTGTTGGTTTTCTCCAAATAGTAGTAGATTATTGACTAATAACGCTTTCCCTCCCTCTGTTAGCTGACTGATAACTTATCTTTTTTGTTTAATGAGGGATTCTTTATTTGAACCTCAGAGATCAGGTAAAAGATTTCACAGCCTTACCTGGTTTCTGTGGTCTCAGACTTGAGTCTGAACCATGAGTGGGGCAAATCCCAAAAGTGGTATGTTGAAACACATTTCTTTTGTACCAAGTTCAGAACAAGTATGGTGTGAGAACAGGAAGTCACACCCTCTCTTGCCATAGGGAAAAAGTTCAATAAAGTATTTATAACATTGCACTGGGAAATTCCTGCCCTGTTCAGAGATTTTTAAGAGGTCATAAGTTAGCAATACATATTTCTGGTACGCATTTATTTAATTAACAAATATTTAAGTGCCTACTTTGGGCCAGGAACTAGGGATGTATTTGTGATTACAAGGTCAAGATCCCTACCCTTGTAGAGCTTTTCTAGTCAGAGGAGACAGTCAGTAAACAAGTAGATACATGAATAATCTTTTTGATTTTCCTGCCTTCCTCCTGTCCTGGATTTAGACTATAAAGTTACAGGATATGGAGTTGATCTAGCTGGGTCTGAATTGAGAGGCAGGCTCATATCTCACTCTTTATGGAAAACTGCTCTTGGGAATATTATTTTGGTGGAACTTAGGAAATGCCCATTGAGTACATTTGTGGACATCTCAGATAATGTCAGATAGTGGTGAAAGCTGTGAAGACAGTATGGTGAAGTGATGGTGATTGGAGGTGACTGGGTGACACAACTACTTTGTGTTGTGTGGTCAGAGAAGTCTTACGTGAGCTGAGAGTTGACAGGAAGAAACCAGCTATGCAAGGAGTATGCCAGGCAAAGGAAATGACAAGTTTAAAGGGTGAAGGTGGGAGAGAGCTCGGTATGTTTGAGGAACACACAAGGCTGAAGCATGGTGGAGGCTGATGTGAGGAGAGAATGATGCAAGATGAAATTGGAGAGACAAGAGCAACTGTGTTTTTAGAAGCATGCCTGTAACTGTAAGCCGCAGTTTGTTGTCTATGGACTGCATTTTGAAATAGGTTCTATTAGGCTGCTTCCTTTTCCCATCCCCTCCGGGACAATACATTAGGGGGAGCTAGCTTGTTCTCAGTCTGCAAAGAGGCCAGGGAAAGGAGTTTGGGTTTTATTCTGAGCACAGTGGAAAACATAGGGACTTTGTATTTGTTGTGTCACCTGGGAGTATGCAGTGTGCCTCCATGCTGAAAACAGTAACTGATTTCAAGAAACTGAGTATGTAATGTATACAGTGACCCACAGAGGCCAGTTTAAAGAGTGCATATGGGAAACTTCATTTTTGGTACAATAGTGAAAAGGCATAGAAACAAGTTTATTACAGGGGTATATGTGAAACAGGCAAGCAGAGTCACAGATAAACTTGAATTTGGTCCTTGTCAGCACTTCATTTCACCGAAATTAGAACAGTCCCCACACCCTCGTTCACACCCTCATTTCACAATGATTGTGGGTGGGGGGCTGTAGATCTACTTTGGGGTGTATAGGTTTCTGGGGCAAGTTATACAACACCAAAGAGGAACTGAGCTAGTGGATTCAGTGGCTGTGGGAACAAGCTGGGTTTTTAGTTTGTTCTTTTGTTTTGAAAATTAGGGTTGTGGGTACAAGTTTCACTGGTATTTATGGGCTTTTCTCTCCCTCTCTTTCTTTGGTGAGTGGCTTTTCTTCCCCAAGGGTTGGGCTGCCACCTCCCAGGTTTGTGTTAGCACAGTGGGTGTTTCTTGAACCTTCGGGGCAAGGCTTCTCCCACCATAGAAGAAGATTGCTGGTGTAAACTGAAGTTCTCTTTGATTTTCCTGCCTTCTTCCTGTCCTGGATTTAGACTACTCTATAAAGTTACAGGATATGGAGTTAATCTAGCTGGGTCTGAATTGAGAGGCAGGCTTATATCTCACTCTTTATGGAAAACTGCTCTTGGGAATATTATTTTGGTGAAACTTAGGAAATGCCCATTGAGTACATTTGTGGGCATTTTAGGAGTCTAGAAACTTCCGTTTGGGGAATAAAACTCTGTACTTCTTTCACATGTATCATCATTCACATTGTTTTGGTTTTTATTATAGTCTTTTTTATGGATACATATAATTCATATACCATAAATTCACCCCTTTGAAGTGTACAATTCAGTGGTTTTTTGTATATTCCCAAGGTTGTGCAGCCATCACCACTAATTCCAGAACATTTTCTTCACCCCAAAAAGAAACATTAGCAGTCACTCCCCACTCTTTCCTCCCCACAGCTCATGGCAACCACTGATTTACTTTCTGTATGGATTTGCCTATTCTGGACATTTCATATAAAGGGAATTACTATATATGGTCTTTTGTGTCTACTACTTAGCATAATGTTTTCAAAGTTCATCCATGTTGTAGCATGTATCGGCATTACTTTTTATGGCTAAATAATAGTCCATTGTATGTATATGCCACAAGTTGTTTATCCATTCATCAGCTGATGGACATTGAGATAGTTTTCATTTTTTGGTTATGTATAGTGCTGTTTTTTGGCAGCTAGTGTGCAAGTTTTTTGGCAGCTAGCCATTGTAAGGATCCAAACCTTGACCTTGGTGTTATCAGCACCGTGCTCTTCCAAGTGAGCTAACCAGCCAGCTCGTGTGTGCAAGTTTTTGTGTTAACATATACCTTCAATTTTCTTGTGTATATGAGTATACCTAGGAGTGGAATTGCTAGGTCAGTCCACATTGTTTTGAGATTACTTGGGTTTGATCCAGTCCAGAAGCAGAAGAGAGGACTGAGTGACATCAAGATTACTTTGAGCTGATGGAGGTAGTGGTAGCCAGCACCTGCAGCTCCAGTCAAAAGCCCATGGACTGTTTTTAGTGGTGGAATCTGGTGCTAACCTTAGGGCAGTTGGATGGTAGAATCCTGGAAAAGGAAGCAGGGGGCTTCAAAGCTGCCACCAGTCTCATGGGTGGGAAGCTGCTGTCCCCTCTGGACCTCATGTATGGGTGGGCATCAGCTGATTGAGGAAGGAGCACTGGAGGAATCAGCAGCCTTGGGCTTGGTCCCAACACTGCCACTGATTTCCTGTGTGGCCTGGGGCAAATTACTTTGGCTTTGTTGGTCTATTTTCTACATAGGTCATATGTGAAATTAAGGTTTAGACTTGATTTCTAAATTCTGAGTTGAAAATTCTGTGGTTAGGATACTTGCATTTAATTCTTTACTAATATGTAATCAGTTTACACTGTTTTGTATAATGAAGGTGTATTTCAGTGCTATCCACTAGCTAATTTCAACTTTAGGAATAAAATTAGAAATAAAAACTTTTGTTTACATCAAAAAAAAAACAAAGAATACTTGCATTTAATGTTTCTTTTGCTAAAGAAAGATTTTATATCTATAAAATCAGATTTATTTTGTTTTTTCCATGATCATAGTACCTCTGAGCTTTCCAAGCTGTTGTCTTGTATTGGTTGTGCTGTCTTAATCTCTCGAGCTGCCCCACCTGGCACATACTCTGCAGGAGCCATTGTGTCCCGGAGCTGAGGTGCCTATACCAGGCCTTGGTTAAATGTGGTCCTCTGAGGACTGCCCTTAATCCCCTCAGGAAGTACAGAGGAGGCAGAGATAGCATTAAGTTGCCTCTTGGTTTCTCTTTTACAACTTGAACAAAAGTTCTCCTTTGATCTTGGCATTAAAGAAGCAGGTTGCAGAATGTTGGAGAAGGTTGAGTTTTGATCTCTGGTCACTGGCAGGAAGGTGGGAAGGACCCAGTATGAGCAGGGCCATCTGGCCACAGATGAGTGATAGGAGCCACCTACCACCTTCAAATCTGCTTTGATCCCTGAACCATTTGCTGACACTAGTGTTTCCCAAATGGGGCATGGATGGGGATACGCAGGACTTCTCAGTTCCATCTCATTCCTCTGCATTGTTTCCTTCTCTGCCTTCCTATCATGATTTCTCACCAATGCCTGATATATTAAACTGACAGACCTCCCAGGGTTTGAAATCCTGTTCTAAAAATCTGGGCTAGAATCCCAGCTCTGACACTCTGATTACTTTTGTGACTTTGGACTCGTTTTGTGACTTTGGGCAAACTATTTGCCCCTTTATGTCTCAGTACCTTATTATTATTATTATTACTACTATTATTATTATTTTGTCTTTTTTTATTGTGGTAAAACATCTTAACCATTTTTAAGTGTACAGTTCAGTGGCATTAAGTACATTCACATTGTTTTGTGACCATCAACACCATACGTCTTCAGAACTTTTTCATCATCTCATACCGAATCAGTTTCCTTATCTTTGAAATGGGGATGATACTCTCCTCAAAGGATTGCTGTGATAATTAAATGAGATATGAGATGAAAGTGCCCAGCGCGGAAAAAGTTGCTGTGTAACTTCAGTCCAGGGTTGGAAATCTTCTGGAGTTAAACTGTCTGAGCCTGTTGCTTGGGCTAGCTGAGAGTTCTTTTATAAATACGTACTCGGGGGAGAAGGAAAGCAGTGCGTTTCTGCACTTTTGGCCTCAGGGTTTAAGTCTGGTTGCCTGTTGCTTTGTGAGGGTATTTATTTATTCGTTTCACCTGGACTCCCATAGCCTTCTGCAGTTTTTCTCTACCTCCCAAATAACAATTTTTGAGTCTTTTTTGTGTCTCTGTTCAAGAGGCACTCCATCTATGGGCTCTGAAATAAAGGCTACGTTTTCAAGAGTCCCCTGTGGCTAATTTGGTTCTGGTTTTTTGTTTTCTTTTTGGCTCTGTGCGTTCTTTAGCTGCGTGGGGCTGCTTGGTAACTGGCCTTTAGCTGTCATTAGCCTTCATTCCTGTGTGGCCGAATTCTTAGGAAGCTTTAACTGATTGGGTAATTGATTTCAGTTAATTGTTGGCAAACTGTACCCCAAAGCCCTTTTTTTTCTTTCTTTCTTTTTTTTTTTTGCTGAATCTGGGGAGCAGTTACTGACTTAGTCTTAAAATGGTGACTATCTTTGAAAAAGAGAAAGAAGAATCTAGCCTATTATTAAGGAAGGTGCTGCTTTTGCAGCAGAAAAGGCAACAGGAAACAAAAAGGCTACTCAGATTGGCTAGACCATATCACTAGGTGACGCTATTTGTGGGAAAGAGGTTGCAAGGCAGAGGGCTCCAGAAAAGAGAAGGTTAACTTCTGGTCACAGAGAAATGTGAGTGAATGAAATAATTTTCAGTTCTCAAGGAAAACTTCCTGTTTTCTTTGGAAGAAGTTAATTGTTCACATCTTTCGAACTTGGTGGGGCAAATTGGGGGTGGGGGGGTACTTTTTAGTTCTAGCAGCCCTGCAGTGGTAGCTGTTTTGAAGAGATTTTTCTGAATGCCCAACCCCCAAGAATAAAATAGATAGGGAGGGAAAGACCTTGATTCTTGGGTCTCTTGAGCTATTTAACTTTCCAGGTCACCCATCTCTTTGCCAGTGATAGAGTGTTAGATTACAGCGCAAAGGGCTTCTAGATTGCCATCACCTTGTTTCTTGACATGGTACCTTTGCAATCTCGTGACCTGGAAATCAAGTAAAGCACAGTGACGTCGAGTGGGCTAGTTCACATCTCTTAGGACTCCCACTCCTTTCATGGCTTTGAAACCTGCAACAAATGTTTGCTAATTACTTAATTGACTTTTTAGACTGAACCTCACATAGGAGTTATTGAGGTGATAAATTAAAAATTAAAGGAAGATACAAAGGAATGCCCCAGGAAGCAGGTACTTTGCTACACCTTCCTTCCTTGCGGAAATGAACCATAGGTCAGACATCCTCTATCAGGCTGTCAGGGCTGTAAAGGGTAATGAAGTCGTAGAATCGCAAAAAGTTGGAACAGTGTCCAGTGCAGGGGTCTTATCAGGGGCCTATAAACTTCAAAGTCCTTTATTCTCTTGGAGTCATATGTCATATTGGAACATTTTTTCTGGGAGCAGGGTCTATTGCTTTTATAAGATTCTCAAAGGGATTTGTGACACCCTTCCCAAGCTTAAGAATTGCTGATGTGTCTGGTTATCCACAAACCTGGTGCCAGAATCCTCTCTGTGTCATTCTTACCTCTGTCTCCCACTGTCTGTTCATCTTTAGTGGAACTCATCCAAGTATTTTCAGAGACATCCCTTCTTAAAATATAAATATTTGTTTTGAAGACGAGTAATTCATATGGAAAAATGTTAGTATAAAAAAGCTATGAAAATATCAAAACATTATGTTATATGCCATAAATATGTACAGTTTTTGTCAATTTTTTTAAAAAGCTATAAAATGAAAAAGTCACTAGGCTATCAGAGGTAAATAGACTGATTTTTCAAGTATCTCTATTTCTCTATGCATATAAAAATGTCTATTTTTTAAAAACTTTTTATTATAAAAATTTCCAATATGCACAAAAGTAGAAGAAATAGTATAACTAACCCCCATTACCCATCACCCAGCTTCAACGATTATCATTATATTGCCAAACTTTTTTTCATCTATACCTCCCCGTAGCTATTCTTTTTTATTCAGGTTTATTAAGGTATAATTTTAATACCATAAAGTCACCCATTGTAAGTGGACAGTTCAAATGAATTTTAGTAAATGTATAGACTAGTGCAACTATCACCACAGTGACACAATGATCTAGAACATTTCCATTACACCAATAAGTTCCCCTACAGTCAAGGCATTGAAGTCAATCCCTGCCCTGTAACCAGCCAACCAGAGATGTGCTTTCTATATCTAAAGAGATTTGCCTTTTGTGGGAATTTCTTGTAAGCAGAATCATACAATGTATAGACTTTTGCATCTGGCTTCTTTTACTTAGCATAATGTTTTTGAGGTTCATCCGTGTTATAACATGTATTGGTAGTTCATTCCTTTTTATTGCTGAAAAGTAATTTCATTGTATGGATATACTACATCTTGTTTCTCCATTCACTAATTGATGTCCATTTGAATTGTTTCCAATTTTGGGCTTTTTTTTTTTTTTTTGAAGGCTGGCATGTAAGAGGATTGGAACCCTTGACCAAGTTTTGCACTATTGTGCTTAAAGTTCCTGTGCACTCACAAGTCTTTACGTGGACATATATTTTTCTCTAGGGTAAATGCCTATGGTTAGAAATGCTGGATAGTATGAAAGGTTTATGTTTACCGTTTTAAGATACTGCCATACTTTCCAAAGTGTACCATTTTACATTCCCATCACCAATATATGGGGGTTTGGTATTGTATCTAAGACAGTTTATACACATCCTGGTCTGTACTTCTTGTTGTCTGTGTTTTTCAGTTTAGTCATTCTAATGGGCGTGTGGTGGTACCTCACTGTGGCTTTGGTTTGCATTTCCGTATTAACAAATGGTATTAAACATCTTATGTGCTTTTGGGCCATTCATATATCTTTTTTTTTTTTTTTTTTTTTTTGGTGGTTCGCCAGTGCGGGGATCCATTCCCTTGACCTCGGTGTTATAACAACACACACTAACCAAGTGAGCTAACCGCCCAACCCCATTCATATATCTTCTATGGTGAAATGTCTATACAGATCTTTTGCCTGTTTTTCAATTGGATGGTAGTCGTCGTTTTATTAAGTTGTAAGATTTCTTTATATATCTAGACACAAGTTCCTTATTAGATAGGTGATTTGCAAAGATTTTTTTCCCTAGTCTGTGGCCTGTCTTTTCATTTTCTTAATGGTATCTTTGGAAGTGTAGAAGTTTTTGATTTTTATGAACTCTAATTTATTAATTCTTTTATGGATTGTACTTTTGGTATTTTATCTAAGACATCTTTGCCTAACCCAAAGTCACAAAGATTTTCTCTTATCTTTTTTTCTAGAGGTTTTTTAGTTTTAATTTTTTTTTTATTTAGGTCTGTGATCCATTTTGAGTTAGTGTGTGTGTGTGCATGATTTGAGGTTCCTTGTGCTTATGGCTACCCAACTGTGCAAGATCCATTTGTTGTAAAGACTCCTTTCCTCGTTGAATTGCTTGGCACCTTTGTTAAAAATCAACTTACTGTAAATGGAAAGATTTATTTCTAGACCTTTAATTCTGTTCCACTGAACAGAAGGATGGCATAGATGCCTATTATCATACTGTCTTTTTTTGTTTGTTTGATTATGGCTAGTCAATATGGGAATCCGAACCCTTGACCTTGTTACAAGGCCATGCTCTAACCAGCTGAGCTAACTAACTGGCCAGCCTAGCCTACACTATCTTGATATTGTAGCTGACTCTATAAGCTTAAAAATTGTGTAGTTTTAAATTCCAATTTTGTTTTTAAAGTTGTTTTAGGTGTTCTGATTCCTTTGTTTTTCCATATAAATATTAGGTTCAACTTGTTAGTTTCTACAAAAAAGACAGCTAGGATTTTGATAGGGATTGCATTGACTCTGTAGATCAATTTGGGGAGAATTTACATCCTAAGAATACTGAGTCTTCCAATCCATAAACATAGAATGTCTCTCCAATTATTTAAATCTTTTTTCATTTCTCTTAACAATGTTTTATAATTTTCATTTTACAAATCCTTTTTTAAAATGTATTTCTAAATATTTTATTCTTTTTGATACTGAGTAGAACTATTTTCTTAATTTTATTTTTGGGTTGTTTGCTGCTAGTATGTGGAAATACAATTAATTTTTATATATTTATCTTGTAATCAACTTGTTTATTAGTTCTAGTAGTTGGTTTTGTGAATTCCTTAGGATTTTCTAGATATAAGATCATATGATCTGTAAAAAAAAAAAAGCACACATTTTTCTTATTTCTTTTCTATCTGGATGCCTTTAATTTTTAATTAATTTGTTTTAGTGCAGTGGCTGATAGCATAGTGTTGAATAAAAACAGCAAAAGTATAGACATCTTTGCCTTGTTTTTGATCTTGGGGGAGAAGCCTTCAGTCTTTCACCATTAAGTATTATGTTGGCTTTGGATTTTTTGTAGCTGCCCTTTATCTGAGTGAGAAAGTTCCCTTGTAGTCCAAGTTTGTTGAGTTTGTATGATGAATATACGTTGGGTTTAGTCACGTACTTTTTCTGCACCTCTTTTGATAATTGTGTGGTTTTGTCCTTTATTCTGTTTATGTAGTATGTTACATTAATTGATTTTTCAGATATTGAGCCAATCTTGCATTCTTAGGATAAACCTCACTTGGTCATGATATATAAACCTATTTATATGTTGCCAGCTTCAGGTTTGCTATGTTCTGTTAAGGATTTTTCCATTTGTGTTCTTGATGGATATTTGTTTATAGTTTCCTTTTCTTGTGATATCTTTGTCAGGCTTTGGTACGTGCTTTTAAAATTTTTATTTAGACAAATGAGTCCAGGCTATACACAAACTGCTGTGCATCTTACTTTTTTTTCTACTTAATAACTTATGTTGGCAGTCCTACAATAATAGTTCTACATCCCATTTAACTATATATTGCTGAATTGCCATCCCCCAAAACTGTACCAATTTACCTACATCTAGTGTTGTCAGACTTTTCTAAGCTTTGTGACTTTGGTGGGTAAAAAATGTGATGTCATTATTTTGACTTGTGAATGATGTTGAGCATCGTTTTGTGTTTGGCCATTTGAAGTTTTTTTTTTTAATTGCCCATTTATATTATTTTGGGTTATTTGTTCTTTATTGGTTTGTAAGTGTTCTTGTTATATTGAAGAAATTAATCCTTTGTCATTTGTGTTGAACATTTTTACACAAATTATCTTTGTCTATGATGTAAAAATTTTTTTTCATTTTCTGTCTTTACATATCCTTTTTCTTTATAGTTTCTGGATTTTGTTTCATTCTTAGGAAACTTTCCATCAAAATTGCTTAAAAGTATGTCCTAATATTTCTATTTCAATTTGTACTTTTAAGTCTTTTCTGCCTTCTCCAGAACCCAACAGTTTAGATAGCTCAATATTTCAGTATTTAGTACAAGTAGACTGTATTCGTTATTCATCTTTTCAAAATAATCACAAAGTAAAGGATAAATGTCTGACTATGTTAGAGGAGAAGCATTGAATTGGGGGGAGGGATAAAGGAGACAAAGAATCAGAGAGAGAAAGAATTGGAGGGGAGGGTCAAGGAAGACAAAAAGCAGTTAATCTGTGACAACACAGTTCTTTGAATACCTCTAAACATGAACTCAAACGGTCCTTGAGCATGGCTCCCTCCCTGGTGACAGACCTCTGATCACTTGGCTGTGCCAGGTTTGATGCAGCTGGACTTTCTTCACTGTGCAGATAACTTGCTATGCGACCATGGGTATGTTGCTTCCCCTCTCTGGACTCTTGGTTTATATGACCCCTGAGTTTCTTTCAAAAACTATCTTTATCAAACCCAACTCGGGGTGGAACTTTGCCTTGTTTTATTCTACTTTTAGGTTACTTGGGTTTATGGAATGTCCCGTAGTTTCAAGGGAGGTCAGAAGACATCTGATTCACCCTCCTCATCAGGGCCGAGATATCATCTGCCACCTCTTTCCATGGTTCCCTGCTTCTGACTGAGTGGCTCATGGCAACAGCCTTTTCCTTGGTGGGTTAGTTCTCTTGCTGGAAGATTCTTTATGTTGAGCCCACATCTCCCTCCTTGTAGTGTACTCATTGGCTCTGCCTTCTAGTGTAACCCAAAACAGACCTACTACGTGCCAAGTGCTTTAGGTACTTTATTTAATCTTTACCACCATCACTCCACCATGAAGTTACTATTATTTTCCTATTTTATGGATAGGAAATCCGAGAATCAAAGAGTTTTAAAAATTTTCCCAAAGTCACAGAGCTAGGAATTGGCAGGTCTGGGATTTGAATTCATGTCTGTATGGCCCTCAAAGCCTGTGCTTTTTTTTACTACAGCTGTTCTTAAAGTGCAATTCCCAAGAGCAGTAGTGTAGCATCTCCTGGGAGCTTGTTAGAAATGCAAATTCTCGGGCCCTAACCCAGGCCCAGGAATCTGTTTTAATAAGCCCTCCTGGTGATTTCCATGTGCTCTCAAGTTTCAAAACCACCGCCTGCACTCTGCTTCCCCACCTGGCTGCTGCTTCTCTTCACACCTGACCAAGAATTTAGAGATGATTTCATTTATCCTTATTAGGTGTTAAATCTAGGACTATACATTATCTCTAGAGCAGAAATGTGCTGCATACAGACCTCCTCCTCCCTCCCCCACTCTCCCCCACACAGAGGGATAGCCAGAGTAATCTTTAAAACTCCAGATATGATTTATCCATCTCCTACTTCAACTTCTTCAGTGTCTCCGCACTACACAGAGGACAAAACCCAAGCTCCTTAATGTGGCTTTTATGTAATATGTCCCTCCTCTGTTTTCCCGCCTTCTGTCTCTACACAGACCTATTCATGCTTGCTACTCAAAGGATGGTCCATGAACCAGAAATGTCATCACCTAGAAGCTTGTTAGAAATGCACAAGCTCAGGCCCCACCCCTTGAATCAGAATCTGTATTTTAACAGGTTGCTAGGTGATTTATACGCACATTGAAGTTTGAGAAGCACCAGCCTGTATTTCACCTGCCAAAACTCATAGTTGCCACCAGGCCTTTGTACCTGTGTTTTGCTTTTCCTGGAACATTTCTCCCTTCCCTCTCCTTTCCCTTCAGGACTTAGAGTAGACTTGAGTTCTTAGATGTGCACCCCCAACCCCCAAAGACTGGGTATGTTGCTGCTCCTGTGTACCCCCAACATACTGTTCTTCGCCTCTTAGCCTGAGGATAGCATCTGTGACCTGGTGATTTCCATGCATGCCCAAGTTTCAGAACCACAGCCTACCATCTACTGCATTCACTCCCCACCACCTCAGCTGCTCCTTCTCTTCACACCTGACCAAGAATTTAGAGGTGGATTTCATTTATCCTAATTAGATGTTAAATCTAGGACTGTGTTGTAATTTGGCTGATGGCTTGTCTCTGTCCCCTAACTGGCTAAAAGCTCTTTGTGGGCATGTGTTCTCTGAAGCCGGCACAATGCCTGACACATAGTAGGTGCTTAATAAATAGTTGGTGAACTAATTACTGGTTAGAACATGGGCTTTGGGCTCAAACTGCCTGGGTACATATCCTGGCTCTGCCAGTGTTAGTCACCTCTCTGAGCCTCAGTTTCCTCATTTGTGAAATGGGAATAATAATAAGAGTCCCTACCTCATAGGATTGTTGTGAAGATTAATTGAATTCTTGCATGAAAAGAACCTAGAATTGTGCCTGGCACATAATCAACATTCAGTAAGTGTTAGCTGCCCTTGTTATCAACATCATCATCACATTCTCATCATCTTATAATGCAACTCACTTGCCTGAAAAGAGCATACCCGTTCCTCCACATACTGGCTGGACGACCTTGGGCAAGTTATTTAATCTTTGGGTCTCAGATTAACCCTTAGTCATCTGCAAAATGGTGACAAAAATCTCCAGGTGGTTGTAGTTGTGAGGATGGCACAAATCAGTGTTTGTAAAGTGCTTAGCACAAATCAGGGACTGGGTAAATGGTAAATGGAAGAAACGATTGAAGGTAAGTGGAAGGTAAATATGTCTGCCACAGTGCCTTGTCCTTAGCAGGTGCTCAGTGACTCTGTGGCTTCTTGTTGCTTTTTGGTGTTGTTTTCCCACTAGGGTGAATATTATTATCGTTGCTGTGTCTTTTGGTTTGTTTTTGTCCTTGCTCATTGGTGAGACTTCGGAACAAAAGTGTTTTGAAGTCTTTCAGGATTTGCTTTTCATTCCTCTGCAACCTGAGCTCTCAGGAAGCCCTGAAGTTCCTCAGGGCGGTGTCTCAGCTAAATCTGGAGGATTCTGTTTCACAAGAAGGTAGAACTGAAGTAACTTCTTAGATTTAATTGGCTTGATAACCACAGGAGATTGTAATCCTCTGCCCTGGCTTCAAATCACCTATCAGAAAAGGCAAAAAGATTTGATGTCCAGCTTCTTAGTGGGGAAATTCAGAGCACATGTTCTTGGTTAGCAAACAAAATAATAACAATACCTTACATATAAGGGTAGTGGCTTACTGGTTATTAAGTGTTCTAAAGTCCATTTTCTCTTTTGAGCCCCACTCTACCACATGAATCCATCCGAATAAATGATACAAGCCCAGCAAAATTGACCGCCCAAAACTGCACAGCTGAGGGGTAGGGTACAACTCCCTGTTCTTATTTGGGGGCCTCAGGCTCAGTGCTTTCCCCAGTATATGATAGCTGCCTTCCTATTGATTGTCAGGACATAGTTTTAAACATAGTCAGAGCCCAGCACCTTCCTTCTAAGGGGTTTGTATCTAGGATAGATACTTCTACCTGTGCAGTGGTTGTTGACCCTGACTGCACTTTAGGATTACCTAGAGCTTCTTAAACTTTAAATTGAGGAACTTGCTGAAATGTTGGTTCTGATTCACTAGTTCTTGGGCAGGGCCTGAGATTCTGTATTTCTAGCAAGCTTGTAGGTAATGATGCTTCTCGCCACAGATCTCAGTTTGAGTAGCAAGGATCTAGAGACCTTTTAAAAATGCTGATGCAAGAGCCCTTTCTCTCAGAGATTCTGACTTTTAATTGGTCAGTGTGAGCAATATAGATATTTTTTGAAGCTGCCCAAGTTATTCTAATATGCATCAGGGCTGTGACCCACTGTCCTAGACATACAGATAGGATAAAGAGGTGATGGATGTTCTCAGGGATTCTCAACCAAGGTCCTTGGACAGATGAAAGGTGGGAGATGTCAAGAACTCCTTGAGTGTGAAGAATTTTTTTCTTGGATTCTCAAGGAGATAGCAAAGACTAAGCACCATAGTATTAAACCTGTGTGTGAGTGGATGGTTTTATGTTTTTATAGATCAGGGGTTGGTTGGAGCTTATTATTAATTTGCTTGATGAGGATTTATTGAGTACCCCCATCAACAAAGCTAAACAAACAATTAGTGCAGGCACAGAGATGGCAGATACTTAACCATAACTCAACACAAAGAGTACTATAGTAGGGCCTTAAACAAGAACACATTTAAATATTTATCACACAATTTAAGCAGCAGTCTTTGAACATGTACAGTTGTGAAAGTTCTTTGGGTATTGGGTAATGTTTCCATTTTCTTCCTCTAGTGTCATCACAGAGATATTTACAAAGTGCCTTGGAAAGTAAAGAAGGAAGAGAATAATTTTCCCTGTGGGAATCGGAGGGGGTTCTTGTAGGAAGAAACATTTTAACTGGACCTCCAAGGATGGGTGGGACTTGACTAAGGCGAGGTTCAGTGTCAGAAACAACCTGAGCGGGTCTGCTCACAAGTGCACAGGCCAGCAGGCAGAGGTTTCTCCTTACCAAGCTAGGATTGCTCTAACCTGGCTGTTCAGAACAGTGTTTTCTTTTGCCTCTTTAGTGGCATAAATACTATGTAATTCCCTAAGAAAATTTAGAAAATCTGGACACACAGAAATGGAAAAAAGTTCATCACTGAGGTAACTCATTTTGCCTCCTAAACATTTTCCCAAAGATAACTTTTAAAAAATGAAATCTTGCCGTACAGTGTTCTGTCCCGTTTTTTCTTCTTAAATCTGAAGCTTGAACGTTCCCACTCGAAAACTGTATAATCATTTTTAAGAACTGCAAAAATGGATAAATCGACATATAACTTAACCCATTCCACTATATGGGACATTTTACTATTGTAAGTAGTGAATTATTTCACTATTTTAAATAATGCTGTTGTGAACAACCTTTTATGTAAATTTTGGCATACTTGCCATATTTTTCTTAACATGTCTACAAGTAGAATTTTAGAGTCAAAGTATACACTTGGAGGAAGCTTTTAGATACAGAGTGCCAAGTTGCTCCTCAGAAGTGTTCCAGTTTATAATCCCTCCTGCCATATGAGAAGACCAATATGGTGACTAAAATTGACAGTGTCATTTGGATGCAATCATTAGTTCTAAGCTGAACTTCTGAATTGCTCTTGGTTGCCAACTTAAGTATTTATATTTAAAGATTCTAGCATATTATGGAGATATCCTTTGCCATTTTTCATTTCTTGATCCTCTAAGATAAATTGTTGGGAAAATATGGGAAAATGGTCAGGACCCCTCAGATGTGTGGAATCTTTCCAAGCATTTTACATAAATATGCACGTGCCCCCAGGTATTCCTTGGTTGTTGTCTGTCATTGTGCATGTGTGCCCGGGTGTCCTGGGTTATGAACTTAAAGGATGAGTAGCTCTGATCCATGAGTAGCTCATGATCCGCGGGGAGGCCATCACCACTGCTGCTGGAGGCTGTTTCTGCCAGTACCCCCGGGACCCTCCAAGAGGCCGCCGCCACCACTGCTGAGGACTGAGCTCATGTCGTCTGCCAGCAGCTCCCAGGATCTTTCCCATTACCTAGCACAGACCTGTGTGTGAGGGGTCTGGTGACCCAGCCTGGCATGTCAGGGGTTAGGTGACCCAATCTGTACAATGGGTTTGAAGGGTCTGAGCCCTGTCCCTTACAGTACGAATGGAAACAGTATAACTAAAATAATGAAACGTTTTGCTGTAACCTGACAATTGCCCTAGCTTTACATTGGTTCGTGGTTTGTTGATAGTATCTTTGTGTGAGGATTGTCTGTTTTCTGCATTGTTTTTCAAAAATTAAGGATTCAGTTGTTTTTCTTTGTAAGCAACATTTGGATGGCAGTTTATGTCAGTAATACAGGACATGTCTTCCTTACGTTTTGGCTAACTGGAATTCAGGTATGGAGGGAATCAGAGGGGGAAAAGGGGCAGGGTTTATTTTTCACATGTGAAGCACTCACATTCTAATGACAGGCAATGTGAGGGTTACATAGGGTTCCAACAAGGGAGGGTCAGACTCCCAGATGGCTCGTCAAGTGGAGGAGATCCTCGGATGGAGAGGAAGTCAGATGCCGTGAGCGGCCCACAGCTGTAGGCTTCCCATCACTGTTCAGAGAGGAAGAATAAAAATCTATTTGTTATATTCAAGGCAAACCCATACTATAAAACCCTTCCGTTTGTGCATGTATAGAATGTCTCTAGATGGATTTTCAAGGAACTGGTGATAGCAGTTGTCCATGGGGACAGGAATGGGAAAAAGACTTATTTTCCACGTATATCAGTTTATGCTGTTTGAATTATTTACTGTATATGTTTTACTTTTTCAAAAAATTAAGCTAGTTATTCTTTAAAAGCTGAACTCACCCAAGGTCACGCAAGATGTTAACATTATGGGAAACTGGTGAAGAGTACCAGTACATGGGAACTCCCTATAATATCTCTGCAACTCCTTGGTAAATCTAAATTTATTTAAAAGTAAAAAGTTTAAGGGGGGGGGGGGGCAAAAAAAATCGTCTTCCTATACAGGCTCCTTCTTCATGTGGCAATTTTCTAACTTATAGTCTTGTCGTTTCTCTTAAACATTTGCGGGTGAGGAGAGTGTGGCTGGCCTCTTTACAGATTTTCCTGCTCTCCTAATTCTGCTTACCTCCACATTACCAAATACAATACACCTGTCTCAGCCATTTTCACTGTTTTTATTGCGATCAAACTATGATGAACATCAGCTGGCAGATACTTGTAAAAGTTCACAACAAATCAGGGGAAAAACACTCTGTGAATATTGCTTTTAAGATCTTGGCCAAGCTACGTGTCTATGAAAAGTGCACCAAACTCAACACCTTAAACTATTAAAGCCATTTTTCTCAACTTGTAGTTCAGGTAAAAACATAGATGAGTCTACATTTTTGGCAAACCCCCTCAGAGATTCTGATTCTCTGTAAAACTGAGTTTCAGAAAGAGTCATCTGAGTGTGTGTATGTTTGTGGGGAAGGTGTAACTTGGGGGATGGAGAGGCTGCAGAGGCAAGGTGCTTAGGAGGCTGTGGCCAGTGTCAGGGGGCAGGAAATAAATGTCTGATATACAGCAGCAGTAAAAAGGTGGAGAGAAGGCAGATGCAGAAATGCAGTTGAGTTGGTGATTCAGGTATGTGGACAATGAAAGTTCAGACAGTGAAGATAATCAGACAGCTCTTCTAGTTCCTTGAAGAAGTGAAGCACTGTTACCGATGAAGGAGAAGAGATTCTTTGGTGGGGCAGATTTGTTGAGGTTAGAAGATTGATCTTTCTTGCCTTTGATTACCAGGTGACTATCCTGCATGCAGATGCTTACTGTCTCCTCTGTGCCATGAACTGTTCATGGTGCTATCTCTGCTCTCAGAGATTACATTCTAGTAGAGGGAACATGTAATATACAAACAAATATCATACATGTCAAGTAGATAAGTCCATGAAGAGAAATAAAGTAGACTAAGGGGCAGAGCAGTGGGCAGTAGGACACAAGAGGATGCTATTTTAGATAGAAAGATCAATGACAGCTTCTCTGGGGAAGTGACATTTGAGAGAGACCTGAATGAAATAAGGAATGAGATGAGCCATGCAGATAACTGTAGGAAGTGCATTTCAGCAGAAAGTACAGTAAAGGTGAAGGCCCTGAGGGAGAAGGGCTTGTTGTCAAGGGACAGCAAGGAGGGCAGTGTGGCCAGAGCTGAATGAGGACGAGGGGGAAGGGATGAGGCCAGGACGGTTTTGGAGAGGCTTATAGGAACATATATTGGTAACATAGGATCTTCCTGACAAAATGAGTCTGTTGCTATAAGAGGAATGGAAATGAGAGAAACATTGCGGAGTTTTATTTCCTGCTAGCAGTACTGGGGAGTGGTACACTGTGAAATGGTTAAAAGAACATTGATCCAAACGATGTGTCTCCTGTATGACAGTCTTCCCTTTTGCCTTGACCCATTTTGTGGTGCATTTCTAGAACTGCAGAATTCGTTGCCTTGCAACACTCTTGGGGGCATTTGGGCGGCAGCGTTTATGAAAGCCTTGGGCTTCTCAGAATGGGGTAAATGTTGGGTCAGTTAAAGCAGACATGAAGGTGGTATGACTTGATCTGCCCCAGGGGTACGTTCACTTCTTTCCAACTGCAGCCTCTCTTTTCCTGAGCAGGATTGGTTGCTGTGGTCCCTGCTGCTTCTCTGTCTCACATATGAAACAAGCGCCTTCTATGTCCCTGGGGTCGCACCAATCAACTTCCATCAGAACGACCCTGTAGAAATCAAGGTAAGTGTGTTCCTACAATGTTAGATCCTCTGTGCTAGGCAGCCTAGCTGGAGGGCCATGGTGAACTGTTCATGTCTATCCTGTGGTTATAGAAAACAAAGACCAGTGCCAACTACCCTGGGGAAAAGGAGGCTCACTCACTGCATGCTGCACAGGCAGAAGAAGAATGTCCTTGGGAGGCCTGCCCGCAGTTCCAGGAACTCTGCCTCTTCATATCTCTCTCTCTCTGTGGGTGTCACTGGCTCCCTGCATCTCTCCTGTGTGTGTCCTCTCCCCACTTCTCATTTTTTCTGTGTCAGCCTTACTTTTGTTCTCAAGCATTCTGTTTCTAGTGTGTGTGCGTGCATGTGCGTATGCCCATGCCCACGCCCACCTCTTTCTGCATTTCTGCCTCTCTCTTTCATCTGCTCCTTCCTCCTCTCTGTTACCGGCTCTCTGCATTTATTGAGAGTTATTTACATGCCAGGCATTATACATGGCTTAGCTCAGAATACTCCCCAAGAACCCTCTGAGGCAAATTCTATATGTTTTACAGATTTCCTTTACATTTTACAGATGAAGAAATTGAGGCCTAGGGAAATAAATCAACTTGCCCAAGGTCACATTATGTGGAAGACATAGAGTTAGGTCAGAGCCCCATCCCTTAACAATGGCAGTACCCTTCCTCCCTCTGCCAAAATCTCCCTCCAGAAAAAAATTTGTGGCATGGCAGCAGTGGGGTGGGGTAGGGAGGGGTACGGGGTGGCTTTGGCTTCCAGTCCTGCCAAGCTGGGGATGTAAATGTGGACAGCTTTGGTTGAAGAGAGAGAGAGAGGGAGGGAACATAAAGGTGGACTCATGTCTTAATAATGTGGATTGTTTTCAGATTGTCCAGAGAGAGAATGCTAAGAAACACAAAATGCCTTTTTTAGCCATTTTTCCTCAATTCATGAAATGCTTGTTAGAGGTCCTCAGTCCCCTCAATCTAACGTCAGAAAAACTCTGAAACTCAGTTTCTCAAACTCGTCGGAGGCAAGAGCTGACCTGAGCTGACATTAAACTGTTTATTGACTTTATTTATCGCGCTTAGTATGAATATTATTGCATTTCTTCTCACAAATAGTCATTGAATATGAGGTACTATTCCAGATCCAGCTGGGGGGGGGGGGGCAGGTTACAAAACCTATGGTATGTAAACCACATTGCCCTTCTAAAATCTGAAAAATTCCTAATCCAAAGCAGGAGTTTTAAATAAGGGTTGTAGAACTGAATTCTAAAAATTATTTATACTTTGAGATGGTGTGTGAGGACTGGTTGATAATTTCTAAATAGTAAAGATAATTTTAGTTATATTCAGATTAAAAATTTGTTTTTGCAGCATTTTGATTGGTTCTATTTTGTCTATGATTTGGGTGCGTTCTGTGATTGCTGCCGCTTTCAGAGCTGTATTCCGTGTGCTTGCATTGTTTCCAAAACATTCTCTTTTATCATCTTTTAAACCTCATTTTTAATGGCTGTACAGTATTTAATTGAATGAATATATCATGGTTTATCGATGAATTTCCCATTGTAGGCACTTTTATTATTCGTTTTCCCTCTATTCTCGTTCAGCAAACATTTAATGAGCACCTACTCTGTGCCTAGCTCGAAGTTATTAGGGTTACAGAGGTGACCAAGGAACATGATCCTTGCCCTCATGGAGCTTATATCTTAGATTCTAGTGGGGGAAACTGATTTAAAAAATAAATAAACAGGTAAAATAATTACATTTTATCAGACATACTATGAAGGAAACAGTGTTGAAATTGAGAAGGATGGGGAGTTTCTTGAGATAGAGTGATTAGGGAAGGACTCACAGGTGAGGGGATTTAAGCTGAGACCTAAGTGTGAGAAGCAGACAGCTGTGCACAGAATAGGGCAGAAAAAAACAGCAGCAGGTTCAAAGCCTGAGGCAGGAGAGAGTTTTGCTCCGAGGGCTGAAAGAAGAAGACCACTGTGGTTATGAATAAGGAGTGAACTTCTTTGTTCCTGAACAAAGTTGCTAAAGTTTTTTTTCCTCATTTGGAGTTATTTCCTTGGGAAAGTTGCCCAGAAGTGAAATTATTGTGTCAAAGCTTAGCAATATGTTCAAGACTATCAGTATATATTGAATATGGTTATAGTTTTTAACTAAATCTGTAATACAGTCTAAAGCAATGTGAAATAATTCATAATTATGGGCAGTACAGTATATACTATACAGTATAGTACACTGTAGTTGTGTCTGCTACTAGTTGCCTGTTAGATAATATTTCCAAGTGTACTGAAGATGTGTGGGTGCTGGGGAGGATTACTGAAACAGTTGTCTTTGTTTCTGCCAGACTAAGGAATAACAGCCTCTCTTCTCCCACCAGGCTGTAAAGCTCACCAGCTCTCGAACCCAGTTACCTTATGAGTACTACTCACTGCCCTTCTGCCAGCCCAGCAAAATAACCTACAAGGCAGAGAATCTGGGTAAGTTATTCTCTTGCATTTCTGTCAACCTGTCCGGAAGGGGAACCCGGCATGATCTTCATAATGATAACAACAGTTAGCTCTTATCTAGCACTTACTATGTGCTAGACACTCTGCTACATAGTTTACATATTACATACTATTAGCTTATTTAAACCTCATAGCAGCCCTTGGGGAGGTAGCTGATGTGTTTATTTCCAGTTTGCAGGTTAAGAGACTTGCCTCTGATTATACTGTTAATTAATAGCTAAGCTGGACTTTGAATTTATGTGGTCAGTCTTCAGAGTTGGAGCACTTGGCTTCTACTCAGACTGTCTCTCTCTTGTTTTCTAGATATCTCCTCTTTCATGGCTTCTTGTTCTGCTTTTAATGGAAAGAGTGAGTGATTACCTCAGCCCTAAAGCAAGCAGAGATATCACTATAGTTCTTGCTAAGCTGTGCAAGACTCACCTCAAATAATATGTGAAGCACCCAGTGCAGTGTCTGGCACAAGTGTTCCATGAATAGTAGCCATTTTATTCTAATTTAAATAATTCTCAGGGCTGGCTCGTGGCTCACTTGGGAGAGTGTGGTGCTGGTGGTACCAAGGCCGTGGGTTCAGATCCCTGTATAGGGATGGCTGGTTGGCTCACTTGGGAGAGCGTGGTGCTGACAGCACCAAGTCAGGGGTTGGGATCCCCTTGCTAGTCATTTTTTTTTTTTTTTTTTTTTAAGGGTAAATAAATAATTCTCTATTTGGCAGAATTTTAAGCTTAAAGGAAAAGACATTTGTAGGCAACTATTCAGGACACAGTTATTAGTTCTTCCTCTGTGGCTGTCTCTATGTTATGGAAGTATGCTGTCCCAGACCTCAAGGAACTTAAGAGACTTTCCTCTTCTCTTATACCTTAGGAAGGAGAGGTGAGAACTGGTTCCTGAGCAGGCCCCTGAAAGGACTGCCTTGTCTGTCAGGACTTTTCATAGCTCTGATGTTTCCAGAACCCCTAGCTGAAAAGTGTGTCTACTGCCAGGTTTTGGGGGTCCTGGACCAGCTGGAGGCAGGCCTTGGAGACAGTTTAACCAAAAGCATGCAGCACCATATCCCCTAAATGCCACTTGGGCCTAAGTCTTGCCTTGTGGTATTAAACAGAGACTGGTCTGGCTTGGGCTGGCTCCCACCAACTGTCTTGCCTTGTGGTATTGAACAGAGATTGGTCAGGGCTTGGGCTGGCTTCCATCAACTGTCTGGGTCCCTCCACCTGCCTCCCACTAGCCTTCTTTCCCCTCCACACCATGCCATGCTCCTGACACCTGGCCTCTGCCTGGGAAGCCTGACCCACTTGGTCCTCCAGGGTCCTCATACCAGGCTCCTCACGGCTGCTCCTCCCTTTCCCTGAGAGCTGGTGTAGATTCGTTGGCAGCCCAAGGCTCTGCAGTTGGGCACAACTCAGTGTCGTACTGGATGACCTTAACCTCTCTGAACCTCTGCCAAATCTTCCATGAAGCTGGGAAATTTTCCCACCTCATAGAAATGGAGACTTCTCTGTAGGAAAGTTATCCTGCAATATTGTATCTCCTTATGTCTTTGTGTAGTGCCTCCCTCCAGTGCCTAGAGGCTCTTTGAGCAGAAGGATCATGTCTTACATTCCTCTCTCTTCTCAGCTTCTAGCCCAGTGCCTGATACCCAGTAGGCATTCGGTAAATGTTAGTGTCCTACCTAAGTGGAGCAAAAACATCCTTGATTGAATACTTGTTGTAAGCCTTTTACTCTACATTATCATCATCATCACCACCACCATTAATACTTACAGGGCTCTTTCTGTGAGCTGAGCAATGCTCTGAGCATTTCTGTGCTTTAATTTGTTTAATTCTCACAACAGCCCCATGAAGTAGATTGTCTTACTATCCCCTATAGTAGATAAGGAAAATGAGGCACAAGGAGGTAAAGTCACTTGCTCCAGGTCACTCAGTAAGTGGTGGGACCCCAGGAGCTCTGGCTGCAGAGCCCGTGCCCTCAAGCACCACACGCTATACACTGTCTTACCTGATTCTTTTTTTTTTTTTTTTTTTTTTAAAGATGACCGGTAAGGGGATCTTAACCCTTGACTTGGTGTTGTCAGCACCACGCTCAGCCAGCGAGCTAACCGGCCATCCCTATATGGGATCCGAACCCGGGGCCTTGGTGTTCTCAACACCGCACTCTCCCGTAGTGAGCCACGGGCCGGCCCTATCTTACCTGATTCTTATAGCACCTCTGAAGCTGAGTGTGATTGCCCTCATTTCATAGTGGAGGGCACAGCAGCTTCAAAGATTTGAAAGGCTTGCTCAAGATCACATGGCCAGGAGGTGGAGAAATTGAGATTTTTAACCCAGACTTTTGACTCTAAAGCCAGAGTTCTTTCTGTCATCCCACGCTACTTTCTCCAGAAAGACTCATTTGGGATGTCTGAGGGCTGTGCTCATGATTGTCACCTTGATGGAGATTCCCATCACATTGTACGGTTGATGTTACTGTGGCAGATGTGCTGGAGTACAACCTCAGCCTCTCTTAGAAGGTCCACATTAATAGCTTGTTACTCATTGTTAAGAGGAATACTTCCATATTAGAAATGAGCCATTCCAGACCAGTATGTCCTCTTTCTTGGTTTAAATTTAATTTCTGAATATCAAGAAGTGATACCACCTTACCTGGGCTACAGCCCTGTTCTTCTCTCTGTAGTTCTCCCTCTCCTCAAGCAGTTCCTGGTTGACCTGAAAAGCAGTAGGACGTAGTTAAGGAAAGAGCCCAGGGGTTTAGTACTACCACAACCCCACACCTTCATACGATCATGGGCCAGTCACTGTCCCTCTCTGGTCCCAGATTTGTCATCTGTAAAATGCCATTTCAGCAGAGGCCCATGCTTATTGGTATCCTTGCTCTCCATTGGCCAGTATATCCCTGGGTTTTGCAGGCTCACCTGATGCCAGGCTTCTAAAATGGGGTCGATCTGGGTGGCTGCTACTTTGCACAGCTGGGTGTTGCCTCCTATCGTGGTGCAGCATGTGGCTCTGCCACTTGTCATCTATATACCAGCAACTCACAGCTTCCATCCCTGCCCTGACCTCTCCTCTGATCCTTAAATCTTGGTATCTCTATGCCTACTTGACATAGCCAAACTGAAAACGCCTTCCATCTAAATGTGCTATTCTTCCTGTTTTCCCACCTAGAACCTAGTTGTAGAAACACGCCCACTTCTCACTCATCCCTTGTATCCAGTCAGTACCAAGTCCCCTAGATTTCACTTCCACAGTGGTTCCCAGATCTGTGTGCTCTTCTTCACCCTCAGCACACCCTCTATTCCAGCCACCGTCATCAGTCACTTGCACGGCTGCTGTTACTCCCAGCCGCTTCCTTGCATCCTGTGTTTTTTCACAAAACAGCCAGAGTGCTCTTTCTGTAACCAGAATTAGGTAACATCTTCCTCCACTCATTGGCTTTTGTTGCTTTCTAGGTAAAGATCAAGCTATGTGTGGCCCACGGGCCCCTGAGGTCCAGCTGTAGTGTAGACACTAGAATAGGAAACAGTGTCTACCCTTAAAGAGCTCATAGTCAGGTAGGGGAACCAGAAATGTAAATATATCAACACATTGTGCCTCTAGAGTAACATCATTGACATATAAAAAGGTGCAGAGATGATGCTGATGATAGAAACTGTATTTGTTGCTTGCCTGCTCTATGCCTGTACTTTACTTGGATTAACTCCTTTATTTCTCACTGTAACTCTGTGAGGTGGGTACTATTTTTTATCCCATTTTACAGATGAGGAAATTGAGGCTCAATGAGGTTAAGTAACTTACCAAGACTGCTATGCTTGTAAGTGGCAGAGGCAGATTGCAATAGCAGAGGCCTGGAGTCAGAGCCCTCTCTCCTTGCTACAGATACTGCTTCCAAACAGGGGCAAATCAGAGAGGGGGTGACAACCTGTGATGAAAAAGTCAGGAAGGGCTTCTGGAGAGAGCAAAATGGAAGCTGATCTTGAAGCCAGGAACATAGGGCAGAGACTGGCACCCCAGGCACAGGAAGCGACCTGAGGCCTAGAGGCATGGAGGGCTGTGGTATGTGTGATGAATTCTGGAGGCGCTGGAGCACAAAGGGTGAGGAGAGGGTGACAGATGAGAAGTTAGCTGGGCATGCCGGGCATGGACAGATGGGGAAGAGCATTGACTGCTAGGCTGGGGCACTGCTGAAGTCCTAAGACATCCATCTTTGCCCTGCACTCCTGCATCTCTGTGAGTTGCTGACCTCAGCAACCTCAGGGCTGAAGCTCTGAGCACGATCTGTCTCTCTTATGGCAGGAGAGGTGCTGAGAGGGGACCGGATTGTCAACACCCCTTTCCAGGTTCTCATGAACAGTGAGAAGAAGTGTGAAGTTCTGTGCAGCCAGTCGAACAAGCCAGTGACCCTGACCATGCAGGAGAGCCGGCTCGTGGCTGAGAGGATCACAGAAGATTACTACGTCCACCTGTAAGTTGTCCTCTGCTCCCTGCTGGCCTCCAGTTCACATAGGGGAGGGCACTGATGGGAGAGATGGGCCAGAGGGACTGAGCGGGGCCTTGGGTTTCCAGTATTGCTGACAACCTGCCTGTGGCCACCCGGCTGGAGCTCTACTCCAACCGAGACAGCGATGACAAGAAGAAGGAGAAAGATGTGCAATTTGAACATGGCTACCGGCTCGGCTTCACAGACGTCAACAAGGTAGAGTGTCTTTGGCATGCTCACATGGCTGGGAAACCATGTCTCACTAGTTACGAGCACTTGCAGCTACAGAGAAGGGAAAGCATTCAGCTCTAGGCTCATAAGAGAGAAGATGGGGATCAGTCATGGCTGGTTTCTCCAGTGCCCCTAGGCATGATGGTCTGTCAGAAGGCTGAGGGCTCTGGTAGATGCTGCAACAAAGTGAAGGCACTGTCCCTAAAACTTTTATAAGATTAAAACCAAAAAAACAAAATCCGGAACTTCATTTGCATGTAGGAGAGAGGGCTGCTTAGTGGTCAAGAATGTGTAGGCTCCCTGGGTTTGAATCCTATTTCCACTATACCGTTTGTCTGAGTGACCTTGAGCTTGCATTTCCTTATATGTAAAATGTATGTAATAACGGTTCCCACCCTCTAGGGTTGTTAAACAAAGTAAATCATATAGTCTCTGTGAGGACTTTATAGCACAGAGAATAATCACTATGATTCTCTTTACTTATCTTTCTAATTTTCTAAACTGAACACATTACTTATGAAGTAAAAGACAAAAACATTTTTTTTGAGGCCCAACCCCTATCCTCAAAGGGCTTCTGTCTTAATTGGGAAGAGAACTGACAGTGTAAGACCCTCGATCTTAAGTCCCAATTGCCTTCCACTGACCGTCAATGCCAGGGGAGTTCAGGGGGAGGTCATTGGGCATTCGGGTTTTCATGGAGGAGGTGAGCCTTGGAAAGCAGGTAGGCTTGAGCTGAGTAGAGCTGGAGATGGCATTCTAGTTGGAGTGAACAGAGATGCAGGGTAGGGGCTGTTCATGGGGTGGGAAGGCCAGGTGAACTAATGTGTCTTAGAAGGTGATGACAGCCAGGTATATATATTAGGGTCAGATGATAGGAATTGGGCTTTTATCTAGTAAGCCCCAGAGAGCCCTTGGGGGTTTCCTAGCAGGAGAGTGATTTGATTAGAGCAGTGTTTTTGGAAGGTTGGTACAGCCAGGCATGCTGAATGAGGGGAGGGACCTAATACCTGAGTGGTCCCCTGAGTGATTTTCTCATTGTTTTTTGGCTACTAGCTGTTTTGTTCTCTGTTGCTCCATGTTAGATCTACCTGCACAATCACCTCTCGTTCATCCTTTACTACCACCGGGAGGACATGGAAGAGGATCAGGAGCACACGTACCGTGTCGTCCGCTTCGAGGTGATTCCCCAGAGCATCAGGCTGGAGGGTGAGTGGGGAGGTGTGACCAGAGGGGCAGGGCTGGATGGGCCTGGGCTCCCATACACAGGGTCTTCTCACACTTCTCTCTCCTGAACTGGCTGATGGGCCCAGGTATGACATTCAGGCCCAGCCAAGGTAGAGTCAGTTACTGTATTCCCATTAGAGAAGGTCGGGGGCGAGGGGAGAGTTGACATCTGCTGTGTCGTGGTCTGGGCACATTACTAGTTTACCCCTTCCCAAGAACCCCAGGAGGTATGTGGTGGTTACAGATGAGGAACCAGAGGCTCAGAGAGGTTAGTGACTTGGCCAGGACCAAACAGCAAGTTGGGGTTTTGTTGGGCATCTTCACAAGAACCAGCCCGCTCACCCTGGGTTGAAGAAAAAGGGGCAAGGGTACCAACAAAGCTGTTGGGCAGCAGGTTTCTTTGTTTTTCTCCCTCTGTGTGAGTGGTTGGCATCGACTGAAATTTGCCCAGGGTCACCAGTTGTTGGGAGTTTGAGAGCCCCACCCAGTCCTGATGGGCCTCAGAGGACTTGGTCCAGCTTCACCTCACCTGTTGGCCCACGTCACAGCAGAGTGCTCTTCAGTTTAGCAGCAGGCCTTTTGTCTGCAGTGGTGATTTTCTGACTTTTTTTAAAGCTGTAGAACCTAGTTTTCCAACAAAATCATACACAGAGTCTCACATTAAGCATAAATCTTGTACTTTAAGAGCACCATCTTGCTTGTCCTTCTGTAGCATCGTGAGCAGTTTTACATTTTGTGTGTGATTATTCTGATGTCATCTGCTCCCCCACTGGCCCTTTGAAGACAGAGTCTTTCGCCTTTTCTCTCCATTTTATCTCCAGCACCCAGCATAGCACCTGGCATGTAGTTGGTGCTTATTGTATGTTTGTTGGTGAAATGAATGAATGGATGACAGAATCAACAAGTGAGTAAATGAGTGGAGAAAGCATCTGAGTGTTTGAATTACTAAAGTGTTGGGACTTTGGAGATAGACTGAGTGAATGAGTAAACATGATAGAATGAATCACTGTTTCATGTGCTGAATAGGACTGATGGAATGAGTAAGAAAATGTTCGAATTGAGTAAAAGAAGATTGATTGACTAAAGGAGGGACTCGAAGCCCGACCCCTCACTCCCTCCCCCGCTACCATGCACATGCCTCTCTGTAGCCCCTCAGGCCCATTGGAAGGTCAGGGCTCTGAGGAATATAATTTTAAAAAACCATTGTTACCCGCTATTCTCCCAACCTCCACTCTGACCCTGGTGGCCAGGCTCCCAGCAGCAGGCAGTTTTGAAGGCACCCCCTAAACAGCCCATGGGTAGTGGCACCAGCCACCACAGGAACAGACTGAGTCTCTGTCTCTCACAGACCTCAAAGTAGATGAGAAGAGTTCATGCACCCTCCCTGAGGGTACCAGCTCCTCGCCCCAAGAAATTGACCCCACCAAGGAGAATCAGCTGTACTTCACCTACTCTGTACACTGGGAGGTGAGAAGCGGGGAGCTCACAGGCAGGGGAGGAGGGTCTGGTCTGGGCCAGGATTCTGTAGCAGGAGGCCTGACTCTTAAGTGCTTCCTCTCACCTGCCAGGAAAGTGACATCAAATGGGCCTCTCGCTGGGACACTTACCTGACCATGAGTGACGTGCAGATCCACTGGTTTTCTATCATTAACTCCGTTGTGGTGGTTTTCTTCCTGTCAGGTGAGAGGTCTGTGGGTTGAAGGGTGGAGAGGACAAGAGGTGGGGGTGGAGGGACTGAGGCTTCACATCACTTATGGGGGGCTTCCAGGGTGAGTGTCAAAAACAAACATCAGCGCTCTGTGCCAGGCACCAGGTGAATGTAGGTGAACAAGATTCAGTCTCTACTCTGGAGAGCTCACTAGGGGAAGACAGATATATCTGTTCATGCACGCATTTGTTGATTCACTCAGCAGGACCTTGTTGTTGCTCGTTTGGTGCCAGGCACTGTGCCAGTTGCTGGGCATATAGTGTTGAGCAAGCCCAACACAGTCTTTGCCCTCACAGAGTCTGTGTTCTAGTGGTGGGAGAGAAACAAAAAAGCAAATAAGTAGTGGAGTTCCAGTTAGCAACAAGTGCTGTGGAGCACATAACCAAGGCGACCAAACACACAACAATTGAGGAAAGGGTGAGGGCTGTGTTAGGGCACACCCTCTGAACGAAGAGGAGCAGCCACTGTTCAGCAACCCAAGAAAGACTGTTCCAGTGAGGGTCACAGCCCTGCGGTGAGACAAGCGTGGCAAGAGGGTGGTGGGCAGAGGTAGAATGACACTGATGGTTTCGGTATCAAGTGAGAAGTAAAGATAATGCTAGCTACTGTTCATTAAATATCTACCAAGGGGCCAGCTGCTGTTCTGAGCACATTACAAACATCTCAGTCCTCAAGCCCATGAGCTAAGCCTGAAAACATGAAGTGAACTCAAGGTCATACAGCCCATTCTCTTAACCACTATGCTGCTGCCTAGAGAGGTCGAGGGCACTGTGGAAGTATAAATGGGGGTGGGGGTCGTCTGAACTGTTTGGGGGTGCTGAGAGGTGAAGATGCCCAGGGTGAGCCTTAAAGCATGAATAGGAGTCAGTAGGGCAGGTGGGGCATTCCAGGCAAAGGAGTAGCCTGGGTAAAGGCAGGATGTGAGAGAGAGAGGTGAAGCTGCGAACTGATGACTAAGCGATAAATGACCAGAGTGGGAGTGACAGGTGAGCCTCGGAGAGATGAGGCTGGAGAGGTTGGTAGTACCAAGCTGTGGAGGAGTTGGGATGCTCTTCTCTCTGAAATAAAAAGCAATGTCCTATGGCTGTCCTCACCCATCCCACAGCCCTTTCTTTCCCCTGCCTGGGGAGTGACCCTCAGTACACCCCTCCCTGTACAGCCGGCAGACTGCCCAGAAGAGGACCTAAGGTGGCTGCATGGCCAGGAAGCCATTCATGCTGGCATCACAGTGAACTCCAAGCCTAGGAGGCCATAGAGCACAGGAGACTGCTGGCAGTGCTGAGCAGTCCTCCTCCCCACCCCATCTGTTTCAGGCATCCTGAGCATGATTATCATTCGGACCCTCCGGAAGGACATCGCCAACTATAACAAGGAGGATGACATTGTACGAGGTCTTGGCTGGGGAGGGATGGACTTGGAGAGGTGGGGCAGTCTAAGCCGTAGGGCTCAGGGCCTATCAGGCCAGGAAGGGGGGAGGGGTTGTGGGTGTGTGTGTGTGTGTGTGCGCGCGTGCGCGCGCGATTATGGAAAAGGAGAAAAAAAATCTTTAATCACCTAAAGTGATGGGGATGGGCTTTCTAATTTTTTTTTTTTATAACATAAGATTTGCCATTTTAAGTATTTTTTAAACATACAATTCAATGGAATTAATTACAAAGCTGTGTGACCACCAGAACTTGTATTTCCAGAACTTTTTCATCATCCTAAACATTGACTCTGTATCTGTTAGGCAGTAACTTCCCATTATTCCTTCTCCCCAGTTTCTGGTAACCTCTGATCTACTTCTGTCTCTGAATTTTTATTTTCTTATTTTCTTAATTGACCCACGGTAATTGTATATATTTATGGAGTACAGTGGGATAGTTGGGTACATTTATACAGTGTGCAATGATCGTATCAGAGTAATTGGCATATCCATTGCATCAAACATTTGTCATCTCTTTGTGTTGGGAACATTCAGAATCCTCTCAGCTAGCTACTTGAAGTTATACAGTAATTTGTTATTGACTATAGTCTCCCTATATCGCTGTAGAACACTAGATCTTATTCCTTTTCTCTCTCTATGATTTTGTATCCATTGACCACCCTCTCCCCATCTTCCCCTCCCACCTTCCCTTACCAGTCTCTAGTAACCACTATTCTACTCTCTGTTTCTATGAGATCAACTTTTTTAGCTTCCATATACTAAAATATGTGGTATTTCTCTTTCTGTGCCTGACTTATTTCACTTAATATAATTTTCTCTGAGCTCATACATGTTTCTATGAATGGCAGAATTTCATTCTTTTTTCTGGCTGAGTAGTTTTATGTTGTGTATATATACCACATTTTCCTTATCCAATCATCCATCGATGGACATTTAGGTTGGTTCCATATCTTGGCTATTGTGAATAGAGCCACAATAAACATGGGAGTGAAGGTGTCGTACAACATGTTGATTTTCTTTCCTTTAGTTACATACCCAGTAGTGGGATTGGTGGATTGTTTAGTAGTTCTATTTGTAGTTGTTTGAGAAACCTCCATACTGTTATCCATAATTGCTGTACTAATTTACATTCCCACCAACAATGTATAAGAGTTCCCCTCGCCAGCACTTATTTTCTGTCTTTTTGATAATAGCCATTCCAAGTGGGGTGAGATGATATCTCATTGTGGTTTCGATTTGCATTTCCCTTATGATCAGTGATGTTGAGCATTTTTTCATATACCTTTTGGCCATTTGTATGAAATCCTTTGAGAAATGTCTAATTTGGCCATTTTTTATTTCATTATTTTAAGACTTACCTGTTTATTGTATTGATTGAAACATAATTGACTGTTCATATCTGTGGGGTACAGCATTGAATATCAGTACCTGTATGCAATATGTGATGCTCAAGTCAGGATAATTAATATGTTCAACATTATACAACATAATCCTTTTTTGTGGCCCTTTACCAATTTCTTGCTACCCCCCTCATTCATTTGCCCATTTTTTAATCGAATTATTTGTTTTCTTACTATTGAATTGTTTTGAGTTCCTTGTATATTCTAAATATTAATCCCTTGTCAGATGAATAGTTTACAAATATTTTTTCTCATTCTGCAGATTCTCTTCACTTTGCCGATTGCTTCTTTGCTGTGCAAAAGCTTTTTAATTTGATATAATCCCATTTGTTTATTTTTGTTTTCATCAGCTGTGCTTTTGAGGTCTTTCTTATAAAGTCTTTGCCCAGTCCTATGTCCTGAAGCGTTTTCTTTGTGTTTTTTTCTAGTAATATAATAGTTTCGGGTCTTATATTTAAGTCTTTAATCCATTTTGAGTTGATTTTGGTATATGGTGAGAGATAGGGGTCTAGTTTTATTCTTCTACATATGGATCTCCAGTTTTCCCAGCACCATGTGTTAAAGAGACTGTTCTTTCCCCAGTGTATGTTCTTGGCTCCTTTATTGAAAATCATTTGGCTGTCGGAACATGGATTTATTTCTGGGTTTTTTGTCTGTTCTGTTGGTCTTTGTGTCTGTTTTTGTGCCAGTACCATGTTGTTTTGATTACTATCACTTTGTAGTATATTTCAAATTCAGAGAGTGTGATGCCCCCTGTTTTGTTCTCTTTGCTCAAGGTTGCTATGGCTATTCAGGGTCCTTTGTTGTTCCATATAAATTTTTGGATTGTTTTTTCTTTCTGTGAGATATATCATTGGTAGTTTGAGGATTGCATTGAATTTGTAGGTTGCTTTGGGTAGTAGGTTTTCTAATTTCAAAGCATAAAAGCAGTGGAAGAAATCACAGAAAGAGAACTTGATTGGTTTGACATTAAAATTTTTTAAAGTATTCTCAACTTCCTTTTTTTTTTTTTTTTTTTTTTTTTTTTTTGCAGCTGGTCAGTATGGGGAACCAAATCCTTGACCTTGGTGTTATAACCAACTGAGCTAACCAGCCAGCCCCATAAAATCTTTTAAACTATTGTACATGTCAGGTATATAAACAAAACGGAAAAGTGAAGTGACACAACAGTATTTGCAACAAGCTTGAAAAAAAAAGTGATACTATCAGAAGAATTCATATAAAATCTTTTTTTAAATGAGAATCTCTAATGTAATAATGAACAAAGTTTACAGACAAGGAACTGCATATGGCCAATAAACATATGAAAAACTGTTTTTACCCTCAGGGATAACCCCCCAAAATGCTGATTCAAACAATCATGAGAAGACAGTTTTGAACCATCAAATTAGCACAGATTTTTTTTTTTCTTTTTTTAACTAGTACTACTTGTTGGCATGGTGAACATGAGACAAGCATAACACTCATGGAAGTGTAAAATAGGAACTTTTCTGAAAAGTAATTGGCAGTACCTATCAAAAACTGTAATGCAGGTAACTTGCTTTGACAAAGTAATTCTAGAATTTTCCTAGGGTGAGAATAAAAAACACAGGCAAAAATTTGGTCTAGAAATATGTATTGCAACTTTATTTGTAACTGAAATAAACTGGATGTAGTTTAATATCCCCGTAACTGGGTTGTGTATTATGGTATACATCTCTATACTGAAAAATTATACAGACATTTTTTAAATAGTAATTTCAAAGAGTATTTATTGACATGAGGAAATGCTCACGATCAAACATCAACTGAAAATAAAATACACAGTACAATCCCAATTTCATTGTTTAAAACTTACACATATGTACACACACACATATACATAAAAGACTAAATGAAAAATATTAAAGCAGTGGTATCATTAGGGTATAAATCATTTTTTTATGCCTTTCTATATTTTTAAATTTAAAAATTTTTTTCTATAATAAACATTTATTACTTTTTGTTCATTTGAATTCCATGTTATATACAAAATTTTTTTAAACTTTTTTTTTATTATGCAAATAAGAGTACATATAACTTCGGATCCCGGCACCAGCCAGCCACCAAAAAAAAAAAAAAAAAAAAGTACACATTACTTTTTTAATCAGAGGGAAAAAAAAATTGCTTCTAAATCTCAACACCCAAGAACTATCACAATTAACATTTTGGTGTGTTGATATTATTTTTGCATTGCACTAGGTTTGTGGAATTGGTGAGGAGATTTTCCTCTTTCGCAGCTACAAGCATCATGTTTGCGGCCTCCTTTTCTCATCTGACAGTTCTCTCAGAAGCACGCTCTTATATCACTTACATTCCTGTGTCAAAGCAGAGCTGGTTGACACCTGAGGGACCCTCAGCCAGGGTCAGGGGGTCAGGTCCCTGGGGGTAGTCCCTGCGGGAGCTGCCTCCATCCTCAATAACCAGTCTCACTCTCTGGCCTTTTGCTGCAGGAAGATACCATGGAAGAGTCTGGGTGGAAGCTGGTGCACGGTGACGTCTTCAGGCCACCCCAGTACCCCATGATCCTTAGCTCCCTGCTGGGCTCAGGCATTCAGCTCTTCTGTATGATCCTCATCGTCATCTGTAAGTGGGCCTAGTGGGGCTGGGTGTGGGGGCCTGATTCTGAGGCATGGCTGCCTCTTCCATGTGTCACAAGAAGAGAAGCAGGGGCTTTCCTCCCTGGAGAAGGAGGCCAAGCACTCAGCATGACATGAGCATGCCAGTGTCTCTAGGCCAGATAGCCATTCTTCCCGTCAGCAGCCTAGGCCCCAGGAATAGTGATTCTCCTCACTGCTTTCCAGCACCATTTACAGCCTACCACGTCCACTCTGTCAGTGAAGCCACATATCAGCACTGTAAGGTTGGCCCTCCTTTGCAGTCAGAAGTTCTAAGTGACTTACCCAAAGTCAGTACCAGGAATAGGACTGGAATCAGGTTTTTCTCTTTAACAAAAAAAAAAAAAGAACAAAACAACCCGCTAATGTATAGGGGATCTTCAAAAAGTTCGTGGAAAGATTGATATTCTTTTAATTCTATTTCTCCATGAACTTTTTGAAATACTCTTGTAATAGTTATAAACAGCTCTGGCGTCAGTGTGCCTAAATTTGTATCTCACTCAGCCTCATGCCTTGAAGCTTTGTATCCTTGGCCAGGCCACTTAACCTCTGTGAGCCTCAGTTTCCTTGTCTAAGAAATGGGGAAACTAATCTCCACCCCACAGCATTGGTAAGATGAATTCAGTGAGCTGGCACTCATAATACTCTCAAGCTCATTGCCTGGCTCATTGTAAGTGCTCCGTGGACTGGAAGCTGCCATTAAGCTTCGGCCAGCCCAGGCCCAGCAGCTACCGCACAACTGTGAACCACAATTAAAACCCAGGCTTCTCCTGTAGTAGGGGAGGGATGATCCTGTCAAGAAGACCAAAGGAGAAGGGAGCCTCATTTAGCCTTATCTGCCCAGAGTACTGTCAGCCTGCCTGAGGTGGGGGCTGGGGGCTGGCGATCAGCCACTCTGACTTTCTCTGCCCCTTCTTCCCCCTCCACAGTTGTGGCCATGCTTGGGATGCTGTCTCCTTCCAGCCGGGGAGCTCTCATGACCACAGCCTGCTTCCTCTTCATGTTCATGGGGTAGGTGTGTCTCAGTGGGCTCTCCTGGGGGCTGGCACAAGCCTCCACTCCAGCTAACAGGTCCCCTTAGTGTAGATCCCTGCCATTTTTCCACAGGGTGTTTGGTGGATTTTCTGCCGGCCGTCTATATCGCACTCTAAAAGGCCATCGGTGGAAGAAAGGAGCCTTCTGTGTAAGTGTCCTAAACCTCCTTCCAGTGTCTGGGGGTGGGGACTGAGAAACTGTTTCCTGGGCTCCTCAGGAGGAGCAGAGAAGGCCTTGGTGGGGATTACGCCAGAGGCTGAGCAGAAGTATGATATAGCAGGAGGAGCACGGACCCAGGGACCGGGGGTACTGGGCTCTGACTCACAGCCTCGCAGCAGGACCTGTTAGGGCCTCAGTTGTCCCATCTGTAAAATGCAGGGTTTGAATTTAGGTGATTTTTTAGCCCACGTTATCCAATGGCTCAAGCAAAAGAAGAATTAGGGGATTCAGAGCAATAGGATTTAGGTCAGCAGGGTTGTTGGGAAAATACCCTGCCCCACAGAGTAGAGAGTTGCCTGCCAGAGCAGAAAAGGGCAGCCCAAGTTACCATCAACCTGTCTTCCAGACTTTGGTGCCTTCATTCATCGTCAGTGAGGACAGCTTCTGTTCTGGTGTTGAGGAGAAGTTTTTTTTTGTTGTTGTTTTTTTGAGTTGGAAAAGGGCAGAGAATTTTTTTAATAGCCTTTTAGATAATTGTGGATATTTTTCTTTGATACCACACCAAAATTCAATAAGATAGTTTCTTAAATGTTAGTTACAATGTGAAATTTGAAATCATATCAATAAATTTACTTTGTTGCATTAAATACATTGGTCTATCTTGCACTTTAAATAGACACTCTACCCATGCATGATTTTGTAGCATCACCACTGATCTCATCAGAATAGTTCCTAAGTATTGGAAGTTATTCAGATTACAATGACAGATATGAGTTTTCCAAAATTTTAATTTTCATTTGAAAGCTGAAACTTTCATCTTTGGCAACAAGAAAATGCCTGCAGAACACTCAAGTCCAAATAAACATATTCGTCTATCACTCCTTATTTCAAGTAAGAAATAGTGTTGCATAAAAAAGGCAGATAGTTCAGTTCACAACTCAAACAACTACCAAGTGCTGTTCTTCGGGGAAGCCCTCGTACTTGGGGATACAGCAGAAATGCTTTACGTGCACTTCCTATTGTATCACACAGGAATTTTTTTTTTTTTTAGTGGAGGTAAGGAGAGATCTTGGAAGCAGAAAAAATCATAGAAACCAGAGAAGGGGGCTGGCCGGTTAGCTCAGTTGGCTGGAGCATGGTGCTGATAACACCAAGGTCCAGGGTTCGATCCCTGTACTGGCCAGCTGCCAAAAAACAAAAACAAAAGAAACAGTAGAAGGTCTAGGAGTTGCCCTGAGCCCCTTCTCCCAAAGCAAGTGAGTCCTTAGAGGAACAGGAAAACCTTTTGGTGCCTAAACTCAAACAAGCCTCTATTCCTAGCATTCCGAAACCATTCTCACAGCTGTCAAAAGCTCAAGGGGAACTCAGGCTGTCAGCTCTGGCTGCCATGCCTCTGGCACGTAGTGAACCCTGAGTAAAGAAGAGCTGTGATGGTGATCATTCTGGAAGGATCAAAGAAAGCTTCCTGAATTCTTGATGATTCAAGCATTTTCCTCAGGCCACTGTATGCCAAGAGCCAGGAATCTAGAGAGTAGTAAAACCCACCACTCCACTCCCCTGGTGAGGTTCTTTCCTAGTGAGGTCTCCCACTCAATACCCTCCAGGATCTCTGTCGACAGGTCCTGCACCTAACCCAGTCTCTTTTCCCCAAAACCACCCCTTGCATCTGGTGGCCCCATCATTCACCCAGGCCCCCAAACCAGAAACTTGGGTGGCTTTCTTTCCTCCACCCCCACCCTGGGGCCTTGCCTCTTCTCAGACATCAAGTGTCCAGGGTTTTCTGGCCTAATGTTCCATGAATTCCCTCTCATCTCTCCATCTCCAAGGCCCTGGCCCAGGTTCAGGCATCTTTACCTCTCACTTGGACTGTCCTGGCCCTCTATGGTCTCCCTGCAATATTCTGACTCTGGCCTGTGCAGTAATACAAAGGAAGGGAGAAGTGACATTTGAGCTGGGCCTTGAAGAGGAGAATTTCAGATGGAAGGAAGCAGCTAACACAGGGACCTCAGGTTCACCTAGATCCCAGTCCTAGCTCTGTTCTTTCTTTGTTAATAACCTTGAACAGTCTTCAGTTTCCCCATCTGTCCAATGGGGATAGTTGCATCTACCATCCAGGGTTATTGTATGGATGGAAAGAAACTGTGCATGTTAGGTCCTTAATACAGCATTAGCACTCAGGAATTAGATACCCTGAGGTATTGACCTGTGTAAAGGCCCACGGACAGGAACATGCAGGAGCAGGTTGTCAGGTGTAGGGGGTGATGGGCCAAAGATGAAACTGGCAGCAGAGGTTGAGCACCAAATTGTGGAGGGCCTTGGTCATTGTAGTCAGTTACCTTCCTGAACGCTCAGGCACAGCAGTCTCTGCCTGGTGGCCATAGCATGTCAAGAACGAGGCTCTGTTGTAAGCCCGGGCTTCAGCTCCCTGTGCCTGAACCCCAGCCCAGGAGATTCTGACTGAATAGAACACACTGCAGCAGGTCAAGAGCATGGGCTCTGGAGTCAAACCGCCTGGCTTTGAACCTCTGCTCCACCCTTAAGAGACTATGTGAAGTTGTGGGAAGTGGTTATTTAACATTGCTGGGCCTCAGTGTCCTCATCTTTTTTTTTTTTTATTTTTTTTATTTTGTCAATATACATTGTGGCTGATTATTGCTCCCCATCACCAAAACCTCCCTCCCTTCTCCCTCCCCCCCTCCCCCCCAACAATGTCCTTTCTGTTTGCTTGTCGTATCAACTTCAAGTAATTGTGGTTGTTATATCTTCTTCCCCCCCTAGTGTCCTCATCTTTAAAAGGGATAATGTTATTCCTTCCCTTCCAGACCTGTAGTGAGGATTAGGTGAGATATGTATGTAGAGCCCATCATCTGCCCATCCTTAAGATTCAATTCAAGCTTAACCATCATTCTAGGTAGTTTGAGTTGGGGTCTAGACATGTTTTGTAAAAGTTTTATTTGTTCACTTGTTCAACAGATATTTATTGAGTAACTACTATGTTCCAAGTGATGGGAGTACATCAGAGAACAAGAGGGACACACTTCACCCAAGGAGCTCATAGTCTGTTGGGGATAGGGATCAGATAGCAAAAATCTGTTAATTACAAACCGGAATGAGAGGAAGGAAGGGGCTGTTCCCAGGATTTAGGCCTACCTATCTGGGGGTCAGGAAATGCTTGCTGGAAGGACTGATACTTGAGCTGAATCTGAAGGACAAGGAGAGGTTGAAAACTTTAGGTCTGGGAGCCCCACTGGGACAGTTGGGAGCTCTCTGGATGCAGCTCCCCAACCTGGCCCCTCTTGCTCGCAGACGGCAACACTGTACCCTGGTGTGGTTTTTGGCATCTGTTTCGTGTTGAATTGCTTCATCTGGGGAAAGCACTCATCAGGAGCGGTAAGTGCCCTCTTCCCTCTCCTCTTAACCCCTGCCCAGCAAGGGAGGGCCAGCTGTGCTCAGCCCCACTCCCAAAGGTCACTTCCTGCTGTTCTCTTCCCTTTTCTGAGTCCCCCAAGTTCTGTTCCCAGTCCCGAGGGCTGGCTGGGGTTTCCCCAGCCCTGCCCATCATCTGCTCATGTCCTGGCCCCGGCCTTCTTGTGGACACTTTTATACAGCTAGCCAAAGCTCACTTCTCTAAAGGGAGGTTTCCACAGTCCAGGGGCCAACTGGGGGGTTTCCCTTTGTCTCAACCAAGTAGAGCTGCCTGGTGTGAGTATATTAGGTCAGTATCCCAAAACAGGGCTGTCCTCAGCATCCCTGTCCCTCAGCACCAGCTCCTGCAGGTGGAGGTAGAGAGGGCAGAATGAGGAGGAGGTTGTCCTAGCCTTAGAGTGGAGATCCCACCAGCCCCACTTCATTGTGTTGCCTGCAGCTCCCCGGGACTCATCAAGTAGGATTTTGAGTTCAGTTGGGGGTAGCAGAGATGGGGTCTTGATCAATTAGCAGTGCTGCAGTAGAGGTGAGGCAGGCATTTGCCACTCCAGCCTTAGCAGGCCGAGCTGCCTGCTGTCTACCTGCAGGTGCCCATTAAAGATCCTTGGATGAGGCTTGAATCCAGGCAACAGGAGGACTGGGTTCTTCCCCAGCAGCTTAGGAAGCCACCCTCAGAAAATAAAGTCATGCTCTTCCTCTCACTTCCTCTTTTTTTAATACCTGTGTTCCTTCTCTTTCAACATTTTCCTCCCAGCTATAAACACCCGTTGTCGAAATTTTGAAAAGTACAGAGACGTTAAAGAAGAAATTAAAAATAACCCATAATTTAACCACCAAAAGATAAATACTATGTAGATCTTGAATATGTTTTTTTCAGTGTTTTTATATTTTTATAGATATATTTACATGGAATTTATCAGATAATAGCAAACATATGGTGCTTACTTCGTAATTAGTACTGTGTTAAGTGCTTTATGTGTATTCTTTTTTTACTTTTTGCATGATTATAAAAACTTAATAACTGTACAGAAGAGGATAAAGAAGAAAATGAAAAATCAGTTCTAATCCCCAATATCCCATCTGAAAAGTACTGTTAACTTTTTGGTATAGGCCTTTCCAGACACACATACATATAAATACTTGCATTTTTGTTAAAATGGAGACCTTCTATACATATGATTTAATAACCTACCTTTTTCACTTAATGGTATATTGTGGTGTTTTATTTTAACAAAATGGGAACATCTAGTGCAGTTTTGCTTTTCCTTTTTTTCTTCACTTAATGTCTCACAGGTAATTTCCTTTCATTCTGGCCTCTTCCTCTCCCCATCATATTCTCTGTCCCTTCCTTCCCTGTTCCTCCCCCACTTCCTCCCTAGATGACAAGCTCCTGGGGGATGCCAAAGTTCCTTCTTCACTGGGAGACCAAATCGCCCCCATCTGCACTCTGCTTTTCCTCTGGGGCTGGGGTCAGTCCCCAGAGATTGTGACTAAGGGAGGGTGGGGTGTCTGCAGGACCTTCCCCACTACAGTGGCCCTGCTGTGCATGTGGCCTCTCCTTCCCTGGAGCCTAGAAGGTCTCCTTCCCCGTGCACAGCCCCCATCCAGGGCATCAGGGCCTTGTAGGGGCTTCATGGCATTGTGTCCACAGGTGCCCTTTCCCACCATGGTGGCTCTGCTGTGCATGTGGTTCGGGATCTCCCTGCCCCTCGTCTACCTGGGCTACTACTTCGGCTTCCGAAAGCAGCCATATGACAACCCTGTACGCACCAACCAGATCCCCAGGCAGATCCCCGAACAGCGGTGGTACATGAACCGATTTGTGGGGTGAGTCCTTCCAGCAGGGCAAGAGCAGAGGGCTTCTGGAGTGGGAAAGGCCAGTATTTCCCTGGCTATCTCCTTAGGGGGACATGGGAGAGGGTACCCTCCCCCTAAGGGTGCTGTGACCAGTGTTCCTGCGGCTCCAGTCAGCTCTAGTAGACTTTGTGGAAGCTTAGCTTCACTCCAAGATAAAGAGGACCAGCTTGTAGCCAGACTTGGTATCTACATAGGAACCAGGCCAGGGAAGGGGGAAAGGGAAGGGTGTGGTGAGACAGGTTAAGAGCGTCATTTGGACCTCAGGCGAGTGACCCCACCTCCTTGTACCTCAGTTTCCCATCTATAAAATGGGAAGAATGATGCCCACCCAGCCTACCTCTCAAGAGATTATAATGGTACAAAAGCATGCGGGAACAATCAGAATCACCACACCCATGCAAGTACTCTGTGTTGGCATGGTGGGGAGCTTGGGGTTCCTGATGGCCTGGATCTCCTCGCAGTGTTAACCCTCCTGTTCTGCTGCAGCATCCTCATGGCTGGGATCCTGCCCTTCGGCGCCATGTTCATTGAGCTTTTCTTCATCTTCAGTGTGAGTACTGCTGCTCTCCACCCCTCCACACACATGGCCTTCACCCATGCTACCCTGGTCTCTCCCCTGCACTTGGGTGCCTTGCCTCTTACTGCTTGTCAGGGCACTTAACCTCTTGCAGCACCATTCTTCACCCTGCAGTCTGGTAACAGTCCAGCCTCTCAGGGCAGCTTTGAAAGTGAAATGAGATATGCCATATGTGCAGGGTCTAGTGTGTGGAAAGGGCTCAGTAGATGGAAGCTGCGCCAATAATACTGCAATTGCTCACCACCGTGATCAGTAGCATTGCTGCATCTGCTTTAATTTCTGGGTCCCTACACACCTACCTGTGTACGTTACTCAAAACTCCCAGGAAAGTCAGGGGAATTATCCCTAATTGTCAGGATCTTTGTAAGCTGGAATGAGATGATGTCTGTAAAAGGTGCTTAGCAATCAGGAAATGCTATTGTTGTGGTGATGATTACTCCTGCCCAGCACTGCCAAGATGAAAGATGGCAGGAGGGCTCTTCAGAGCCATGGAAGTCTGGCTGACCTAGCTTGATGCCCAGCACAGCTGGTGCCTTGTGCTAAGTTAGTGCTGGACAAGCATTTGCTATTCCAGATTAGCAGTCCAGCCCATCCCTGCTGAGACCATCTCACCCACCCAGGCCTGCGTAGGAAAAGGGTCAGAGGATGGGTTGGCTGCCCATGTGCCTCTCTCAGGGAGGCCCCCTCTATTCTGTCTGTGTCATCCTGGGCCAGTCACCAGCCTCCCTGATCCTTGACTTCCTCAGCTATAAAAGAGGCCAAGCTTTCATGCTCACAGGTGGAGATGTGTATAAAGCATGTAGCACAGTGTCTGGCACGTAGTAAGCTGCCCCTAAGTGGTGGTGGCTGCTGTGAATTTTGATTGGGATGGGAATTGTTATTTTCCACAAGCTGCCAATTCAGGCTGGGGCCCGTCCAGAGCAGGGTCAACCTCACCCCAGCCCTTCCCTAAGAACAGCCTGGCTCACCCCCTGCTCTAGGGAGGAGAGGCTAGTCAGAACCACATGCCAGGCCCACAGGCCCTGATGGAGTCGGGGTGGTGTCTCCATCCCTGCCCTGGTGGCAGGTAGAATGCCAGGGGGATGGGGCAGCTGGGTGGAGGTAGGCCAGCTGAAGGCCCACTGTGGTGTGCCCACAGGCAATCTGGGAGAATCAGTTCTATTACCTCTTTGGCTTCCTGTTCCTCGTTTTCATCATCCTGGTGGTGTCCTGTTCACAAATCAGCATCGTCATGGTATACTTCCAGCTGTGCGCAGAGGTGAGGGGAATGGGGCCAGGAGGTGGGGGATGGAGGGAGTTGGAGCCAGCACTGAACAGGTCAATGAGGCTGTATGAAGAGGCTTGGTCTAGGTGTCCCATTTGGTTCCCCCTCTTCTGGCCACGAGGTCTCAGTCCAATCCATCACTTTGCCCCTCCAGGCCTCTGTTTATTCAGCTCTACACTGGGGTTAATGATGCCACCTCATAGAACAGTTGTGTGGGGAAGTCACCACAGCTTGACAGTAGATTTGTCACTACCAAGGCCACTCCAGTAGCAGTCTCTCCAATAGCCCGATGCAGATTGGGTGACCTGTCCTCCCTCTGGGGACTCATTATTGGCAGAGTAGGTAGATCAAGGGCTGTGGGATAAACAGCCTGGGCCAGAATCTTGGCTGTTCCGGTAGCCACTCTGGACCCTGAACAGGTGGCTTGACCTCTGTGCCTCCCGTTTTGCTCAGTGTGACAGGGATAGTAGTAGGCCCTAACTTGGAGGGCTGCTACAGCAGTCAGTGAGCTGGTTCCTATATGGTGCCTGGCACATGGTAAGCATTTGTTCAAGAAATGTTCATTGTTATTACTTTTCTTTTTCATTATTGTTTTTAAAAATTGAGGTATTATTTATTTATTTATTTATTTATTTATTTATTTATTTATTTATTAATTATTTATTTTGTCTTTTTCGTGACCGGCACTCAGCCAGTGAGTGCACCGGCCAGTCCTATATAGGATCCGAACCCGCAGTGGGAGCGTCACTGTGCTCCCAGCGCCGCACTCTCCCGAGTGCGCCATGGGCTCGGCCCGAGGTATAATTTATAAACAGTAAAGTTCACCCTTTTTAGTGTACAATTTTGTAGTTTTTAGAAATGCATGCCGTTGTGTAACCACCGTCACAGTCAAGCTGTAAAACATTTCTGTCACCCCAGATGTTACTGTTCTTACCTAGTCTTTAGCCCCTTAGGCAGTCATGAGATTTGGCAGGAAGAGGTTCTGGCTAGAGACAGCACTGACCCTTTCTCTGTTTCCTCCTCAGGATTACCGCTGGTGGTGGAGGAATTTCTTAGTCTCTGGGGGATCTGCATTCTACGTGCTGGTCTATGCCATCTTTTATTTTGTTAACAAGGTACTACCCTTCTTGAGGGGATCCCCTTACTCCTCTTAGGGTAGGATCATCGGAGGAGGATGCTGGGAGAAAAACCCAAGTGTCTGAATCTTACTTTTCTACCCAGAATGGGGAGGATCAGAGTCATCTAGAATTGTTTCTACTCTAGAACATGCACCTTTTTAAGAAAGACTTTATGGTCTATATGTTTGGGAGATGAAAGTCTTTAGGAGAAATGACAGAGTTATTGTGTAAAACCTGTGGTACAGCCAAAGCAGCAGTTAAAGGCAATCTGCCACCTGCAGTGCTTTTAATAGGAAATGAGAGAAACTGATAACACAGTATTCACCTCGAGAAACTAGAAAAAAGAACAATAGCATGAAAGAATAGAAGAAAGGAATTAATAAAGATAAAAGCAGAAAATGCTGAAATAGCCTTTAGAACCTAATTTAGGACCTCGGGCATCCTGTCTCTGACAGCTTCCTCCTCTTGTTCACTCAAGTACTGTTTGGTCCTGCAGAGTAAGGAGAGGATGGGCAAGGGCTTTGCCCACATCTCGGGGGCCTCCTTGCTGTGTGAGTCCCCATAGGAAGAGTGTGGGCTAATAACAAAAGGGAGCCTGGCTTACCTGACCAGGGCAAACTCACAGAGCTCATTGTCCCCAAAGAGTGCACAAGAAAGAATACAAATAGATCACCACAACAGTTTTCATAGATTCATGCATAACATGTAAACCAGGTGGAGCAGTGAGAGAAGTTTGGGGGAACTCTAGTGGGTCCCTCACCTGCAAGACTAACACTGAAGACTTGATATCACCTGGTGTACTTTAGGTCTCCAAAGCCCCAAAGCAAACAGTCCTCTGCTTACAACCGGGGTATATTTGCAAAATGAAATTGTAGGTCAGTTGGTTGATGTTCAGAATGCCCTTTCCCAAAAATATCAGGTTAGAAAGGACTTTAAGGATCATTTAAGTACAGTGCTCTACCCCTGCTTCCAGTCTGGTGACAGTGCCCCTCTTCAACAATCCTAACAGATGATCATCTAGCTCAGAGGTCAGCAAACGGCAGCCCATGGGCCAGCAGGCCTATTTCTGTGAATAAAATTGTATCGGAACACAGCATTGCTCATTCATTTACATATCAACCATGGCTGTTTTCACACTACCATGGCAGAGTTAAGTAGTTGCAACAGAGACCATATGGCCTGCAAAACCTAAGGTATTTATAATCTGGCCTTTTAAGAAAGTTTGCTGACCCCTGCTCTAGCACATCCAGTGACAGAAAAGACCCTCCCTCCTGATACTCCCATTCTCTTTCTGGACAGCTCCTGTCATTATCAAGGTCTTCCTTGATTCATACTGCAATCTTCCTCCCTATGACTTCCATCTTCAGACCTTCATCTTATTCCTGAGGTCTTCCAAAAAAAAAATCTAATTTATAGCCCTTATCAATCAGAACTCTTGTGTGTTGCATGACCAAAACCCAGTTCAGACTAGCTTAAGCAAAAAGAATTTATTGGCTGCTGATATAACTAGAAAATTTAAGAAATTTGGGCATGGTTAGATCCAGGGTCTCGAAAGATATCTTCAATCTACAGGCAGGATCTTTCCACAAAGTAGAAAGTTGACCAGAGGCAGCCCTAGTCTCCTCTTTTCAGTTTTGCAGCCCTAGAGCTGAAAGAATGTCTTTTCTGTACCATTGGATATCAGTCCCAGGGATGACTCTCACTGGTCCTGCCCAGGTTACATGCCCATTGCTCACTGTTTACCAGGTCCAATGGGATAGCATATTCTGATTGACTAGCTTAGGTTTTATACTAGGATTGATGGCCCCAACAGGACCACAAAGTAGTATGTTCCTCAAAACGCCTGGAAGAGGGAAGACAGGAAACAGTGCTGGACAAACAAAAATTAGAGATCACACCACAGCCTCCTGTCCTTCCTTCTGTCCCAATCTTCCTCTTCTCCAGGGCTCTAAAAACCTCTGGCCCCAGTGCTTTGTCTATAAAAGGAGGACCTTGGCCTGCCGGAGCTGTAAGGGCCTTTCTAGCTCTGCCTTTTTACCTCCTCCCTTTCCTGTTTTCACCACTGTTTTACCACTGCCCTGCCCCTCCTCTCTCCCTGCATTCCATCTCTAGCCACAAGGATCCTTATAAGGAGAGACGGGGCAGTGGGGAAGGGGGCGTGTGTTGAGCCTGAAAAGGTGGCCTTCACCCCTTAGGCTTAGGAGAGGGTCTCAAACAGTGACCTGTATTTTTACTCTCTTTTTTTCTTTACTGTTTTCTTCTGGGCCTCTGGCATTTTGTGACCATGTGTCTGCCCATGAGTCCTGTAACAGGTCCCACTCAGGCCCTGGTACACTGGGCATAACTTGATGCCAAAGTTCCAGATCAACTGCATTTGTTTCAGCAAACACCACAACAACCCAGATCCCTAGCATCTCTTCCCAGGCCTCTAAACTACCCCAGTTAGAGGAGTCTAAAATGCTTCAAGATAAAAATCATCGTGCGATGTTAACAAAAGTGACAAGCATTCTCAGGAGGAAAGAAATGTAAGCTGAGGCAGGCCAATGGTGGCTCTCTTAAGCTAGGAGCCTTGGACACCCCTCTCTCTCTGCCTCTCACCCCCCTCCC